>NC_092877.1:268262398-268898744 GCF_028372415.1 Notamacropus eugenii
TAAGGAGAGAATAACAATCACTTAATTGGATATGGAAATCTATTTTACCCTGCAGGAAGGCAAGGGGGAAGGGGATAGGAGAGGGAAGATCATAGAAGGGACAGCAAATTGGGGAAAGGAATAATTAGAAGCAAACACTATTGCGGGAGGACAGGTCAAATGAGAGAATGGAATAAATGAAGGGCAGGATAGAACAGAGGGAAATGTGGTTAGTCTTTTACAACATAACTATTATGGAAGTGTTTTGCGTTGTTTCACATGTATGAACTATATTGAATTGCTTGTTTTCTCAATGAGGGTGGGTGGGGAAGGAGGGAGAGAATACAGAACTCAAGCTTTAAGAATGAATGTTAAAAATTGTTTTAACATGCAACAGAAAATTAAGATATACAGGCAATGCCGTATAGAAATGTATTCTGCCCTATAGGAAAATAGCTTATAGCTTCCCTAAGATTTTTGGGACACCCTATTAAAACAACAAACACATACATAAAATTAAATTTAAATTAAGATTCAAGAATAGAGAAGTATTTAAAGAGAAATTATAAACTATTCATAACCATATAAATGAATGTTTTTGATAACTGAATTGCAAAGCAATGCAACACTGATGTTTTACTTTATACCTAACAAACTGGTAAAATGATAAAAAATATAGGACTAGTCAATGTTGGAGGAGTTGCAGAAAGATAGGCACACTAATTCATTGTTAATGTATTTGTTGTTAGTTAGTTGTTGTACAACAATTTTGCAAAACAATTTGAAATTATGAATATAAAGTGAATAAAATGTTCATATGTTAACCCCAAAATTCCATTGCTATGCATATGCTTCAAAGAGGTCACTAAATAAGGAAAAACGTTTCCCATATATTAAAATATTATAAACACCACTTTCTGTAGAAGGAAAGACCTGAAAAAACAGTAGATGCTCATCTATTGAGGAATGGCTAAGTAAATTATAATGCATGGATACAATGGGAAATTACTGTTTTCTAATTTTAAGAAATGATTTATACAGAGAAGCATGAAGGCATGTAAATGACCTCATGCACAATGAAATAAGCTGAGCTAAGAAAAAAATATACATGATGACAGTATTGGAAAGGGAAAAAATAACCACTATAAATTAATCAAAACTCTATATTCTATAAGAGCAAAGAACAAGCCTACTCCAAAGATGATATAAGAAAAGACTTTCCCCCTTATTCTTTATAAACATGAGAGTTTCTACTATTGTGAAACACTGTATATTATCAATGTATTGGATCAATTTTGATTTTTTTGTATCTTTTCTTCTTTGTTTACTTTCTTTTTTAAAAAAATGTTGTATGGGGGTGGAGCCAAGATACACAGTAGAAGGATGTACCTGGTCTAGCTCTACTCACAACGCCCACAAAATACCTGTAAAAAAATGACTAAACAAATTCTAGTGCAGCAGAAGCCACAAAATGACAGAGTGAAAGAGGTTTTCAGCCCTAGACAGCCTGGAAGGCTGAGTGGCAGCCCTGAGATGAGGAAGAGCACTGTTGTGGTGGAGCTGGTGGAGGCTCTGGAGAGGGAGTGCTACTCAAAGATCCTGGGAAGAAAAGCTTGTGGTTGCTCTCAGATAAGGGTGCAGGCCAGGAGAGGAGTAAACTCCTCTCCCTTGATTGTGCCACCTTGGAAGAACTGAAAACTTATAGGTCCCTAAAGTATACTGACCATTTGACTAAAGGCTCAAAAGTCAAGTAACTGACTGGGAAAATGTCCAGAAAAGGGATTAAAAATAAAACTATAGAAGGTTATTTTCTTGGTGAACAGGTATTTTCTTTCATCCTTTCTGATGAGGAAGAGAAAAACATACCATCAGAAGAAGACATAAAAGTCAAGGTGTCTGCATCCAAAACCTCCAAAGAAAATATCTAATGGTCTCAGGCCACGGAGGAGGTCAAAAAGAATTTTGAAAATCAAGTAGGAGAGGTGGAGGAAAAATTGAGAAGAGAAATGAGAACAATGCAAGAAAATCATGAAAAGCAAATCAACGACTTGCTAAAGGAGATCCCAAAAATACTGAAGAAATATTTAAATATTAAATATTAAAAATAAACTAACCCAAATGACAAAAGAGGTCCAAAAAAGCAAATGAAGAGAAAATGCTTTAAAAATCAGAATTAGCCAAATGGAAAAGGAGGTTCAAAAGCTCACTGAAGAAAATAGTTCTTTCAAAATTAGAATGGAACAGATGGAGGCTAATGACTTTATGAGAAACTAAGAAATTACAAAACAAAACCAAAAGAATGAAAAAATAGAAGACAATCTGAAACATCTCATTGGAAAAAAAAAATTGACCTGGAAAATAGATTGAGGAGAGACAATTGAAAAATTATGGAACTACCTGAAAGTCATGATCAAAAAAAGAGACTAGACATCATCTTTCATGTAATTATCAAGGAAAGCTGCCCTGATATTCTAGAACCAGAGGATAAAATAATTATTGAAAGAATCAACCAATCTCCTCCTGAATGAGATACAAAAAGAAAAAACTCTGAGGAATATTGTAGCCAAATTCTAGAGTTCTCAGGTGAAGAAGAATATATTGCAAGTAGCCAGAAAGAAGAAATTTGAGTATTGTGGAAATACAATCAAGATAGCATAAGATCTAGCAGCTTCTACCTTAAGGGACTGAAGGGCTTCAAATATGATATTCCAGAAGTCAAAGGAACTAGGATTAAAACCAAGAATCACTTAACCAGCAAAAGTGAATATAATACTTCAGGGGAAAAATGGTCATTCAGTGAAATAGAGGACTTCCAAGCATTTTTGATGAAAAGACCAGAGCTGAATAGAAAATTTGACTTTCAAACACAAGAATCAAGAGAAGCATGAAAAGCTAAACAGGAAAAAATAATCATAAGGGACTTACTAAAGTTGAATTGTTTACATTTCTACATGGAAAGATAATATTTGTAACTCTTGAAACTTTTCTTAGTATTGGATAGTTGGAGGGATTATATACATACATGCATATATATTATGTATATATATATTATATATGCATATATATTATGTATATATATATATATAGAGAGAGAGAGAGAGAGACAGAGACAGAGACAGAGAGACAGAGACAGAGACAAGGCACAGGGTGAGTTGAATGGGAAGGGATGATATCTAAAAAACTAAAATTAAAAGGTGAGAGAAGAATATATTGGTAGGTGAAATGGAGAAATGGAATGAGGCAAATTCTCTCTCATAAAAGAGAAAAGAAAAAGTTTTTTAAAGGGAGGGGAAAAGGGGGCAGATGAGAGGCAAAAGATGAAGCTTACTCTCATCACATTTGGCTTAAGAGGAAATAACATGCATACTCAATTTGATATGAAAATCTATCTTGAACTACAGGAAAGTAGGGGAGAAGGGGATAAGTGGTATGTGAGGGGATGATAGAAGGGAGGGCCAATGAGGGGAGGGAGTAATTAGAAGTAAACACTTTAGGGGATGGACAAGGTCAAAAGAGAGAATAGAATAAATGGAGGGCAGAACAGGATGGGCAAAAATGTAGTCAGTTTTTCACAACATAGCTATTATGGAAGTCTTTTGTATAACCAGACATGTATAGCCTATGTTGAATTGCTTTCCTTCTCTGTGCAGATGTGTGGGGAGGGAGGAAGGGATAGAAGTTGGAACTGAAAGATTTAGGACTGAACGTTAAGAATTGTTTTTGCATGCAACCAGGAAATAAGAAATACAGGTAGTAGGGTATAGAAATCTATCTTGCCCTTCAAGAAAAGAGAGAAGATGGGGATAAGGGAAGGGAGGGGTGTGATAGAAGGGATGCAGATTGGGGGATGAGGTAATCAGAATGTATGGTGTCTTGGGGTGGGGGAGAGGAGAAATGGGGAGAAATTTGGAACTCAAAATCTTGTGGAAATGAATGTTGAAAGCTAAAAATAAATAAACCAATTAACTAATAAAAAAGAAAGAAAAATATTGTACGGGATGGTTAACTGGAAAGGGATGGATAGGTAGATGGGGTCAATGTAAGTGCTGTAAGAACAAAAGATATTATTAAAAATTACTTTACAAATAAATTAATTTTATCCACACTATATAGATATCCATCACATTTTTGTGTTAAAATAAAGAACCATATGATAGACTATTTCATTCAATGCTGACTTGTTTCAGTATTGTTACATTGCTCAGGTCTTCAAAAACCCTAAATATATATGGTCATGGTCTTTCAGACTCGTTGGGTATTCAAAGACTGTCAGAATCAACAAAACCTGACCTGATAATCAGATGTGCATTTATATACAAGGAACAGAGTCTAGATGTACTGGGTAAGTGTTCCTATGTCCGTATTTGGTATCCTTGATAGTTCAGATCCTCTAGATCCTCAAGTATGACCTTTTGACTGAATCCAAACCAAAGAAGTTTGGCCACATATGGCCTTGAGGCCACAGGTTCCTCATCTCTAGTTTAGGGTTAAGTACACTTCTTTTTGTTAATTCATTACATGACAGAATCTCAGGTATCTGGTCTTCCTCTATCAAAAGGTCTAGCTCAGATGCTAATTTCTTCATAAAGCTGACATTCCCATAATCTTTAAACTCCATCCATCACTAAAAGTGATCTCTCGCTCCTTAATTTTTTTCTAAAGACTTTTTTTTCTAGATCTCTCCTTTGCCCTCCCAGTACCAAGGTCAGTGTCTTGTATATCACAAACATGTTTTTTTTTTTTATTTAAAAGGAATAGATAGTATTGTGTTATGAAGGAAAACAATGATAATACAGGTTCATGTAGCAAAATAATAATCATGAGGTAGAATACACTATTTGAATAATCCAGATTAAAATGTCTAATACCAAATTACCTTAACGTTCTTCTTCATTTTTCCTGTTGATTCTAATATTCTCAATACCAAAAATACCAAAATTTCCAATATTTTTGTCAGTAGAGGTGATGGAATTTGACTTCAAAAACAGCCATATTTTCTTTTGCAAAGTCAAGTCATCAGGTTTCTTCTTTGTTTCTTTTTATTGACAATTCGTTTTTCAACAGTATTATAAAATGAATTAGAAAATTAGTGATACACTGAAATGATTGCTCTGGAATATTTGTTCTTAATTTGGGATCTGTAAACCTGTTCTTTTAAAATATATTTGTGTGTGTGTGTGTTTGTGTGTAGATAGACAAAGAGAGAGTGTACATGAAATAATTGGTTTCCTTTGTAATCCTTTCGTGTTGTTGCCCCCATTTGATGGTAAACTTTTTAAGGGCAGAGGCTGTCTTTCTTATGTGTATCCCCAGTGTTTAGCACAGTGATTGGTACATAGAAAGTACTTAATATTTATTGAATTGGAATTAATCCTGTGTATTTGGTATGTTTATGTATATTTTATGTATTTATAAACATAGTCAGAATACTGAGAAGGGGTTCATCAGCTTTACCAGAGTGCCATGACACACATATACAAAACGGTCAAGAATCCCTGCTTTCGACCTTTATCCCTGACAAGGTAAAATATGTAGAATTGACCAAGGAATCCACTTTCTAAATGATACATATGGATATGCACTAACACTGTCAAGCACCTATATAATGCCTATGAAACTATGAATATTTTCATATATGAAATTTTTATTCCCCTATGTCTAGGACAAAAATGCATGTCAATCCCCTAATTTTCACTTTTCCCTGAAATATCCAGACAATACAACTTAAAGCATTTGGTTTAAAACTTAAATTATGCTTGAGGACCATTATTAGATTGCAACATAGATTCCTTTCCTCCATAATGACTCATCATCATGCGTTTAGTCTTTCTCTGTAAGTTTTCCTTTAAAATTATCTAATCTTTACAAAATCTATGCTCTTTTGTTCGAATACTAAATAATTCCATTTCAAGATCTGAAATTGAAATCTGATTATCTCTCCTCTGAGCTACGAACAAAGGTCAAATGCTTATATTTATTCTATCAGCTTCTCAGCTTTTCTTAAAGCTCGTACAGTATTTTAGATTTTATTGACTTGTATTCATTCTCTAACCCTCAGGTCAATGAAGATCCTCTGTAACAATCAAGGAGAGAAGCATTAGAGTGCATTTAGGGTTAGAATTGGGTTATCTGGGCAGGAGAAGAAAATATTTTTCTACATTCTTTGTCTATAATAATTCTATACATTGAACCAAATCATGTCTTCCACTCTACAAGGTCAGGGCCTAATGCAATACCATAATCCTATTAAGTTTTCAAAGCTCCCAATATCTTTGACCTATTATATCCATTTTACTTTCCCAATAATTATTAAGAGCACATGAGAGCACATCTTAAAATAATTTGAGAGGTGATAGGACTGTAGCTCATAGAACTTGCTTATAGTAGCAACAGCAGAGTCCTGATGCCCTGACTCCATGTCCTATGTCCTTGGCATGAATCCATCCTTGCTTCACACAATAAAGCAACATATATGTGTGTCTGAAGATCAAAACTGTTTCATAAATATCGAGTGCCCTTTGAGGTTGTATATGGAGTAACTTTAATAAATTTAAGGTAGTTTCATAGTCTCAAATATGTCACTAAAGCCTTTAAAATTACTAACTCCCTCTCCACCAACAGATTCACTGAGTACTCAACATAAATTGAAAGTGGCAAGCAGAATCCTCCTCAGGGAGCAGTAAATCATGTCAGTCAGGTCCCTGTGTCATGCTGTGTTGTGTGGTGTTGTGTTGTGCCGCCCTGGGGATCAGGTGGCCAGTACTGCTCAGTGACTCAGGCTGGTAGTGGTAGGAAAATGCTAAAGTACAAGTAAGTTTGTGCTGAAAAAAAGATACTGTCATTCATGGGCAATCAGTTTCTTTCCTACTGTTTCTTCTCCTTTTGCTTTCACCAGTGGTACTTCTGAGAATCTCCTGAGTCACAATATTTTTATTCCCCCTTCAACGTGTATCCTATAATCAAACCTCCTGGGACCATGTGTCTTCAGTCTCTGATGAGCCTTTCTCTAACACCACCACTTTATCTTTTTTTTAAACTTTTCTCCAAACTGTGATTTAGAAATGTGGTCTTTATGGACAAAAGAATTATGCGCATCTTTGTTAAAAAAAAAAAAGATTAAAAAAGTTTACCTGCTCACACATACTGATAAATTGCCTACGTTATCAAGTGACATTGTTACCTTTTAAGCCACTGAGAACTGCTAGTGTGGAAGTGCAGGATAAGAAACTCTTCCCTTATTCTGCTCTTGCCATAATAATGAATGTCACTAATGAGTCATAGATAATAGAGAGAATGGCTTTCTGTGTATCAATAGAGCAGGACCAGCTTGATTCAAAACTCAGTAGAGTTCTCAATAGAACCATTCTTTTTGTCTTCTTGTTCTTTCATTTCCCATCTACCTCTTTTGGTCTTGACCTTGGCAGCCACTTCCCAGCACCCCTTATATCCATCCCATTCTTGTCTTTTGCTTTCAAATTCTCAGTGCCACTGAGTGTGGATTATATCGGTGCATATTTTCACTGGGGAAGTGGAAGACATATATTGTGCTTTTCCTCAGACCCCAAGCTTATCCAGAGAAGGTACTGGTGATGTATCAATAAGAATATCAAGAAACTGTACATATTTTAGTTGTAAACTCTCCACTGAAAGATACAGATTTATCTTACTGAAAATATGACTTCTAATTTAGCTAGATGCAAACAAAAGACGGAATTGAAATTCCAGACACATTGTGGCATATAAAGCTAACTTGTAAATGTCCTGGGTTTTTGATAATCATTCTATAATGAGGAATAACACCTATTACGTGCCAAGAACTGTGATAGGCACTAAGGATACAAAGACAAAAAAAATCTTGGTCTTAAGATAGTTTACATTTTATTAGAGCAGAGAACATAGGACCACAGGTCTATAACTTCAAGTGGAAGTGACTCCAGGGGTCATCTAGTCCAACACCATCATTTTACAGCTGAGGAGACTGAGGCCCAGACATGTTGTCTTACCAAAGGATACAGCCATGGAAATATAAGTACAAATAGTACGTGTAAAATAAACACAAGATGATTTCTGGGGGGTTGTCCTCAACATGAGGGGTATCAAGTCATCATAGAGTAATAGGCACTTGAGCTGAGCTTTGGAAGAAAAAGAGAGGTTTTAAAAGGTATTAGTGAGAAGTGGGCCCACACCAGACATGGGTGACAGGTGGTCAAAATGTATACAAAGGGCAAAGTAATATTATGAAGAGAATTATTATATATTTATTATACTTATATATAATATATATCACACATTATATATATATATATATATATTTATATACATACATCTTTATTATATAAAGGATAGAAAGGTAGTTTGGAGCTAGATTATTAAGGCTTTTTAAAGTGCTAACACTGGAATTTGAATTTTATCCAATGGGGAATCATTAGAGCTCTTTAAGTAGGCAAGTGACATGGTCAGACCTGTGCTCTAAGAATATCTATTTGGCACCTGTGTTAAAGATGGATTTTTTGAGGGGAGAGGGTGAATTGAGGCAATTATTGCAGGAAGAGCTGAGCATGATAGCTAGATGGTACAAAGGATAGAGTGCCAGGCCTGGAGTCAGGAAGATCCGAGTTCAAATCTAGTCTCAGATACTAGCTGTGTGGCCCTGGGCAAGTCACTTAACTCTTTTGGCCTCAGTTTCCTCATCTGTAAAATGAGCTTGGAGAAGGAATTGGAAAACTACTCAGGTTTCTCTGCCAAGAAAATCCCAAATGGGATCGTGAAGACTCAGATACCATTGAAAGGACTGAACAATAATAACAATAAAAGTAAGCACTAATGTGGGTCCAAGCTATTAACTGTGACAGAAGAAAAGAGGACAGATCAGAGAGATTGGTGGAGGTAAAACTGCCAAGACTCGACAAGTCATTGGCTGGTATGAGAGAGAATAAAGAGTAACGCTGGCTGTAAGGGTGGCTGAGCAATTTTCTCATCCATGTGTGGGAAGCCAGGAGCATAGCTGAGGAAGGCACCTTTCTTCCTTAACTTAGAGGTTTACATTATTGCATGTTAATGAGTTTGAACTCAATAAATAATTACTGATTGATTAAATAACCCTACACAAAAAGTGAGAATTAGTGCTTCCTGCTTAATCATCAATGGCTTAGAAATTTACTGTTCCATGACATCTTGTCCATCTCCACAAGGTATTCAATGGTGTACTCTGATACGTGGCAGTGCAATTTTTACCCAGGGTCTGAAGTTGTTTTGTTTTTGTCCTTGAAGCTCCAGAGGCATGTGAAAGTGTCATCACCATCAATAAACATTTATTGAGCACCAACTCTGAGGCGTTACTTTTGATTAAAGAGACAACTTTCCCACCCACTGGGACCTAACAACCTATAATTATAACCATCTCAGATGGCACAGAGAGAGTTTCATTTAGTAGTAAAATTTATGGCCACCAACCAAGGAAATGGTCTCAGAAGTTTTAGATCACAGTTGAGCTAGTGAACTGGAGTGGATTGGAATAAGATATGGTGCCTGAAACCATTTCCATGCTCTGTCCCCTCAGTCATCTATTCTGTCAATGATGTCAATGATCTGTAATTTTGGTTCTCTGAAACAGGGCATGTAAATTGACTAGCCTTCTTTAAGCAAACAATTTAATCTTTCATATGGATGGTACAAGATCTCTGAAGTGTTTTAAATTAATCTAGAATCCATTATCTATGTTTCTTTATTGAATGAAAAAATAGTTGTTACTTGAGAGTTGGGAAAAAATGGATAATACTTAACAAGACAAATTTAGGCCAATTTTATAAATACTCATATCCCTTCAGTGTACAAAGACTCTTTATGAATAATTAAAGCAAACAGGATTTACTATTGTGTCTTGTTCTTGTCTTTTCTTTTTCTTTTTGAGGTTGAGGAGGAATGTTTTCCTTGTGGTTATGCTCATGCTTTGCCTAGGATTTCATCAGAATGAGAAACTTTAGTTAGAAAAACTCCTTCTGCCAACGTGTATCTGCACTTCAGTTTGTCTTTTAGAGTCTTAGAGAGATGCCTGGATCACTGGAGGTTACCCTTGACCCTGCATACAGAGCCAATGTGTGTAAGAGGGAGGACTTATACACCCAAGTCTTGCAGGATCTTTAGCCAGTGTCTAGGAGACCCTGATGCCCTTTTTTCCTCCCTAGGATACTCTGCATTTTTGGAAGCAGCTCCTTTTAACAAAATAAAAAAGCCCAAATACTATAAAATTGTCTTTTTATTCCCAAGACATAACTTATAAGGAGGAGAGGGCTCATTCAAAATATATGACTGGTGTTTATTTCATAGTTAGAAATCATTTCAATTGCTTTCACATACCTATTACAGGTATAGGCAAGTCAGGCAATGAACCACATTTCTAAAAATGCCTGTGTTTGAGGTGGGAACATTTATTGAGAAGATTTTATTTCCCATGTGCTACATGACCATAGTACAACCGTGAAATGTTTTGAAGGTATTTAAGGAAACCAGGGAATAAAGGTTAAATAGAGTTCATTTACAAGATTTTTGAGCCAGGGGATGTCTTGGGGCCACCCAAGATGTTAATGTTAATCATCATGGAGGGAGAATAATGAATAACTCTTGACTAAAGACAAGCGAAAAACTTCATTGAACTTGAGATTCATCAAGAAAGGGATAAGAAAGAGGCAGCTGATATAGCCAGGAACAGGATTATACAGTACCATCAAAGCCATTTTCTGACCAATAGCTCACTTTGACTGTAAACCAACCTTGCCTATTCCTTGCCCCAGTAGAGCTAGCCATCTTTTGGAGGTGCTTGTTCACCAAACTTTTCTGGAAGGAAGTTTATATTTTTAATTTTATTTTAAATATTGATTCAGGAATGTGACAGAGAATGCTTTCTGGTACTTGTCTACTTTCTTTTTATCTATTTTGAAAATTAATTTTTGTCACAATGTTTTACTATTTCAACATTATTTCTTGCCTGAATCTGTTAGCATGATGAGCAAGAATGACTAAAGCAACATCAAGTTTAGAAATCCCTAGTTTTGAAAAATAATTAGGTCAAACTAGACACAGAAATAAGACAGCATTCAAAATTACCTGCAGTTTGAACCTGAATCTGTCAGGGTCTAGAGAATGTAGAACCTAAAGGCCTCTGCCTTTATTTCTAATTATTATTCACTCATCTGTGCCTACATCTCACCCCACTAAGGGCTATACCATGCCTATACTTCATCAGTCTTCTACATCTTACCCTTTCTACCTTACTCCAAACACTCACTCACTCTCTCTCTCTCTCTCTCTCTCTCTCTCTCTCTCTCTCTCTCTCTCTCTCTCTCTCTCTCTCTCTCTCATTGTAATTGCAAAGAAAATTAAAGATCATCCCTGACCCTTAAGAGCCCATGTGATCTGCTTTGAGCTTTGGCCCAGCCCACATGAAGCCCATGGTGGAAGGAGCTTGCTTGCTGAAGGGTTGAACTTGAAGGGTGCAGGAGGAAAAGAGAGAGTGAGGTGCAGCGAGAGAGAGGCACCAAGCAGAACAGAGCAGAGCAGCTACCATGAGTGAGAGAGGGAGTAAGTTTGTCTAAGGGAGTTTGTTTGTGGGGAGACCTAACAGGGAAGGCTTGGGGATGACTGCTCCCTGCATTGATTTTTATATATATATATATATATATATATATATATATATATATGTATATATTTTTTTTCCTTTTTACAGTGATGGATTTGGCTTTCTTGTGTTTCAATAAATGTCTTGGTTTCATCTTTCATCTTTCATCTATATATTGTGAATTTAACCTGGAAATATTTATACATATTCATGCATGTCCTTAGCAGCTGCTATGGGTATTGCATTGGTGCCACACACACACACACACACACACACACACACACACACACACACACTCACATATGCACACACCGACCCCTCCCACTTATTTACAAAGTAGAATGAAGATACAAAATAGTGGGGTGTTCCTAAAATAACAATAGACATTTCCAACTCCACATGGCCGTCTGATACTATCTTCAGTCAAATGAGTGGAAGATAGTGGAATGGGATATAGTTAGTAACTTACAAAATGCTTTTGTCACTAATAGGCTGCTAGGTCTAGCCAGTTGTTACCTAAAAGCCAATCAAAACTGTTCCTGGTTTGGCTAGATGCTGATTGACAGCTCAGTTGACCAGTAATGTGGTTTGAAAGAGTTGGGAGTAGTCCTGTCTAATGTTTTCGTATAACCTATAACCATTTCTGAGACCTCAGGAGTACAAAAATTCCTTCAATGGGTATTGTTATAATATCACTTCATTTTTCCCTTCCACAACTTTAAGGTAACAACCAGTAACATATGTGAGATGGGGGAGAAAATAAAAGGAACTAGACAACTCCTGAAGGCATTGGAGTATCCATAGATGATACCTCCCCCCTTCAGATCTTTGCTATGCTCCAGGGAGAGAAATAGAGTATTGTGAATATCACACTCTAGTATAATAGACCGCATCAGGCAGTTAAACCATGTCAGCATTTCCTTACTCTGAAACACAGAAATAAGGACCCGCAATTACCGAGGCTAAGTGTCATGTAGTCTGGCATTTGTCAAATATTGTGTTTATTATAATGGACTCATTACTAAATGAATAGATGATGGAAGTATTTTTTTTATGAAATTCCTGTGACCACACTCAACCTGTATATATTCAAACACCCAAAATTTGAAAGAAAAAAAAGTTAAATTATAGCAAATTATATAGCTATTGGCAAACACTATAAATTGGCCTCATTTACTTTTCATCATTCAATAGATATAATTACATTGTGAATTTAATCACCTTCACTACATAGCTAATTTTGCACTGGGACTCTGTAACTGTAACTTGGAAAATTGACATCTATGTGAAATCTGTTCCCTGGCATCATTATAATGGCAGGATGTCATAATAGGATGTTACCATATCTGGAAATTTGATATTTGGTAGAGATCTCAGCATCCTCAGGACATATTCATATCACATCAGTTGTAGCCAGGAGCTTTTAAAGAGAATAAGAGGGAAGTAGATAGGAAATGTTGAACTCAAAATACAGAATTAGATCCATAATTTTATCAATTTGGATGCCCTCCACTGACTGCAGATTGCAACTCATCCAAGCATATTCATCTGTGCTAGTCTTGTCCATAGCTTCTGATAATATCACTGCAGCAGGTCTACCCGACATGCTGAAGACCTTCCTTATTTTTTCCTGACATTGCCCAGACAAAAGTGGAATACTGGGGAAATTCACCTCTCGCCATGTGACCAGATCATCGTCTCTTCCTGTCATTCATTTCTCTGATATCATTGTCTCCTTAATGTTTCTTGCTGGCTATGTGCTGGAGCCTACTAATACACTTACCATTTGCCTCTTCAATGTCTTATGATATACTTTTTCTTTTGTTTGAAAACTGTTGTATTCCCTGTTTTAACACAACAAATTCAACTGGAAATATTAATGGGGAGAGGGGGGAATTCCCATTCTTTTTTTTCCTAAACTCTCCATCTTATACTAGGAGCCATTTTGTAAGAATGATATAAAGGGGGATACAAATAAACTAATCCTAATTACAGCTAATTACTGTGTAAACTTGGAATGAAACCCACTTTAGTTCCTTTGATCAAATACTAATTAAGTATCTATTGTATGCTGGGCTGGGAGGCAAACCTGATTCCTCAAGGTCACATGTGGCTTTCTAGGTCTTCAAGTGTGGCCTTTTGACTGAATCTAAAGTTCATAAACCAAATTCCTTTAATAAATGGATTTGTTCTCTGAAGTTAGGATTCAGTCAATGGGCCACACTAGAAGACTTAGAGGACCACATGTGCCTCAAGGCTGCAGTAAGAAGATTTGTTCTGTGAAGTTTGCATTCACTCAAAGGATTGCACTTAGGAATCTAGAGGGCCCCATATGACCTCAAGTCCCCAGGATTCCCCCCATCCCTGTGCTATGCAGTAGGTATTTAAAAACACCAAATTAATAACTAGAAACAAGTTTTGCCTTCAAGGACATTGTATTATATTTTGTATATATG
Organism: Notamacropus eugenii; assembly: GCF_028372415.1. NCBI lineage: Eukaryota > Metazoa > Chordata > Mammalia > Diprotodontia > Macropodidae > Notamacropus > Notamacropus eugenii. The sequence goes on from NC_092877.1 coordinate 268,276,448, forward strand.
GATGGGAGAAGGGAAGTAAGACAACATGTACATTGATGAGTATATACAAATATACAAAGTAAATTTAAAGTAATGGAGGAGAAGAGAGCAGATAATTAAAATCCTATTCTCCTCATGCCAGTTCCATGCTCTTTTCACAGTGCTTGGGTTCACAGTGGCATGCATATGGGAGACAGTAATTATTTTAGATTTATCTCCACATTTGGATTTCAATCTAAAATAACAATGCAGTGAATGTATAAGAAATAGACTTATTAAATATTATGGAGTATTTAAGGGAGAAGTATTAAGGGAGAAGAAGAAAGAAAGAAAGAAGAAGAAAGAAACTCACTAATATGAGTTATTAAAAAAAAGAAAGAGGAAAAGGGAAATGAGAAAAAAAGAGAGGAGTGAAATTTATATACCTTTCTTTGTTATTTTGTATCGCATAAAATGGAATCTATATTGTATATATTTATTTTTATTTAAATAAAAGAAAAATCTGATAAAAATCATACCTATTCCAGGAAATGCTACTCTGAGAAAAAGAACTCTTGCTTTTATCCATCATCCCACCTGAATAACTTTTTTTCAACAAAACATATCACAGAACCCACTTTTAAGAATATGATTGATGAGAGACTATGTGTGGCTGACAATACTGAAGATGAAGTTCAAGAAAGTATAAACTCTTGATAAATGTATATGCTTTTTTTGGTCAATAGGATCTTTGAATGACAAGGCCTATAGCTAGTGGTATAAGACTGTTTCATTTCATTTTTATGACTACTTAACACAAGCAAGTCTTCATTTTTCTGAACTCAAAATGGAACAAAATTAACTGAAAAGGAGCTAATGTTGCCAAATGCAACATTTCCCTTTCCCTTACTTTATGAACAGAGTCAACATAGTTGTTTAAATGATGGCAGCTATGAACAGTGATAAAAACTACTGCCTTACTGCTGTGTAAGAGGTATTTCAGTGCATGGCAAGTTGTATCTACATGATGCAAAAAATTCTGATAAATGGGAAAAAAAATTATCTGAAATATCCAAACCTTTAGTGTACATAAAGACTGGACACATAAGAATTTAAAGATCTCAGTGTGCTAACTCTGGATTCAGAGACCTGGGTTCAAAGCATAACTCTGCCTTATATTACCTGAATGACATTAGTCAAATCACATAATTTCTCTGGGTCTCAATTTCTTAATTAAATCATCGTTCATTTAATGGAATTTTAAAACAACACCTTGGCAGTACTTGGATTAACAAATATTCTTTATGTGACAGTGTATAAAAGATCTGCAGACTAGACCTAGACACAATTTACCTGGTCTACTCAATTCCCACAATCTACCTCCACATTCTTCTACCCAAAGGCAGCTTTAAATTAGTAGTATGAATATGTGTACTACCATTTATTACCTGTGCAGTCTGATCAAGTCACTTTACAAGTTTGTGCCTCGCATCCTCCTTCTGTAAAATGTGGCATCAGATCACGAAAGTCCCTTCCAGGTCTAAGTCTATGATCCAAGAGAAATATCTCAGTCATTTTTATTTCAGCAAAAAATCAAGCCATTCTATTAACTAGCAGAAATCGTTTGTAATCGTTGTGGGATATAAGACGTTATCCCATTCATCTGAATTTTGGACATCACGAAGCAGTATGGGAAGGCTGTTTGAGGTTGGGGGAGAAGAATTCCCATCACCCCTCAAATCAAGCTTTATAGATCTTCTTACTCTATCTACGTGTAAAGCCAGCCCTGTGTAGCTTAATAGTTATAATTACTGTGGAAGATTTAACCTAATGAGCAGCTTTTTTAGAGTCCGCTTTTGGGGTGATAGAAGGGATAATGAGGAAGTCAAGCAACAGAATCAGTGTTGACGAGTGCTCGTGAAACATAGCCTCCCCAAATGAGGCAAAGGACATACTGTAGCATACACGTCACCATCATAGACGATCCTGCATGGGAAGCTAAAATAGAACAATCCAAAATACCGTGAACCTAAAACCCTAAAAGGGGTGAGGAACAGTTAACACCATTGAAATGATTCCACAATAACAACAAAACATGAAATGCTTTAAGGACACAGGGAAATGCAATTTCAAATGAATTGTGAACTGTTAGAGGACTTTGAGGAACTAAAAGAAAAGACTATGAGCATACATAGGACTTTATATTGATATATATCATGGAAAAAGTTCACTCTTCTATCGAGTATTTTTGTAACCAATTTTGCTGATTTTTTCCTCTCTCGTTGGAAAGCATCTATGAGTCTAAGACCTAGTTAAACATAACTATGAGTTCTGCAAATGGTGACCACATTGCTAACCAAAAGTCTCAATCTATGGAAACATTTCTGCTACAATGCCAAAAAAAAAATAAAATCTTTGCTTTACTTTCCCAGTGCAGAAATGAGGCCAATGCCTGAATAACACTGTATTACTTCTGCGAACAGCTGCTAAATAAAACAGTTCAATTATACTCAGAGGAAGGAATTAATTACATTACTACATTTTCATCTATAAGCATATTTTATTTTTTTATAGTACTAAATAATTACATTTCATACCGCCATCCTAAGTTTTAATCAATGAAACAGGTTCATTGCCTTCCTGGACATTTCTGTGATAGAATGTAACCATGAGTATGGGATTTGTAAAAGCTGATAGAAAACAATGCACTGTGTTTTGACCTGCTCATTTTTGAGAACCCTCTATTTCCATGAGCTTCTTTTTGCTCTGGAGACAATAGAGACTTAAGATAGAATTAGAAACAATGAAAAAGGCTTCAACTTTAAGAATTATCTGACTAAAATAAACCAATTGCCACTAGAAAGCTAGAGAGAAATCCATATATAATGTAACATTTGCTATACAGAATAAGTCACATAGTTAAGACATTTTTTATTATATTAAAAAGCACGGATTTGGTCTGCCTAATGAATAGAAATATTGATACAATTACCATTGGTTTCCACAGGCAAGGTAGTTTTCAAGGAGAATAAAATGTGAGTGCCAATCATGGGAAACTGAACCTGAAGAGTACAGGGAAGGATAGGAACATAAATAATGATGGAGGGTTCAGAATAACAGGGAGGGTGCTAAAGGATAGAAAGGATATAATGAAGCATTTGAGGTGGAACAGACAAAGATAGAGAAGCTGCTAAAAGTTCAAGGCAAGTTATGAAATCTCAAAGGATATTTGTGGATACTGGTAACAACAAGGTATACTACTGACTTTTGAATAATGGTTTGAATGTTGCATTAAAATATTAAAATAAAGTATTTAATCCTGAAGTCAGATGAAACTGTATGTACTGAAATACTGTATGTACTGTATATTGAAAACAAATCAAAGGAGGAATCAGTTTACTGAAGAAAGCACTGGAGGGGGAAGGGAAACAGAAGGAAATATAGACTTATATAGTATGCATATAGTGTCACACGCCAAGTACTGTGCTAAGTGCTTTTATATAAATAACATTTCATTTGATCGTCACACTATCCTTGTGATGTAGATGTGAATTATTACCCTCATTTTACAGTTAAGGAAATCGAGGTAAAGGAGACAAAGGTTTTATTCCTAATCTGCTGCTTAACTCTGTACCCTTAGACAAATCAGTTAACCCTTCCAGCTTTCAGTTTTCTCAGCTGTATAATGTGGAATTTGGAATACACATTTCCCAACATGTACTTTTGTGTGTGTATGTGTTACAGGCCCCAATGAGTTTAATTTAAATCCTAAATTAACTTACAAATTTCCTTCAGATATGTACTATAATACTAGATGATATTTTATAGCTAATTCTCATAGAATAAATATTTTGATTGACATTGAATGCAAATACATTAATTTGATATTTAATGATTAATTGATGAAACCTGAAAATGATGATTTTTAGAACTTCATGAGGCATACTATGTATATATATATGTATATATATACATACACATACGTATATATAGATATATAGTCCAATTACATTGTCTGCTTTAAATTGTGTGTGTGTGCACGTGCTTTACCTGGTTATATGTCTTAGGAGAGGATTTTGACAAAAAGGTACACTTTGGGCAGGTGAACTTAGAATTAGAATGTACATTAAAGGTCATCTTAGTTCATTTTTCTGTAATCCCATCTTGAAGAGCAATATGGCTTAATGAAAAAAAGGAAAGAAACTGGAATTTTTCAACCTATAACCAGGTCCCAGTTCTTGTACTACTTACTTATTCTGTAGTTTTGTTGGGCTTTCTCGTTTATGAAACTGAAGGAACTAAAATTAAGAGGATTTCCCGTAGTCTTTTCTAGATGCTAACCATATATTCTGTACAGTAAACCCATCTAGAACATCCCTAACAAATGTTCATCCAGTCTGTGCTTTGTGAGGTAGCCCTTTCCAATGCTGACAACTCTAATTAATAAAGCTTTTGTTATACTAAAAGCAAATTTTATTCTTTATTAAATTCTACTCAGTGGTTTTGGTTCTGCCCTTTGGAACATAATAAAATAAGCTACATACATGACAACCTTTCATATATTCAAACATAGCTATCTGTTTTTTTCTTTTTTTTTTTTTACTGTCTCATCTTTTACAAAATTAAACACATTTAGTTCCTTCAGCTATCCCTCATAGGACGTGACTTGCAGACCACTCATCATTCTGGCTTGTCCCCCTCTTGATGTCCCCTAGTTAGTCATTGTCTCTCCTATCACAAGAGGGGTAGAACTGATGTGCAATAATGTATAGAACTGAAGATGTCAATAACCAGGCCAGAATTTTCATTATCCATACAGAAAATTGACTTATGGGATTTAAAACAACAAAGCAACAAGAGCAACAGAAACCTAGTAAATCTCTGCCTATAATCTTGTTGTTTAATTGTTTCAAGGAGTTGCATTATATGTCAGTATGCCTCAGAAAAGCTAAATTACATTTATTTCAGGCATTTTAGGTTATTTATGTGTAGGGTAATGCCACAGAACTACGTATGGTCTTTTAAAACCCATTTCCTCTAAATAGAATTTGGCTTTAGTTCTCAGTGAGATATTTTTTAACAGGCAAGAGTTTGTGCATTCCAGCCAGGAACCCCTGTGCTGCTCTTGTATCGGAACCATTGTCATAAGATGAATAATAGTCTCTGTTTAAGGAAAGGATATTTTATTAAATATTAAGCCTGTGAACTCACCCTGTTTTCTCCTGTGTACTTTCTGGGTATTTTATTATTATCATTTTTTAAACACAGAAGTCTTAAGGACTAATGATGTCAAATACTCAATATCTTTCTGCTGGAAATAAATTTGTCTAGATTTTCTGGAGTCCAAATAAAAACATGACTTTGTTTTCCTTTGGAGAAGAAGAGAAATACTCGTTGGAATCAATAGTCTCAGTTCAAATAGGTGATCAGAATTGCTCACCAAACTACCCCAGTTTTTAGCAGCGTTTATTGACACTGTCAATTCATTCCTACTGTCGAAATAAAGATGACCTGGGGTGCCAGAAGCACAGACCTATGGTAAAATTTAATGGGTCCCTCAAGGGACTGGGGCCACACTCACCAATAATAAATTATTCAACTGGGCCAAATTAACACAGCATAATAATAAGCAAAGGTTTATCAACTAGAATTTAGCCCTTATCAAACAATAGATTTTCATCAGGTCTTTCTCTTTCCCTCTCCATACCTCTTCTCATTTAGCATTCAAAATTAATTGGAGAGTCAGAATGCTGCAATTCCATAGCTAGGAGAAGCACAGGCCTTTGTACTCTAAAGAAATCTGTCCTTTAAAGTGTCTGCGATTTTTCTTCAATTGACCTTAATGTGAATTTATTCATCTTATTCTGCATCAGAGCTTTAGGGAACTAAACAAAGAAGACATATCCTTTCCTATGCTTCCAGGAGAATACACGCTAAAAGGGAAGGGAAACAAAATATGTGGATTTATATGTGGATCATTGGAAGGAGTCCCTGGGACTAATCTAAATGTACAGTGACGTCCGATGAGACCCAAAACCACAGTGGGATAAATGAGCACTTGACCGAAAACTTTGCCTTTCCTGAAATATGCTGTTATTTGTGCTTCTGATCTCAGGACTCATGGCAGCGTGGCCCTGAACACAATCTACTTCAGGAAACACACTCACAGATACTTAAGCCAAAATGACAACATAGGGTCATGCTAATCTGTTTCACTCAGCCTTTCCTGAATCCTTCCTCCCTTGCTTTTCTATAATTTTAACTACTTTCAAGGGGAAGACTCATGGAGAAGAAAATAATACCTTCCTCTGAGCTTTTTGGTTTATTATATGATTCACCATTGCCCAAGAAGAGATAAGATATAACTTATTTTTAAAAAGTTATTGTAACCCATTTATCAGAAGAGATTACTAGGCCTTCATAATGGTGACTTTCTTATCTACAACTAGTTCCAAGCTGATAGATATGATCTGTTTAACTCTCTCAGAAAGACTATACAAGTCAATAAGGCATTTATGGATTCTTATCTGTAAATGACGCCGATCCTTTGATCCTTCCTGATAGAAAGTTTTTCTAGTGGTTATCCAAAATGGCTTAGTGGACAGCACACAGGTTTCCTTCACTTTCAAGACCCTTTCTTTGTCTCCTCTATTTAAATCAGCACATACCTTCTACATCAATTTAACTTGGTGCATTATGAGGATGATTAATATCCAGTGAGTGACAACTTGGGTTCTACAGGTGTCTTGTTGGTGTCTTTCAGTGTCATGACTTAAGTGACATTCTTTTCTTAAAGCAAACAGCATTGAGGAAGGAAGAGAAAAGTCAGGAATGTTGAACTCTGCAGCAAATGGTACCTATCTCAAAATAGTGATGATGATGACGATGATGATGATGGTGGTGATGAAGACATCATGAGTAACCTGGGTATAGCTAAGACTAGAACTGATAAAAGTTTTGACTCCAGAAGCACAACTCAGTTGAAACTCAAAGCATCATGGCTTTATGAAGAAGGGAAGGTATAGTCAGGGCTCTCTCCTGGCATAAAAGATGACAATTCAGACATAGTATGACACTTCAGGCATGCTAAATAAGTCAGATTGTTTTCTATAATGCCCTCATTGCTAATTTCTTCATTCGCTCTTGCCCCAGATGTACTTAGGGGCAGCTAGGTGGTGCAGTGGATAGAGCACCAGGGCAGTAGTCAGGAGGACCGGAGTTCAAATCTCATCTCAGACACTTGACACTCACCAGCTGTGTGACCTTGGGCAAGTCACTTAACTCTAATTGCCTCATCCTGGGTCATCTCCAGTCATTCTGATGAATATCTGGTCACTGGATTCAGATGACTCTGGAGAAGAAGTGAGGCTGGTGACCTGCACCACCCTCCCTCACTCACTCAAAAAAACAAAGTCAAGTGCAAGTCATGTCATCATCATTTCTCTGATGTCATGGTCTTCTTTGGCAATGAAGGATGAATGCACCTGAGATGTACATATCAGTGGTATATACATACATATGTATATACATATATGTGTGTGTGTATGTATATATATATGTATATTATATACATATATTAGCTCTCCTTCTCAATGTAAGTTAGGCTAAGTTTTCCTTAAATAGTTTTGAAACCACTCTTAAGAATGTATTGACTCAGGGAAATAAAGGTGAAACTATTGCGATTATTCCCTGGTCCCCTAAGTATGAAACAGTTCTAGATTCCCTCTGATTTCTCTGCTGGTGCAGCATGATGGGCAGTTACAATAACAATAACAGACAGCTAAGCGGCAAAGTAGAGCGACCATTGGACCTAGAAGTCAGGAAGATCTGAAGTCAAACATTACCCTTGCATATTTACTTGTCAATTGACCCTATATTACTCTTGCTCAGCCCCATTCCTCATGAATAAAATAGAAATAATGGAATCTACACCTCAGAGAGTTGTAAGGATCAAATAAAAAATATGTATAAAGTGCTTTGTAAAGGACTGCATTACCACGAGTTTGTGGATAGCAAAATGGCATTGAGTCAAGTTGATGCATGATCTGATCCAAGGCAAGATTACAGTTTATTAGCGGTAAAGTATGCAGATGTTAATAAATGGGTCAGACTGACCTCCTCAGTAGGTCATTGACCCCATGGGACTGAAAAGACCATATTTATTGAGTCCCTATAGAAACTGGAAAGGAAGGGGACCACTGAGAGTAGTTACAAAATCCTTAAGATAAGCTGCCACTAGGGGGGAAGTGAATTAGCCTTCAGGAGTCAGTGATCATGCTCCTCACTGACAATTAAGGAATGCTCCTTGCTTTATAGACCTCTTCCACTTCTAGTAATTTTGGCCAGAAAATCAGTCAACCCAATAAGCTCCCCCTTCCCCCTTAGGCCTTCCTCTTGGATACCAGATCACCCCCAACTTTGGCAAGGATAGGTAAGGACTGAATAGCCATATCCTGGGGAGGGGTCCTAGGCAAAGCTGGTTCTTTGTTTACCTGTAAGTAAATAAAGCAAAGTTCCCACTTTAAACTGGTTAGTAAATTCAGTGGGGGAGTGATCGTACTCTTCAACCTACCCTTTAGTTTAGACTTGGAGAGATTGTCTTTTGAACTAAACTGAGAAATGGGGTTTGACAAAATGGGGAATAGGATGGATTAAAGAATAGTAGATTGTTAAATGATGCAGCACAGTATTAATTCCTCAAACTGTTATTGTTAACTGAGAGGCTGGGAAATTTCAAGGAATTGCATTAACACACAGAGCTATCAATGTTTATTCTTTTTCAGTCATGGCTAAGTATGGTAAATTTCCTTTTGATAATTACTGAATGGCCTACAATGTTTGATTTCATGTTAATATTGAATATAAACTATTAGAGGACTCCTCTGGGTGAGGCCCAGTCCACTACTAGGTTTGATTTGCTTCTCTTTTAGATGATCTACACCTAGAACTTCATAAATGTTTTACTTCTTCCCTGTTTATGTTTCTAAGGTACCAGATTATCTCTTAACTTACCTCCATCCATATGCTTCCAGTTAGCTCCTAGGCTAAGAAGCTTAGCTGCTAATTGCCTGACCACAGCTTTGTCAGATGATAAAAATGGAGTCAACCATATGCTTTGGCCCCACTCCATCACCATCTCATCAGGACAGATCCGAAAGAACTTATTTCAGCTCTTTTTCCTCAGGAAACAGTCCCATAGGCAACAGAAACAAAGGCATGCTGGTCTGTTATAACGAGACCTTTCTCTTTTCTCCTCTTTCTTTTCTCCTATCTGTTTATCATTAAGGAAATACACGTGGGGAAAATTTTTGAAATGACAGAATTAAATGACTCATGCTTTGTGGCATTAATTTGATGCCGTTAAAATAGAAACCAACAATAACACAAAAACAGAAACAAACTACTTCCACTAATCTTTTGCAGAAAAAAGCTAAAATTAAATTAAATTTTAGTATTCTAACTGAGCAAAACACTCTCATGCTAACTCTGTCCTGTTAAGAAAGAAAAAAAAGAAAGAATTTTCAACACTGGCATAGATTTGTTATTTTGTTTTGTATCATAACAGAACTTGCATAAAACAACATACTCCATATAACTGCCTCTGAATGATCACTACTGGATTAGAACACCACCTGAGTGGAGCTTTGCATGGCTGTATGGTACCATTTAAACAATTTTGTATTTTTTTGCCTGTATTGAGGACAGGACTCTAAGGAAAAAACCAGAGGTTTTTTCTTACCTAGACAATATTCCCAATTTCCTCAAAAGAGGACATAAAGATATCCTATTTCTAATAAACGAATAAGAAAAGTAATCTAGAGTTGTTTGTTTTTTCCCCCTCTAATCCACAAGTATGTTGCTGTAATTAGGTCTTCCATGTACTTTTTTCTATGAGGTATACAGAATTCCATGAAGTTCTTTCTCCAGGGCATAGGGTCAAACTCTCTACATTACTTTAAGAGTAGACAACACATTTTCAAATAAAATCACATGGGGTTCTAAAGCATTATACCAACCTCACCTATGTAGACCCTGAATTGCCATGTAAACACATCATGCTTGTTATGTTTTAGTTTGTGGTACATTCTTCCAATATTGGATGCATAGTCCCTGAAGCTTGAGTATGTCTTTTCAAAATCAGATTTGGAAAATGGGTAGATGCAAAGCAGCTACATGCACATAAAAATAAAATAAAGTAAAATATAATGGCATCCATTTGTCAACTCCAATACACGATGCTTTCATATCAATCTTTCAGGATAATTTTCTTAGTGGACTTCCACTTCAGCCATCCATTGTAAGCTGGTATAAAATGTCACACTATATTAGTTCTATAGCACAATAAAACCAAAAGCTACTTTATGACTTCCAATTGAAAATAAATGTTTTATAGGGAACATTTGCTCTCTTCATTGAAACAGCAGAAATGCTGGTTTGTGATTACTTCTCTTCCTGTCTTCAGAGTTACTCAAGAGAAAAACACCAAAGACACCTCTGTGAGCAGTAAAAGAAAACTGCAGTCCCTCACAAAATATCATTTCTACAAGAATTAGACTTTGAGAGAGTAACCAAGAATGTGTCTAGTTCCGTGGGAACAATACTTTTAAAGGTCCATGTGGGAAGCGAGGAGCTACCTTAGATACCTAACCCTAGAAACTATACCTAAGGATTTAGTACTGTATTAGGAAATTTGCTGGGATGGTGTAGGGATATCATTTTGGTATAATTTCTAGTTCAGGGTAACATCCTTTTCACTAATGTAATACTCCCTTGAATTTCATTTTTACCTTCTAAATCTAGATGTTTAAATCAAAATGGTGACAAAATTTATCAAAAAATTTAAAGCATAATGCATAACTACTGTAACTCTAAATGCATTTGGCTATCATTTATTTTTTCTAGATTCATTCTTTTATATTCTAATTTTAGCCTAATAGATATTTGTACGATATATTTGCAATTGTCCATAGTTATACTTTTTAACACCAAACAAAACCAAAATTTGACCAGATGCCACATCTTGAGTTCTTGTTGCTGTTTTTAATGAACTTCATACTCTTCAATTTTCATTTTTCCCACTTTACTTGAAAGTACTTGCCTAGATGGTCTTTGTCTTCCTCCAACTGGTACACATGGCTACCAAAGAGGGCTGTTTTACTTTAGTTTCTGGAGAAACTCTCCACCAAAGACAAGGGAGATGCCATCTAAAAACTCATAGATCCACAATGAAAATGGCTCATCAAGTCACTTTTGCTACTGGTCTCTCTTACATTTTCATACTTATTTCATATTATTCCCTTTTATACATTCTATGTACTTATTAAACTAAACAACCAGTTTTTCCTTTATTCTATTATTATCATATACATTTCCATGCATTCAGTTGAAGTGTTACCTATTTGGAATGTACTTTACTCCTCATCTTTACCTATTAGATTCCTTTTCTTGCTTCATAGATTCTGATTTAGAGCTGCAAGACACCTTAGAGGTCATCTATTCAAATACTCTCATTGTACAGCCTTACAAGGTCACATAGTTAATAGATGGTAGAACAAGGATTTGAACCCCTGTTCACTGGTTCTGTAGCCAACAATTTATCCCTCAGCTAAGTTGCAACTCTACTCAACATAGGCAGTTGATATATAATCATATTCATGTATCAGTACTTCATCACATATCTGAGACTTATCTGGTACACCATAACTTTGCCTGGTCTTAAAGAGAAAAGTGTAGTTTATATGCACATAACACTCAGCTCACAGTCAGGAAAACTGGTTTCAAGTCTTGCCTCAGACATATATTGGCTATGTTTCCCTAGGCAGGTTACAACTCCTTATTGTCCCCAGTCAATTCTCTAAGACTATTGTAGAGAAGGTACTAATTTACATTGGTAGAAGAAATTATCTCCTGCATATCATACTTTCTGCTTACCTTGCCAAGCTTTGTAGCTGGTTTTCGGGGAAACTAATTGGTATTATTTGCTAATGTTAAAAGCCTTTGATTTCTAATATAGTTTTTGATTCTCCTTTCAGAAATACTTTTATGAATGGTCCTTATTTTATGTTTCTGGTCATTTCATTTTTTACCCAGCTGAAATTGCAGCCAAAGGTCTTTTCAGTTTCCAAATCCTTACAGGGCTCCGCAGTGAACCCAGACTAGGAGCACTTAACCTCTTCAACAAAGTGATCCTACTGCTTACATCTTAAGCTGGGATGTTTGCTGCTCAATTGTTTGCTACTTTAACCTTTGACTGGTGTCTTGAGATTATTTTATATCCCCTCAAAGTTCTCTCTGTCTCTTCTTGCTCTTGAAATAAGTCTTCAAAGATCTCTGTCATTTGATTTCTCTGTCAGCTCCATCTTAATCTTTGCACTTTGATCTTGTAAGCCCACCACTCTCCTCTCCATCCATAGGCTCCAATGGTTCAAGACAGTATCTTTATTCTTCTCTTTCCATTTTTTTCTCTTGTATCACCTTGAAATAGTCTATTCAGCCTTAGAATGGAAATAGAGAGATGATGTGTGTAAGGATTGGGAACAGATTGAATTAAACAGAATTTGGCTCCAAAAAGATCTTGACAGATTGGAACAGTATGTTAAAATCAACATAGTGAAAGTTAATAGGGATAAATATAATGGCCAGTACTTGGATTTGAAACAATTACCTAAAAATGAAAGGGAAGCTAGAAAGTAATCTATGTGAAACAGACCTTGAAGTTTTAATGGATTGAAAGCTCATTTGGAGCTAGCAGTATGACAACAGAAGTACAATGTACAGAGCGAGGAAGATGATAACTGTGCACTGCTCAGACTATGTCTTTATTGCTGTGGCCAGTAATAGGTGATACCTACATTGTAGAAGAGACATTGCAAGCTGAAATAAGTATTTAAAAGTATGGCCAGGAGGGTGCTTGAAATTATCCTATATGGAAAAATAGGTTGAAATAACTGGGACTGTTTGCCCTTCAATAAAGAAGATGTTGGATTGTGTGTATATGGGGATAAAAGTGTTTAAACACTTTGAAGGATTTCCATACATATAAGAAATTATTAGATTTATTCTACAAGTATCCAGAAGAATGAATTAAGACATATGTTGAGATTATGGAGAAGCAGATTTTGTTTTGACATAAAGAAAGACTACTTAACAACTAGATATTTCCCCAGATATAGAGTGGGGCTGAGAAAGGCAGGGATGGGAAAGAAACAGACAAGATAGAAAAATAGAGAGGAATAAAGCAGAATCAGAGAGATAAAGAAATAATTTCCCATCATTGGGCAGTATTCAAGACAAGGATAACCTTTTTTGGGCATCTGTAACAGTAGTATGATAATCTTTCAATGGTGATCTCATATAACTTTCAAATCTCTATGTAATATGTGGTATGCAAATATAATACACTATGAAATCCAAAATGACTCATTTACTTTATATACCAGTGTAAAGATCGAGTATCAACTTTAATCAGTTTTATGTCTTTGTCCTAGCCTTTTTTCTTTTACTATAATTACCTATAAATTATCTTCTTTCAGAGTTCTGTAAATTCTCTAGCCTTCTATCTTATCTATGTTATTTCTTTTAAGACCCACCTTTATAACAGGGACCCAAAAGGAGCAAGGCTTTGTTTTCAAAATCCAGTGGGAATTTGCCATTTGGGACAATGCAAGGCAATTGGAAAGTGCCAAGTCCTACCTACCAGTTCTTACTGCCTCACCAGTTCTAAATTTTCTTTTTATTCCTATAGCATACTGGTCTATTTTCATTTGCTTAAATTAATTCTGACTCCTTTTCTGTGCTCCAGAATTTCTTTCCTATTTATTTGCAAAAAAGTATAGCAGGATGTAGTGTTCCTGAGTATCAAGGTTACAAGAATAGTGAGAGCTAACAAAGAAAGGACAATGTGTTCCACTTGCCATCGACAGCATCGACTAGCTGGTAATGTTGAATACTCCCCCCCCCCATTTCTATGTATCTCATTCTCTTTATTTGGGGGAGGGAAAGTAGAGTAGCCACAGCAGATGCAATATAAAATTTCTTTTTATTTATTCCTTCCTCCTTTTATTTATTCCTTTTTCTCTTTCCTCCATTGCACATTCATTTTTCACATTTCACATTCATTCACATTTATCATTTTGAACTCCATTGTATCTGTATTATTATTCAAGATTTTAGCTGTTCAGTTGAGTCCTGTCCAACTCTTCATGACCCCATGTAACATAACACATCAGGCCCTTCTATCCTGCCCTGTCTGTCAAAGTCTCTTCAAGTGCACATTCTAGTTACCTTCCATTATCCTTTTTTAACCTGCCTTACATTGTCTCTTATTCCTACCATTGTCTCATTCTCTAACTTGTCTCCTGTATCCCCTCCTTCCATTTAACAATGGTCTCATTATTGTCCTTTAGTTTTTTTTTTTTTGACCCATTAATTTCTCTTTGACTCTAAAATTTCTCTCTTCTGCTGGATACTAGGCAAAGTCATCACTTCTGAAGTGTTATCTGTCTCTTTTCCTCTGCAAAACTGGTCTCCTCAATGTTTCTCTACTGGTGACTTATTCATCTCTAGCTATTCTATCAGATTTGGTTCTCAGTGTCTTCTGAAATCTTTTTCTAAGTGTCTTCTGAAATTCTTGTTTTTTATAATCCCCAGTATCTTTCAGAAACCCTGCCTGGCAGCCTTCACTTATAATTCCTAGAGATCTACCTACAATTTTTTGTTTAAAATTTACAATCTCATGTATTTGTGTTCCCTTTTCCTTCATGGCCTTTGAAGTTGACCCAATTGCTTCTACCTTCATTTTATCCTCAAGAGTCCTAGGACATTTGGCATATTATGGCATCCTCTTCATAAAAGTTTAGAATGAACTAGGGGTATTTTTTGTTTGTTTTTGTCCTGTACCAAGGCAAATAGCAGAAATATTGTTTGTAGCAAGTAGTGTTGGGGGATACAGAAAGATGGGTAGTTGTAAAAAACAGGGATTCTACAAACAAGTGAGTAAAAAAGATAAGATGATTTTAACTAATTATTCTTGAACATTGGACCTTTTTTTTTTATAAACTTCTGAAAGATTTCTAGAGCTGCCAGTGTCCTCTAAATTAATTATCTTCTAAATTCAGAGTCTGATTGTGGAGGATCAAAGGCCTGATTATCCAATCCTAATTAAAACTCTTCAAATGGGTACATACTATTCTTTGTAAAATGCTGGAGGCATAGCTGAGTTTCTCTTCACACCTGAAACAAACTTCTCACTGAACATGACACAAAAGGTTATTTACTGAGTCATAACTCTAACATGCTTTTGAGTATCACCTATATTAGCTAGGATTCTTCTATCTCTGAAATAATAAATATGTAAAAGTCATATCTGAAGTACTTTGTTTCAAGCACTGTGCTAAGATCTGGGAATATAAATT
Source organism: Notamacropus eugenii (assembly GCF_028372415.1). Lineage (NCBI taxonomy): Eukaryota > Metazoa > Chordata > Mammalia > Diprotodontia > Macropodidae > Notamacropus > Notamacropus eugenii. The sequence goes on from NC_092877.1 coordinate 268,291,819, forward strand.
ACAGTTGAGCATGAAAGGTCCCTGCCCTCAAGGAGTTTATATTCTAGTGAGGAAAGTAAGCACTAACAGGAGAACTGCTAGAGTAAGAAGGGGTAGAGAAAGGAGGCTGGTGAGGAAGAAGAGGTCAAGCTAGTGGAGTCCTGAGTAGAAGAAAACAAACCCATCATATATCATTTGTCCAAACTCTAAATCTATACAGTGGATATTTGGTTTATATAGATCAAGACTTGGGTGGCAGCCCAGAATCTATTTATTTTTACAGATAAGGAAACTGAGACCCAGGAAGTTGAGTGACTTATCTTGTCTCTCTAGTAGCTCTTACTTGAATTGTTAATATATCCTATAGTCTTAGATCAATCACTATGGAATAAGCATTCCTTTTGACCTTGGCTTCATTGGTGTAATCAATCCCAAATCCTTGCCACAGTTTCAATTCTTTTTATTCTGATACAGCTGCCAAAATAAATTCAGTTTCTTAACTGTTCTGAAATCCTCTTCAATCTCCTTATCCTTATAATTTAAATTACTGTTGTGTTCAGACTAATTTAAATAATTTCTTTCTGAGTAGGTGCTCCCATCCGAGGGAAATGGAACTTTGGAAGGAAAGAAAGTCACTACTTAGCAAGAATCTTCTCACTTTCCTCCTCCTCCCCTCACATAAGCTACTTAGATTTCTCACCTCTTTGATTTTTTTTTCTTTTTTTACTCACCTCTCCTCCTATAGTCTTTATGGAAAAACAAGCAGACAAATGATCAGCGATGGCTTCATCCTTTCCTCTGTTCCACCTTACCATTCTTCTTAAAAAAAAAAAATCTTCTAGTCTTGCTTTAATTCTTCTTTTTTCCCTGTCTTGTTTTTCTTCAATGTTCCCATTTTGCATTTGTGCCCTGAAAAAAATTGCTTAGAAAACATCTAGGCTTGCTCTATTCTAATCCCTTTTAATTATTTCTTCTGCTACTCCTTTTATCATTCATCATTCCTATCCAGTGTTACATGAGTGGTTACTATATCTTATTCTCCCTATACTCCACCACCTCCATTTCTCAATCTAACTCTTATAGTAGTGGAACATCTGCAGCAATCCATGCTTTTCTTCCTCACAAGCAAAGGCCGTATTTATGCCTTCCTGGAACCCAGCATTCACTTACAGGTGAACCTTTTTCCTCACCATCAACCTCAGCTTTTTGCTGTTTTAATGATTAAGAGGCAAATGGCTTACTCAAGGTCATACAGCTAATTAGAAATGTAATGGGTATTAAAACTCCTAGGTCTCTGGCTGTTCTGCAATCATTAATGACAAAAAAAAGATTATGTCATATTTTTGGCATATGACAAGCTAGCTTGAGGGCTGTGTGTTATATAGAAAGTAGTAAAGTTCAAAGGAATAAGTGTGATTCCTTTGTGAAAAGTTCCTCCCCCCACCCCATGCTAGGGGAAGAAAGGTACTTTTCTTCATTTATTTGCTTAAATTGGATATATATTTTGCATGTAAAGATTCTGTTTTAAATACTGTCACAGAAGAAAAAGGGATATATCCATTTCCCATTTTGAAAAAAAAAAACAATTGAGAAATGATTTTGTTAAAAGAATTAAAGAAATAAAATTAATTTTAAAACATTAAAAAGTAGTTTTAAATTACTTCTCTAAAATTGGTAATCATCAAAAATATGAGCTATAATTAAATTTAATCCCTGGCACTTCAGTGAGTTAAATAATCTGTGAGTAGTCCCTCTAACTATAAGCCTGCCATAGAGGGTTCTTCTACCATTCTGGATACTTCCTCCAGATCTCTTGATATTGAACTAGTAAACAATAGACACTTCCCCTGCCCCTCACCTTTGCTACCTATTTCCTTTCTTCCTTTCTTCCTTTCTTTTCTCCCTATCTCAGGCTGGAAGTATAGTAGCCTGATCTTAAAGCAGGTCGGAGGACTTCTGCCCCCAGGGACTTACCATACTATTGCCTGGCTATGCTGAAACATGATTGATTGAAGTCCTACTACAGAACAGAAACCCCAAACTCAAGAACTACACCAGCTTCAGCATCCCCCAAAACTAGGGAACAGCAGCCTGCAATACTACACCTGGTCTCACTTTTTCCATTCATAATATGCTTGATGATAACCATTATACCATTTTCCCCATCACAATTGTTCCTTGGATGTGTGCTTATAGCCTACATATGCCCAAACAAAGTGGATCCTTGGCTGTTTGCATGGCTCCAACTTTAATTCTCTCTTTCTGATTCAGTCATACAACATCACTAAAAGAATGTCAATGTTAGAAATATGGATCTTGGTTTCATACAAAAAATTTGAGATCATTAAAAAGACTGAAGCTTCTTAAAGACAATTCAACAGTCTCTCCTTTCTACAATTCAATTCTCGGCTCTATTCACCGTCAGTGAATAAGTCAATAATTAAAACTAATTTAACGTTGTTTGTTACTGAGCACTCACTAAGCGCTAATGCTAAGCATTTTATTTTTATATTTGTCCCACATATTTAGTATTGTTCTCAGTATTGTTCATTTAATTGAATATCATATTATGGACAATAAGTATTTTTTTATCCACTTGCTTTTTGTTTTCTCATGAATGGTTCAGTGATCATTTGAATGATGGTGTACCTCAGGAGGCTCTCCTATCTTCCTAGGTTTGATGTAATCAGCACAGTGTCATCTAAACAGAGAAGCATCTGGAGGACACAAGCATCTGTAGGGAATTGACTCCATTTGGACTCTTTACTGAAAATCCTACGTGAGCTTGGCAAATAACTTTGACAACTATATACCCTTCTTTTGTATGCTTTACTTGGTGTTAATGATCTGAATTGTCAGAGCTGTCATATTTTTCAATTGTCAGAGCTGTTATGATTCTTTTTACACAGACATAAGAGATATCTTAATGGAAAATAATCTGCAAGGAATCATTTTACCGTGAATCAAATACTTTTTTTAATTATTAAGAAACAATTAGCTTTTATATTTTTTACAACTTTCAATCAGTTACCTGATTGTGAAGATGGAGAATTCTGTGGAAAAGAATTCATATCAATGTCCCTGTTCTCTTCTCAAACCATCCTTAAGTATGTTCTTGATTTATGTGTAGATTATTCTCACAAAGATTTTCTAGAGATAGGAAAATATACAAAGGGGTCTGTATTTATTGATACTTTTCTTGGTTGTCTATTTTTGGTCATTACACTGGTTATGATTTTTCCAAGCATTAAGCATCCGCCCTCTCGTAAATATCTCAAGAATCAGTATCTCAAACTTATCACTGCCAGGATGGGTCTTCCTTGTCCTTCCCACTCTCTGATTGATCTCTTATATAGCTGCCTGAAGATATTATTCCTAAAGCACAGATCAGACCTTTGTTATCCCCATACTCAAAAATCTCCAATGGTTCTCCATTTTTTTCTAGAATAAAATGAAATTCTCTGTTTGGTATTGAAAGCCCTTCATAAACTCCAGTCTATCTTTGTGGTAGACTTTTATTATTTTATTAAATTTTTTTTTGTATAAATACTTATATATATGTAATATGTACTACATATGATATAAAATATTATTAAAGTATTTCTTTTCCTATATGTTATATTCTAAGCAGATTTGTCTACTTGGTCTTCCTAAATGATTATCTTTCTTTATTCCCTGCAATTGAAATGCACTCCCTTTAACCCTGCCTTTTAGAATCTTTATCTTCTTTCAGATCCTTACTAGGTGTCCCCTACCCTTTCTCTTTATTTTATATTTACTGTGTATTTATTGCATATTTACTTATATCTGTGAATGTTGTATACTCAGTAGAATTTAAGTAGTCTTTATATTTCCAGTCGTCAGAAAAGTACCTAGCATAAGAATGTGGTTAATAAATGCTTGTGATTGATTGACTGTAGACTTAGCTATGTTCACAGCAGTACATTTTCAGAATTTTTATGGTTTTGTTGTTCATTTGTTTCAGTTTTGTCCATCTCTTTGTGATTCTGTTTGAGATTTTTCTTGGCAAAGATACTGGAATCATTTACTTCTCCAGCTCATTTTACAGATGACTAAACCGAGACACTTTCCACAAAACATTCTGAGTGTTACTCAGAGTGATACTAGCCTCCTTGTGGTTCCTCTAATAGAACATACTATATTCCAACTCAAGGCATTTTCAATGACTTGTCTCTTATGCCTGGAATTTTCTCCCTTCTCATTTCTACCTCTTGTTTTTTTGGCTTATTTCAAACAAATCTCAAGTAAAGATCCTCCTATAAGAAGACTTTCTTAGTTTTCTGTTATCTTAGAACCTTTTTTTTTTGAGATTATCTTCAATTGATTCTGCATACATATATCTTGTTCATATGTAGTTTTTGCATGTTTATTTCCCCTTTAGACTATGAACTCCTTGAGAACAGGGACAGTGTTCTGACCTTTTTTCATGTACCCAGAGGTTAACATGGTGCCTGGCACATATAAGATGCTTAATAAATTATTATTGATTGAGTACATTGGTAACTGTGATGTTGGAGTACAAATGTATTGGCTCTACTGTATTTAATGGAGAAGAGTTTGTTACAGCAATGTTTGCAGATTTCTCTTTCTCTGCACCTCTGTCTCTTTTGCTTTCTCTATGTTTATGTCTCTCTCTCTGTCTCTCTCTGTCTCTGTCTCTGTCTCTCTCTCTCTCTCTTTCTCTCTCTCTCTCTCTCTCTCTCTCTCTCTCACACACACACACACATTTTTGCTTTATTTTTATCATTTCATTTTTCTCCCTGAATGTTCTGAAAACAATATTTTAATTGTGTATCTTGCCAAGTATAACAGTAAGCACTTCAAAATACACAGGGGGCTGCTATCACAGGTTCTTAGATCTGCGTTCATAAAAGGAAAGGCGACTTTTAAGGGGTCAGCAATTACTTTAACCAAGTGCATATATCATTCACCTAGTTCAGGGGAGCCAGCACCCTGAACTTCAAAGAAAATACAGAGAAATCGATAAGTCAACAGACATGGCTTCCTTTATATGACCACAATTCAACAGACAGGTCCAGCTGTCTGACCATAGTTACCAGAGAGAGGAGCACTGACATCTGGGTTTTCAAAGCCAGGGGGCTCCTTAAAGTGGTTTCCCACAGTCTTGTCTGGCACTCAAGCCTTCTTACAAAAACTAAGCCCCAAGGTAAATCCTTACCCTCAGAGCATTTATACACTTTTAGAGCCAGAGGGCATAACCCTCTGATCCTGTGCCTCAACAGAAAAAGCCAAAGGTACTTGGGATCCTCCTACAAAACAGCTCCCCTAATCAAGTTTCCCACAATGAGCAGGCCCATCAATGGGTGGGAAAGATCTTCTTCAATCAAATTATTCAATCAGAGGCACTTTTAGTAAAACAGAAACAGCAAAAGATTCTAATTTGATTGCCATCACACCACGTTTTCTATAAACCAGTTTTTCTCTCCATCAATTTTTGTTCTTTATGTTCATTAACTTTCACACTTACTAAGTATGTAGTAAGCAAGTACTATAGTAAGTATAAGTATTCACTTATTGAAGTGAATCCTTCAGATGATTTTAAAAGTTTTATTACTGCCCTTTCCTTTTACAGAACATTCATTTCCGAAACTCATGTCCTTTCCTCCCTCAAAGTCTTCCCTTATAACAAACATAAAAAGAAAAATAATTCATTAAAATCAAAACAAAAATTGACTATATTGGACAACATGTACAATATCTCATAATCATAGAGATCCACCTCATCAAGGAAAAAGGGTATATGCATTTTCTTGTCTCTTCCGTAGGGTCAGTCTTTGTCATTATAACAATAAATATTGTTTCATTTTTACTGTTCTTTCTATTTACATTGCTGGAGCAGTTATAAATATTTTCTCCTGGTTCTGATACTTCAACTTAATTCAACTAATATGTGTTCTCATACTTCTCTGAAGTTCTCATATATGTTTTTTCTCATGGTATAGTTATATTCTATGGCAAACACGTACCACAACTTATTAAACTATTCCCAATCAAAACCCACTTTGCTTCCAGTTGTTTAACGTTTGCAAAAAATACTACTAGAAATCTTTTGCAACATAATGAGACAGTCCATCATGTATTAAGAAAATAAAATGGTGTGAACATTGTATTTTTTTCCACATAATTCAAAGTTAACTTCTAAAATGGTGAAGTATTTAGAATTCCACCAATAGCTTAACAGTGTGTCTATCTTGAGGCAACACCATTAGCAATGACTATTACCAGTTGCTTTATTGTTCTTAATTTGTTGGATGTGTAAAATCTCAGAGTTGCTTTTAGTGACATTGGAAAAATCTTTCATGTGGTTGTTTAATCAACTGACCATAAAGACTTTCATCTAAGGCCAGATTTGAACTCAGGATTTCCGAAGTACAGGCTGAACACTCTACGAATTGAACCACTTAGCTGTCTTCTAGGTAAACAGAGCTTAAGGGACTTGTCTAGGGTCACATAGCTAGTAAGTGTCTGAGACTGAATTTGAACCTTAGTCTTCCTGACTCCAGATACACCACTCTATTCTTTGGGACAACTAGATACTGCTAAATGCCTCCTGTGTCAATCAGTTAAAGAAAAAATTGTTAAGAGTTTACTTTGTGGAAAGCATTGTGGGATATACTTGGGATACAAAGAAAAAGAAAAAAATGGACCATGCCTTCAAGGAACTCACACATTAATATGCTTATTTTTTTCTGTGAGAAAACAAACAACTATGTAGTTATGTAATAGTGATCCAGGGCGTTCCCAGACCCTATTAGCTAACTCAGGCCAGTTGTGGCTATGAAGACAATCCAAAAATATTCCTCTTATCCACATAGTTAGCCATCTGGAACCAGTTATAGAATACCCATTCTTACTCTGGCCCCTCCAAAGCATTTCTCTTGCATATATATCCTCAGGACTTTCCTAGAGGTAAGCTTCCCATGTTCTTTTCATAGAAAAGCTGCAGTAGTCAAGCATACTGATGGGACCTGATATAACCAGATATTGGTTATACATAAAATATTTATATACTGTAATAAGATGGTAATATGAGTGAATATAATACAAGTAGAGAGAGGCATGAGAGCTAAACTTATAAGGAAGTCAGAAATTTTTTTGAAATTTTAGGCAAAGTGGTAAGGAGGCAAAGCATTGCAGGCATTGGAGACAATCAGTTAAAAGAAATGAAGTCAGGAGATAGAGTGGTATGAACAAGCAATGGTCAAAGCTGAATCATAGTGTGTATAGAGAACAGTGAAATGTAAGAAACCCAAGTTAAGGATGTGAAGATGCAAAGTTGGAATGGGATTACATTTCCAGGAAAGGGTGGGGGGAGCAGCCTCAGAAAAGGCTCAGAGATAGAAGATTAGATTGTTGAGAATGTCTAGCTTGGTACTGGATAAACAATAAATTTCTGCAACCTATAGCGATGTTACGTAATTGTGACATTTCTTTTTACATTCTTCATTGACCTATAAAACTAAGCTCTATGTGACTAAATCTTCAATAGTTTCTTAAGACAATGACCCATTCTTGACTTCCTTCATAAATACTTCCTTTTCTATAATCAGCTGGGCCTGATTTGGTCATTTGTTGAAAACTTATTAGTCAACATATTGTTTATAGGGTTCATGTGGATGTCATTCATAGAAGGTCTTCTGATTCCACCCTTAGATTTGAGTCATTTCCTGGGCTCCATTTGAAGTTAGGCTACTTTAAGTTCAACTCTAAAAATCCAGGGGTGAGAATCTAATGTCAATTATTTGCTTTTGTTTGATGATGTGATCTGTTTGTTCCAAAAATATTTCCCTAATTATTTAACCTGTGAATCCTGAGATTAATTTTGTGATTATTTTGCGAATTATTTAGAGAATATATATTAACACCTCCTATTTTGGATTAAGAAGTGTTTGTCAGTCTTTAGCTGCCTTAAGTTGATTGACTCTGTATTTTGTTAATATTGTTCATGATTTTATTAGCATAGTTTGCAAATCTATTATGATTCATTTTATAATTCCAAAAGCATATATTAAGATTATAATTCTATGAATGTTATTTGCTTAAACATTTTCTTCCCAATGAGTTTAAATTTCATAATGTGTCTCTCCACGTATACTATTGCTTCCTCATTGATTATTTAATGTTCAATGTGTCTTGCCTGGAAGAAACTAAGGTATTTGTAAGTATCAGCTTTGTCTATTACCTCAGTTCCTGCAGTCTCTAATGTCTCTAGGCAAAGATGAAGAATTTTATACTTACAGAGTTCAGGTGATATTTTCATATTTTTGGCAGAAGAGTGCCTAAGGTAAAGAAGCTGATTAATGTTTTTTGTTTTTTGTTTTTTTAATGGCACTATATAACTTGAAAGGCAGGTAGGTGGCACAGTGGATAGAGTTCTGGGTCTGGAGTCAGGAAGACTCATCTTCCTGTGTTAAAATCTGACCTTAGACACTTACTAGCTGTGTGACCCTGGGCAAATCACTTAATTTGTTTGTCTCAGTTTCCTCATCTGTCAAATGAACTAGAGAAGAAAATGGCAACCTATATTGGCCAAGAAAACACCAATAAGGGTCATGAAGAGTTGGATATGACTAAAATGACTGAACAACAAAATATAACTTGTTGATATTCAAGTGTGTTTTTATTATTGCTATTACAATGATTAATTATTATAACTATCTCATTTTAATGGTGTACGGAGAGAAATTGTTCAGGGACAAATCACTATCTTGGTATCATGCTTTTATGTTTAATATTCTTTGAAATATTACACCAATGGTTAAAATAACTGCATTTGGAACTTGAATAAAGGTATAACCTTCATACTCTGCAAAACCCTTTACGTTTGTAATCTCATTTAATCCTCACAGCAACTCTGGGAGGAAACTAAGGATGTGAATGGTTAAGTGATTCATCCTTCTGTTATACAGTCAGTAAATGTCTGAGATAGGACTCAGCTTAGGTCTTTGTAATCCCAAGTCCAAAGCTGTCCGGAATGTATCATCTAGATTAGACGTCTAAACCTCTATATTTTAAACCTTAGAAATAGTAAATTTGGACTTATAGGCATATTTTTTTCTTTCATGTTTTTGTTGTGACAGGTGTGGGAGTACTAGGAGTGATGGAAATAATTTTTACCTCAATACAAGAAGCTACTGAGATGCTTAGAGAATGCTGGCCAATGACATATTCTGGTTGTATTACCATGGACAAGTCACTTAAGCTTTAAGCACTCTAGGCTATTGGTCTACAAACTATCTTGAAAGGGCACCCCTATCAGTTAAAAGAAGTTTATAAATTATATGTATATAGTAATGTACTAATATGCTGCATTAAGAAACACACAACAATAGACAAAATGAGATAAAAGTCAAATAAACACTTTTTAAAAAGTATTTTGTTTTTTAGTAGTAAAAAACTATTATTCTCACTAAAATATTAGCTTTTAAATCTTTAAATATTGATATAGGTAGCACATTTTAGGTTCTGAGTAGTTAACTCCACTTGATGTCCTTTAATTGCTTCTTCAAATTGCTACTATGCTCCACATCGATCACTTTAAAAAAATCAGTGCTTTGCCTAGACTCTAAATAATTCACAAAATAAGCTACTATTTCTTCAAATTTATTTTAAACGTATTTTAATAATTGTTATGACTAACTATAATTAGCTTAAAATTTAAAATTCTTCTACCTAAACAAGGGGCAGATTGCCGTTTGTCATCAAAGTGTGCATGTATGTTGTATCACATTGTATATATGGGTATTTTCTGTTTTGTCATATTAGATTGCTACACAGAAATATTTTGATTTGGGGTTTTTGGGGTGTATTTAAATTATCATAAATAGTAGTACAAAAAGATGTGTAATTTTTAATACAATTTTCATCAACTATTAAAATATAAGTTCTATTTGAATTCATTTTCTTTAATTATAATTCTAATTTATTTAAATTATAATTATCAAATATAATTAATATATCTAAATTACAATTTTAATTTAATTATTTTAGTTTTGGGGAAAATAGAATTATTGTATCTGAAGTTTCAAAAAACAAGGAGCTATGGATTGCAAAGACAGGATTAATAATCAATTCTCTGGTTTATTTGTATCAACAAAAATAATATTTTAAGATAACTTGAACTTTATAATATAATGAATTATCTTTAAAATTACATATTTCATTAAACTTAATGTCATTATTAGAACAATCAATGAGGGACCTTTTCCATGTGAAATGTGCTGAAACAGAATATTGATCCATTATAAATGTTTTTTTCACTGTTTTATTCTTTGACCAATGTTGTTGCTAAAAGGGCAACTAGCAGGAATGTGTATTATTGGGGAGAACTAGGAGGCTATTTGATAGTTTCTAACATCTATCTTAATGAGGAGAGTTTGATATTCTAACTTCTAGCTTAACATAGTTATCAAATGATACTGAAAATAATTCCTGAAAATCAAGCTATGGATATTTGCATAGTGCTGAAGCATAGGAGTGAGATGAGTCATCATGGTATAGACTATTTTCCTAGAATATCTGAGGAATACTATTGCAAATGGTCTGGAGAATGTGTAAGGGTGGATTTTTTTTATTGTCAGCTTTCATGTGTATACTATAGAAGTAATCATAATCTAGATAGCATTTTGGAACAGTACAGTTCAGTGTTTTAAATTGCAATGATACCCATGAAAAGGTAAATGTAAGTTATCCATTCTTCTTCCTCTATGTCAGTATGACCCACATGGCCACTTAATTTTGTAATACATTTTAAAATAAAATTGGTCATATAGGCAGGGACCCATAGAAGTGGCCTTTACCACAGAACCTTTAATCACCTTTAATCTCTTTCTTTTGAAAGTTTTTCATTTCAAATAACACAGAAATTATACCATTGGTATGGTAACATTATTTAAAAATCATCTTTGAGTGTGTTTATTTCATGGAGCAAAGTTATGTCTGAGTGATTGTGGTAAATTGTTTGATCAGAGATTATGATCTAGTTCCAGTATATCTTATTGGGTGAGCTCTTCAGGAAGGAGAGTGATGTAATGCATTTTTAGGGGAAGGGAACCATGTACATCGGTGTCAACCAGGAATATCAAATGATTTAATGAAAAATAATTTGGTTCACGTCCCTCTTTAATTTGTTCTATTATCTTTGTTCTAATTGGGAGAATTGTTAATGGATTTAAGGCTAGACAGAATGACCATGGGTTTAAACTGTCTCCATGAAACATTCTAGGCATGTATTATTTTAATTATTCTTGTCAGTATTGGTTTGGTAGAATGTTTTAAATAGAGGACCCTTGACTACAAATGACCTATGAAGGAAGATGCTATCCATCTCCAGAGAAGGAATTGATAAATAGAAGTATGCATAGTGTGGTTTTACATATATTTATAAATTTGTGTCAAATGATGGACGTCTCTAGTGCAGGGGAAGGAGGGAAAGAAACAGTCTGGAACATGAAATGCAACAAATAATTAATAAAATTAATAAAATATAGAGGATGTCAAAATCTCTATCTTCTTAATTCTACTTGGATATATCTTGTACATATGGAATATATGAATAAACCATGAATGTGAACTGAGTAAAAGCTTTGTAATAATATTAATAATAATAAAGAAATATCAATATTATAGTACTTTGGAGAAGTTTGCTCAAAAACTATTTATTGGATAATGAGTTGTTCTTTTCATTCTTGTGGCTTTTCAAGGCATTCTTTTTGCTTCCCAACCAATGTATTTTCTTTCTTTTATAAGTTCATGGATTTTAGTGATAAAGTGTATAAACAAGTAAGTATACTATATTTAGAGGAGTCATTGATATGCTCATCATTTGTTTGTAGGATCTAATTCCATCTTTTAAGAAGAGTAGAATAAAGCTTACATTTGAAATTCAGAAGATAAAGTGCTTTGCTACAAGCCATTGAGTTAATAACTATGCATCATTACTGGTCGTGCCACTTACCAATTTTGCAGCAAAGGTAAATTTTTCTACTAGTTTAGATAATTTCCCATTAGATTTCTTTTCATTCATGTGCCATTGTTCTTTCTTTTATTTGGATGATATGCCAATTGTTTTCTACTTTATGTACCAGCAAGATATTGATATAATTTTCTAATGACTTTCTGTAGATCTTTAAGAGCTTTATTAAGTTGCTTCTGCCAAGAAGGTGTCTCACACATACAGTTAGGAATATTCTCCACCTTTCCTCCTAGAGTTCTTTCAGATGCAGCGGTTGCCATATTCACTGTGTTGTGTAGGCCTAGAAATCTTTTTAAATTTTATATTAAAGACTGGGAAGCTGAATATGTTCACTGAGGATGGTTGTCATAGATCTCATTTCTTAAATTATTTTGTTTTGTTCTTATTGACCTGCCAATTACATCCATATTACTCATATCTAAAACCATGCAAGACATGAGTGCTGTATTATAATCTATTTCATCATTACATCATATTTCTGCAAATAGAGAGATATAAGGACTGGATCTGTGATTTCACTGGTATAGGGAGCTCCACTGGGAGGAAATCTCTTTATTATTAGAAGTCGTTACTTTCTATTCAACTTACCACGTTAGAGATATGCCTAGGCAGTGCTTCTTAAACTGTGGGTCACATCCTATATGGGGTCACAAAAATTTTGTTAACAGTAAATGGTTTCTGAACATACAATCAAAAATTAATTAAAAATAAAACACCTGATGAATCTGAAGTTTCTGGCAACATTTGCCTGTGTTGCATCACAACTCCACTGCAGCCTTGGTTCTGAACAAAAAGCATGCACATTTAGTCCTCAGCCCATGCAACACCAAGGAAAGCTGCCTAACCTTGAAAAGGGGTCAGGATTGGAAAATAATTTAAGAAGTCCTGGCTTAGAGCAATGAGAAGTTATATGACCTGTCCAAGGTCAAACTAACACTATATATCATTTTTGACAAGAGTGGCAGTCAAGTCTTTCTAACTCTATCATCCACTATGCCAATGTTGTTTTTCAATGTTTCTGAAGTTTGTATTAAATGAAAATGTTAGATGATCTAAGTTAGATCAATTTTTATCATGACAAAAAACTCCTGACTTCAAATTTAGTTAGATCCACAGGAATTTATGTCAAGAACAAACTATATACAAATAAAATGATGTGAGAAATTATGCTAGAGTTCTTCATGAACATTGATTGTGAGGGTGGGTTGCTTTTTACATTTGGAGAGACTCAATTTCCACTCTGACAGAAGCTGTTTTCAGTATCTTGCTATCAACACTATTTTTATTTCTCATTGTTTAATTTGTACAGTAATATAGTGCTCTTTGGCCTCGAAGTAAAGACAGAAAAGAAAAGGAGAAAGTGAGAAAAGGTCAAAGATTTAGGCCAAGATGCATAGGGAAAAACTTACTACTTAATTTGAGTGATATGGAAGCCAGTTACTAAAAGAAGCTTCATATGTCAAGAAGGAAGTGCTACTGCTCCCCCTTTTGAGCTTTAGAAGATTCATTCAGTGATGACCATTTCATTTATATAAGGTTTAGGCATATTGAGAGTAGCTGGGAATTGTAGTTGTAGTACAACTACAACTAGTTATAGTAGTTGTCAGAATGCTCTTCAAGTATTGTGCAAGATGATGGAAGGTTTAATTTATGGAAAAGTTGGAGGAGGGAGGAGGGTGTACGGTTAGATTCATACCAATTCTATTGAAACTTTACCCTTCTACCAAGACAGAACAGCTCCTCTCTTCTCAGATAGGGTAGAAAGACCTTCCCAGGTGATAGAACAGAAGAGCATACTTCCAGATTTAGCAATAGGGAGGAGATGGAAAGAGGAGAGAAAAGTTACAACCTGACTCCTACAGGCTGACAGTCTGAACACAAGGAAGGTGAAGTCTGAGGTTCCGAGGTAGATGACATCTTTAAGGCATGCTACTTGTTCTGCAGACACTTTCCATTCTCTTCCTTGATCTGTCCCCCCACAACAGTGTTTGCTTCTGATTACTTGCAATCTGCCATCCCTTCTATAATTCTCCCTCTCCTATCTCTTTCCCTCCTGCCTTCCTGCTGTGTAAGACAGATTTCCATACTCAGTTGAATGTGTGTTATTGCCTGCTTAAGCCAAATACAATGAGAGTAAGGCTCACTTATTCCTTTTCAACTCTGCCCCCCCCCTTTCCCTCCATTGTAAAAGCTCATTCTGCCCTATTTTATATGAGATGATTTACAACATTATACCTCTTCCTTTCTCTTTCTTCCAGTACATTCCTCTCAACACTTAATTTTATTTTTTTAGATATCCTTCCTTCATATTCAGCTCACACTTTGCCCTCTGTCTATATGTACACATACATATACATGCATACATATATACATACACATATATAATATACACATACCTACATATACATACACACATACATATGTATATATTCCCTCTAACTACCTTAATGCTGAGAAAGGTCTCATGAGTTACAAATATCATCTTTCCATGCAGGAATGGAAAAAGTCAATTTTAGTGAGTCTCTTATGGCTTCTCTGTCCTGTTTACCTTTTCATGTTTCTCTTGATTATTGTATTTGAAAGTCAACTCTGATCTTTTCAACAAGAATGCTTGGAGGTCTTCTATTTCATTGAAATTCCATGTTTCTGGATAGATGATTCTTGATTTTAATTCTAGCTCTTTTGACCTCTGGAATATCATATTCCAAGCCCACTGATCCCTTAATGTAGAAGTTGCTAAATCTTGTGTTATTCTGGTTGTGTATCCACAGTACTTGGATTATTTCTCTCTATCTGCTTATACTATTTTCTCTTTGACTTGGGAAACTCTGGAATTTGACTATAATATTCCAAGGAATTTTCCTTTAGGTATTTCTTTCAGGAAGAGATAGGTGGATTCTTTCTATTTCAATTTAACCTCTTGTTCTAGAATATCAGGTCAGTCTTCCCTGATAATTTCTAGAAACATGATGTCTGGTCTATTTTTTGATCATGATTTTCAGGTAGACCAATAATTTTAAATTATCTCTCCTGGGGCTATTTTACAGGTCAGTTGTTTTTTCAATGAGATATTTCAAATTGTGTTCTATTTTTTTCATTCTTTTGGTTTTGTTTTTTAATTTCTTGATTGCTCATAAAGTCATTAGCTTCCATTTGTTCCATTTTAATTTTGAAGGAATTCTTTTCTTCACTGAGCTTTTGGACCTCCTTTTCCATTTAGTTAATTCTGCTTTTTAAGGCATTCTTCCTCTCATTGACTTTTTGAACCTCTTTTGCTATATGAGTTAATCTACTTTTAAAGGTGCTATTTCCTTCAACACTTTTCTGGGTCTCCTTTAGTCAACTGTTGACTCATTTTTCATGATTTTCTTGCATCACACTCATTTCTCTTCCTAATTTTTCCTCTGCTTCTTTCACTTGATTTTAAAATCCTTTGTGACCTCTTCCTTGGCCTCAGATCTTTTCATATTTTTCTTGGAGGCTTTGGATATAGGAGTCTTGACCTTGCTGTCTTCCTCCAATTATATGCTTTGGTCTTCCTCGTTCCCTTGAACGTATGAAAATACCTTTTAATCAAGAAATTTACCAGTATTAGTTTTCCCTCTGTTTAGTCATTTTCTCAGTCAATTACTTGATTTTCAAGACCTTTATTAAGTGGAGGGCATACTGCCCCAGGTTTCAGGGGTTTTGTGTAGATGTTTTCAGAGATATCTCTAGGGACCTAAATTCTCAGTTCTTTCAAAGTGGTATGATAAAAGGAGAAGTGTTTGCTCCTCTGCTGGCCTGTGATCTGGTCTGTGATCAACCATAAGCACTCTTTTCTGCCCTGGTACTGCAAGTAGGATTTCATCTCCCAGCTCTGCCATGACAGCACTCCTCCTCACCCCAATGATGCCACCCTGGACTCAGGACCAGATCAACCAGTCAATTTCCCCATTGTCTGTAAGCCAAGAGCTCCAGAAGCATCTTCTGCTGTGGCAGTGATTGCCACTTCCCTGGGGCTGGGGCTAGAGCTGGTGCTGGGCCAGGTACCTTTCTCACCCAGGTAAGAGAGCTTTCCCACTGACCTTTGAAGCTGTCTTTGGCGTTTGTGGATTAAGAAGCCTGAAAACTACTGCAGCTGCTAGTGACTCAGCACCCTGAGGCCTGCTCTAGTTCTGTCTGTGCCAGCATGGCCCATGCTGTCTTGTCCTCCACTCTGAGCCCAGTGCAACAGACCCTTCCTGCTGGCCTTCAAGATTATATTGGGCTGGAAATGTTTTACGTAATCATTCTGTGGCTTCTGCAGTTCTATAGTTTGTTTAGAGTCATTTTTACAGGTATTTTGAGGGATCTGTGGGGGAGCTCAAGCAGGTCCAGTTAAGTCTTGGAAGAAACGGTTACTTCTTAGTCTACTTCAATAGCATACTCTACTACTTTATATCAGTAATGTACTATACTACTTCAATAGTTACTTCAATATTATACTTAAAAGGAAAAGAATCCTGTGCCTAAAAGATTCATAGTTTCATATAAAATCTTTGATTTTGATTGTGCAAATTCTAATTTCACTTGCTGCTTGTTAAATTCAGAATAATAAAAAACACACTTAAAACAATTTTACAATGCTTTAACATTTTCACAGTTGCTATGATGAGCAGTGATAATACTGTGCTGAGCTGGCAAACAAGTTAATTCCATTTCCAAAGCAAACCATGCTTTTCTTTTCTCTTTGCCTAGGGAGCATGTAATAATGTGGGGTAGAGATAGGGTTACTCCTGCAGGGACTCTGTGGTGGAGAGGCAAAGTCTGGGTTGGGATCTCCAGCGTCACCTAGATGTCCATATCTGATGGCGTTGTAGCAGAAACTTCTGTCAGTGATCAGCAGAACCTGGAATGTACCATTCCAAAAGAGTTGATGGACATTATTCCCTTTGGTTTACTTTTATGTAGAGAGCCTCTCAGTGAGAGATAGAGCCAGGGAAGAGAAGTCAGGGCCTTACTTTCCTTTGTGGATCAAGAGACCTAATACATTTTATTACAGGTCCTCCTGACTCCTGCAATGGTGCTTTATCCACTGTACCATCTAGCTGACCTGAGTTCAAATCTCACCTCTGACAACTGACACTCACTACCTATGTGACCTTTGGCAAGTCACTTAACCCCAGTTGCTCATCCTGGGTTATCTCCAGTCATCCTGATGAATATCTGGTCACTGGATTCATATGGGTCTGGAGAAGAAGTGAGCTGGTGACCTGCACAGCCCTCCCTCACTCAAAACAAAGTCAAGTGCAAGACATGTCAGGAAGAGGGAGCATCAAACCATGTAAGACCCATTTCTGTGCAGACTCTGGCTGAATATATTTATATCTATATATAAATATATATGTAAATATACATTTATCTATATCTATATGTAGATATGTATAATATCTATATATTATATATGTGTATATATGTATATATATGTATATTTACATTTATATATAGATATAGATGTAGATATACATTTGTACATTTAACAACTCCACTAGATTGAGGAAGGATAAAGCTGCAGGTGCAACAGCATTGGAAGGAGCAGATGGATAAACAGGTTAACCCTAGGTGTAGCAGAACGACAAACACATAAGCAGAGAGAGTAAGAGGTAGTGGGAAGCTTATAGAGACAGAATTCTGGCAGAATTTGGGCAGCAGGTGCTATGTGAAATGAAAGAAGGGTTCATTTTACTCGCATTAGCTATGATGATGGTAAACTATAACTAACAATATCTGTGGATTAATTAAGTCTTAGTGATGGCATTAAAGATACTGCAAATCCTTCCAGTCAAAATATTGCTGTTCTAAACATAGGCATAATTGATGTTTGTTGCAATAAGGCTAACATATGGGCTAGGATATGTTACTCACTGTGAGAAAATATATGAAAACTCTTGCAAATCTTAAACCAAATACTAAGAAAAATATATTCCAGATTGTTTCAGAGTTTCTCAGATCAAATATTTCATGGAAGAAAGACCGGTCCAGGCATAATAAGGTAACCTAGTTGAATCTTGAGATAATATAATCCTATGAAAGTGTTGAATATTACAGGATAGATTCCAATATGTTATAATCCTATAAAAGTCTTGAACAACTTCCCAAATGCAATTGAAGGCCCTTTTTCTCCTCCTGTTCAATTCTGGACCTATTTCCTTTTCCATATGTGGTTTATGTTCTAGATAATTATATCTATTTGTTTTATGTAGGTAAAAGGAGAATAGGAGATGTTCATGCCAATGACTTCATTGGTTTGCAAACTGGTAACTAGAGACACATTTTATTGTCGAGGATCCTGAGAACCTAAGTGAATTTCCCATGATCAAATAGTCAGTATATGTCAGAGGCACACGGATAGTTGTCCCAGGACTTCATCCCAAATCTTTCCAGCTCCAAGGACAGCTCTCCAACCCTCTATCCACTTTGCCAAATTGTGTGTATGTGTGTGTTTGTGTGTGTGTGTGCATATGTGAGTACTTAATGAAATTTCCAGTTTATTGGAATTTCATAACATAGACAACAGCATTATATTTTTTTTACTTTTTTTTTCTACTTTGAGAAGCTACTCTGATCTCTCAAATAACTTTGGATTCCATTGAGGAAGTTTTATGATGTTTTGGCTGGCAAAATGTCATTGACAAATAGGAGGAGATCACAATCTAAATGGATGTATCTATAGACAAGATACTTCAAACACTTTGCAAAACTTAAAGAACTCTATGACTTTCTGCAAATGTCGTGATCCTTTTCCTCCTCACATTTGACAAAGTTCATATAGGACAATAATGAATATACAGTTTCAATTTTTTCCATTTGGTTTTTCTATCTTGAAAGCACTGAATTTCAAGTTCTTTGGAATTCATGGGGATTTGTCTTGTTAATATTTACTGATAATGCTCCCACACTAAGTTAGAGGGGTACTAGCTGCACCCCTTTCCAACTCAAATCTGTGTGTCATGATCCTAGACAGTTATATCTGGTCATAGAATATATTATCAAATGGCAGTTCCAAAATCAAATGTTTATGCTTACCAAAATGAAAAATTTTACAAGTTTAAGCTTTGCCTTGATGCAAATATATTCATGGTGGAGGAGAGGAGGGGGTTGGTGGAAAGTAGAACTTTGGGGGCATGTTCTTAACAAATATGGTGCTGAATATCTTCTTCATTTGCACAATACAACTTAAAAATAGATACTGCGCAAATGAAAGGATAGCTTCAGAAGTTTTTTGACAGTTTCACAAGATAGGAACTGATCTGGGATTAAAAACTTAGTATCTTGTTTCTGATTAATCCAAACAGATTGTATTGTTCTGCCATTCTGATCCATAATAATATATTTTGAAATTAATGCATCCCATAGAATGTGGAATGCCCTGAGACAATATAGGGAGACAAAATGCAATCGTCCTGCCTGGAATTTGTCAGGAAGTCAAGACACATTTTTATTCCCATCATCTGTATGAAAAACTTCCTAGGCATGAAAGTCTAAAGTTTTATATCTCAATCAGAAGGCAATGATTTTCTCACTCAAAAATTAATTCAGCTTAGAGTAGCACCTGAAGTTTAGCCAGATGATATCACATTATGGTTTCAGAGCATATGTCTGAAATAATAACAGCTAGCATTTATATATCATTTTGAGGTCTTCAAAATATTTTATAAATATCAGCTCATTCTATCCTCACAATAACCCTAGGAATGATTACTGTCCCCATTTTACACATAAGAAACTGAGGTAGATAGAAGTTAAGTGACGTCCAGGATCATGCTGTTAAGTAACATCTGAGGTTGGATTTGAACTCAGGCTTCTCTGAATCCAGGCTCAGCACACTATATTCAGTGCCATGTAGCATTTTCTAATATCAGTTATTTAATTAATCACATGGCTTTGGACACAAATATGGTCATCAGCCATTTTATGAGGATGCTCCAGAATCTTTGAATTTATGTCTCAATAGGAAAGAAAAAGTTTTTGAAATCCTAGTCAACACCAATTTGGGTACAGAATAAGCTGTTTCATAAGTGTGTGGCAGACAAAAATTCATAGGAATATGGACAGAAGGATGGAAGGGGCCTCAAAGTTTATCTAGACCAAGGTGCTTTATTTTATAGATGAGAAAACTGAGGTCTGGAAAAGTGTAATGATTTGCCCTTGATGACATTCTCATCATTAGAGAGATTAGGCCTGCCCTCAATTTCTTAGTATGTTACCCAGGAAGAAAAAGACTTGTGTCATTATAAAATAAACAGTCATTTACAAATGCAGACAAGTAACTTTTGTATAGATGAAGCTTATTAGAGATTTTTTTTGTTCATTTGGAACGTAGAATTGACTGGACAATGGGACGATTCTGCCAATCAAGTGGCAAAGAGTTTATGTGTCAAGATAGAAAGAAATAGAGGGACTTGTTAAAAAGAGAATGGTGCTCTGCCACAAAGCCACAGGCCTGGCAGAAGAGTGGGAGGAAGTCTGGATACATAGACTCTGAATAGATGGATTAAAGACTGGATACAGGGACTTAGACTCAGAAAGCGAGCTATATACAACCTGAGAAGGAATTGGGTAAGTAGAGAATTAACTACTCTACTTGTAAATAAATTCTCAATTCTTCTCTCCTGAAACTTCACCTTAGAGTGTTCACCAAGGGGAATGGCAACTACTTCTTTTGGGGCAAAGAAGAAGAAAGAGAATTCACAAAAAACATAGGATATTATTGTCTGCTAATCAAAGCAGGATAGTAGGCCCTTCTCTTTTCTTTATGTGTTTATATATATATATATATATATATATATATATATATATATGTATAATTGTGCTTTATTATGTCAGTCTTGGTAGTTTCAATTATCTACAGGAAACTGAAGCTTTCAGAATCATGAACCAACTTTTAATGAAGCCAAGGTCTTCTGGGCAGGAAAATGGGGTAGGACTAATTGTTGCTGTTGAATAGTTTCTATTGTGTCTGAACCTTGGTGACTTCATTTGGGGTTTTCTTGGCAGAGAAGTGGAGTGATTTGCCATTTCCTTCTCCAGATGATTTTACAGATGAGGAAACTGAGGTAAACAGGGTTAAGTGGCTTGTCCAGGGCCATATAGCTAGCAAGGGTCTGAGGCAGGATTTGAACTCAGGAAGGTGAGTCTTCCTCACTCCAGGCTTGGCACTCTATCCACTGTACCCTCTGCCTGACTTTGGATATTGAACTAATATCTATCAAGTTTTCCCTGTGCCTCCCTCTCATCATCATGAGGATTAGTCCCAGTATTCTGCTCTTGCCCCACCAAGAAGATGTTTTCCTAAACAGTGACAAAGCTGTCCCCAAGTCTTGACCTCTACCTCCTTACTTTACCTTCCTGGTCACCTAAGGTCATAAAAATCCCTACCTATCGAATTCAAGATTCATTGTGCTAATTAGGTCAACATAAACTCTTTGGAGGGTCTGCTCAGTGTGCTACAGCCATTCTAGAATTCCTTGTGACATTGAGAGGACACCAGGCAAAAACTTGGGGCTGTCCAGCTGTTATCTATTGCTATTGTCTTGTCACTGCCAGCTCAGAATTAGGGTTAGGGTTAGAATTTAGGCTTAAGACTCAGGGCTGTCTCACTTCTATACTTGTATTCCTGCACTTACGACTCTGCGTGGCACATGGTAGGTAATTAATAAATATATATTTTCCTCATTCATTCATTCATTCATTCATTCATTCATTCATTCATTCATTCATTCATTCCTGACAAGAGACCTCACTACCATCTGGAATCAGGAAGGGAAACCCAGGTGGTTTTGGTCCAGCCTATATCTTCTGATCATATTATGTCAGAAGTATCACATATTACATTATTTATTCCTACTCAGGTTCCCTTCGCATATTTTAGGTATCTAAAAGAGAAATATGGAAGCATTCTGGGGGCCAAATAATAACTGTAAGAAATGTAATTTTGGAATAGACGTGGCCAAAATGGTAAATTCTTTAACAACAACCTCCACAACAAGATGGTACCCAAGTATAATGTAAAATTAAATATATTTTTTCATAAATGAGACTTTTAAATTTATCTAACGTCCACATGTCCAGTCCTATGAAATGACTTCACTAGCTTATTTTCAGTCTCAGATAAAGTCACTTCTTTTACAGGAAGCCATTCCTAATCTCTCTTACTTCTTGTTCTTTCTCTCTATTAATTATGGCTCATTTATCTTGTATAAAGCTTGTCTGAATATATTTGTTTCTATGTTGTTTTTATCGTTAGATTGTATGTTACTTGAGGGAGTTTGACAGTCTCTTGCCTCTTTTTTTTTTTTTTTAAATTCTGAGTGCTTAGCACAATGTCTGGCAAATAGCATCTTGATAAAAATATTGATTGATTGGTTGGCATATATTAGTGTCTGATATATATGGTCAAGGAATTTACATAGTTAAGGAATGCAATATTTTTTGGTTTTATTTTTGTTTTCTGTCCCAGAAACAAGTTTTCATCTTTATGAGGTATTTTTTACACAGTAGGTCCTTTCCTCAAACTTAGGAGGAGTATGGGGAGAGGTTAAGTAACTTGTCCATCTTGGAAGTCAGAATTTGAACATAGATTTTATTTAAGTCTGACCCTTGATTAGCTGTTAAAATTGGTATATTTTAGTAAAATAGAAATTGATTTGTTTAGCTGGTAGGTTCTATTTTATGCCATTTTAATATACTTTTCTGCCTTTCCATAGTGAGTAACAACAAAAAAGGAAAAAAAAATGGTTCAGTAACACTAATCAATTCGTCAGTCAAGTCTGACAGTATATGAAATGTTCCACACCCACAGTTATACACCTCTGCAATGAGCAGAGGGCAGTGCATTAATCCTATTTTCTCTGGAGTCAGACTTAGTCATAATAATTATATAACTTTCAACTTCATAAAAGAGTGGTTGATAATCTCATTATGGTTAAGATAGACTTAAATTTCAAATATTGTCACAGAAATTCCAGTTGATATTATTGAGTTAATATTTTAATGTGCCTTTTTATTGTTAATTGGCATCCTAGATTAATATTAAAATATGGAACACAGAACTTTTCATTTGCCTGCCACATGTCACACAGAAAATTGTTATAAAATTAGTTTGAAAACTCTCAAGTTAATCTAATCAAGATCATCTAATTTTTAATAATATTTTCGTCTTTGAGATTTGGGGCCAAAAGGAATAAAACATTTTTTTCACTTTAATATACATAAATAGAATTTTTGAGGTCTATATTACAAAGAGAAAAAACATAAAAAGAGGATCTTAAGGCTTTTTTTGTTATTCCCCCCACTTTGCACTCCCTTTCTCTCTTTCCATTCAGATTTCCACCCCTCTCTTCCCCTTCCTCTTTTCTTCTCCTGAACCCACATATCTATCTATCTATCTATCTATCTATCTATCTATCTATCTATCTATCTATCTATCTATCTATCTATCTATCATCTATCTATCTGTCTATATCTTTAGATGAGAGACATAGATATAGGTGTATATGTGTGTATCTGTATGTATTAATATACATATGTTGGTAGATGGGTGAATATGAATTGTATCATGTGTATTTTAGCAAGGAGCACAAAATGAGGACTCAGATTTAGGTCAATGCCATTGTTCCATTAACATTAATTATAATATTCTCATTTAAGTGTTATGAAAAAATGGCAACAAATATCTAAGAAGAGAGGAAGGGAAGAAAGGAAGGATAAAAAAGAGTATTAGGGAATTATAATAACAAAATCAAACTTTTATAATGTATTAAAATTTTAGAAAAAATAACAAAATATGCAGAAAACAATACTTAATATTAATATTAATATTTAATTCACTTTAATTTATGAAAATGAAAAATATAACACATAAGAGCAAAATTTAAGATGAAATTATTCTCAGAGTTGTACTTTAAGAATATAACTTAGATCTTAAAAGGACAGAATAATAACAGCTTGTCCAAAGTAGATAAAATGTGTGAGGATAAATGGTTATTGTTGAGTCTCATTTAACTGATTCAGTTCTATATTTGTTATTCCATTAGTTAGATTAACAACATATGGGCTGAAAATACTTTAATCTTCCTGACATAGTCTTTGAAAAATAGAGTAATAGTATATTATGCATGCAGGTTTTGTATTGAAATTGCTTTTTAACCATTAATATTTAATCAATTAATTAATAAGGCTTAGTAATAAAAATCAAGATTTATTATACCTTATGGTGAAGCACTGGAGCATTATGCTTTGGCTACCAACAATAAAATTATTAATAAGGATTCAAGCAGACCGCTAGTAAAATATGGAATAAAATAACTGCCAGTTTTGCAAAGACTTTACAATTGTGGAGATAAATAGATGCTAACTTGGCAAAAGTAACTTTGCTGCTACAGTCTCTACAAAGCATTGAATAATAAAGGGCCTTACTGTAGCTGATGAACCATTTAACATCTGAAATGTCTTGATAGAAGCTAGTAGGAAACAAGAAAATGTTGGATGATAATGGATGATGTCAGTTTGAAAGGAAAACGTACTTCACCCTTTAGCTGTTAGCACAGAGCTCAGCCAGAGATTTTATTGTTCTCTGAGAATTGTTTATAGTTTGTGACACTTCTCCTTTCTTTAACACCATGTCCATGATACAATCTTTTGTATGTGTTGTGGCAGTGCATCTCACCATTTTTTTTTTTTTGCATTTCCCTATTTTACCTTTTTCTATACTGAAATACTTACCATCTACTACTAACAGTATTGTACCATGTTTGGGCTAAAAACAAAACTTCAACATTTTTCATTAACCCTTAAGGGAAACAGTAACTTCCAGCTTATGCTTCCCAACTTGAGCCCTTCACAGAAACACTGGTTAGATAAAATAACTAAAAGAAATAGTGAAGAACAAGTAAATTCATTTAACTAAGGAAAACAGTGAATAGGAATTGGAGAAGTTTTACAGATTGGAATAAATAAACCAGAAAAACACATCAGATTGGATGAGCTTTTCTGATGAAAGCAAGTTAAGATCTCAGAATCTCGGGTCAAATTGAGAGAGAAAGGGAGAGGGAGAAAGAGAGACAGACAGATAGAAACACAGACATACAGAGAGACACAGAGAGAGACAGAGATGAAGAAAAGAGAAGAGAGAGATTAACAGAGAGAGAAATTCAGAGAGAAATAGACAGAGACAGACACAGGCAGAGACCCCCATCTCAACAAGAGGAAATATTTTTCATATTAACACAGAATACACATACATCCCACATGTATATATGTAGGTTTGTGTGTATATGCATGTGTATATATATATGCATGTATATTTGTATGTGTGTATACATACACATCTGTGTATGTATACACACATATTCTTGTAGATGTATTTTTTTCCATTTCCACTGAAGTCTTATTCTGATGTTTTATTATATCATGGAGATGACAGTGACTTATTGAAAGCTCTGCCACTAGAGCAGAAATCCTATCAGCTCCTTCAAAGTTGAAAAGACTTAAAATATTGTCCAGGAGACATATTACATTCCTGTCATTCAAGGAACAGGGAGCTAAATTTCTGAGAAGCTCATCACTAGAATATTTGCTACAATCTTGACTACTTAAAATCAGAACCAGAAGGGACCTTAGAGATATATATTGCCATCTAACTTCTGCTTAGGTCTAGAGAAATAAAATTAAATGACTCGACAAAATTCACAAAGAGAATAAATTTCAGAACTGTAATTTGGACTTAGTTTCTTTGTTGTCACATCTGGTGATTTTTCTGTTGTTTCAAAGCTGAACTCGGTAGGTTTTAGTGAAAATGTAGGCAAGACAAAATATTAGCTATTGACCAATACTAAATATGTGCATACATACATAATACATATATATGTGTATACATACACACATATATATATATATACACACACACATATATGACAAATTTTTCATATACTAGAGTCTAAATTTTTGTTTTGCTTCAGCACTAAGGATTGTTGTTTGCATCATTCAAAAATTGCTTCAACTCCTCAATTCAGCTGACTTTTTTCCTACCCCGGACACCAATAGTATTGTGATAAGAATTATGCGTTTAGAGTCAGAGGTCCTGGGTTCAAATTCTAGCTTTGCTACTTCTTAACTCTACAATTTAGGGCAAGTTTCTTAATCTCTGCACTCCTCACTTTCCTAATGGTAAAATGAGGGGTTTGGATTTGATGATTATTAAGTCTTTTACCACATCTGTTTGAGCAAAGACAATGAGCAGGTCTTTCCTATTTCTAAAACTATGATCCCATGAGTACATGGTCCCTTCCTTATTAAAGTGCCCCTCATAGTTTTCTAACACAAATTGTATGATTTGTGCCTGAGACAGTGTATTGCTTATATCTTGATGGCAAAATCAAGTCCTTTGAAGAAGAATGTTCATCTTAATGCAGGTAGTTATGAAGTCAAAATGTTTAGTAATGGGAATGTGGAAATAGACACCTTTTTTGAAGAGTTGTGTCACCATCATCATTTCATCCAATGAAACACTGTCATAAGGACAAAAACATGTGAGATGCAACTGGTGGCCTTGTATAGGTATGGAAATCTAAAGTAGTATCACCTAATTTTGACTCAAAGAATAACACAAGTAATGAGTATACTATATTAAGAAAATAATCAGTTCATGCGAAAATTATCAGCTTATAGGAATGACATGTCTCAAATCTGAAAGTTTAAATAAATTATATGACTTTTTTCTTTTACACATCAACACAATATTTATGACAATGCCACAGTGGTGATGCATTTGGAAA
This sequence comes from Notamacropus eugenii, assembly GCF_028372415.1. NCBI lineage: Eukaryota > Metazoa > Chordata > Mammalia > Diprotodontia > Macropodidae > Notamacropus > Notamacropus eugenii. The sequence goes on from NC_092877.1 coordinate 268,318,609, forward strand.
AAAGTAGATTTCAGTGGCCCAAAGTCATTGAAAACTAGAGTTGAGTGATCTTTTTTTTTTTTTTTTTTTTACCTGTCATGTCCACCTTAATGTCTTTCACATTGGGGAAATTTGCACAGATAATTTAATGTAGATTTAAAAAATGGGATCTTACTAATAAAAGAGAACTATCGAATGCATTCTAGATATGACTTGTCATAGTACTGCCATATCAGCACAATGGAAAAGCCAGGTGGACACAGTAATACAGCAAGAAGGGAAACTGTAAGCATGCATTAGTTTAAACTTCAAGATGAGTACACGTTAAATGAGTGTATAAGCATCTAGAAATATAGACTTCCATAGTTTTTTTGTAAACTTTTAAAATGTTTCACAAACATATCATGAAATCACAATAAAAGGAGCTCTTTATATGCAAAGGGAATTATTTTCTCTGTAAGTAGAAACAAAGCTACATTATTTAATAAAGATGCATACTATTCAGACGGCATACAAATAACGTACTAAGTAATCAAAATACAGTTATAACTGAGAAATCAATTCAAGTCATTACTGAGTGAGACTGACATTATGTATTGGTTTTCAGGCTGTCTGTCTATCTATCTATCTATCTATCTGTCTGTCTGTCTGTCTGTCTGTCTGTCTGTCTATCTATCTATACTTGGCTTCATTAGAAAAGTTGTTATACTTTGAAAGAACTTTGAAGAATTGTGATCTGCTACCCTGGGCTATACATAGGCTGAAGGGTGGGGAGTGATTGAAAATAAACAGATAACAAAAGGATTCACTGTATACTCAGGTTCCAGGTGGGTGACCCAGCCATGATTTGTTTAATAGGTTTAGTAATATTAAAGAAAAAAAAAGACATCCATGTCATGTTAGCAAAGAACCTGTTAAAATCACCACTATGGCTACTCCTCCTCCTTTTCTTATTATTTATAGCCATAGCTAATATTTATACAACACTTTTGGGCAATGAGGTGGTCCAGTAGATCGAGTGTAGGCCTGGAGTCAGAAAGACTCACCTTACTGACTCCAAATCAGACACCAGACACTTACTAGTTGTATGACACTAGGCAGGTCACTTCATCTTGTTTGCCCTAGCTTCCTCATCTGCAAAATGAGTTGAAGAAGGAAATGACAGATCATCCCATCATCGTTGCGAAGAAAATCCCAAATTAGGTCACAAAGAGACAGAAATGACTGAACAATAGTGAATACAACATTTTTTAATGAAGTGATTTCTATAATTTATTTCATCTAAAAGTAGAGACATAGTTGTTGAGATATATAGTGTGGTGATTAAAAAATTCCAAGAGGCATAATTTCTGGGCAATTTAATCATTTTATAATAAAGCCAGCACAATTATTAATAAAAATATGGTCATTTGGCAATCTCTTTTAGACCAAAGACCCCTAACGGCAGTTGGCTCACAGTTTATATGCCCTTCAAAGAGTAGCTGTTCCTGAGAGGTGGCAATAAACTCTTATTGGTTAATGCAATGGGAAGTGGGTTGTGTTAAAATGAGGGTCTTGCTTGACTTAGGACACTCAAATATTGGTCAAGGAAACATCAATTTCCACAATCACCTGTCTTTACCAAAGAGAGGATCAACTTTTCCCAGATCTATTTGAGCAAAGACAACGAGCAGGAATGCACCCACTAGCCCAAATTTGGAATTTCTTTTCCTATGTGATTAGATCTTGACCTGAGTATTTTTTTTAATGTTTATTTATTCATTTTTATTTTTCAACATTTATTTCCAAAAAATTTTGAGTTTCAAATTTTCTCCTAATCTTTCCTCTACCCTCTCCCCATAACACCTCGCATTCTGATTACCCCGTCCCTCAATATGCCCTCCCTTGTAAAAATCCCTCCCCTTCCTTATCACCAATTTCTCTCTTTTCTTGTAAGGCAAGATTGATTTCTATACCCCATTACCTGCATTGCTTATTTCCCACTTGTATGCAAAAACAGTTCTCAACATTTGCTCCTAAAACTTTGAGTTCCACCTTATCTCCCTTCTTCCCTCCTCATCTATCCCCATTGAGAAGGTAAGCAATTCAATATAGGTGATATATCTGTAGTTTTGCAAGACTTCCATAATAGTCATGTTGTGTAAGACTAACTATGTTTCCCTCCATCCTACTCTGCCTCCCATTTATTCTCTGTTTTGATCTTCTCCCTTCCCAAAAATGTTTACTTCTAATTACTCCTTCCTCCCATTAGCTTTCTGTTCTATCATCACCCTCACCCCACTTGTCCCCTTCTCCCCTACTTTCCTGCAGGGTAAGGTAGATTTTCATACCAAATTGAGTGAGTACATTATTCCCTCCTTAATCCAAATGTGGAGAGTAAACTTCACTTTTTCCCTCTCACCTCCTCCCTTTTCTCCTCCATTGAAAAAGCTTTTTCTTGCCTCTTTTATGACAGATAATTTGCCCCATTCCATTTCTCCCTTTCTCCTCCCAATATATTCCTCTCTCACCCCTTAATTTAATTTTTTTCAGATATCATCCATTCTTGTTCAACTCACCCTCTTCTCTCTCTCTCTCTCTTTTTCTCTCTGTGTGTGTGTGTATATATATATGTGTGTGTGTGTGTGTGTGTGTGTGTGTGTGTGTGTGTGTGTATGTAATCCCTCCAACTACCCAAATATTGAGAAATTCTGAAGAGTTACAAGTATCTTTCCATGTAGGAATGTAAACAGTTTAACTTTAGAAAGTCCCTTATGACTTCTCTTTCCTATTTACCTTTTCATGCTTCTCTTGATTCTTCTGTTTGAAAGTCAAATTTTCTATTCAGGTCTGGTCTTTGCATCAAGAATGCTTGAAAGTCCTCTATTTCATTGAATGACCATTTTTTCCCCTGAAGTATTATACTCACTTTTGCTGGGTAGGTGATTCTTGGTTTTAATCTTAGTTCCTTTGACTTTTGGAATATCATATTCCAAGCCCTTCAATCCCTTAAAAATGTAGGAGCTGCTAGATCTTTTGTTATCCTGATTGTATTTCCAGATCTTGTGTTATCCTGATTGTATTTCCACAATACTCATATTGTTTCTTTCTAGTTGCTTGCAATATTTTCTCCTTGACCTGGGGACTCTGGAATTTGTCTACAATATTCCTAGAAGTTTTTTTTCTTTTTGGATCTCTTTCAGGAAGCGATCAGTGGGTTCTTTCAATATCTATTTTGTCCTCTGGTTCTAGAATATCAGGGCAGTTTTCCTAAACAATTTCATGAAAGATGATATCTAAGATCTTTTTTGATCATGGCTTTCAGGAAGTACCACAATTTTACATTGTCTCTCCTGGATCTATTTGCCAGGTCAGTTCTTTTTCCAGTGAGATATTTCACATTATCTTCTATTTTTTCATTCTTTTGGTTTTGTTTTGTAATTTCTTAGTTTCTCACAAAGTCATTGACTTCCATGTACTCCATTCTAAGTTTTAAAGAACTATTTCCTTCAGTGACCTTTTGAACCAAAAATGGACACTGGCACTGCAGTGGCTACTGCCATTCCCGTCCTGTTCCTGCTGATGCCCAGCAACCAGGGCTGGGCTGGGTTCCATGGGCTCCATGCTGCTCTGTGCCCTGCACGATAGACCTTTCCTGTTGGCCTTCCAGGCTACATTGGGCTGCAAATCTCTTTCACTCTGTCGTTTTGTGGCTTCTGCTGCTCTAGAATTTATTTAGAGTCACTTTTTACAGGTATTTTATGAGAGAGGAGCTGTGGGAGAAGAGCTAGAGTATGTGAGTCTTTCTACTCTGCCATCTTGGTTCTGTCCCATCCCCCACCTGGAGTAAATTTTTTAAAGAGACATTTCCTACACTGGTTAGCTTCTGGATGAGGAAGTAGAAAAGGGGAAAATCTCGGTGTGAATACAATAATTAGTCATTAAATACAAGAGAGAAATATTAATTTCTTGCAATAGCTTGCTTCTTTTTTAGCCAAGATGTGTAGAAATCCAGTTTTATTATATTACTAGTCTCCATTAAATTTATATTTCAAAGTCATAATCATAATAAAATTGTCTTATCCTTATGTTGAGGGTATGTTCCATAACTGACCTCCCTAATAAGCATGTTTTTGGTTGTTTTGTTGTTATTTTTTGTTTGTTTTCCGACATCAATGATATTTCCATAGGCAGAGTATGACACTATCTCCTTGATAATTTGGAATTTCCTCTCCATATTCAAGGTTAATTCATTAAGAGTGATTTATTGATTCCTGATTAGTTCCTACTCCTGAGCTATACCCTTGTGGAAGAATACTTTTCTAGGTCATCTTCATCTTATTTCCCTACTTCTGAAACTATTCCCCATTTACCCTTTATAGATCCTCATTGGACATATTTGTTTACATATTGTTTCCCCATTAGACTGTGAGCTCACTAAGAAAAGGAACTGTATTTTGGCTTTCTTTCTATCCCTACTACTTAGCATAATGTTTGACAAATAGTATGTACTTAAATACTTATTGACTAACTGATTTAGATAAGTGTGGTACTTTGATTGATTTATTCAATTGATTCTTCCATTCTCAATGAATGGGATAGGTGGGGAGGATGCAGAATGGGTACAAGACTATAGGCATACTCTAAACATAGCAGATTTGATATGTCTGTGGCAAAATTAGAGTTTGGTGAGAGGATATCTTTCCTGGTGTGTTTTCCTTTGAGGTAGGGGTGACTGAGTCAGAATCCTGCTAGAAGTCTATAACAGGACTCTATAACATATGGCTCATGAGAGGCTTGTGGCCCAGCAAAGCATTTTGGACCATCCATGAAAAATGTGGAGGATGTAAAAGAAAGTAAAGATGCAATGAGTGCTTTCTCTGTGTCTCACTTAATCTGCCTTCCACCAGTCACTCTTGTGACCATCATGTAATTTGGCAGGTGGATTGCAACTGTTCACTCTTTCCTGTTTATCATGTGACCTGTGGCAATCAACCATTTTTAGTCTGTCTCTAGTCTGACAGGAATGCTTTCATGAAAAATAAAAATTTTAAATAATAAGTATAATTAACTAATACTACTTGAAATTTCTCTTTCTTACATAGTTTATTCTGAAAATAGTTTAGTCATTTATTATATCTTTACTTGGAAAGTGAGCCACGGAAAACTTATCTATGGTCTGAAAAAGTTTAGCCTATTTCAATTTTGACCCTACCTACTTCCAAGTTGTGCAGGTTTGATCTATAAGAATTACCTCAGTCTTTTGGAGGTGGGTCCCTGGGAAAGAGAAGTACTGTAATAATTTTTTAATGTGTGGCATATGAGCCATAGAATTATATTTTTGGTTGTGTTAGAGGCACACTATTTTGCATTTAATATATAATTTGCTTGAGTGTTTATGTGCAGTCATAGAGCATTTTTTTCCTGCTTGGTGGAGATTTTAACAAAAGCTCAATTTTGATTTTTCATTTCAAGAGATATTGGGTAGAGACCAGATACGTCAAATTCTACTGCTCCCTAGGGAAGATAGGGGTGGGAGCAAAAATCCCCAAAGAATGTTATTACATGATCAACCTCACTCCATGTAAACTGAAATTAGCCCATAAGTTAAACTACTTGCATTTCCACAAATTTACATATTTCTCCCAGTTGCAATAAATATTTTCTCCTAATTTTCTATATTTTCCACCATTCATTCATTTCCCTGCATAGTACCTTCTTATACACATCTTATAGAAGAGATTTCTTGTAGAAGTTTTAATAAATTGATAGTGAAACAGATAAAGTATTGAACTTTGTGTTAGGGAATCTAGGTGGTAGTACAGTTTTACTACAGAGCAGGTAGTAACAGTATAAGTAGTATAATAGTAGGCAACTCAATTAACAAAAACATATATTGCATAAAATTGATATGCGTAGAGACTAAATTTGCACACAGTCTCACCAATATTGACCAAACCCACACTCACTCTAATCCAGGTTTCATGAAGCCACCTTTTATGTTAGTTGAGATTTGTCAATGTGCTAGGCTCTTGCATCGTTTCCTGTCAATCAGGTGAAACTGTTTTACCTTTTAATAGAAAGCAAATTTTATGAGGTGCTTTTGGTTTACAGAGTACTTCAAAAGAACCCTGTGAATGAAGTCATACCAATAGCATAACCATTTAAAAAATAAGTCAATTAAGGCTCAAAGAGTGATTAGATATGATTTACACAAAGTCACATGGAATGTCAATATCTGAGTCAAAGTTTGAATCTAAATCTTCTGAACATAACATCCTTTCATTCCCTGTGCTGCCTCAACTTTAAAAAAAAAGATGTCTAATGTTTTCTAGTTATTATCTAAACGGATCCTTGATATCATTGTGGGTACTTGCTCTCTAGTGGTAAAAGAATAGAACCTAAGCACCATTTTTATCTTGTGTGACTCTTGTCTATATCATTCCAGAAAGAATATATATCAAATGAAGAAAGAAAATATTTATTCTACTTAAACTGTCATTACTGCAATTGAATTAGTGGAAGAAATGATATCAGCTCAAGCTTAGTATGTTGTGGATACTGCATATAAGCCTCAGTGAGAGTATCTTTATCCTGTTTCTTCTTCACTTTGTTGGAGCACCATGACAATGAGCAAAATTTCTTGGGTTTGAGTACTATCCAAATGAAAAAAAAACGGAAAGGGCAAACAAATTATTGTTCAGTAACTATAATTACAATTCTGCTCAAATTTTTCTGCCCCTTACTGTCTGTGTGACCTTGGATATGACCTTTTAATTTTTGAGAGATGATTGCTTCATCTATAAAATGAGAAGATTGGACTTTTTGGTCTCTAACATCTTCTACAGTCGTATATCTATGATTCTATGATCTCTTTGAAAACAAATTAGGGTCACTTTTTCAAGGTCATAGTGAAGTAGTTGAACATTGTTATGCTATTTCTAAGCTAATTTTTTTCTATTTCTTTATCAAATTTTTTTTACTGTAGCTATTGATGTTATATTCACTAACAATTGATATAAATGAATTAATATTTATTAATATATTCCATAATATTATATTAATAATTATTGATATAAAATAATTAGTTAATAACAATTTATTTTAATTTAGTAAAAAGAAGAGAAATTACATATAAATGGACTATTGGGTCACTGTTGAGTCATCATGAAATTATAAAAATATGTATTAAAATGAAGAACTTTCCAAATATTCAAACCTTTGTTATATCTAAATATAGTATGCACATTTGACTTATATTAGTAAAATTAAAGAGGTATTATTTTTATGTCTCCTAAAGAGATATCATAAATTATGTGCCTGTATTTGTTACTTGAAGTGGTTTTATTTAGGGCTAATGATAAAGTACAATTTATGAAATAGTAACACCTAGTAGGAATCTTCTGGTCTTACAATACAACATCTTGTAAACTTCAATTTCCTTGAGATGGAGCAATTGAAAGCAATGTTGCAGAATAATGGTGGCATATCATGGGATTAGAGACTTAAAGCTGAAATGAAGTTTAGAAATCTAGTCAGTCACATGCAACCTCTTTATATAGATGGGCATTAAGGTCCAGTTAATGGACTTAACTCATAGTTATTCAGGTTGCAAATTGCGCTCACAAGGCAGATATATGTTCTCTGACTTAGATCCTGAGCTTTAAATTTGTGATCAGTTTCTTGTTGTGAATATTTGTAGAAGAATGTACCAAAGGTTTGGGATGGTGCAAAGGGGAGCAGGGACGTTTTGTAGCTCTGCAGCTACCTGTTATTATGTCAGTTTAGCAAATGTCTTTACTTTGAGCTACTTATAGCTACTAACTGATTAAAGGAAAACTTATCTGCCAGTCAACAAATATTTTTTAAGTGATTAGCATGTGCCAGGCATTGTGCTAAGTACTGAATGTACATAAAAGTAAAAAAAAAATAAAATAAACATTCCCTACTCTTAAGTAGCACACATTCTGATAGGGGAAATAATGTGAAAATAATTAGGAACATGAAAAGATATTTCAGAGGAATTTGAAGATAATCTACAAAGGAAAGGCATCAGTGACTTGGAGAATGGGTTGGGGAGGGAACCAGGAAAGGCCTCCTCTATAGAAGGTAGTTGAAACTTAAAGGAAATCAGAAAAACTAAAAGGTCAAGAAGCAGAACATTTCAGGTACAGGACTTTGAGCTGTAGTTTTAGGAGAGTAGATGGCACCGGGAATCCTAGCATTTGGGAAAATATTTGTACTGTGGGGATGAAATGGAGGTGAAAGGAGTAAAGGATAAGAACATGGGAAAGGTAGGAGGAAGCCAAGTCATGAAGGTCTTTAAACACCAAACTGAAAATGTTATATTTAATGCTGGAAGCGATAGTTGCCTTTAGAGTTTATTGCAAAGCAAACATCAGTCCCAGGATATTCCATTATAGGGTTGTGGTTGACTCATTTCACTCATGTCCAACTTTTTGTGACTCTTTTTGGGGTTTTCTTGGCAAAGATAGTGGAGTGACTTGCCGTTTCCTTCTCCAGTTTATTTTATAGATGAGGAAACTGAGTCAAATGGGGTTAAGTGACTTGCCCAGGATCACACAGTTGGTAAATGTCTGAGACCAGATTTGAACTCAGGAAGATCCTTCCTGATTCCCAGCCCAGTGCTCTATCTACTGTGCCACCTGGCTGCCCCGTTTCATAATACACATAATAATAAATTACTTTGTAATTAGAATGTCTCATGACAATAGCAAAATTAATGTGTAGGATCTGAATATGCAAAGCAATTCAAGTAATAAAACAAGCATGAATAATGCACCTGCTTTGTGCAAGACACAGTGCTAAGCACTGTCCCTCTTCTCTTTCTGCTGGGGGAGGTTAGGATATGTTGTGGTATAGGAGAAAAATCAGCAGTCCGAGTACTGCACATTTTTAATTCTTCCTTCAGATTCATCCTTAGAGTGTCATTACATATTGATAAGGAATCCTCACATGGATAAGATCAAAACAGTACCTAGCTATGATTGTCTTTAATGAAGTTTAAAAAACCAAAAAAAAAGAGAGGGCTATGAAATAGTTGTTTTACAAAAAAATGGAGTGTAATTCTAAAATCCCATACAGATTGCACAATTATTTAACCCTACAGATGATTGGTTAAAAAAAAATAAGAATTAGCTTAAGTTGTACAGAAATTAGTTCTCAAAAATTTGTATACAATTCAAGACACTGTCTTGGAACTCATTGGATAGCTTCAATAAAGGGACCTACATGCAGATTTAATGTTAACACTTTTAATTGGGCAAGAGAATACAAATCAGCCCACTGACCTTACTATGCAAAAGTTGAGACCTTATATAATATTGATTATCTAAGCAACTGAATACAATTCATTTGGTAGGCCATCTCATTTCATTCCATACACCGTTAAAACCAGGATGATACACATAAGATGAAGGATGGCATCTAAAAAATGATTGTAGATTCAGCTAGGTACCTTTTTGTTTAAAATCTGCTGATTCTGTGAAACCTTCATTAACATAAGTATTCTTAAAAGGACCTTGAAAAATGTCACTTTTCAGAAAATCTTCTATCTGTTCCAAACACTCATGATGAGTTCACACACTAGAAACTTGCAATTCAATTTGCAGATTTTGACTCACTAGTTATTCCTGAAAAGTCATAAGCCATGTCATACTGTCTACTCTATGTTCACACGAATTTCCTAAAATACCATCCAGCATATTTATTTAAAAGGATAAGAAAAATAGTTATTTTCATCTGCCATGATTCAGAGCAGAAAGCTTTTCTGCAGCACACTCTCTAGATAATACAGCACAGAGAATAGTGGAGACACCTAATTGCCACTTTCACCTATAAAGTTAAAAGAGGTCTGCTATAAAAATTACATGTAATCAATATGAATAGTGCTGTAAAAGGATCTGCACATGGCACCCTGCAATTTCATTTGGTCCTTATAATTACTAGTGGTAGCAATTTTATATTTATAGTATACAGAATGAATGAATGTTTTAGGGGGAAGGGATAAGATCAACTTTCCACCCCTAGCCTGTACTTTTTTACGTTATTTTAATTAACTATATGTTTTTTTCCCCAAAGTATATTTAAATGAAAATTCTGCTTGTTAGAGACTAAATCACTGGGAATCAGCTATTGGTATAAGTTTTGATGGCAAAAAAACCTAGTTTCTTGAAGGGAAACCTGTAACTTTTTACTTTAGAATGAGAAGAGAATTCAAAATAATTTCACTGTGTGAAGGATGAAAATCGTAAACATTAATCATCTTTGTGGTATGTTGCTGATTATATGTCAATGAGTTCAAAGATGACTTCTTTCATTACTTTGATGATGCCTTAAAATGAACATTTTAAAATTCATGTGCATTATTTATCAAGCATTTCTCCCTCCTAAATGTGAGTTGACTTTTAATCCTGAAATTAGATTAGCTTTTTAAAAATTTTCCCACATCTTTTATTTTTAAAGTGATTTAAGTATGGCACAGAAGCTTTTATATACAAATTTTAAAGGGTCTTAGAGGTAATGACATGTGGGTATATGGAATTACTTAGGCTTCATGAAAAGAGCAAATGTGATTAAAAACAAAAAATTTGTTATGGAAAATCAGTGCCTGCTTTTCCTAAGGGTGATAGAGCATAAAGATTAATTCTACAACTATGACTAAATCAAATGTTAAGATGGTTAATGGCATCCCTAAATCTGTTCCACTGCAAATTTAGTGAATGATCACTTTGACTAAAATATTTGAATTTAATTGACTAAAATATTGTGAGTTTAACTGCAAAGTATCCATTTTTAAAAGTCTAGTAGTAGTGGATCCAGAGCTGACCTCAGAGATAGGACTATATAGATTCAAGTTGTTTCTTTGACATATGCTTATTATGTAATCTTGGGTAAGTTTCCCTAAATCTATCAATGCTTAAAGAATCTCTTATGTGCCCTATGATGGCAACATTTGCATTATGGCAGTATGATGAAGCTTAACCCTATTGTGGCTTGTTACCTACATTCATGATGTAGGAATTTTGGAAGAAATTGCTAAATTTTACTTAGAGATCACTAAAAATAAAGTTTTAATTTTCCCCCTTCTGAGTACACAGATCCCTTGATATCTCCCCATGGATCTTTTATTTTGGGGAGGGGTGAGGCAGAATCTATTGACTCCTCTAAGAGTACAAGTTGTACTATGGTTCTTAGTCCACATTGATAAAGGGAATTTCCTTATCTGGAATCTCCTTACATTAGTGAAATCACAGATATACATAGAGTACAATCAAAAATGTACAACTAAAATTTTAGTTAACCTAAAAAAAATTGCACAATGATGGCGATAATGACTATAATATATAGCCCCAAGTCCATTTGCATAAAACTTTGGTGGACATTGATTACTCAATTTTCTAATCTGTGGAAGGGGTGGAGTTGGAAAGAGCTTGAGAAAAAAGAGATAGACTTACAGCTTTATGCGTGTGTGTGTGTGTGTGTGTGTTCATCCTTCATTGCTGAAGAAGACCATGCCATCAGAGAAGTGATGACATGACTTGCACTTGACATCGTTTTGAGTGAGGGAGGGCTGTGCAGATCACCAGCGTCACTTCTCCTCCAGAGCCATCTGAATCCAGTGACCAGATATTCATCAGGATGACTGGAGATGACCCAGGTTGAGGCAATTGGGGGTAAGTGACTTGCCCAAGGTCACACAGCTAGTGAGTGTCAAGTATCTGAGGTGAGATTTGAACTCAGGTCCTCCTGACTCCTGCACTGGTGCTCTCTCTACTGCACCACCTAGCTGCCCCACTGTACTGGATAGAATGCTGTTAAACAGCTTTATAAAAGAAAACATGAGTTCCAAACTCTCTGGAGGCCCTGAAGGGAGAGCAAGATTCTAGAAGTCTGCAAGGCAAGAAGTGGGTACCTCAATCAAATCCCAGTCTCCAGCTTAATAACTGGAGACTTGGAGGAACTTTCTCTTGTGAGATCTGGGACCTTCTCAGTGGTTCTTTGAACTGCACCTGACCCTTAGTAGGTGTTTAATAAATGTTTATTGAATTCAATACCTCATGCTCTATATTGTCTAGTACATCTTATCTGTATGCTTTCTCCAATTTATATTTACTATCAGTTTGGATGGGGCTGTTAGGTGTCATAATAGATAAGCCTAGAGTCAGGAAGATTTTCTTCCTGAGCTCAAATCTGGCCTCAGATACTTACTAGCCATGTGACCCTGGACAAGTCACCTGACCCAATTTACCTCAGTTTCCTCATCTGTAAAATGGCAAAGGAAATGGCAAACCACTCTAATATTTTTCCCCAAGAAAACCCAAATAATATCACAAAGAGTCAGATACGACTGAAAAAAAACTGATTGACTAACTTATTTATTTCCTGTTTGTTATATGTGTTCAGTGTGTTTGTTGTGGAATTGCCATTTGGTGGGAAAGGAATCAAGCCTTACTTCAAACTGCATACTATTAAAAATCAGAATGATATGCATTTGTTAAAGGATATCAAGTTAAAGTATGATTGTAAATAAACTAAAGTACCATTTAATTTCAAATTTGTTGATTCTCTGTAACCTTCATTAGTATGAGTATTCTTCAAAGGACTTTAAAAATGTCAATTTTGGATATATAACTTGGGTTACACTTATAAGATCTCTATTTAACTTCTGTGGGTCATATCTCCATTGTTTGCAGTTGCTCCTATCCATTTTGTTTGTTTCTCACTGTGTTTTCTGCCATGACCTTCTAGGTGTCAGTCCTTTATCTCCTATATGCTAGGCTTCAGTGTCTAGAAACTTTGTTCCTGTCCCAGTCAATGACTGAAAGTAAAAAGCTCTAAGTCACCACACCTAACCAAAGATCAGCTGAATTAAAACCAGGAAGAATGCTATTAAGCTAATACAAAATCATTCTTTTACCTGCTTGTCCCAGAAAACAGACATCATCCAATATTTCTTGCAACTCTCCATTTCTTATGACCCTTTTTTATCCACCCAAAATAACTTTAGGGCATTCTACTGAAGAAACCTTATAAGAGTCACATGTAAGTCAGATTATTTAACTAACTACATCCCCAAGATTATCTCTGTATTGACACACAAATGTTGCTACATAAGAATTAAAACAAAAGTGAGGGAATCAAGGTCATTGTTCTTAACTTCCCTAAGCTATATTCACACTTTTATTATGTTTGTCAGCACAAAAGCAAACAAAACCTTGAGTTTTCTGTTATATTTTGGTTAGCTCTAATATTTCTTTCTTTCTATGTATCAGTTACTCCATTTGATACTGAAGCAAAGCTGGGGAACAGTATATATAAACATTATTATCCTTATTATTAAAAATGAAAATAAAGTGAATAGAGGGGAAATGGGCTGCCTAAGATCCCTCAGCTGCCTGTCTCGTTTTTTAGTAGCAAACCAAACACTATCCCCCTATAGTAATGTTATGTTAACATACAGAAGGAAACAAAATGAAGAAGACTATTTGGATACCTACTAAGTTCATGTACATGCATCCAGTGGGTAGGGAAGATGAATACAATTGAATGACTTTTCAAAATTATTTTAAAAATACTTAATAGAACTAACGGAAGAGAAGACATGTATTCTATTGGATAGAGAACTAGTCTTTTGTTTATGAAGACCTGAGTTCAAATGCTACTTTCAACTGGTCAAGAACTTGTCTGTGATTTTGTTTAAGTGAGCCTGCTTGTGATTTGTTTAATGGAGCTGGTTTGTAGGAAGCTTAGCAGTGAGAAGGCTTGGGGATGGTATTGTCCTTTGCATTTTTATTGAGTATAGTTTTTGTTACTATGATGGATTTGGTTTTCTGGTGTCTGAATAAATTAATTTTTGGTTCTGTCTTCCATGTGGAGAGTCTGTTATATTTCGTGATTCAGAATTGGTCTGAGATGTTCATGGCCACCATAAGCTCTGTGAATAACATGTTGGTGCTACACTATGGAAAAGTCATTTAAACCTTTAGTGTTTCTGGAACATTTCTAAGGCTGAGTTAATCAGGATTTGTTCTGAACTGGTAGAAAGGGTTTCCATACTGGAGTGCCCCAATCCAGATAAAATATGTATTCATAACTGCCCCCAAATAAAGCAATAAACATTTAATAAATTGCATATATGTTATACATTACATTAGATATATATTTTATATAGACTCACTGTTGTTCAGCCATTTCAGCCATGTGCAGATCTTTGTAACTATTTGGGGTTTTCTTGGCAAAGATATTGAAATGATTTGCCATTTCCTTCCCAGATCATTGTATAGATGAGGAAATTAAGGCAAACTGGGTTCAGTGACTTGCCCAGGCTCACAAAAATAGTAAGTTTCTGGGGCTATATTTAACCTTCTGTCTTCCTGACTCCAAATCTGGCTACTCTATCTCCTGTGCTATGTAGATGCCCCAATTGTATGTGTACACACACATACATATATATGTGTATATATGCATGTCTGTCTATATATCTCTCTATTTAGTGTGTGTATGTGTGTGTTTGTGTGTGTGTGTGTGTGTGTGTGTGTCCCAGAGTCTTAGCATTTTTTAATCTTAAAGCATTGAAGCGTAAAACTGAACCTAGACATTTGGGATATGCTGTATCATCAATCATCATCATCATCAATATAATTTATATTTATAGAGTAATTTAGTTTCACAAAGACTTTCCTTACAATTCTGTGAGGTAGGATCAACAATTATTATTATTTTCATTTGGAAAAGATTATCTTCATTTGGAAGAAACTGAGGATCAAAGAAAGTAATTCACTTGAGAAATAGCAAGGTGTAATGGATAGGATGCTGGATCTGAAGTCATAAAAACTTATTTCAGTTCTTGTCTATTAGACTTACAATCTGTATGACCATGAATAAATAAAATAGCCTCTATGAAGTTAACCTCGTCCATAAAATGACTATGGACAGCTCTTCCCTTGCTACTAATTCTATCTTCTTTAAAGGAAGGACTTCGAGTAGATCACTTCAATTCTAAAATGATATACCGCTTTAAGTCCAAGTATCTTACCAAAATTTCTTATATATTCTTGTATAGTAGTTGAGCCACTTTGAAGTATGTAATTGAGACTGAGTAACTTAGTTAATAGTAATCTGCAGTTGTATGTCAGAGGACATGAATACAAGTCCTGCCTTTGACACATACAAATTCTACGATGATGAGCGCATCATTTAAACTTTCATTGCCCTAGATAATGCTCTAAGACTCTAAATCACAAATAACTTAAATAATTCATTAAAAATAAATGGAAATCAATATTTGCATTGATGGAAAGACTTTCCTTAATTGGACTTCCTAGACTCATCAACAATTCAAGTAAAAAATAAATAAACAAATAGAGACAATAGACAGATAGCTAAAGGAATGAATGAATGAACATCTCACAATCATATAAATTTTTAAAGCTTTACAAAATTATTTCTATACAAGAAACAACTACATTGGGTTAGTGTTATTGTGGCCTTTTTATACATGAGGAAAGTGAAAACATAACTTATTTGCTCAGAGTAGCCCGTCTATGAAGTGTCAGAACCAGAAAACAAACTCATATGTCTTAATATTCAATGCTACATTACAAGTTATAATTTTTGGTTACCAAAAACTATCTTCCTAATGCTGTAATAAAGATATTTTACCATCATAAAGATTTCATAAAGACACCAAATTAACTTTAAATTAAATAGGGATAAAAGGAACCAAAACACTGACAATCAGCTGTGTTCAAAGCTCTCTATGCATGTGTATGTGTGTGTGTGTGTGTGTGTGTTCAACATGGTATTTAATTAAAAGTATATTATTAATTTAGACATTTGACAAGCACTTATTAAACATCTATTATTTTTACTTTTATTTCTCCAGCATCTAGTATAGCTCAACATTATACTAGGTGTTGAAGCTATAAAGGTCAAATTGAAATAGCCTCTGCCCTCAAGTAACTTATATTTTATGGGTGGATGAGCATGGGGGAAGCAACATGTACATGAATAAATAAATATAAAATAAAAAGTAAATGCAAAATAATTTAAGAGTGAGGGTTGGAAGGGAAAATAGCAATCAATTTTTATTAATTATCTTATTTGAATTTTTAAAAGGCTTCTTTAAAATTTTATGAATGCAACCATTAGATCAGGATCTAATTCAATCAAGGCAAAGCACAATTTTAACTTCTTATTGTAAAGTAAGATACTCTAGGAAACTTGCCCTGGTTTTTTAGATTGCAAGAATTCTCCTAGAAAAACCTTTCTTTCTAACAGACAAATCAGATTAAAAGGGTATCAATGGTGAGTTTCCCTGGCCATTGCCTGCAGGGAACCCAGGCTGACAGAGAGCAAATAATACTATTATTTGTGTTTTTCACTTAAATGGCAGCATTAATCTTATTCCACGGAATAGGTCCATGGAAAGAATTATACTGTATTGTCACGTACCTTTCATCATCTGAAATGATTGAATGCATTTAAACATATAGGTGACCACTACTACTAAATCATAATAACAGGCATGAGAATAACAGAAGGCACAGAAAGCAGAGGTTATACTATAATTCCAATTGTTCAGAAATTCGAAAAGGTTGAACACTGACGACTAGAGCTGGAGGCATCCCTTCCCTACCCTACGCCTTCTTGCCCTTATCTTTTGGATTCATAACTAAAAGTTTTGTACTCTGAGAGTAAAAATGTGATTATTTGGTCATCTAAGTCTTACTGTATCCCTTTATTTATGAGGTTCTTAATCATTTTATGTATGTCATAGACAGTTTTGGCAGAAAACTGGCAGTTTCTCAGAAAAAAAATGATTTTAATCATTGAAGGAATTGATAAATTTAAGTTTCAGATTAAGGATAATTTTTTAGCATATTTTTTTCACATTCTAGATCACAGATCTTCTGAAATCTACTCATGAACAACTTTGGAAGGTACAACGGAAAATCTATGGACCCCAGTTTAAGAACCATTTCTTAATTAATGAAGTTTCCATCTTGCTAGATGAATTCATGGACACAGCACTATTTGACAATGTAGATCTAGGATTCTGGTGAGGTTAAATGCCTTGTCCACACTCACAGAAGTAGAGTAAGAAGGTCTCAGAGGCAGGACTCAACTACTTAGCTTCCTGGCTCCAAAGCCTCTGAAAATGCATTATTTGGAGTAAGAATAGGGAAAGATGATTGTGTGTGTGTGGGAGGGGGTGTTTAAAACTAAAGAATTGCAAGGAAATTATAACAGACAATTTTTTAAGCTTCTTTTCAATTACAAGCAGAATGTGAGGGGCAGGACTGGGGGAGAGGGGAGTAATTAGAAAAAGAACTATAGAAAAGATTTTTAATTTTTTTTGTTCTTTTGTTTTTTAATGCTTGTTCAATTAAATGGCATTTAGGATGATGATATATTATAGAAAAGAAAATGCATTTTACAATGATAAAGCCCATGATATTTTTAGGGACGTATCCATCTGCTCTATATTCAAAATACAATGTTTGCTAAAATATATGTATTCCTAGCTGAGTCTATTAAAAATACCAAAATAAAAATAACCAAGCAAAAATAACCAGATGTCCTAATTTTGTTTTATTTTTCCTAAGGCTCAGATGCATGAACAGACTTTTGGGAAAGGAAGAAAAAAAGGTTATATTGTGTTTTCAAATAAATATCTGTGGAAAAGAAATCAATATTTCTTCCTTTTCATAAATAGTAACTTTTATACCAATAATTATATAAAGTAAATTCACATTTCATGAATAACACACATTATATGACATATGGATCTAAAGTCATTTTCTATCTTCAGTAGTAATTGACATTTCACTAAATCAAAAATAAAGATGGAAAATTATGCATAAAATAGGGGAGGAAATAACATAGAATACAGAATGGAAAAAGAGGTACAGAAATTCACTGGATAAAATAACTCCTTAAAAAAGCAGAATTGGCAAAACAGAAAAAGAAGCATGAAGTTAAGTTAACTAAAGGAAATAGTTCCTTAAAAATTAGAATCAGGCAAGTAAAAGCTAATGACTCCATTAGACATCCAAAAACAATAAGACAAAGCCAAAAGCATAAAATAATGGAAGAAAATATGAAATATATCATTGTAAAAGACAATTGACATGGAAAATATGTCAAGGAGAGATAATTTAAGAATTACTGGACTAACTGAAAGCCATGGTGAGAGAATATCATTCTGTCATACCTAAGTTTTTTCTTCGCATCTAACATAGTTTCATACACACAGTTAGTCATCTTACACAACTCTACTACTCCTACTATACTACTCTACTACTACTATTTCTACTACTACTCCTGCTGCAATTATTTATACTTAAAGTTGAGAAATCATTTTGCATATTTCATCTGACTATCCTTACCAAAATCTTGTGAAGTAGATATTATTACCTTCACTTTATAGATCAAGAAACTAAGGCTGAAAAATATTAAATGACTTGCCCAGGGTCACATTATTAGTATGCAGCTAAAAAAACAATAATGATTTAATAGGGATTCAAATTCAAGTTTTCCTGATTCCAGAACCATATTCACAATACAATCTACCAGCCACTTTTATATATTCTAGGATGAATCTATATTGACCTATTTATAATTCCTGAGACGCAAATGTCATTTTAAGTATACCTGCTCTTATATTGTTTTTTTTTTGCCCCCACAAGCTTGGGATGCTCAGATCCATTTGTCATCACCTTAGTTTCTATGA
Source organism: Notamacropus eugenii (assembly GCF_028372415.1). Taxonomy (NCBI): domain Eukaryota; kingdom Metazoa; phylum Chordata; class Mammalia; order Diprotodontia; family Macropodidae; genus Notamacropus; species Notamacropus eugenii. The sequence continues at coordinate 268,337,324 of NC_092877.1, forward strand.
TTAGATTCAAGATTCAGCTCAAATCATACATTCCTCAGGAATCCTTTTTGATCTGTTCACATATTAATGCCCTCCCCATAAAAAATTCCTTCCATCCATACCTGTGAATGTGATTTGTTATTTAAATATTATCTACCCCATTAGAATACTTGGACGGTTATTATTTTTCAAATTAATTAATAAGATTTTCAAAAATTTATTTATTTTTATTTTTCAACATTTATAAGATTTTGAGTTTTAAATTTCACTCCTCCCTCCACAAGGTGGAATGATATAGCTTATATGTGTACAATCGTTTTAAGTGTATTGCCACATTAGGTGTGTGTGTTCATCCTTCGTTGCCAAAGAAGACCATGCCATCAGAGAAGTGATGACATGACTTGCACTTGACTTTGTTTTGAGTGAAGGAGGGCTGTGCAGGTCACCAGTCTTACTTCTCCTCCAGAGCCATCTGAATCCAGTGACCAGATATTCATCAGGATGACTGGAGATGGCCCAGAACAAAAGGGAAAAGCCACAAGAAAGAAAAAAAGAGAAAATAGTATGCTTCATTCTGCATTCAAACTCCATAGTTCTTTTTCTGGATGTGGATAACATTTTCCATCATGAGTCTTTTTGAATTGACTTAGAATATTGCATTGCTGAAAAGAGCTAAGTCTATCAAAGTTGGTCTTCACACAGTGTTGCTGTTGCTGTGTACAATGTTCTCCAGGTTCTGCTTGGTTCAGTTAGCATCAGTTCATGTGCAAGTCTTTTCCCGGTTTTTCTACCTGGAAATCTGCTGGCTCATCATTTTGTATAGCACAATAGTTATTCATTACATTTGTATACCACAACTTGTTCAACCATTCCCAAACTAATGGGCCTCACCCCAATTTCCAATTCTTTGCCAGCACAGAAAGAACTCCTATAAATATTTTTGTGTATGTGGGTCCTTTTCCCATTTTTTAATCTCTTTGGGATAGAGACCTAGTAATGGTATTGCTGGATTAAAGGGAATGCACAGTTTTATAGTCCTTTGGGCATAGTTCCAAATTATTTTCCATAATGGTTGGATCAGTTCATAACTCCAGCAACAATGCATGCATTAGTGTTCCAGTTTTCCCACCTCTTCTCCAACATTTGTCCTTTTTCGGTTTTGTCATTTTATTGAGTCTGATAGGTGTTATATGGTACCTCAGAGTTGTCTTAATTTGCACTTCTCTATTCAGTAGTGATTGAGAACATTTTTTCCATATTGCTATGGATAGCTTTAATTTCTTCTTCTGAAAACTTTCTGCTTTTGTCCTTTAACCCTCTATCAATTGGGGAATGAAATGCATTCTTACAAATTCTACTCTTCTCTTATTGTGTTTGTCCTTCATTCTTGAAGAGGACCATGACATCAAGATGATGGCATGACTTGCAGTTGACTTAGATTTGAGTGAGGGAGGGCTGTTCAAGGTCACCAAACTCACCTTCTTCTCCTGAGCCATCTGGGTCCAGTGGCCTGATATTCATCAGGATGACTGAAGATAGACCAGGATGCAATGGGAGACCGTGGCCCTTTCAGGCTAAGGTCTTATCACATTCTCACTTTGAGTGAGATATACCCATTCAATGAATAGGCTTCTTTAAGTAGTTACTCAAGGGATGGCCCTTTTTATAAAAAAAAAATAAAATCAAACTGGGAGGGGAAGACCTTCAGGCTTCCTGGCTAAAAGAGAAACAATGACTATTTAGTAATTACATTCACTCTGTGCTAGTTGTGCTAGAGAATTCAGTTCTCTATATATTTTACAAATGAGGCCTTTATCAGAGACACTGGCTGTAATTCCCCCTGCCCCCAGCTTTCTGCTTCCTTTCTAATCTTGATTGCATTGTCTTTATTTGTGTAAAACCTTTTTAATTTAAAGTAATGGAAATTATCCATTTTGCATTTCATAATGTTTTCTGTCTCCTTTGATCTCAAATTCTTCCCTTCTCCAGAGATCTGAAGGTAAACTATTCCTTGCTCTCCTAATTTGCTTATAGTCTGACACTTATGTTAAATTGTGTACCTATTTTGACCTTATCTTAGCATAATGGTGTAAGATGTTGGTCTATAGGGTGGCTATTACTTTTGCATTTATTTATATCTCTAGTATTTACCATGTTGTATGGCACATAGTAAGGGCTAAATGAATGAATACCCAATGAAAAACTGACTGATTTACTCTGGAAGTGAGAATTCAGTATTTGCAAGTAATCTAAAAGACCTATATTAAAAAGGTTCTATTTACAAGGGTCCTAAATTATTCTTTGCATTTGAACTTGGCCCATCTAGCTACAAACAAACATTTAGCCTTTGAAATTTTGGTTTTCTCTGTAGCAGTTCTTTAGTCATGTCTGACTCTTAGTGACCCCACAGACCATAATATGCCACTACTCTTCCTTGGGTTTTCTTTGCAAAGACACTGAAATGGCTTGTCATTTCCTTCTTAAACAGATTAAAGCAAACAGAGGTTAAATGATCTGACCAGGGTCACACAGCTAGTCAGTTTCTGAGACTGGATTTAAACTCAGGTCTTCCAGACTCGAGACCCAGCATTCTATCTAGTGAACCATTTAGTGGTCCTGTTATTTGTTTAGGAAACCACAAAAAAGCCCTTTTATTTATGTGATATCCAAATAATCTTTCTGGTGATATTATTCAAACAGGTAGATTTTATTTGGTATTATTGTACGGTGGAAGTTATACTTAATAAAATTGGCCCTGAAATATTACAAAATCCTGAAATAACTTTTGAATCTTCAAAAAATGATTAAATAATATGAAACATAATTTTGATATTGAATTTATTTTAGCATTTTCTATGTTCTAATACTGATGTTCTAAGTATGGTACAAATAGCAATTATCAGTTTATTAGTATATTTAAAGAAATGAATATTTCTTCCTGAGAAGAAAATATATAAATGAAAGCATTTTATTATAATTCCTTTGTTGAATAAAGAAAATACATAAAAATAATTTATCAGTCAAAGAGCACTGTTTTGCCTACAGTTTCCTAATTGCATTCCCTTGAATCTCACATGTGCTACATAACTTAATGAAGTAGAAATTACTAACTCCAAATTTTCATTTTGTATTGTGTAAACTAATAAGGTACAGACCATGAATGAGAGCCATCTCAAATCATAAAAGAAAGCAAAAGTATCAAATTTCTTTTTGTTCTCACTGCGTGCAAAAATTAAACATTTCAAGGAGGTAGTACCTTAATTTAACTTGTAGATTCTATTTCACTGTCACATTCGATATATTCTTTAGTTTTCTTTTTCATTTTCTATTTCAGCATCTTAAAACAAACAGAAATGAACTCTCATTACAGGAACAAAGTCCCATTTATATTTGTATCAACAGAAATATAGGTTTTGAAATGTGAGGGAATACAGTAACTGTCACTCTGAAGTATTTCTCAAGTTCCAAGTAACTCTGAGCTCAGGGAAATGAGTGTACCTGAAGTTGTCTGATATCTAAATGGACATGTCAGTGTACTTGGATTTTAACCTTAGAAAGAATGTTCTTTCCTTTTTCTAAGCTTGATACTTCCTGTATTGAATACTAGAAATAACAAAATCATCAACTATTTATTAAATACCCACACACAAACCTATATATGCACATGTACATATGTATCCTATATAGCCATACACACGCACATGAACACATATATCTACATACATATGCACTTACACATACATAATAATAAAAACATGCATACATACAACACATTGTAGTGGAAGTGATTATGTGACCAGCCTTATGATAAAGAAGACTTGGTCAAAACCCAATCCCTGACACATACTAGTTGGGGGATCATAGACAGGTCACTAGTCCCTAAGCACCGAAGACACCAATATTAGACCATAAATTGTAAATGAATCTCCATTACAGGAGGAAGTTCTCACACCTAAAATTCCATATATTGATGAAGTCACAGGTCTGAACATCTACAGTAAGAAAAGAAACAAAACAAAAACGCTGCATAGAAACAAACTCCCATGTAGACGATCCAATAATAGTGTACTTTTCTTTTTATTGTATTTTGTCTATATCTTGTAATCAGAATTTTATTTCGTCTAGTCAAGTTAAACCTAATGCATTTGCGATTTTATAGAAGATATTGTTATTAAATAAGGTAGCAGTTTCCTTCTAGATAATGAGTGATATGCAGAAACATGAGGCATTATGTTCTCCTCTGGTCCTTTCATTATATTCTACTTAGCTATCTCCAAAATTCGTTCAGTTTGTTGTTGCCCTCTGGTGACTTGTGGGTGATCTATATGTTTCTGGAGCTAAGGTAGCAATGGACAACCAACACACACTATGACTAAGGGGCAGGCATTGTGAGAATTTGTTTGTTTGCCTTGTGAACATAATCCAACCTTGCCCTTTCCTTACTCATAATCTCCTCTATATACATATATTCCCCCTTCTATACCTCGCACTCTTGGTCTTTCAACAGTAATCATTCTTCTGCCTATATTCCTTTCTTTTCTCTAAATGTGGTAAATGTGTATCTGACTTTTGGTTTTAATGCTATGATCTTTTGAAGGGGATATGTATAATTTCACATTCTGCACAAGTTCTATTCCATTCCCAACAGCAGATTTAAACAAATAATTATAGGAAAAATTATGATATGTGATAACAGAATTCATGGATGGGGCTTTCTGATGTTTATCAGCATTAATTTATAAATTACAGTTTCTTATTCTCTGTGTTCTGCATCATTGCAATTGATATATATATATATATATATATACACACACATATATACACACACACACACCCCATAAATTGTATATTCTATCTCATATAAGAAGGCAAAGATAACTATCCCAAGTTGGATCTAGATGAATCCTATGTGTTAGTAAATGAATGACATCAATGAAATTACTTAAAACATAGCAATAGGTTTATGTACAAAAATGCCATATCTTCTGGCCCCTAAAAATATATAATCCTTACATCGGATCATAGATTTAGAACTGGAAGGGTACTTCAAGTGACTCAAGTTCAATCTCCTTATTTTCTAAATGAGGAAATTGAGACACAAAGATTTAAGTGAATTGCCCAAGATCACACAGGTACTAAGAGACAGAGCCAGGTTTTGATCCAAGGTCCCCCGAATTCCTGTGCTATGTTGTATCTACCCACAAATTTCATTACACAGACACTTAGAAGGCCAGCAGCTAGAAGTGGTCAGGAAACTGAATGAAATTGAATGACCACAGGCTATTTCATGACAATTTAGAGCAAATTCACAACTAAGCCTTTTCTGTACCTAGGGCAAATGGCATAAAACCACCTTTCAGTTGGAAGACATGGGTAGGATTCTACCCTGGAGGGTCAGAGACATTGGGAAACCAGAATGAGCCCTCTAATAAGAATCTGCAAATACAAAGCAGATAGATGAAGTAAGAAGACCACACCAGCCCATCACCTGATTGCTTCTTATTTTTGTTAGTTATCCTTGCTAGCTAGGTGCTAACCACTGGGGTTCTCTTCTGAAGTACTCAAAGTGACTGACTGGTGAAATAAATGAATGAATGAAACATATGATAGTTATTACATCACAAGATTTGTGCTAAGTGCAAAGGAATTAATTAGAAAAAAGAGGAACTCACACTCTAATTGGGAGAAAAGTCACATTTAAGTGAGTTCAGTAACAGGACAATTGGCAAGGCACATAATAAGGCCGAGGGGTACAATAGCAGGTCAGATGTTGGTGCCCACAAATATGGATGGAGGTTTTATTAGCAAGGCAGATGATAAGCTCTAGAGGACCACAGGATGCAGTGCTATGGCAGATTGTAAATCTTAGTAGTCCTGCATTTTAGTGGAAGGGCAAGCATTGATGATTCACAGTTTATACAAGATGTATGGGCATGCATGTTACTCTTCCTGTCTGACTGTCTTCAGTGAAGACTGAGTGATTCTGGATTGAGAGGAGGCAGAAGCATACAGGAAGAGGACCCCCCACTAACACAGTCCCTAGAAGTTGCCGCCCTCTAGGTATGGTATCCTGGTTAAACCACAACCAACCAGCACCACCACAACAATTCTAGTTATGTCACTTTATAGTTTATAATGTTCTAGTTTATAATGTTCAAAAATGTGCCACAAAGCAAAAAGCGAAATTATAGGATGACATAATCAGAGAGGCCATTTCTTTAGGAGAAACTTCTATACTGCATCATTAATAATAGAACACATTGTATTAAGTCTGGCAGTGCTGACTTAGCATTTTAGCCATGGTGAACCTCTCAGGCCCCAAATCATCTGGACTAAAGACAAATGAATATATTCATTAACCAAATATTATTGTGGGTCATTTGGTATACATAATGTAGAAAGAGAAGGGTTATTAATATTTGAAAAGAGTCATTCTTATGAATATGCTACTCTGGCCAGAAAAAGCATACTATATAGCATTTGCTTTGTGTTTTTATGGAGAATTAAAGGGCACCTCCAAAATAGCCTTCCCTCTTCTTTCATCCCATAGTATTACTTCTAGATTTCTATAGTAATCAACCCACAAACATATATTAAACATCTACATTTTACAGATCACTATCTTAAGGAAGAGATAAAATGTTTAAGAGATTGTCACTTTCCTTATCAAACTTAGATTCCAGGAAGACAAGGACAGAGATAGTTATATTACATTGTGTTTAATTGTTAGTGTATTGGGGAGGTTAAAAAAGTGAGATATGAAATTTAAGGAAAGTCATCACAAAGAGGTAAAATCAGGAAGGACAACTCAGAGAAGATGGTGTTTGAGTTAGACTTTAAAGAGCGTGTAAGGAATCAGGAAATAAAACACAGGAGTTAGACATTTAGGTACAGAGAAAAAGAGGGAATGAAGATGTGGAGATATGACATTATGGAAAGGGGGAGGGAAGGGAGGATTTATGAAATACCTACTATGTATGGACTAGACCCTGTGGTAAATATTTTACAGTTATCTCACTTGATCTTACAACCCTGGGAAGCAAGTACTATTGGGATCTTCATTTTAAGTTCAAGAAACTGAGGTAGGGGTTAAGTGATTTGCCCAAGGTCACACAGCTAGTAAGTGTCAGGTGAAAATTGAACTCAAGCCTTCCTGAATGCAAGCCCATCACTCTAACTATTGTTCTACTTAGCTTCCAAGTCCTGTTTTCATTTTGTTTGGCTTTGCTGGGGAGAAGGAGGGGAAGTTAATGATCTAGTCTAGCCAAAATATAGAGTTCATGGAAGAAATAGTGCTAGGAAGATAGGAAGTTTCTAGAGGCTGGTGACCTTGCACAGCCCTTCCTCATTCAAAACAAAGTCAAGTGCAAATCACGTCATCATTTCTCTAATGGCATGGTCTTCTTCTGCAACAAAGGACAGACGCACAAGATCATCGAGGGGTATGAACACCAGGTAGAAGAGTTTTAATTTTATCTAGGAGACAACAGAGAATTGGAAAAAAATTAGTCATGATATGATTGAATCCGGCACTAAGAAAAACTGCGTTGATAGCAATATAAAGGAAGGACTGGATGAAGCAAAATATAGAAACTGGAAACCCTCTTAAGAAGCTTTCACAGTAATCCAGGCAGTTAATAATCATGGTTTGTACTAGGATTGACGACCTGGAAAAAAGAAGAAATAAACCTGAGAAATGTTGTAGAGGTGGGATCAACAGGTAACTGATCATGTTTGAAAGTTGAAGGAACAGAAAATTTGACAGATAGCCCCCAAGATTACAAATGTGGAAGGCCGGCTAAATCGTGAGACCATGGACAGAAGCAGTGAAATCAGAAAGAAGAGCACACCGAAAGAGAAAGATAATGAGTTCAGATTTAGATGTATGTGAAGTAAAAGAGAAACACTAAAATGAATTCATGTAGGCTGCTATTGGCAATCATTGGGAGAACAGAGACATATCGGGAAACTAACGACTTAGGTTACTGCTAAGTTTCACTAGTACAATTGAGTATTTCAAGGTATCACTGCATTTAAAAGGTTTGAAAGATCTTTGAAATAATGCTACTTATCTCTGTAGGAAAAATAATTCCAAAAAAGAGCACAGATAATTATGCAGTGTCAAAGTTGAACTGCATTGACTAAGCACAATTTTTATGACTATTTAGCTAAAGCTTCCTTTAATCAGTTTGCAGGCTCAACATATAATTTTGAGGTTATTGATGTCAATTACCTCTGTGATCTGTGACGTTATATATATGCCTATCAATGGCATCACATTCTGTGTAAAATTCATCCTCCACAAGTAATCCTAGGAATATCTACACAATGTATTCAAGGTCTTCTTCTGGACCTTTGAATAATTCATAGAAACAATGCAATATACAGCATTTTCACCTCAGATCTCTTTTCTGACCAGATCAGTGCATTTTTTATTAAACATTTCTAAGATTTACTTTTATAAGACAATTATGAAGCTGACCACATGGAACTGGGCTGCCCTAAAATTGGAGGGACTTTTAAGTTCCAAATGGAATCATAGTAAGCAAAGGATGATCAGCTGAGTGGCATAGTGGATAGAACACTTGGAATGAGGGATATTCATCTTCCTGAGTTCAAATCCAACCTCAGAAACTTACTGTTTGACACTGCAGAAGTCACTTACTCCTGTTTGCCTCAGTTTCCTTACCTGTAAAGTGAGGTGGAGAAACAAAGGCATACCATTCCAGTGTCTTTGCCAAGAAAACCCCAAATGGTGTCATAAAGAGTTGGACACAGCTGAAAAAACATAAAAGCAAAGGACAACAATAGGTCTGCATGTGCTGTTCTCCTGCTACTAAATGTGGGCTCCCTTCAGTTTTTCTGCCATTTCTGAACTTTGAGGCTAAGACAGACCATGTTTGACTATTGAAATTAAGTAGAAAAATCTGTTCCATTTTGATGCAGTAAAGGAATTTTAAACATATAATCAACCACTGTTACAAAAACACATTATGAGAACAAATACTCTCGGATTCAAATGCCCTTACCCTTACTAAGAAAAGACACATTCAATATCTCCATAGAAGTAGCTGGCAACCACAATTATATACCTGGGGGGAGGAAGGAGTTCCTTATCATTGGTTTCCAGCAGCTTCTACGATTGTCAACTCCTGGCCTAACATACTACACCTTAAGACAAATGGAAGTGCAATTATTTTGTCATGACCTGTTGTAATGGCAAGTAGAGTTGGATTTTTTACTGCTTTTTCTTTATGAATTGAGTTTTAGCCAATCAAGTGCCTTAACTTCAGTCTTGCCTTTGAATCAAGAGTCTTTGATTGGAAAGAGTATATATACATACATACATATATATATATATTATATATGTATATATATATGTATATATATATATGTATATATGTGTGTGTGTGTGTGTGTGTGTGTGTTTGTATATGTATGTGTTGTATGGCTTGGAGGAAGAGGAGAGAGTCGAGAGGGAAGCAAGTGTGAGTGGGCTAGGGGAACTTGCTTATGGGGAGGCCTAACAGAAAGAATGTTTGTAATGTTGGCATTCTGTCTGTTGATCTGTGTTAATTTCTCAAACAGAAGCCCTGTCTATTGGTCTTTATGAGTGAATTGATATGATGGCACTGGTATAAATAGTGTTATAACTCCGTTAATCTTTGTTTTCCTAGAAACAGAAGCTGTGGGCAGGAGCCCCTGGAGCCTGCTGTCAAGCAGAAGCAGGAAGACTTTGGAGTGGAATAGTACCCATGAGTTGAGACAAAGAGCAGGAACGCAGAGCTGTCTGTGTGTGACCTCAGGCAAGAGCTGCAAGTTTTCAGTTCATTGAGGAGGAATCTTGGGATTTGGAAGCAGCCTTGAGTCAAGATGAGGGAGGACTTTACTTGGATACTGTGTATTGATTAAGGAGATTGTTTTTACAGTGACCTAGGGGTGGATGGTGTGGTATTTTCTGCTACCCTTTAAGGATGCTTCATGCTAGAGAAGACCCTAGCCTGGGATCCCCTGACTCTGAAGATGCAATGATATATGCTTTGTGCCATATGACATACTGAGTATTATGAGATTCATATATGTGATGTTGCTAGGAATGTAATGCTTTACTTTACTGAACAATTTCTAGTTTATTGCTGAATAGGGAGCTCATTATACTATGTGATTAGGCACTTACAATTATTCACAGCAGTAGTCCTCCAGTCCTCACACTTGTATTTGATGAATCCAATTTGGTTGCTGATAATCACTATTTCCCTCTTCAGGTATTCACCAATACCATTTATGTCTTCACTGTCACTGTAATGATTCAACCTGGAATCAAAGTCAAGCTCATGGCCTATGATTTGAAGGCACTGTTCTCTTCCCTTCCTTGAAAATTAGAGAAACATTTGCTCTTATCCAATTTTATGATACCTTTCTCATTTTCTAGGATCTTTCAAAGATTACTCACATTAGCTTAACAGTCATTGTTAACTTAACTTAACAGTAGTCATTGCTTTCAGTCTATGAGGATATATTTCATCTGAACCAGGAGGTCATCTTTGAAAACATAGCATCCATATTGGATAGGTAGGCAAATGTAGTAAGAAATATCCTCATATATGAAATTAATAAGAATTTTTTGAGCTGTTAGGCCTCCCCACAAGCAAGGCACTGGAAAATTAAGAGACTTGCTGAGGATCACATATTTTAACCCAGTCTTTCCTCAGACCAAGGTCATCTCTCTGTTATATAATGGCATCTCTGCCTCATGCACGTGCCTACCTAAAAATGTTTCAGGACAAGAATTATTAGAGTAAGAGTAAAAATAATAGTCTTTCCTGGGTATATTCAATTTAATCCTTCATTCAAAAATATATTTAATGTTCTAAACTAACATAGACAAAGCACGTGTTTCTAAAGTGTCATACAAAAAAGTTCAATATACAACAAAATAGAATGCAATGGGAATTACAGAAAAGATGTTGTAAGAGATCAATGTAAGGCAAACAATAGGTTGAGAATGAGGAAAGAAGAAGTGGAAGAAGAGTTTCACCATCAAGGGGAATTCTGGAGTTCAAGGACTTGGATATGCAGGAGTTGTAAGTGATGACCATGTTTCTAGTACACCATACTGAAAGATGGATGAGACGGAGTGGGAAGATCAAGTAACATTTAAAAGGTGCCATATGCTCATTGTAGTAACTTCAGATTTCAATGATATTTCAAGAGATTTCCTCTACTTTCTCCTTAACAAACAGAAAGTAGCATTGTTTTCCGAAGCAAATACAACTGTGGACCAATGGAAGAGGATCAATGCCTCTCATATTTTTCCAATATTCACGTCAAAGCATTTGTGTTACTGGTGTTATTACCTTATAGGATCTTATAGGAACTTCTCCGTTTGAGTTATTATGTAAATATATTTACTAAGAGCAGCCAAAGTAGCTTCTAATACTCAATTCTGAAATTTTTAATGCTGCAATTACTTACAACATATTACTTATTGTATCATATGCAACATCTAATTATTGGTGCGAAGTTTTAAAAAATAAATCCAAAATATCTGCTCAAATTGGCTTTTAAACGAAGAAATGTTCACTTTTCTTTTTAAAAGTTCCTGTCATTAGATTTTTTTGTAAAAAAATTTCCATGTCCTTTCCCTTACTATTATAATTGTCAAAGCACTTAAGGACATAGTATAACTGTAACATATATAAAAATAAATATTTTGTGAAAAGTTACTCATCAGAAAGCTTACCTTGGATATTTCACCTTCCACATGACTAGTCTGCTCCTATAAATTATGGTAATTAAAATGTGGGAATGTTGTTGCTCTTTTCAAAATAGAGATTGAGTAAATTGAGGGTCTCCCCTTGCCAAGGTGAGGAAAAATCAACGACACTCCCTAGCTCCTAGAGAAACTATGAGAAGGTACATAAGCTTCTTGTGAACTCAAATTTTAATAGTCCACTCACAGAAAGACTGTGCAATAGAGACTTATAAAGGAAAACACTAAGATCAAATGTTATCCAAAATTCAGTTGGAGAATTCCTTTGAAAAGGAGGAAGTTTATTTATTTAGAGATCATCTATATTTCAGCCATGTTAAGGCTGCCATAGCAGTTTTTGAAGTTCCCTTCCCTTACATTGATTGATTCCTTTTTTGGATTGATTGAATGAATAAATATTTAGTAAATCTTGCTACGTGCAAGGCATTTTCCTGGGCACTATGATATAGTTTCTGCAATCCACTCTTTTCCCGACCTGAGCTTACAATCCAGCACCATGTTTTAAAAGGCAAAATCTCCTTTTAAAAGGAGTCAGAAAGACTTGGGTTCAGACATTTTATGTTCAAGGAAAGTATCTCAACTGCTTGGAATCTCAGTTTCCTTCTCTATAAAAACAGGTCCTTATTAAAGGTGCCTCTCTGTCAGAGTCATATTAAAGATCATGGAAAATAATGAAGGTAAGGACTTAAAGTAAAATATAAATGATGTTAATAGTAATAGTCATAGTGGCTGATGGTGGTGATGACGATGGTGGTAGTTGTAGTCATATAAATATTACTAAAATTATACTCTCAAATGTTTATACCACAAAGTAGCATGTGATAAGAGTTATCAAAATGACATAAGAATTCAATAACAGAACATGAACATCATTTTAGAGAGATGAGAGAAAACTTCATGGAGAAGGGAGCTATAAGATGGTTCTTGAAGAATGGAAAGTTTCCTCAAGAATAGATGAGAGAGTAGATGAGCATCACAGTTAGGTCTTTGATGCAATAGTCCTGGTTAGACTTAATAAGTCAAAAGTCTAGCAGTAAGAATAGAAAAAAAAGAGACAGATTATGTAGCTTGTATAGAAAGATTACTTTGGAGTTTTGAATATGGATGATCCTTTGCTTTTTAGATAGATGCTGCTTATCATTTAAAGTCGGGTGACATTGTTCCTTATGCTCCCTAATATTTTAATAGTAATAGGTACTATATTAAGTACTTTTTTCTGCATCTAATGATATAATAACACAATTTTGTTATTTTTATAATTGTTGTGGCCAATTATGCTGATAGTTTTCCTAATATTCAGCCAGCCCTGTATTCTTGATAAAAATCCCACCTGGTCACAGTGTAAGATCTTTGTGATTGATTGTTGTTATCTTCTTGCTATTTTATCATTTAAAATTTTGCATCAATTTTCATTAAGGAAATCGGTCTATATATTCTTTATTTTTACTCTCCTTGGTTTCGGTGTCAAAACCAAATTGTATCTGGCTTCACTCATGAAACTCCGTCTTCCATTTCTGAGCCTTTGCATTGGTCATCCTCCGTGGCTCATTGCCTGCTCACAGAGTTTCTCTCAAAAATCCTCTACATGAAGCCTTTTCTGATCCCTCCAATTGTCAGTTTCCTCCCTCAGATGTCTTTTAATTATATATGTTGATTTATTTATTAACTTTGATCTTTATGCTACCTACATTTTATAAGTATTTTTTCCCCTATTATAATTTAAACTTATTGCAAGTAGGGATCATTTCATTCTTTGTACTTGGACCTCCAGGATTTAGTACAGTGCCTGCTTGTAAGAATTTAGTCAATTGGTGATTGGTAGACCTCTGACTATCATAATAATCAGTCATCCTCATTGAACACTTTTAGTCAAAGATAGCTAACTATCTACCTGAATGAGCCCATTACCCTTTTGGGTAGTTCTAATTATCAGGAAATGTTTTCCCTCCAAAAAACACAAATCTGTTTCTCCTCATTTTCCACCCATTACCTATAGCTTTTCTCTCTGTGGTCAAGGAGAATTACTATAATGATTCTATTGTGAGGAAGCTTTTCAAATACTTGAAGACAGCTAACATGTCTTTCTCAAGTTTTCTTTTCTCCTGAATCATACCATTCCTTCAGTTAGTCCTTATATGGCATCCTCATTAACCTCTCTTGGTTTTATTTTTCCCTGAAAATGAAATGCCCAGGACTCAACATTCTGCTCCAGATGTGATCTGACCAGGGAAGAGGTGAATAGACTTATTATCTTCCTCTCATTCTGGGCACTATAGATGGTAATTTCAATTTTCACTGTCATGTCCCAGTACTGATTAATTTTGAGCTTGAAAAACATTAATACCTCCCGAACACCCACAGAGTCTACAAACACTGATAGTTGGCTTAGATCAAACACAGTTTCAAAACTGAGCCTTTAGGCCTTTGAATATTGATAATCAGGCTAGAACAACAACAAACTTAAAATTAGACCAAAATTTTTATTGTAGATGTTTAATTATCCTTGGACCATCCTTAAACTCTAGAAGTCACAGTAGAACTGCTGAGATTATTTGGGAAGCACCCAAGCTTATCTACCTACTCTAGAAGAAATAGAAATAGTTACCCATAAAGCCAATTAAAATCCAAAGTTGGAGTATGTCTAATGTATGTTTTGTATTTCACCAATTTCTATCTCATTTTCTACTATGAAGCCAATTGAAATTCAAAGTTGGAGTACATATAAAGTATATTTTGTATTTCACCAATTTCTGTATCATTTTGTGTTATTTATGCTCTTCTACCTATGTAATAGATTACTCTTGATGTTATGCTTTGTTTGACATATGTTATTATATTATAAGAACAAGGGCATACATATCGTGTAACAAATACATATAACATCCTGTAACAGAGTTGTATCTAGTGGCCAAGTAACATTAATACAATGTCATGATTAAGATATTTTTGACCTATGTAGTTGCGTAATATATACAATTCTGCTTTGTGATGTTATACGTGCATGTATATGTATGTGTGTATGGCAGTAAGGTGGAACAGTGAAGAGTACTGAGCTTGGAAGAATCGGTACCTTCTTTTCATTTAGTTATTCTGGTGGGACAGGATAGGAGGACACATCACTGTCTAGCCACAAGACTTCACGAAATAATGCAGGGAATGCCTGTGACATGTATGCTATTGGTCTGAAGACACCAACTAAGCACTGCAAGGTTATATTATCTATTAAATACTTTTTTGGCCATTGCCCTGCAATGGAATTTTTGTTTTGAAATGAAAATTCCTGATCAAATGTGCTTGCTAGCTTTCTGTTGGGAGAAATCAGGGGAATCCAAACTCCTTGGCTATTGACATAACTGCTACGAGGGAACTGATGTTGTCAGTAGGAAGATCATAGCCTGAAGGATGCACATGCTGGACAAACTGAGGTTAACCAGATCTTATTAACTCCTTAGATTCTGATTAGATGGTATAGAATAATATTTTTATAGTAATCTTTAAAAGAAACAGGTTATAGGATGAAGGGAAGAGATGGTAGGATGTGGGTCACATGAACACATTCTAGATCATCTGAAATACTACCCCAAAGAAACAAAGCAAAGGTTGAGTGGCAGGTAGCTGTTTGAGAGTCCTATGAGAGGAGCAGAATGATGAAGAGGTAGCCTACTACTTCTTCATTTGTCAGGTGGTATGCCTTGACTGATGGAATTAAGCACTTTATTCTTAACACATGCATTCATCATAGATAGCACAACCCCAGTTCAAATCTATATTGTCAGAAATGCAGTCAGTCTAAATGTGGTTATCTTCCAAGGCTTCCCCCCTTACCACATGCCTATTCTCTTCTCTAATTATACTTTCTTTCTTGGTTCTTACATCCACTGTCATGGTTTTAATTATCATATCTATGTCAAAAGCACATTATGTATTCCAACATATGCTTAATCTAGCACCGTGCAGAACTTTAAAACTAAATATATAACTGTCTAATGCATATCTCCACCCTTCAGTAATTGCCAATACCTCAATTCAACCTGTCAAGAGCCAAGTTCATTTCCTCTTATGTTTCCTATTTTTTTCTGAATATTTCCTTACTCTTAGGTTCAGTCAGATAATAAACTATCCATCAGTACCTATATCTCGAACAGATAATAAAAATGAACAGTGAGGTCAGCCTAGAATTAAACAAAAGGAAGAGAGCAGGTTGGATTGTCTTCAGGAAACTGCAATGCCACTTTAATGACCAGAAACTTCTCCCAGAAACAAGGTCCATCTTTTATGATGGAGGAACTGAGAGGAACATTTGTGATCAGCTTGTGGCATATATCAAATAAAGAACTTAATGAAAAATTAAAATAAATGATATCAGAAAAAAATGTACAATTGAAAAAAAGATGGATTGATCATTTATTAAAAATGAGGAATAGTTAACAGGTAGACAACCCAAATATGCCATGACTATTGCTTGTATGTCAAGAGAATGCAAGAAAACTGTGTAGCACATTGCATAGTTCCTCATCAAGTCAACCAGTATTTATTATGTGATTCCTGTGTTCGAAGAACTGTGCTAACCACTAGGAATACAATTAGAATTTTTTTAAAAAGGTAATCTTTATGCCCACAGAGCATATATTAAAATGGAGGAAGACAATGTATAAGTCAAGGCGAGTGCTCTGATGGGGCATAGAGAAAGAAGCCTAATGAGTCAGGAGTAGGGACAAGAAAGGAGCAAAGGAGTGAATATGGCTGGTCTGGGTCCCTCCTTAAAATGGAGTTTCTAAAAGGAACTAAGCCATTAAAGAAAATGGTAGAAGTATTTTCCAGTATGAGAAAACTGTAAAGTGAAGTGAGATGGCTGAGGAGACATAATAGAGAAAGGTCTTGTGATAAACTTACAGCAGGGAGAGCACAAGAGTCAGCCAAAATGGGGAGACGTGGATGAGAGAGAATGTACACATGACTAAAATTATGGACCTATTTGAATATTAGAGTGCCCTACAACAAAGCCTAGTAATCACTTAGAATTTTTACACTCCCTCATCTTCCACATCCAGTTAGCTGCTCAGTTCTGTTGACTATACTCTTCCGTTAGTGATCAAAGCTTTACTCACACCTTCTTTTTCACTCCTGTCATTGTTTTAGTTGAATTCATTACTAGCTCTCAGCTGGAGCATTGTAAAAGCCTCCAACTAGTCTTGTGCTTCTAGAATTTTCAATCCATCCTATATATTGTAGCCATAGTGATCTTCCTAATTCACAGTTTATGTCAGGATATTTCTCTGTGTAAAACTCTAAAAGGGCTCCGCATTGTTTACCAGATATGTCCAAAACTCCTTACGTTAATAGTTGTGGTTGACCACAATTTAGCCATTTCCAAACATCTTCAATTATTCCCTCTTTTATAGACTTTATCTCCCAGCCAAATACATTATTACAAGTCTTAAACTTACGACATCCTCTTTTTTGCTCCCTATGTTTTCTCATGCTATCATTATTACTAAAATAAAATTTCTCCCATGTTTACATTGTCCTTTCTCACACCTGAGAGTTTAACGTACACATGCATACCAACACACTTTTGCTTTTAGGAAAATAAAAACACTTCTTATCCTTGTACACTCTTCTGATGATACATCCTAATAGTACTCAAAGTCATCCATTGTCTTTCTCCAGTCTTTCCTAGAACATTTTGTTTTTCCTACAAATTTATCAGTCCCACTTATCTTATAATGGGGGCATGGCTAGGTGGATTGAAAATTGGACTTGGACTCCAAAAAGCCTGACTTAAAATCCCATCATTGATTTCTACCTGCCTGATGTTATGCTAAATGCTTGAGATACAAAGAAAGACAAAAACAGCAAATACAATCAGTCCTCATCATTTGTGCATTTGACTTATGCAACTTCAAGCATTTGGATGATTTTATTAATTACCTTATTTTCACTTTTAGGGTGGCAACTGCACATGATCCTGGTTATACAGAGCAGGAAAAAAAACTGAGAGGTGCCATGGGCAAGTTTATGGAGCACTTCACTGGTGCTTTTCATCCTGACTTTGTAGAGTAAAGAACTCCCCATGAAGTTGTTGCAACTACTCCTCCAAAAGATAGTTAAAGTCCTTTTGGGATCTAAGATGATATCAAGACTTCAACAATCTCAGTCTTTCTACAGCAGGACTAAAGCCTGTATTAGCAAGCACCCTAGCACACCCAGGGTGGCCTGCTAAGCGCAGGTTCTTTGATCTGCTTTATAAAAGAAAAGCAGCTTGTAAGCGGTTAACAATCCTTATTTAATTAAACATATATAAATCATTCACTAGTTCAGGGGAAAGGTTTACACCCTAAACAGGAAAAAATTCAGAGAAAACACAAGCAGAGAAATTAGCTCAAAAATTCAACAGAAAGGGTTTTTACTGTTTGAATGAAATAATATAACCACCTACATGCTCCACCAAATGGGAGAAAACAAACCTCTGAGTAGTCAGGGGAGTGGGAGTGTCTTAACAAACAGCTACTCAGAGTCCCCTCCAGGGCAACAAAAGATCTTTCTCATAATTAAACCCCCAAACCAAAATACCAACCTCCCAGTATATATAACACAGACTTGGCTCCTGATTGGTTCAGAGCCAGTAGGCACAAAACCTACATGACTCAGCACAGCTGTGAACCATCAGGGTTTAAAAAAGGAGTGAGCCTTCAGATGTTTTCAATCAACCTGGGAAACTGAACTCTAAAAACCAAAGGACAAAAATCCCATTTTGCTTGCTCTTACAAAGTCCTAGTAATCTATCTCTTGGTTTTCAGAGGGTTGCCAAAGTAGAAAGGTTGATAACAGTATACTATGCAATACAACACCCTGACACCACCGTCTGAAATAGTGGGAGGTAAGACTCAGATTAAAAAAAGTTCTAGTTTTAAGAATTTTATTTACTGTGCAGTGTTTATGGTACTGTAGACTGCATTTGTTTTGAGATGTGAATAGTATCTTAAATCAATGGTTCCAGTCATTTATTTATTTAGTAATCTGTTAATTTACTTCTTTATTCATCTAGAATAAATGTGACCAAAATGTTATAGAATTCTAGAGAATTACCAGGGGAAATAGGTTTCACATGTTACCAGTTTTATTTTTTGTGCTGCATTTTATGAGTTATTTCATGGTTACTATATTAGGAAAAAATATCAGATTTTTTTATCAGAATTTATCAGAATATAGTAGATTATCAGAATTAGCACTTTGTTATAAAGAATCATAAGCAGAAAAGCTTATTTTCAGCAATTTTTAGCAAAAGATTAGTTTTTGGTGATTATAGGATGCTAATGCTCTTATTTATCGTAGGTTCAATGTATCAACATTCATTTTTTTGTTTGTGTTTTGTTTTTGGTTTTCCCAAAAGTGTACCACAGGAAAGAACTACAATGTACAATCAATGAAACAAACATTCATTAAGTGCCTACCAGATATTAGGTACTACAAAGAAAACAAGTGAAATATTCTCTGCCCTCAAGAAACTTACATTCTATTAGCGTTCAGATCACTATTCCTGAATACTAGGCATACAAAGATGAAATCCAATATTATCCCTTTCTCTGTGAAACAAGCCCATGAAGAGCAAAATTACTTTCTTTCTCTTCCTATTCTCCCTACCCCTCTCTCCTCTTGACTACATGCCCTTTTATGGCTACTTTTCCTATTCTAGGTTGCCCTTGTTTTTCATTTTAACCTGATTTCTTTTGTGTAAGAATAGTTAGGATGATGATTTAATTCAGTGTTATTTACCCTGAGAATTCACCTGCCGGTGGACTGGCTTGATTCCTGACACCTCGAGCCCTGCCCTCATAAGATGGTCTATGAAGTCTGTCTTTTGTTTCCATTTCAGATTAACAACTTGTTCATCAAAGAACTTTAAATCCATCGCCTAATGAGAATGAAGCCTATCCATATTCGTATAAATGGTTATCTAGTTTCTGAGAAAACACAACCAGTGAAAAGGAGCTCACTATTCCCATTCTTTGGGAACCCATGCTTTTCTTTTTTATTTTTGAATAGTTCTACCTGTAAGGAATAGTTTCCTTATAATTATCTAACATCTATCTCTCTGAATCTTCCAAACATTAAAACATATTCTGCCCTCTGGGGGTAAAGAGAACCAGTTTTTATTAGTTCGTATCTCTTATTGGTATCATATTAAAAGTAGGGAAGGTCCTTCCCAATGATTCTGCTGACCTTTTCTTTGGTTCAGTAGTATCATTTAAAGGCAAAGGAGGGAAAAGTAGAAGGAGAGATACAGAGCATCCTTTATCTTTCTGTTCTGATTCTTTTCCTGAAGTTCTAAAGACATCACAGACCGCAAACAGAAGACTATTGAATGTCTTGTTTTTCACAAGTTATAATTAGTTGACAGTGATAAAAAATTACATTTTAATTGAAGAGAGAATTCTAGGATATTAAGTCAGATAGGTCTATATAGTTTTTCTCCATTATTTACACCCTGCTCCTAGGCAGCTCCGTAGCTTGGTGAATAGCGTGCTAGGCTTGGAAACAGGAAGGCTTGAATTCTAATCCTGCAGTAGACTTTTAGTACCTGTACGATCCTGGCAAGTTAACTCATTTCTCTCTGCCTTAGCTCCCTCATTTATAAAATGGTATTTATAAAATGTCATTTATAAGATGATACCATCTGCCCTCTCTACCTCTAGAGTTATTATGAGGATAAAATGAGTTTATACATGTAAAGAGCTTTACATCATTTACAGTCTATCTAAACATTAGCTACTATTCAAGTATGAAATCAGGGCAATAATCTATCTCGTTAACTTTTACTGGACTCTAGGGACTGTATTATTGTTCTCTTTTTTTGTTTATTTTAAAGACAAAGTCTGAATAGAAAAAAAAAACAAACAATTTGGAAGGTTAGTGAGAACTCAATATCAATCTAAAACCAAAGGGAAAATTAAACCTAGAAATTAGTCACTTTCATTTGAGGGCTATTTCTTTTTCTCCATACAAGTTGTATCATTAAGACAGAATATTATAGGGGATAGGAAATTGGAATGGAGTTAGGAAAACACTGATTCAGGTGCTGCTTCTGAAACATGAATATTGTCTATATTACCCAGGTTAGGTCACTTAACCTTTTAAGCCACAGATATCTATTTCTCAGAATATAAGTTGGAGAAAAGATGCCAATATGCATTGGGAGAGGTATATGGAATTCCCTACACTAAGAAAAACAATCATGTAGTGGTCACCATTCTAATTATGAGTCTCTGTGAAAGTGATGAGACTGGTCCTCAGGTGACAGATATCCAGCATATAGGTAGGCTCATATGCGAGTCCTGTGTGGCTTGGTATAACCTCCCAGAGTCTGAGCTCCACCAGCTTAGTCTTTGAGAATCTGGATTCTTCCTCATACCATCCTGAGATGTTGGGATAGGACTTTTCCAAAGAAATATGTTTGTTTGCGCTCTCTCTCTCTCTCTCTCTCTCTCTCTCTATATATATATACATATATACATATATATATACATATATATGTGTGTGTGTGTGTGTGTGTGTGTGTGTGTACTCTGAAATGTGTCAATCATGTAGACTGGAGAAATGCCGTGACTGAATCCTAATTTGACATTTTAAAATCACAGACGTATGCATATATCATTTTAAAGTATCTAGCACATTTCAGTTTGACATACTAACAGTCTGCATTTTCCCTTGAGGATTGTTTTTTGTTTTATTTGTCACTGTAATATATTATCTTGTATGAAGTATTAACCTTAAAATATATTTTTAATTTAAAATGTCAAGGTTTTCTATACTTAGTATGATGGCAAAAAATATTTTTGGACATACAGATACAAAGCAGAGCATTCATTCAATATTCTATTCTTTCACACAAATAATATTTGTCTCATGCTACAAATTATGTTAATTAGAACAATGTTTTACAGCAGATTAATCCATTTGGTTGCCATGCATGGTAGATTATTCTTTGTTCAACAATTTTATCATTGTGTGATTCTTCATATTTAATAAATACTGTCCTTGTACTGATGCAATGTCTTTGGAGAATTTCTTCATTTTTTGCTGGCATTGTTCTGCTGCCTGATTGGCAGGTTCCCTGCTTTACCATCTGTCTGGCTTTACATCCAGGGACAGCTACCAGTGCAGTAGTTTTCAGGAATATAAGATGTCATGAAGAATATTCTTAAATATAAATGTTCTTTGATATAATATTACAGTTTTATTTAGATGGAAGCTAATATAGTGTTAATGTCCAAATCATGGTGAGGTAGTAATATCCAATGTAATACACAAAGGACTATAAACCTTATTGCAAAGCAGGCAAGTCATGTATAATCAATACACAAAAATAACATCATTAATGCAAACCACCTTTAAAATACCAAATAAATTAACATCACCAGGGTGCGTTGGATGTAGCTGTTTATCAAGTTATAAAGGAAGAAAAGCAATACACTGTACATTGAATAAAACACTCTTGATGTTCTCCACTCATTGGTTTCTTTTTAAAGCAGGTAAAGTCAAATTGTGAAGAGTTTGGGAATGATCTGTTGTATGTATCTCAACATAAACAAAGCCAGAATTCATCATATCTATGTAACCACAAAAGGAAACATTATAATTATACTTATTATTTACTTTTAAACATTCTTTTTAAGTTTAGAGTTCTAAATTCTCTCCCTCCATCTTACCCCAATCCCACCCACTAAGAATGCAGAAAACATATTAGTTATATATGTGAAATCATGCAAAACACATTTCCATATTAACCATTTTGCAAAAAAGTGAGAAAATTATATTTCAGTTTTCATGCAGAGTTCATCAGTTATCTCTGAAGGTGGATAGTATTTTTCCATTACAGTCCTTTAGAATTGTCTTAGATCATGGTATTGATCAGAGTAGCCAAGTCCTTCACAGTTGATCATCGTTACAGTTACTATGCATAATGCCACATTTTGTTTTGCTTTGTTGTTGTTGTTTTGTTTCTGAAAGTAATTCCCCTCATCATTTCTTATAGCACAGTAGTAGTCTATCACAGTCATATGCCATAACTTGCTCATCTGTTCCTTAATTGATGATTATCCCCTTAAATTCCAATTTTTTATACCACAAAAGGAGCTTTTGTACATATTTACAATTTTGTACATTTTTCATTTTTTTTTGATATTTTTGGATTATGGACCTAGTAATAGTATTGGTGGATCAGAGCATATGCACCTTTTTAGTGCTTTTCACATAGTTAAAGACTTCTCCAGAATGGTTGGATCAGTTAACTATTCTACCAACAGTTCATTAATGTACATATTTTCCTTCATACCCTCCAGCATTTGTTATTTCTGATGGTTGTTAGATGGTACCTCAGAGTTGTTTTAATTTCTTTTTCTTGAGTAAATAGTAGAGTTAGAGCTTTTTTTAATATGATTGTAGATAGCTTTAATTTCTTATTCTGAAAACTGCATGTTCATGCACTTCAACCGTTTATCAATTGGTGAATGACTCTTTTAAAAAGAATATGTTGTACTTAGTTCCCTATTTATTTGGGAAATGAGGACTTCAGAGAAAAAATCCTGCAAAATATATTTCTTTGTTTAAGGTATTTTTTTTTAGAAGAGTGAAGTTTCCCTAATTATCTTTTTCAATTAGGTCTAATTTTGCTGTTGCTTTGTCTAAGATCATGATTGCCACTCCTACCCTCTTTACTTCAGTTGAAGCATAGCAGTGTTTGAATAGAGCTCCAGTCCTTCATTGCAACTCTATGTGTGTCTCTGTGTCCCAGGTGTGTCTCTTGTACACAGCATATTACTGGATTATGGTTTCCAGTCCATTCTGCTATCTGTTTCCATTCTATGGGTTAATTCATCCCATTTACATTCACAGTTATGATCACTAACTGAATTTCCCTCCAGTCCATTTTCCTCTGTTTATCCTTTTCTCTCTCTTTTTTAATCCTATCCCTTGTCAAAAGTCTGTTTTGCTTGTGACCATTATATTCTTAATGTGCCCTCCTCCTTATCCCCCCTTCTCCTCTGTCTCCCTATTGGATAAGATAGATTTCTATACCCAACCAAGTAGATAGAGAGATATAGATATATGCTTTTCCCTCTTTGAACCATTCCAATAAAAGTGAAGTTCAAGCATTGCTCACCCTCCAATTTCCTCTCCACTAAAAAAAGTTCTTCCTTATTACCTCCTTTATGTTTAAAAGCTTGCCTCATTCTACCTCTCCTTTCACTTTTCTCCAGATATATTTTTTCACTCCTATATTCTTTTTTGAAAATCATCCCAACATAATCTACTGAATCTCTGCCTTCTTTCTATGCATACTTCTCGCTGTCCAAATAATGATAAAGCTCTTACGAGTTATATTACCATCTTCTCATATACCAATGTAAACAGTTTAAGTCCAGGAATTCCTTTAGGATTATGATTTCAGGTTTGTCTTTTGTGATTCTCTAGAATCTTTTGTTTGAATGTCAAATTTTCTATTAAGCTAAGGACTTTTCATCAGGAATGCTTAGAAGTCCTCTATTTCATTAAATATTATTTTTCCCCTGGAGGATTACATTCAGTTTTGTGGAGTAGATTGTTCTTCGTTTTAATCCTAGCTCCTTTGACCTCTGGAATATCACCTTCTAAGCCCTCTGCTCCTTTAATGTGGAAACTGCCAAATCTTGCTCGATCCTGACCCTGGCTCTGTGATATTTGAATTATTTCTTTCTGGTTGCTTGCAGTATTTTATTCTTGACCTCGTAACTCCGGAATTTGTAAATGAGTTATCATTTTAGGATACCTCTTTCAGAGAGTGAACAGTGAATTATTTCAATTTCTGTTTTATTATCTTTATTTAAGGTAATGGAGTAGTTTTCTTTGATATATGGAAGTATTATGTAAAGGCTCCTTTTTTGATCAGGACTTTCAGGTAGTCCGATAATTCTTAAATTATCTCTCCTTGATCTATTATCCAAGACAGCTGTTTTTCCAAAGAAAAACATATTTTCTTCTATTTTTTCACCTTATTTTATTGTTTCTTGAAGTCTCAATTAGCTTACACTTATGCAGTTCCAATTTTTAACAAACTATTTTCTTTAGTGAGATTTTCTTCCTCCTTTTTCATTTGATCTATCTTGTTTTAAGAAGTTTTTTATCTTAAGTATTTTTTGTGTCTCTTTTACCAAGCTGGTAGTTCTCTTTTCATATTTTTTCCCTGCATCACTCATTTCTTTTCCCATTTTTTCCTCTATGTGCTTATCTCTTTCTTTCACTATTTTAGTAATTCTGCTGGTATTGGATCCTTTTGGTAATTTTCTTTGAAGCATACTTTGTAGTTGTTCTTACATTGTTGCCTTCTTCTAAGTTTGTGTCTTGGTCTTCCCTGCCACTCTAGTAGCTTTCTCTAATCAAGGTCTTTTTGTTATTGTTTGCTCGTTTTCCAAGCCTATTTCTTTATTTTGTCATTTATGTTAAAGTTAGACTCTGCTCACTTGGGACTGGAGAGACACCTTCCCATGGTTCAGGGCTGTTTCATGTTGTTATTTAAAGAGCTAGCTCTAAAGGTCTGCAATTTTTTGATGTTTCCAGGGTGGTGCTATACTGTGAGAGGGGTATTCACCACTCTCCAGGTCTTTATCCAGAAAGCATCCCTGCTCCCCTGCATTACTGATGCTTCTCTTGGCTCTGAAACTGACTAGGGGCACTGCTCCCTTGTGATTGATGACAGGCAATCCGATCTATCCTGGAACTGGGACCCAGAATTGCTTATAGGAAATAGAGTTGCCAATCAGCCCCAGTTGTCCCCCATGCCAGCAAAGGGTGCCATGTAATCTCTTATCAGTTGTCCAACCCCCTTACTGTCACTGGGCTAAGAAGTACTGAAGCTGATGCTGTTACTGCTGCAGGTGCTCTTGCCACACTCTGGGCCTGAATCCACCCAGTTGTTACAGATGTCTTCTGTGAACTACTTAAGTTATCTTTGTCTGGAAAAATTTATCCCTCTGACCTGTTGTTGGCTACACTGCTCCAAAATTTCATTTGAGTCATTAATTTCAAATTGTATGGAGGGGCCTGTTGGGAGAGGTCAGATTCATCTTAGCTCATACTCTTCCATCTCACATCTGCCAGATTACATGAAACTCATGAAAAAAAAAAAACCCATAAAGGATATAAATATTTGGAGTGTGTATAAAATATTAAAATTGAAAAAGATTGTTACCAGTTCCTATTTTAAACAATTCTTCAAGTCGCATCTAGCATGGTGTGAATGGATCTTTGATCTCTCATCTAGCTTTTGAAGAAAATACAGAGAATGCCTAGAGGTTGGAGAACCCTGTAGGACTAATCCTAACAGACTGAGTAAGAGGCATTAGCGCTAGGAAGAACTTTACATCCCATTTGTTTAAAGTGTTATCCTGGAGAGAAATTACAGAAAGAAAACTCAAATAAAGATCTTAAGCCTATATGCTCTCGCTTTTAATGAAACAGCAAACAAATGTGGGCAGAGAGCTCCAGGAAAGTAGAGAAAATATATATTCATAAAATTCTGACATGCTTCCAAAATATGCAATTAGGCATGTTTAACGTTCCCTGGTTTCCAAAAGATTCTCCTTCTGGCCGACCCTGGAAAATGTCATGCTGTGATGTTCTTAAGAATTCTGTAAACAGAATAATGCATAGGAGAAATGGCAAACAGTTGGCTCTGGTAAGCTTTTATGACAATTTCAGTTTCTGCTTTGGTTAACTATGAAAGGAGTAAATGATTGCTACAAATTTAAACATACTTTAAAAATATTGCTCCTTGCGTGTTGCAGAAATGGCGGAATGCATTGTGAGACACATTAAAGTACTATTCAGTAACGTGTGTGTGTGTGTGTGTGTGTGAGTGTGAGTGAGTGAGTGTGATGCTGTTGATACTTGCTATGCTACCTGCCTTCTCATCATCTTCCTACAGAAAGTATTCATGATTTATAGGCACAAAGCTTTGGAGCAGCATATAAGCATTTGCCTTGTCATTTCTTAATTCTCAACTGTTTTCCAGTTTGTATTGTTGCCCACTATCACATTGTAATCACTGAGTATTCAGATGTATCATAAACCTGAAATTAACTATGTGGCAGGAAGGAGATTTTTGCTTTGTTTTTTTTGTTTGTGTGTATACCCATCATTGCTACTGCAAGGCGCCATCATTAAATAAATACTTCAGTGATGTTCAAATGATTTGATTCCCTCCACCCATGCCAATCGAAATCTCAAAATGACTTCATAGACTCTTTTGATTAGTTTCTCAAGCCAAATAAAATCATTTCCTAGTGTCTAATCATTGTGTAAAGAGTCTCGTTAATCTTAGCTTGGTTGGTTCTCTGATGACGGACATATTGTCTTTACTCAAAGCCTTAATTACAGGTTAGCAGAAACTCCCACAGTTCGTATAACTTCTCAAAAATTCATGGTCACCATTATTTCATGATGTGGCATCCATGTAGCACTCTAGGAGAGGAAGGGCTTTTTATCATGTGGATAAAGTTAATGTCGTTTCCTATATTTATGAGTTTAATATGTTGTATTTTCCTTGAAAGGAAATAGTTTGAAAAGGTATTGTCAATATGAGCTCATTCCACTGCATTTAGTTTCCTGGCAACTGAAGGAACTAGTAAACAGCTTCTCATTTGTAGTCAAGAAAACATTAGTATATTTCTGACTTATAGGACAAAACAGGAGCTGACAGTTACTAAACCACTGAGGAAAAAGAGAACAAGTTATACTGTACTTCCTTCTCATTCTCAATTCTCCCTGACTTCAAAGAGTCACAGAACCAATGAAGTAGACATTTGCCATATTTATTTACATTTAATTTTTAATATTAATTGGATATTGATCAGAGGAAGGGGATTCTTTCTTTGTCAACTCTTTGGATTTAAAAAAAAAATCCCAGTTAAGAAAATAAATCAAACATAAATTAGGCAAACAGTATTAGAGCTAGAAGAGAATTTTGAGATTTAAGTAATGTAATAACCCTGTTTTATAAATATTAAAATTAGTCTGGATAAATTTCAAAGAACCTTGGTCAAGCTCATATAGCTAGTAAGCAAAGAGCAGTAATTTGAATTCTTTGCCCTCCATATGCGAGTATATTACATTTTATTCCGGCTTAAATGGAAAAGCTTCTCAGCCTCTCCTCACAAATAATACCACTTTACATTTAGATTACACTTTCCCTTGCAAATCACTTTTCCATCTGTTATCTAAGTTTATCTTCATGACTTTCCTGTGAGGCCAGCAAATGAGCAGTTTATGTAAGTACGGATACTTCATAATACACTAGTTAATTTGTTTATATGACTTCATTAGTGGCTGTTAATACATCAAAGTAGTGTTAGCTTGGCAAAGTGATAAATTGTGCCCTTGTTTATGCTTTTGACAGTTCTTTGATGTTAGAGCCTTAATGAGTACCATTAACACTTTCAGTGCCTAACTAATTTTAAAGCAATTAGTGGCAGTGCATAATATTAAAAATAAATCTGAATTGAGCAGCAACATATGACTTAATCAAAAGGTCGGGCTAGTGCAGGGATGGGGAGTATGTGACCTTGAGGATACATGTGACCTTCTAGGTCCTTGGGTGTGGCCTTTTGACTGAGTCCAAGTTTTACAGAACCAATCCTTTTATTAAGGGGATCTGTGAAGTTTGGATTCAATAAAAGCGCTACACTTAAGGACCTATGAAGCCACATGTGACCTCCAGACCACAGATTCACTACCCTTGGCTTAATGGGTTGAAATGATCAAGAAAAATCTACTAATTTTAGGATCTATGATGGGCACCAGTCAGTTGATGGAGGAAAAAAAAATTATATTCTGATATAGTAAAAACTTTGGTAATTTTTATAATTTAAAAGATTTTTTTAAAACTTTCCTTCTAGCGCATACTGTTTGTGTGACATTGAGGCTTAGTATTCTAGGTAATTTTCTATGACCACAAATTTAGAAAAAATATAAGGATAACTATTGCAGTGGCAGAAAGAATTTCCTCAACTGAGAGTTTCCTAAATCTGTAATATCACAGCTCCCCTATTCCATTATAGTTCATTGATTGTGCCATAGTTCAGAAAGATTCAGTGTGTAATAGTACATACAAAGTCAGTGTCAAGTCAAGAAACCTTGGGCTTAAATCCTGCCTTTGGTTCATATACTAGCTGTGTGACTCTGCAATTCACTTCACCTCTAAGTTCCTCAGGCAACTCCAAAAGTATCAATGTCAGGGAAATCGTCAATCTATTCACGTGAAGAGGATTTCCTTATTAGCAGTCCCTTTACAGATGAAACCATAGATTTTATCCAAAAATAGTTTTATTCACAATTTTTAAATTCCAAATTTTCATTTTCTGTGATAGGATAGTCGCTTAACTTAGCATATGTTTTGAAACAAGGGGGACTGGGAAGGTGGAGAATGTTATGTTCTGAGCATCAGACTATGGCCCTATGCTAATCTAATTTCATAATATATACCAGGAATAGGGTATCTATCCCCTCAAGGCCACATGTGGCCCTCTAGGTCCAAAAACAGGGCCCTTTGACTGAATCCAAACTTCACTGAACAAATCTCCTTAAGAAAAGAGTTTGGTGTGTAAAACTTGTACTTAGTCAAAAGGTCCCACCCAAGATCTAGAAAACCACAGGTGCCCCACCTGATACATACTCTTAATCAACAGGGGACTGATAAAGCCTATGGATGGCTAAGCATACACACCACTCCTCAAGATAAAACTAGTACAGATAGTGAGCTAGTAAAATCATCTTTCCATATGAAGAACAATGCTGTACTTAATAGTTTCTTTGACTACAGCAAGAAACTTCTTGAGGTGATAATTTTGCTATAAATTTTATAGCAGTCCTCAATTTACTAAGAGGCTATATTCAGTGAAGAACATAGATCATTCAAAAAAGAATTTTTTTACCACACAGTACAATAACGAAGGCTTGTAATGAAGACCCTGAATCATCCAGAAACATATCATCAAATGCTATAAGACCTTCTCTGATATTATCCTTTAGAGATTTTCTTTCCTTAAGCATTGTCTAATACTCTGCCTCATTTTTTTCTTAACATTTTTTTCTTTTTAAATTTAATTATTTAACTTCTACCATTCATTTTCACAAAATTTTTGGTTCCAAATTTTCTCCCGATTTCTCCCCTCCCCCCACCCCAAAACACCGAGCATTCTAATTGCCCGTATCACCAATATGCCCTCTCTTCTATCATCCGTCCCTTCTCTTGTCCCCATCTTCTCTTTTGTCCTGTAGGACCAGATAACTTTCTATACCCCATTACCTGTATTTCTTATTTCCTAGTAGCAAGAACAGTACTCGACAGTTGTTCCTAATACTTTGAGTTCCAACTTCTCTTCATTCCTCCCTCCCCACCCCTCCCTTTGGGAAGGCAAGCAATTCAATATAGGCCATATCTGTGTAGTTTTGCAAATGACTCCCATAATAGTCATGGTGTGTAACACTAACTATATTTCCCTCCATCCTATCCTGCCCCCCATTGCTTCTATTCTCTCTTTTGATCCTGTCCCTCCCCAAAAATGTTGACTTCAAATTGCTCCCTCCTCCCACTGCCCTCCCTTCCATCATCCCCCCCACCCTGCTTATCTCCTTCTCCCCCACTTTCCTGTATTGTAAGATAGGTTTTCATACCAAAATGAGTGTGCATTTTATTCCTTCCTTTAGTCGAATGTGATGAGAGTAAGCTTCATGTTTTTCTCTCACCTCCCCTCTTTTTCCCTCCACTAAAAAGTCTTTTGCTTGCCTCTTTTATGAGAGATAATTTGCCCTATTCCATTTCTCCCTTTCTCCTCCCAACATATTTCTCGCTCACCAATGAATTTCACTTTTTTTAAGATATGATCCCATCCTATTCAATTCACTCTGTGCTGTGTGTGTGTGTGTGTGTGTGTGTGTGTGTAAGTGTAATCCCACCAACTACCCAGATACAGAAAAGTTTCAAGAGTTACAAATATTGTCTTTCCATGTAGGAATGTAAGCAGTTCAACTTTAGTAAGTCCCTTATGACTTCTCTTTGCTGTTTACCTTCTTATGCTTCTCTTTATTATTGTGTTTGAAGGTCAAATTTTCTTTTCAACTCTGGTCTTTTCATCAAGAATGCTTGAAAGTCCTCAATTTCATCGAAAGACCATTTTTTCCCCTGAAGTATTATACTCAGTTTTGCTGGGTAGGTGATTCTTGGTTTTAGTCCTAGTTCCTTTGACTTTTGGAATATCATATTCCAAGCCCTTCAATTCCTGAATGTAGAAGCTGCTAGATCTTGTGTTATCCTGATTGTATTTCCACAATACTTGAATTATTTCTTTCTAGCTGCTTGCAATATTGTCTCCTTTACCAGGGAACTCTGGAATTTGGCCACAATGTTCCTAGGAGTTTCTCTTTTTGGATCTCTTTCAGGAGATGATTGGTGGATTCCTTGAATACTTATTTTGCCCTCTGGTTCTAAAATATCAGGGCAGTTTTCCATGATAATTTCATGAAAGATGATGTCTAGGCTCTTTTTTTGATCATGGCTTTCAGGTAGTCCCATAATTTTTAAAATGTCTCTCCTGGATCTATTTTCCAGGTCAGTTGTTTTTCCAGTGAGATATTTCACATTATCTTCCATTTTTTCATTCTTTTAGTTTTGTTTTGTGATTTCTTGGTTTCTCATAAAGTCATTAGCTTCCATCTGTTCCATTCTAATTTTTAAAGAACTATTTTCTTCAGTGAGCTTTTGAACCTCCTTTTCCATTTGGCTAATTCTGCTTTTTAAAGCCTTCTTCTCCTCATTGGCTTTTTGAACCTCTTTTGCCAATTGAGTTAGCCTATTTGTTAAGGTGTTATTTTCTTCAGCATTTTTTTAGGTCTCCTTTAGCAAGGTGTTGACATGCTTTTCTTGCATCTCTGTCATTTCTCTTCCCAGTTTTTCCTCCATCTCTCTAACTTGATTTTCAAAATCCTTTTGGAGCTCTTCCATGGCCTAAGCCCATTGAATGTTTATTTTGCATGTTTGGGATACAGAATCCTTGACTTCTATGTCTTTCCCTGATGGTAAGCATTGTTCTTCCTCATCTGAAAGGATGGGAGGAGGTATCTATTCACCAAGAAAGTAGCCTTCTATGGTCTTATTTTTTTTCCCTTTTCTGGGCATTTTCCCAGCCAGTTACTTGACTTCTGAGTTTCCTCTCCACACCTACCTAGCCTCCATATCTGCCCAGCCAGTGCTTGGAGGCTGAGATTCAAATATTGCTTCCCAGCCTCAGGGCTTTCAGTGGGGCGGGGCTGCTATTCAGAGTAAGATTAAATTCAGGTGCTCGGGTGGGGGCAGGGCCTCCACTCAGGCTCATTTCCCTCCAGGGTTTATGCTGAGACCTTCAACAATGGATCCCAGCTCCTGCCTGCTTTGGGAGCACCTGTCAGCTGCTGCCTCAGCTGCTGCCTCCTGAGGGAGCCTGAGTTATGGGGATACCCTGCTTCCCTCTCCACAAGCTGAAAAGAGCCTCTCACTGACCTTTGGTGCCTGTGGGTGGAGGGAACTGCATGACTGCTAGAGATTCTGTTCCTGGAGCCTGCTCGGATCTGCTCCTCTAGGTGCCAAGTGGCCAAGACAGGGATGGGCTCTGCTCCGGGTCTGGTGTGCGACAATGGACCTTTCGTGTCAGTTTTTCAGGTCTCTCTGGAATAGAAATCTCTCCACTCCATTGTTCTATGGCTTCTGCTGCTCTAGAATTTGTTGGGAGTTCTTCTTTACAGGTATTTTATGGGCTTTGGATTAGGAGCTAGCATATGTGTATCTTTCTTCTCTGCCATCTTGGCTCCCCTTTTTCTTAACATATTTTAAACAGCATTATATTTTATGTGTTTTTACTGAGTACTAAAGTAGGTATCTTAGTCCCTTGATAAATTGTATATTCCATAAGGGCAAACATAGTGTCAATCATTTTTCCATCTCTGCCCTTGCCACTGTATTCTGCATGTAATAAAAACTTAATAATTGGTAGCTGAGTGAATGAATAAAATGCTTAAATTATGAACAGGATCTTCTGTTTAAGAAAACAGAGCAACTATTAATTCATTTGAACAAAATTTTCTTAACAATTATTGTTTTTTAAGAATTGACAGATCAATGAAGGAAGCTTCAGTTACTTGAAAATTCATACTTCATTCTATATCATACTGAATAAATGAAAAATACTATTACATCATCATCATCATCATTCAGGTATAAGAAAAGGTCTTTATTTGAGGCTATTGCCATTCTCTGCAGAACCAATCATCTTATAAAAGTATGGATTTTCACCTCTGCCCAGAATCTTTGCTAAAATAACAAGCAAAAAAAGGCAGCCTCATCTCTGACTGCAGCACATCTGCTTGGTCCACCTCCTATTGTGATTCTCCAGGAGTCTCCAACTCTGCTTTATCATTTGAAGTTATGTTTCAGCATGTTCACAAAGGCATTTTTTGTCTAGTCTGCTCTTGGTTGTTTGATTTCATTTCCCCACATAGCAGCTGCTGCCTTTAACTCCTCAAAATACCTGGGCATTTTTAATGAGCTACCATAGGAGTCACATTTGTAAATGATCTTCAGATTTGGAAGGATTTCAAATCTTTGCCAATGTGACCTAAGGGACATAGTTGTAGCAACGATAAACCAGCTGGTACCTGACCAAAAGTCACCCCCAAATTCCTGTTTCCCTATAATATTTCTTCTTCCTGACTTCTCTATTTCTCTCCAGTAGCCCAGGCTGAAATTCCCAGTCATTCTCAACTCCTAATCCTTTGTTGCCCATAACTAATCAGTTATCAAAACCTGGACAATTGTTTTTTCTCAATGTCTCTCACATTTGTCTCTACCTTTAAATTTTACTACCACTATATTGGCTATCACTTTATTACATTGGTTTTAGCATTCTAAAAAAGCTAATCATAAGGAAAATACTTTGTTAAGCTTTCTACCTCCAGTCTTTCCCTTCTCCAATCTATCCTACAAAATAGAAACAGGTAAAATTTTCTAAGAAATACCTTTGATTGTCCCATACCCCTGCTCAAAAGCTTTAATAATTCCCCATTGCTGAAAGACAAAATTTCTTACTCTGGCAATCAAGTACTTCATGAACTGTTGACTTCTCACTACTAACCTTTGCAGATTGTTGTTGTTGTTTTAGCAAATACTTGTCTAAAGAAACTCTCTATCCAGTAAGGGTAGCTTTTTCATTGTCCTCTAACATCCTTGTACTTTCTTGCCTTTTGAGGTGCGATTTAGTTTGGAAAATAGATCTCTTGACTAGATATTAGAAGACCTCTGCCTGAATCCAGATTCTGGCACATTTGAGGTACATGACCTTGGATAAGTCACTTGATATGTCAAGGCTTCAGTTTCCTCACCTATGTGACCAGCTTAATACATAAAATATTTCACAGAGATTTTCAGAGAAAAGTATATTGTAGAGTGTCATATAAACATAAGGTATATTACTGGTTTACTGATGCCATTATACATACCTTGCAGTCCTCTTTATCTATTAAATCTTTTCACACCTCCACATCTACCACAAATTCAGTTGTCTTTGTTAAACATTTATTAAATACTCCAACATGAAGGAGTAGTCCTAGGCTTTGAACTTAGAACAGTTATCATCCCTGGGATTTAATATATCCATTCCTTTAAAAATCTTTACTCTCATTAACATGAGTACTCACTATAGCAGTGCACATTATTTTCCATCCACACCATCTTCTACGCAAATTTTCTATGTATTTCCATCATATTCTAATATAGTGGACTTCTTCCATGGTTGGTTTCTTTTTAAAATAACAGATAACATACTACATGGGTTGAATGTACTCTACTTCTCTCTTTCTCCCTAAACTTAGGATACTCAATATTATTCAGGAAACTAAAACTAAACTATTTTGGACAGTAAACACCAATACTTTTAAAAATTGCAGATATTTTTTTTTTTTGTTGGGAAATGTAAGGACATGTGGAATCTTATTATTGAGGTACCTTCCAGACTGTTACTGAGTTTGAAAAGTTTGAGAAACTGGGTTAGAAGAATATCTAATTTCATTGAGGTTATAATATAATAAAATGACAATGCTCTTAAATGAATGTAGTTATTCAGTGCTATGCAAATCAAAGACAGAAAAAGTATTTTAAACACCTGGAAAAAATAACAGAATTCACCCTAAATGTGATCAAGAATCTCAAAACTACTAATGAGAAAAAAAAGTTGATGAGGAGGGGGTTTATCAGTATCAGGTATCAAGCTATACTTTAATATAGTAATCAAATGAAAAAAATAGAGGTCTATCAGTGGAATAGATTAGGCATACATCATCCAAAAGGAAATAAACAGCAGCACACTATTTCAGAAGCCCAAAGACCCCAGTTACTGGAAAAAAATATCTCACCATTTACAAAAATTGCATGGAAAACTGGATGGAAGTACAGCAATAATTAAGTTTCAGTCAGCACCTCATACTACACAATAAAGTATAGGGAAAACCAAATAACCTCTATTATAGTAAATTTAATTTGTCCCAATCACCATCAAACAGTTCTATGTAATTCTTTCCAGATTCTATCACATTCTAACACCTTTTCATTTATTAAATTGAGAAAGCCAGGTTCTAACTTGTATGCCTGTTTCAAAAAA
This sequence comes from Notamacropus eugenii, assembly GCF_028372415.1. NCBI lineage: Eukaryota > Metazoa > Chordata > Mammalia > Diprotodontia > Macropodidae > Notamacropus > Notamacropus eugenii. The sequence goes on from NC_092877.1 coordinate 268,372,793, forward strand.
ATGCACTCACATTTGTCTAAAAATCTAAACTAATCTATGAAATAAAATTTAGTAGATATAGATTTTAACTTCAATAGTTATCTCTTACTAAGAAAGAATAATTCATTCTCTGGTTCATTTGAGATGATTTAGTAGACTCATTAATTCTGTAAATATGTATAACATACTGTGTATATGCTATTGACCAGAAAGGATACTGTGATCATTATGATATCAGGATACATTTTGATGGGAATAGTTTTTTTTTTCCAATATTACAGGCAATTCATCCACAACTTCTTGTCCCCTCTATGATTCTTCTTTATATCATCCATTAACCTTTATAATGAGTTCACTCTATATACAGGGAGTTTTCCCTTTTATCTATTAACATCTTATGGGTACTAATAATACGTCTTGACCACTGATTTTCCATTGCTCTCAATACAGAGCTGGCCCTCATCCATCTTCACTCAAGCATTTCTCTAATGATCTCTTTAATGAAGCTTCATCTGTGGCATTTTTCGTATCTTATGTTCATTTTTATTTTTCTCAAATTTCAAATTAATTTTGATCTTTACTTCAACAATTTCTTAGCTTGACTTTAAAAAGATAGCTGATTCAGAACTGCTTGTCATGTTGGTCATCACACTTTTCTTGCCTATTATCGATTGTGATTTATGTGATGCTATGTCCACAACTTCTCAGTTCTCTTCTTGAAAAAAAGAATCAACACATAGAGCTGCTACTTCTGTCTGAAACCTTTGGCCTAATTGAATATTTTATAACCAAATTTTCCATTATGTTTTTTGCTTTCTTCCAAAATGTCCATCTTTGAATTGAAGTCACTGGGAATTACAGTATAAGTTGATTAAATCTGGAGATTCTTGCTGATTTCTTCCCATAATTTTTCTACATCCTCTTCCTGTGTAGTAAATGTTGGAGCATATGTGCCTATTACCTTCAGAAGTATCCCTTTCTTTGTTGTCATTAATTTGATTATTATTTAGAATGTGAAGATTCATACTATTGTCTCTCCAATATTTCTGTCAACTCGTTAGTAATTGGACAAGATTACTCTATCACATTTGGGATAATAATAGCATTGATATGGAAATTCAAGATTTGAGAAGCACTTTACACATGCTATTTCATTTGATCCTTGTGACTCTGATAGATGTTATCCCATTTAAAAAAATGAGGATACTGAGGCAGACAGAGTTATTTGTCAAGGGTAACACAGCAATTTTCTGAGTCAGGATTCAAACTTAGGTCTTCTTGACTCCAAATACAGAACTCTATCCCCTGCACCATCTCACTAGTCTGATATATAGAATGCCAACAACTGATCTAATGTTTACAAGAAGGTCCAGAAATTGTCAGTCAGAATTTTCATGGTTATTTTCCGTTGCCAAGGTACTTTACAGGGTGGAGAATTTTTTTTTTTTAATTTGAATTTCTTCTCTGGTTTTCAATATCGAATAAATATATTGTCATAGTCAGCTAAATGGTTATGAGGCTCTTCCCATCTAGGTAATCTAGTTCCCAGAAGGAAGATATGATCATTATCACCACTGTCATCAAAACTTTCTTGACCTAGTAGACTCTAAAGCTTCCACTCTAATCTCACTGACTTTTAAGACCAAGAGTCACCTCCGGGTTGTAATAAAATATATAAAAAAGAACCTGTAATAGATGAAAATGAAAGTAAAACAAGAAGTGCTGTGGACTTTCTAACTAGTGAGAGGAATAAAGACATTATGGAGGATGGAACTTTTAAGTTGAATCTTGAAGAATGAGTAGGAGATTGAACTCAAATACTTGAAATCAAAAGACTATTGGATTTGTAGTCACATGACTTGGGTTGGAACATTATTTCCTACTTGCATGACCCTGACCAAATCATTTAACTTCTATGGATCTTTCTTTCCTTATCTGAAAAATGAGAGGATTGGAAGAAATGACCTTTGAAGTTACATTCATCTCTAAATGTTTGATCCTATGGACACCAGGGAATACCACACATAGGGAACAGAATGAGCAAAACTATAGAGGCATATTCTAGTAAATATCAGAATTCTAATTTGTCTGGTGGAAAAATGCAGGAAAGGGAATTAGAGGAGATAAAACCTGGAGAGAAAAAACTGGTATAAAATCCAAGACAAAACACAAGGTATCAGACATTTCTGCCAAGTACTTAATATATCATCTTCTTTTCAGAACAATGCATGAAATGCAAAATATCAGCAAAAAGCATAATATTATATACTCCTTTACAAGAATGTGTAATAAAATAAAGCTGCACAGCACTGTGGCTGCAGCAACAGTTATGAAGTCAATGGACTGTAAGTTCTTTTCATGGAATGAATATTCATGGTACAAAAACATCCATGAAAAATGCTTTTGGATTTTAATATCTAGGAGTATAAAGGTCATTCAGCATGAGATTTGCATCTTTCATAAATTATTTGGAAGTGTACCCAAGCATCTGTAGCCCTCAAAATTCATATATGGTATGACTATGAAGTAGAGATATGCAATGTTTTAGCGTTAGCTTTAAAGACATAAAAAATAGGTCACTTCTCTGTAAGATGAACACAAAGGAGAGAGCCCCCTTCATTTGAAAATACAATGATTCATTGCAAAGAACACATAGTACTGAGGAAAATGCTATATTAAGAATCAGAAATATATTTTCTGTACTTTGCTCTGCTTCAAGCCTACGCAAATATCTACGTATACATATATTTCATTTTGTCTGTTTACTTATATCATTATCTAAGGCATGTGAGGGAATGATTTATTTCTTAACTAGAAATTAAAGATAGAAATATTCTTTTCCTGATTGCTCTCTGGCAAAAATAAATGATTCTGAAAATCTATGAACCTCTGACAACCAATAATGACTAAAAGACTAAATAATTTTGTTACTCACCATTTTGTCTTTTTTTTGTTTATTCCCCACACACACACTTAATAGTATTTTTTTCAGTTGCATAGTTTTCAGGATCCACTTTCATAAAATTGTGAATTCCAAAATTTTCACCTTCCTGTCCTTCCCTTCCACTACATCCTCCCCAGGATGGCAAGCAATCTGATATAGGCTATACATGTACAATCATACTGAACACATTTCTACATTAGTAATGTTGCAAAAGAAGAATCAGAACAAAAGGCAAAAAACACAAGAAAGAAAAAAGGGAGAAAGAATGCCAAGATCAGTATTCAGATACCATAGTTCTTTCTCTGAAAAATGGATAGCATTTTCCATCATGAGTCTTTTGGAAATTGTCCTATAACTCTTGATTGTTGAGAAGAGCTAAGTCTATCAAAGTCAATCATTGCACCAGGTGGCTGCTACTGTGTACAGTGATCATTTGACTCAGCATCAGTTCATATAAATCTTTCCAGGTTTTTCTGAAATCTGCCTGCTCATCATTTCTTATAGCAAAGCAGTATTCCATTCCATTCATATACCACAACTTGTTCAGCCATTCCACAACTGATAGGCATCCCTTCAAATTCTAGTTCTTTGCTACCACAAAAAGAACTGCTGTAAATAATTTTGTAAAAATTTTTAAAATTTTCTCTTTAGAATACAGACCTGATAGTGATATTGCTGTATAAAAAAGCATACACAGTTTTATACCACTTTGGGCATAGTTCCAAATTGTTCTCCAGAATGGGTGGATCAATTTACAACTCCACCAACAATGCATAGATGTTCCAGTTTTCCCATGTTTTCAACATTCCTGTTTTGTGATGTTAGTGAATCTGATAGATGTGATGTGGTACCTCAGAGTTGTTTTGATTTGCATTTCTCTAATCAATAGTGATTTAGAATATTTTTTATATGACTATAGATAGCTTTAATTTCTTCCTCTGAAAACTGCCTCTTCATATCCTTTGACCAATTATCAATTGGATAATGACTTGTATTCTTATGGATTTGATTCAGTTCTCTATATATTTTAGAAATGAGACCTTATCAGAAACACTGGCTGTAAAAAAAAATAATGATTCCCAGATTTCTGCTTTCTTTCTAATCTTGGTTACATTGACTTTGTTTGTGTAATACCTTTCTAATTTAATGTAGTTGAAATTATCCATTTTGCATTTCATAGTGTTCTCTCTCTCTTCTTTGGTCATAAAGTTTTCCTTTCTCCATAGATCTAACAGGTAAACTACTTCTGATTCTCCTAATTTGTTTATAGTATCACCCTTTATGTCTAAATCATGTACCCGTTTTAACCTTAGTTTTGTTTTACAGTGTGATATGTTGGTCTATGCCTAGTTTCTGCCATACTATTTCTCAGAAGTTTTTGTCAAATAGTTTTAAACAGTAGATTCCTATAGTCGTTGACTGCTGTGTTTTTGTGTACCTAACTTATTCCATCCACGACCCTATTTCTTAGCTAGTACCAAATAGTTTTGATGCTTATTGATATAATTTTAGTTCTGGTATGGCTAGACCCCTTTCCTTTGGATTTTTTAAAATTACTTTGATATCTTGGACATTTTTTTCTTCCAAGTGAATTTTATTATTTTTTCTAGCTCTGTAAAATAATTTTTATTTGCTTGATTGGCGTGGCATTGAATAAGCAAATATTTTCCAGTTATTTAGATCTGACTTTATTAGTGTGAAAAGTGTTCTGTAATTGTATTCTTATTTTTCCTCAGTTTATCTTGGCAGGGAGACTCCCAAATATTTTATATTGTTTACAGTTATTTTAAATGGCATTTCTCTTTCTATTCTATCTCTTGCTGCTGGACATTGTTGGTGTTATATAAAAGTGCTGATGATTTATGTGGATTTATTTTGTATCCTTAAGTTTAGCAAAAGTTGTTAATTATTTCAAGTTTTGTTTTTTTTTTGGTTGATTCCTAGGATTGTCTAAGTATGCCATTATATCATCTGCAAAAAGTGATAGATTTATTTCCTCACTGACTAATCTAATTCCTTCATTTTTTCTTCTTTTCTTATTGCTAAGATTAACATTTCTAGTACAATGTTGAATACGAGTTGTGATAATGGACACCCTAGTTTCAAAACTGCTCTTATTGGAGATCTTCTAGCTTACCCCCATTACATATGATGCTTGTTTCAGATACATGCTGCTTATAATTTTAAGAAAAACTCCATTTTTTATGCTCTCTAAAGTTTTTAATAGGAATGGGTGTTGTATTTTTGTCAAAAGCTTTTTTTCTGCTTCTATAAAGATAGTATGATTTTTGTTGGTTTTGTTATTGATATGGTCAGTCATGCTGATGGTTTTCCTAATATTGAAGCAATCCTACAAAACACACTGAGTCATAGTCTTTTATCCTGATGATAAATTGCTGTAACCTCCTTGTCAATAGTTTATTTAAAATTTCCACAGCAGTATTAATTAGTGAAATTGGTGTATAGTTTTCTCTCTGTTTTTGGCCCTTCCTGATTAGGTATCAGCATTATTTTTGTATTAAAACAAAAATTTGATAGGACTCCTTCTTTGTCTATTTGTCCAGATAGTTTATATAGCACTGGAATTAATTGTTCTTTAAATGTTTGGCAGAATTCATTTGTAAATCCATCTGACTCTGGAGATATTTTTCTTAGGAAGTTCATTGATGGCCTGTTCAATTTCTTTTTATGAGATCAGATGACTTAAGGTTTTTAATTCCTCTTCTGTTACTTTGGGCAATTTATATTTTTGTAAATATTCATCCATTTCACTAATATTATCAGGGCTATTGACATACAGTTCGGCAAAATAGTTCATAATTATTATTTTAATTTCCTCTTCATTGGTGGTGAATTCACCTTTTTAAATTTTTTATATTGGTCATTTGCTTTTTTTTAAATCAGATTAACCAAAGGTTTATTTTAGGGTTTTTTTTTCATAAAGCTATTTCTTAGTTTTATTTATTCTTTCAATTGTTTTCTTAATTTTAATTTTATCTCTCCTTTGATTTTAAGAATTTCTAATTTGGTATTTTATTGGGGATTTTTAATTTGTTCATTTTCTAGCTTTTTTAGTTGCATGCCCAATTCATTGATCTCCTCTTTTTCTATTTTATTCATGTAAGCATTTAGAAATATAAAATTTCCCCTAAGACCTGCTTTGGCTGTATCCCATAAGTTTTGGTATATTGTCTCATTATTGTCATTCTTTTTGGTGATATTGATTGTTTCTAAGATTTTTTTTTTTATTTGACCCACTCCTTGTTAAGAGTTATATTATTTGGTTTCCAATTTTTGTCTATATTCCCATTAGCTCTTTCCTACATGTAATTTTTATTGCATCATGATCTGAAAAGTATACACTTAATATTTCTGCTTGTCTGCATTGGATTGTCAAGTTTTAATGACCTAATCCATGGTCAATTTTTGTGTAGAATCCATGTAACACTGAAAAAAGTATATTCCTTTCTTTCCCCATTGTGTTTTCTCCAGAGGTCAAAATATCTAATTTTTCCAAAATTCTATTTCCCTCCTTAACTTCTTTCTTGTTTTATTTTCTAGTAAGTATCTAGTTTTGAGAGGAGAATGTTGAGGTCCCCCATTAGTGTGGTTCTGTTGTCTATTTCTTCCTGTAAATCCATAACTTTTTCTCAAAGAATTGGGATGCTATCCCATTTGGTACATATATGTTTAGGTTGATATTACTTCATTGTTTTGGTACCTTTTGAGCAATATGTAGTTTCCTTCCTTATCACTTTTAATTAATTCTATTTTATGCTTTTGCTTTGTCTGAGTTAAGGATTGATATCGCTGCTTATTTATTTATTTAGTTTTTACTTCAGCTGAAGTATAATATATTTCTAGCCTTTTACCATTTTTTTGTGTGTACCTCTCTTCTTCAGATATGTGTTTCTTGTAAACAGCATGTTTTAGAATTACGATTTTTAATCCACTCTGTTATCTGCTTCCATTTTATGGGAGAGTTCATCCCATTCACTTTCCCAGTTATGATTACTGTGTCTTTCTCTCCATCTTATTTCCCCTCCTGTTTATACTCTTCTCTCTCTTTTCACCCTTTCCCTCTTCATCAGTGTTTTGCTTCAGACCACCTCCTCCCTCAATCTGCCCTCCCTGCTATCAGACTCCTCCCTTTTCTTTCCCTTTTTCTCTATTACTTTTGCCTTCTTTTCTATCCACTTCCCTCCCTTTTCTTCAGCCTTTCTCCTCCTACTTCCCAGTAGGGTAAGGTAGGTATATCCAACTGAATATGTATGTTTTTCCTTCTTTGAACTAAATCCAATGAGAGTAAGATTCAAATGATGCTCACTCCCCTCCCTTCTTATGCTCTACTGTAAAAGATCTTTTGTGCTTCTTCATGTGATGTAATTTACTTTGTTCTGCATACCCCTTTCCTCTTCTCCCAATACAATCCTTTTTTTCACCCCTTAATTATTGATTTTTAAATAGCATCACATCAAAGTCAACTTACACCTATGACCTCTTTCCATGTATACATCTTCTAATTACCCTAATATAGATATAGTTCTCAAGAGTCACAAGTTCATCTTCCTGTGTAGGGATGTAAACAACTTTATTAAATAACATGCTTTTTTCCCTTTCCTATTTACCTTTTTATGCTTCTCTTGAGTCTTGCTTTTGAAGATCAAATTCTCCCTTCAGCTCTGGTCTTTTCATCTAAAATTATTGGAAGTGTTATATTTTATTGCATGCCTATCTTTTCACCTGAAACATATGCTCAATTATGCAGGGTAGTTGACTCTTGGTTATAATCCAAGTTCCTTTACCTTCCAGAATATCATATTCTGAGCCCTCAATATCTTTTAATGTAGAAGCTGCTAAATCTGGCTTAATCTTGACTGTGGCTCTGTATTATTTAACTTGTTTCTTTCTGGTTCCTTGCAGAATTTTCTCCTTGACCTGATAATTCTGGGATTTGGCTATAATATTTCTTGGAGTTTTTAACTTGGAATCTCTTTAGGATTGGTGGATTTTTTCAACAACTATTTTACCTTCTCACTCTAGCATATCAGAGCAGTTTTCTTTGATAATTTCTTGAAAGATGCTGTTCAGGCACTTTTTGTGACCATGGTTTTAGGTAGTCCAATAATTCTTGAATTATGTCTCTGGATCCATTTTCCAAGTCAGCTGTTTTTCCAATAAAGTATTTTACATTTCGTCCCATTTTTTTCATTTTTTTAAATTTTGTTTGAATAATTCTTGATTTCTTGAGTCATTAGCTTCCACTTGCCTAATTCTGATTTTTAAGGAATTATTTTCTTCACTTAGCTTTTCTGCCTTCTTTTACATTTGATCAATTCTACTTTTTGTGGAGTTATTTTTTCCAGTGGATTTTTTTTTCTATTTGGACAATTGTATTTTTTAAGGGATTATTTTCTTCAGTCATTTTTTTCCTTCCTTTTTCAAGCATACCTCTTGTTTCTTTTCTCAGTTTTTCTTCTACTTCTCTTTTCTGACTTTTAAAATCCTTTTTGAAGTCTCCCAAGAATGAGTTTTGGGGCTTGAGATCATTTCATATTTCCTTTTGAGTTTTTTGCATGTAGATATATTGACATTGTCCTCTTCTGAGTTTGTGTTTTGACCTTCCCTGTCATAGTAACTTTTTATGGTCAGTGCTCCTTTTTGCTTCCAGCTTATTTTCTATTTTGTAGCTTTTAAAATTGAGTGCTCCTTCTAGGGCACAAGGGATACTGTGCTAAGCTTCCTGTGCTAGGAGCCAGAGGTCTGGTCACTGGCTTTGTATTCTGGGGCCTCAGGTGCTAGCAGCTTACTCACTGAACTGTGGTAGCCCAGCCTAGTCACTCCTGTTGTTGCCTGGTTTACGCAACTGTCAACTTCCCTTCTGTGCTGGGGCTGGAAGTCTCACTGCTGGCATGCTGTGCCACTGTGCTGCTGAGAAAGGTACAAGGGACCTCAGTTGACTATCTGTGCTGTGGTTAAGAGCCTTCTGCAGATGTACCTGGGCACCTCTGCACTGGCCTGTGTTCCTCTTTTATCCAAGTAAGATAGAGCTTTCCTGAAGTCCTCCCAAGTTATCTTTAGCTGGAAAATTGTTTCACTTGATCTTTTTGTAGGTTCTGTCACTGTAGAATCCTTTTAGAGGCTTGATTTAATATTGTTTCTGAGGGAAACTGAAGAGAGGTCAGGCAACTTCTTGACTTCTTTCCATCATCTTGGCTCCACTGGTACTGATCATTTTGGAGGGTGAGCAAGATACTAGGCATTGTAGAGGTCAGTTTGTCTAGGTGCTATCACAAGATAAAGTTTGCAAAGACTAGATTGGAGCAAAGAAAAAAATAAAGTAACAATAGAAAACAAAGACATGCATTCATCATGTCCATTACATCATTGTAAGAACTCATGGAAAACAGAGTTACAGGATGGATTCATTTGGAGGCCCAACATTATTTTATTTTATTTTATTTTATTATTGTTGTTATGAGATAGTCTACATGCACTAATTTCCTTCTTGGGATTGAAGCTACATAATTGCCCTTTTTCATGCCTTGTCACTACAGAGGCAATTAATAAAGGGATATTAGATATAACAGAAATTCTCTCAAGATGGCATTTCTGTCATTCAATTATATGAAAAATGAAAAGAAAATGAGAGAATGAAAAGAGTCTGAATACCCTTAAATAGGTTGCTTAATGAGACTGGTAAACTATCATACAAGTTCCACATTTGGATCAGTTTTAATGTCAATACCAGTTAGCTGATTATTTTGAGTGAAGGGAAGTGGATCATGGTGAGATAAGCTGGAAAAGCTTTTTTGGTTAACTGTATGGGAGTTGCTGAATGCTAACTTTTGGTTGCTCAGGAATCAGCGTCATATATACTATTAATTTTTTATGCCCTTTAACAACAAGAAAGATCTGTTGTTTCCCAGATTGAAAATGTCAAGTGGGTTGCTGTTGGAGTTCATATTATCAACTATAATTTGAATGCTGAGAATAATTATCAGATGTTCCAATGAAGACAAATATTTAAATTGTTTCTTTTAGAAATAACAGAGCATTTATGTTTTCCCTATTTGGTGCTTTTATTATCTGAGTATCACAGTGTTTATCTTTTAAATTCATTTCTTAATGAGGTCCCCTTTTTGGTCATGAACTCAAAAATAAGAATAATAAGCTAAGGCAACATATTTTCTCTGGATACATAGTAACTATAGGAGCCAGCAAATTTGAAAATGGCGTTTTAAACAACGTGAAAATCCCTGCAACACTCTCTCAAATGTTTAAATTCATTTGTACACAGTCACCACATCACCAGTCTCCCTCCCTACTCAACATTTACAGCATGTATGTGCATGCAGCTCATCATTATAACTTTTCAGATCATGACAGGGATCATGGGATTTGGAGGTGAAATGACTTAGCCAAGGCCATGCAACTACTGAGTAGCAAATTAGGATTCAAATTCCCTTCTAAAGCCAGAGCATTTTTTTTTTTCCATTTACTGAGATGACCTAAGAAAGCTACTGACCAAAAGCCAAACTTGCTCTTGGGAATTTTCTTTTCCCCTTATCTTCTCCTTAGATATTCCATCTTCATATCTATTTGCCTGGCTACTATCCCCATTATTGCCATTCTCTCTGTAAATAGACAGTCCTCAGTTCAAATTCAGCAAAAATTAAATCCCTTCCACCTGAGCTAGGAACTGAGGAAAAAGAGATGAAACTTCATTCTTCATCAAGGTGTTATATACTACTGTGAATTAGAGAAGTTTACCATGGAGCTAACTTCCATTCTATTTTGCTTCTGGCTCTTTGCACCCTTTATAGCCAAATGCCATCCTTTCGTCACCAATGTAGTTCTTTAGCCACCTGACACTGACTCAGTGGGGAAAAATGGAAAGATAAAAACATCTCTTTCAAACGAAAAGAAAATGAGTTCTTAAAAAAAGCCTAACTACTTAGCAAAATTCTCTAGAATTGTTTATTATTGGTTGGAAAACACTCATAAGAGAGTTGAGCTTTCAATTGTTCTAAATATTATCTTCTGAAACATTAAACTATATACACTCTTGACTTGATATTTTAGCTCTGGAGATCTGATTTCTCCTAACAAAATTTCCTTTTTTTAAAAAAGTGTATATTGCCATCTGCGTACATGGTTTACAAGGAAAATGTATTCAGTCTCACATTTTTAAAGTACCATTTTGTAACTGCAATAATACATTCCAGTGAGCAATTCTGATATAACTGAAAGTCTTGGGCAGTTAAATCTGTTTGCCTTTGGTTCATGATGGATAACAAATCGAAACGATTAGATTGGCAATGAAAAGAATCCCAAGCCTACCTCAGTTTTGAAGCAGTAACTAGGGATTTTTACACCTGAGCTAAGTTCCATAAACTGAGCCTGGGGCAAATCACATCAAGAACATGCTACTGGGAAGGGGTGAGTGTCATTTCAAAGGGGTGCGGTGGAGTTCACTGCCATTATCCATCTGAAAGCTCCCTATAGTAAATCACTATTCTTGCTATGTTCTAAGACCTGCTTAAGGTCTGCAGATGTGTTCTAAGCCCTCCAAAATTGACATCCTGGAGGAAATGTAATTTTTTCTACCTCAGTTAGAACTCCATTCAGTTTAGAAGGGCTCTTACCAAACCACAAAGGGTCTCTGAACAGACTTTAGGGGATTCTTCAACTCAAATGAGGGAAAGATTCAAGAGGAGGACTTTAGTGCATAGGAATCTCTAAGAATGTGCATATTGCTGAGTTTCAACTAGGATTGTAAGATGAGAAGCGAGAGGTTGTTAATGGTCCCAAGTAATTTTCCAGAGCCTGCCAATTACCCATTGGTATTTAGCTAAGATGAAATTGACATTGATTTGGCAGATACTAGACTGACAGTTTAATCATATTCCAATCTGTGAAAGTTTGAATAAGGTACTGACAAGTATTCTTGAAGAAAGAGTGTTTAGCGTGGCTAGACTAATTTGTAGGCCACAGTTTCATGGTGTGATGTCAGGGATACAATGTTCCGTAAATTCTCCCCTTGCTTGATTTTGATTGGTATAAAGCTTTTTATTACACAAGTAGAGATAATGGATTACTTACAAATATATCAGAAAGAAGGAATAAATAGAAGTTAATTCACTATGAGTTTCAAATGACTAAAAACAGATAGGGAAGCTAGATGGCATAGTAGATAGAATGCTGGGTGTGGAGTCTAGAAGATCTGAGTCCTACCCTGCCTCACACACTTGCTAGCTATTTGAACCTGGGTGAGATATTTAACATCTATCTATACTATTTTTTATGCATATGTATGCATGTAATATATTCATGTATATGTATGCATGTAATATATTCATGTATATGTATGTATGTAATATATGTATGCATATTTTATATGGTTTTTATGCAGTGGTCTCTCAGGTCTAAGTTTATGATCCTTTAATCATTTCCTGATTTAGTAGAGACAGGAGGGTAAAAGAGCAAGCATAGTGGGAATCTAGGTAGCAAATTCTAAAAATGTGGGAAAACATAATGGTAATTCTTGGGACATCAAGACAAACTGCCTTGGACGCACTTTTGCCTGGGGTAACCCTAGCCATCAAGCCACAGAAAGAATCTGGAGAGAAGGGAACATTGCTATGTGAAAAGCCATCCCAAACCCATTTTTCAGGGACTTCAGGCTCTGGTTGGTATTGACCCATTCAAAATTAACAGGTTTTCAATCAAGAGGAATGACCCCTTGTTTGGGTAATTCCATTTGAAAAATGGATTTTGCCAAAAGAGCTTCGGTGAAGGAATTGACTATGACAGAGGCAGACTTCACAATCTGTCCTGAAAATGCCAAGGAAAGCAATGAAAATGTTTGAAAACCTGGAAGTCACTAGATCCAATGGATGCATAAGAAAAAGACAGGAGCAAGCAATTTCTATGGGAAGACCATTGTCTGAAGGTAAGGAGGTAGAAAAAAGGGACAGTGAACACATTTGACTAGATATAAAATATGAAGCATATGTGGATATACATACAATTCTATACAGACATGGACACGTATACATAAGGACATATCTGTACATATATGTATATGTGCATATATAGGCATAAAGGCATAGATATATATGTATTCATAGACATGCACATAAATATGCATGTACATGTGCATGTAAGTATGTAGAGAAGACATAATTGCCTTTCTCCATAGGAACCAAACAGAGCTTGGAAAGGACTTGGTGTTGGTGTTAGGAAAACATGAGTCCATTTTCATCTTACAGTAAATGGGACATGAAAGCTCAGTACACTGTGTAATGGATGTTTTTTTTTCTTTTTTGTAAATTTCCAAAGGGACTTTATTTTGAAGTTCAGTAACACTAAATGTCAAAATAGATTAAATCAGGGATTTATTAAGTTAATAAAATATCAATATTGATAACCACTTCCCCCTGCTTGGTTAAAAAAAAGAGCTAAGAAACTAAGGTTCTTTTCCTTTTCCTTTTTTTGTTAAATTTTTAGTTGATAGAATACCTCCCTCACTCTCCTCCTCTGACTGATGAGTTCCTCTTGGAACCTCATTTTGAAGAATTATCCAGGGCAGCCATTCTTACTCTTTTATTCCTTTCTTTCCTCTACTCCTTGAATTCATTTCCATTTCCAAGCAGTTTTCTCATGCTGGAAGATGCTTCCCCCTGGTTACCCCTCCTTCTTAATGAGTTTCCCTTAGAGCCTCTATTGTGGAGAAGTGCTCAGGCTAACTCTTTCACTCCTCTCTAGTCTCCATTCCTGACACACTGGACCACATGTTATATTCCTTCCACTCTACCCTTGCTTTTCAGCTCCCTGTTATGTGTTGTCTTCCTCCATTAGAATGTAAGTTCCCTTGAGGACTGGTATATCTTTTTTTTTGCTTAAATTTATATCCCTGGAGCTGAGAAAAAAAAAATCCTGGCACATAATAAGCACTCAATAAATGCTTTTTGTTGTTGTCATTATTGTTGTTAGGGTTCATTGAACGTTGTGTTGCAGCAAAACCTCTAGATGGAATCAATAAGCATTATCAAGAACCATTTTTTGTCAGTTTCCATGGTTGAATTTTGGGGATACAGTGACAAAAGCTAAACAGTTTCTGTCCCAGATATGGGAAGGTCCCTGGGAATGTGATATGATTCAAAGGGAAATGTCCAGTCATTGGGACCACTTTCCCCCTTTTTGATCTCAGGGCTTGCAATCCTGTAAACAAAACAAAACTTTGTTGTCTATGTAGGGTTGCGTGTGGCTGAGAGCTGTGGGGGATGAAGGGCAGCTCCTAAAGTTTCTTTTTCTCTTATTTTCACTAGTGACCCAGAGGCTTTCAGTTGGTGCCCCGGAGGCTTAAATAACAGGAAATTTACTGGGTACGGTCAGATGTAAGAGTAAATATATATATTTCCTTTGAGCTCTGATACTATGTCTCACTTTTGTTCATCTTCTAGAAATTTCAAAGATGACTGTTGAATGTTGAGTGAATCAATGAATGAAGCAAAAGGCAGTACCGAAGCAGTCACTAGGTGTCAGATACTCATACTAGGTACTGAGATACAGCAAAAAAAAAAAAAAAAAAAAAAGGGAAAACAATCCTTCCCCTTAAGAAACTTTTGTTCTAACTGAGGATGCAACATGTACATATATAAAGTATGGCAATAACAGTGATGGAGATGGCTTCACCTGTAGGGAGGTCTGCCATTGGTCAGGGCTGTTCTTGTGTAAAAGGGAGGCAGAGCAGGCATTTCTAGCCTCTTCTCCCTCAATCACTCTCCAAAGGTGACTATCATTTCTTCTAGGAGGGGAAGCAAGTGTTTTGGGCTGGTGTCCACTACTTTGCTCTCTTTAGTGAGAGATCTATCTACTCTCTTAAGCGTTGTTTGTCTAGGGTATATGTTTTGGTTCTAACTTTTTATTGTTTTGCCATTTTCTGGAGGAAGGGAGAATTCCAGGCTCTATGGTCAAGACTTGACCCCCTTTCCATCGAATACCAGTTCCAAAGTAAACATGCACAGCAAATAGCAAAGAAGCTCATGTATCCAAATAAGCAGAAAAAACAGAAATCAGAGAAGGCAGACACAGGAGAATGTATGTCTTATAATGCAGAATGGAAGAGCTCTCCTGTCGAGACACATGTTAACTCACCTTGTCTAAGAGAAAGGGTCTTGGATCTCACCCAATATACTACAGTATTACACTATAATATTAAACTGGGAATAGGGACATGACAGAGACTGCCTGCTCCTCTTCTGTCTTCCCAGAGACTTTTCCTTCCACAACCTGATATGGGATTGGCCTCTTCCATTTTTTTCTCTTGAAGCCAGAAGCTAACTCTATACTCAAAGAAATTTTGAAGACCCTTTGGGAATGACCTGAGGATTTACAAAGGGGAACTCTCACTTGAAGAGTCCCCAAAGAGGATTAGCTCCTTGAAGAGTGCTCAAAGGGCACTGGATGAAACTGACATTTTCTATCTCTCTCCAACTCTGCCCTACCTCACCCCTTACATGGGTCAGGGTCTTCATCTCCACCAATAAGAGGAGAGTTCCATACCAACAGGCTTTCAGACAGGGATTATAATGGTTATATACAAAACATACCTGGACATTTTTTGGAGGGGAAGCATTAGCAATTTGGAGGAAGCAAGAAAGTTTATTTGCAGAATGTGCTGCTTAAGCTGAGTTTTCAAGGAAATCAGAAATTCTAAGAGACAGGTAAAAAGGGAGTACATTCTACACATGGAAGACAGCCAGTAAAAAGTAATGGTCTGCTCCAGTAAGTGTGTTGTGTGAAGAACAGAAAGGTCAGTTTGGCTGTTTTATAGAATGCACAAAGGATAGTAATACAGACAAGGACTGGAGAGATAGAGAGGGGCCAAGTACAGTAGATTGCATTTGAAGGTCTTCCTCCTGTCCAGATCTGTAGGCATTCAGATTTCTTATGTAAGAAAATAAAAAAAAAATAATAATGCCTGGGAGTCTGTGAAGGAAATTTCCTTTATTGGGTTTCAGTTTTCTTAGAACTTTTCAAAATGCAATAACAAAATAAGTTGACATCCAACCATTAGTCAAACAGCAAAAGTGGGTTAGCTGTCATCTACTTTTTTTCCAAATTCAGAGCTACCTGAAATCAAGTCCCTGTGAGACTACGACATGATAGACATATAGTTGGGGAGGGATTGAGGAAAAAAGTCATGGAAAGAAAAGTGGAAGAGCAGCAAAGACTGAAGTTAGCCCTTTTCACAATTTTGCCTCAAGCCAGCCCTGTATCTAGCCCACAGCGGAGACTGTGAAGATGAAAGAGCAATTACTCTGAAGTGCTTTATTTCTTTTAAATAAACCTAGTGTCTGTTGTTTTGCAGTTAGCATCCACACGTGTTTCTCCTGAGAACAGATGTTACAATTTGCCCATTTTAAATCCAGATGAATAACATATGTAAGAAAGAGCCTCAGAATAAATTGTATATAATGCAAAACAATAGCATGTCTTTTATTAAAAGTAAAACACCCTAATAATCATTTTTTCTTTCTTTTTCACTTAAAACTATGCGCAAAAACAAAGCTTCCAAAGTTATATACATTTTGAAGCTAGGACTCCCTTGTCTCACAAGCTGGTGAAAAGATTCTTTAGGAGAAAATGTCCAAGTTCCTGAATGTCTAGTAATCATTGGGAATTTCATTTTCCTGGGCTTCCATTGGGTTTGATTCCATGGTGCTCCATTCAGAAATTGTGGCAGGGATGTGAACTGCAAGCTGACAAAAAGAGACAGGTAATTTAAAGAATTGCAGGGTAAACGAAAGGAGTAAACTCTAGAGGAATAGCAGAAATTAACACAATCTAAAACAGGGAGGAAGAAAAGAGAGTTCAGCAAAGATAGTATTGACTCAGTATAAAACTGAATGGACAAAACACACAGACGCACACGCAGAGAAATAATTGGATATAGTGATGCTATGACCCAGAGCTCCTTTGGCAGGGAATTTCTTAAGTAGTTTCAAGAAAAATGCAAAAGAACTGATTTGGGCCTTATTCTAAACTGCAATCTGGCTTATGGGGATTTTTTAACGCCCTATCATTTAAGGGGATAATGATTAAAATGAGCAGCAGTGTAGCCATATTTATTCCCAGATCTTCCATAGCTGAATGATAGGCTTTTTTATTTCTCTTCCTAGGTAGAGGGTATAGGAAAACAAAACAGGACATATATTAAAGTCATTTTTAATTGAGGTATACGATATAAGGTACTGATAAATTTCATAAACGGAGTATTTTTGTTTTTCTGAAC
This sequence comes from Notamacropus eugenii, assembly GCF_028372415.1. NCBI lineage: Eukaryota > Metazoa > Chordata > Mammalia > Diprotodontia > Macropodidae > Notamacropus > Notamacropus eugenii. The sequence continues at coordinate 268,390,018 of NC_092877.1, forward strand.
ATCAGATGGTCTTGTAGGCCTTTTAGTCCAACTCTTGTTACCATATAGTTGGGGAAACCAACACCAAGATAAGTTTGCTAACTTGCTCAAGTCATGGTAATTAATGGCACAGTTAAGTCGAGAATATCCATATCCTTTCCTCTCTCCTCAGTCTAGATTCTCTCTATTGTCCTATGCTACCTCTCAACTTCAGGGCAAGTACAATTCTAGAGGGTGGGAAGGGCGGAAGAATTCAACTGATCTATTTAAATGACTGAAAGTTTACAGTAAATAGCATAGTTAAGATTAAGTTAATAATGTACTGAAATATAAATAGTAAATATACAGTAAAAGAAAACTGTCAGAAATATAAATTATTTATGAAGAATCCTTGATCTATGTGTAATTAAATCATTGTAACTCCAGCTTGAACTTGTCTATCAATGATAGCCCTTTTTTTCTTCCTGGTTTTTTTCTTTTTTTTCAGTTGGATAGAGTGTTATATTCAGCAATATTTTCCTAGTTTACCTTTGAGGCAGGAGGTCCTAACTGACTTTTGAAAAGAAAATGTAGCTCTAGTAATCCAGTGCGTGCCCTGGCAGGGCTGAAAAGCAATCCTAGGATAAATCTAGATATGAATTGTAAGCCATTTTCAGTTTTAAATCCAGGTATTAAACCTCACAAGAGACTCAAATCAAAGCTAATAAAAGAACCCAAGTTTTCTTTATAGCTCTTAATGAGCTGACCTTCTCTACCTGTGCCTCTCTCTAGAGGAGCAAAATCTGTTTGTACAGTCCCAGACAGCAGACCAACCTTGGGCATATGTTGTGGTTTAGATGTGGGGGAAAAATGGAAATTACTCTATAATAAGGGTTTCTGTTTTTCCCTTAAGTACTCTACAGGATGAGCCTAATGCAAGCCTTCTTGCCTTCTGTTAATTGGCCAACGGTTTTTTCATGTATGTAGACCCAGGGGAATAGAGGAAAAGAAGATGGTGACCAGCACAGAAAGGAAGGAATTTAAAAAGAAAGCTTTAGTTATATGGGGGCCAGAATTGGGGAAATCCCTCAGGCTAGTCCTTAAAGATAAACTGAGAGCATGCTTTAAACTATTATCATATTAAAATTACTATTAATAAATGAAATCATTTAAATCCCATTTTAAATACTCTCCTAAACTAAAGAACCTCTTGATCCTATCTAGAGGCTATTCTATTATCATGATTTCATTGTACTATATCATTCTAGGCTTTTTCTGAAAATAAATTAGATATCGCAAACCTGGGAATTCCAAGTATTTGTGAATATAACCCATTCTCAGTTTCTCAAAGTAGACTTATTTCTTCCAGTTTCCTATTTTTATTTCTTAGTGTTAGGACTTGTGTAAGTCCCCTTTATTAGTAGAACAAGACCAGATGGAGTGTGTGTGTGTGTGTGTGTGTGTGTGTGTGTGTGTGTGTGAGAGAGAGAGAGAGAGAGAGAGAGAGAGAGAGAGATGGAGGGAAGGAGAGAGAGAGATGGAGGGAAGGAGAGAGAGAGATGGAGGGAGGGAGGGAGAGAGAGGGAGGGAGGGAGAGAGGGAGAGAGAGAGAGAGAGAGCTGCACATGGACTTGGCAGTGTTTCATTGGCAGCTAGATGGCAAACTGTACATAGTGCTTGTCCTGGAGTTAGGAAGCCCTGAGGTCAAGTCCTACTTTAAATACTTACTACATGTGAAACTCTGGGAAAGTCACTTAATGTCTGTTTATCTCAGTTTCCTCATCTATAAAATGAGAGTCATGGTAGGAGCTAACTCCCAGGGTTGTTGTAAGGATAAAATGAGATAATAGTATAAAATGCTTTGTAAACCTTAAGGCACTATATACATGCTAATTATTACTGATGTTTTTCAATGAGTATGAATTTTTTTTTAATTTTTTTTTAAATTTTTTTTTATTTTTTTTTATGTTTAACAATCACTGCCATACAATTGTGATTTTAACCCCCTCACCTACCCCCCACTCCCCCCTTCCCTCCCCACGACTGCATACAATTCTGTATAGATTCTACATATACTTTCCTATTGAGTATATTTTCACTATAGTCATGCTATGTAGTGAGATTAAGATAAATGAAAGAAATCGTATAACAAATCAGAACATGATACACAAACACATACACATACACAAACATGATCTGTTACATTATGTGAGTGACTTCCATATTTCTCTCTCTGAGTGTGGAAGGCATTTTGCCTTGAGAACCACCATTGGGATTTTTTTTTTTTTTGTAAGAAGTTCTTGTGTTATTACAAAATTCTAAGTCTACCAGAAAAAACTCTCACACACTGTGGTCGTTGCTGTGCATAAAGTTCTCCTGGTTCTGCTCCTTTCACTCAGCATCAGGTCATATAAGTCCTTCCAGGCCTCTCTGAAGTCTTCTTGTTCATCATTTCTTATGGCACAATAGTACTCCATTACATTCATATACCATAATTTATTCAGCCATTCCCCAATTGATGGACATCCCCTTGACTTCCAGTTTTTGGCAACTACATAGAGTGCTGCTATAAATATTTTTGTACATGTGGGACCCTTTCCCATTTTTATGATCTCTTGGGGATATAGTCCTAGTAGCGATATTGCTGGGTCAAAGGGTATGCACATTTTTGTAGCCCTTTGGGCATAGTTCCAAATTGCTCTCCAGAATGGTTGGATATGCTCGCAGCTCCACCAACAATGAAATAGTGTTCCAACTCTCCCACATCCTCTCCAGCATTTATCATTTTCTTGTTCTGTCATGTTTGCCAATCTTATAGGTGTGATGTGGTACCTCAGAGTTGTTTTGTTTTGCATCTCTCTAACCAATAGTGATTTAGAGCATTTTTTCATATGATTATAGATAGCTTTAATTTCTTCTTCTGAAAATTTCCTGTTCATATCCTTTGACCATTTATCAATTGGGGAATGACTTGTATGATTATACATATGGGTCAGTTCTCTATATATTCTAGAAATGAGGCCTTTATCCCCGAGCTTAGCTGTAAAAATTCTTTCCCAATTTGCTACATCCCTCCGGATTTTGGTTGCATTGGGTTTGGTTGTGCAAAAACTTCTCAGTTTAATGTAATCAAAGTTATCCATTTTGCATTTCATAATTCTTTCTATCTCTCCTTTAGTAAAGAATTCTTCCCTTCTCCATAGATCTGATAAGTACACTATTCCTTGCTTCTCCAGTTTATTCATGGTATCAATCTTTATACCTAAATCATGTACCCATTTGGACTTTATTCTTGTGTATGGTGTCAGGTATGGGTCTATGCCTAATTTCTGCCACACTGTTATCCAGTTTTCCCAGCAATTTTTGTCAAACAATGAGTTCTTATCCCAGAAGCTGGGGTCCTTGGGTTTATCAAACAGAAGGTTGCTATATTGCTTGCCTACTGCATCTTGAGTGCCAAGTCTATTCCACTTGTCTACCTCTCTGTTTCTTAGCCAATACCAAGTGGTTTTGATAATTGCTGCTTTATAGTAGAGTTTGAGGTCTGGTAGTGCTAGGCCACCTTCCCAAGCATTTCTTTTCATTAGTCCCTTTGATATTCTGGACCTTTTGTTTTTCCAAATGAATTTTGATATTATTTTATCCAGCTCTAGAAAGTAATTGTCTGATAGTTTAATTGGTATGGCACTAAATAAGTATATTAATTTGGGTAGGATTGTCATTTTCATTATATTAGCACGGCCTATCCATGAGCAACTAATGTTTTTCCACTTACTTAAATCTGACTTTATTTGTGCAAAAAGTGTCTTGTAATTGTGTTCATATAATCCCTGGGTTTGTTTTGGCAGGTAGACTCCTAAGTATTTTATACTGTCTACCCTAGCTTTAAATGGGATTTCTCTTTCTATCTCTTGCTGTTGGACTTTGTTGCTAATATATAGGAACACAGAAGATTTGTTTGGGTTTATTTTGTAACCTGCAACTTTGCCAAAGTTATTTATTAATTCAAGTAATTTTTTACTTGAATCTCTGGGATTCTCTAGGTAAATCATCATATCGTCTGCAAAGAGTGATAACTTAGTTTCTTCTTTGGCTATTCTTATTCCTTGAATATCTTTATCTTGTCTAATTGCTACAGCTAACATTTCTAGTACCATATTGAATAATAGTGGTGATAATGGACAACCTTGTTTCACCCCTGATCTTATTGGGAATGCATCTAGCTTATCCCCATTGCATATAATGCTTGCTGAAGGTTTTAGATAGATACTGCTTATTATTTTATGGGAAGTTCCCTTTATTCCTACGTTCTCCAATGTTTTTAGTAGGAATGGATGTTGTATTTTGTCAAAAGCTTTTTCTGCATCTATTGAGATAATCATGTGGTTTTTGTTAGCTTTGTTGTTGATGTGATCAATAATGCTAATAGTTTTCCTAATATTGAACCAGCCCTGTAGTCCTGGTATGAATCCTACCTGATCATAATGTATTAATCTCGTGATAAGATGCTGTATTCATTTTGCTAAAATCTTATTTAAAATTTTTGCATCTATATTCATTAGGGAAATTGGTCTATAATTTTCTTTCTCTGTTTTGTCTCTTCCTGGTTTGGGTATCAAAACCATATTTGTATCATAGAAAGAATTTGGGAGGACTCCTTCTTCCCCGATTTTCAAAAATAGTGTATGTAGTATTGGAATTAACTGTTCTTTAAATGTTTGATAGAATTCACTTGTGAATCCATCTGGCCCTGGAGATTTTTTCCTAGGGAGTTCATTGATGGCTTGTTCAATTTCTTTTTCTGAGATGGGGTTGTTTAAGTATTCAATTTCCTCCTCTGTTAATCTGGGCAATTTGTATTTTTTAAAATATTCATCCATCTCATTTAGATTATCGAATTTGTGGGCATAAAGTTGGGCAAAGTAGTTTCTAATTATTGTTTTAATTTCCTCCTCATTGGAGGTGAGTTCACCCCTTTCATTTTTAATATTAGTAATTTGGTTTTCTTCTTTCTTTTTTTAATCAGATTGACCAAAGGTTTATCAATTTTATTAGTTTTTTCATAAAACCAACTATTGGTTTTATTTATTAATTCAATAGTTTTCTTTATTTCAATTTTATTAATCTCTCCTTTGGTTTTCATTATTTCTAATTTGGTATTTACTTGGGGATTTTCAATTTGTTCTTTTTCTAGCTTTTTCAACTGCAAGCCCAAGTCATTGATCTCCTCTTTCTCTATTTTATTTATGTAAGCATTCAAAGATATAAAACTTCCCCTAATAACTGCTTTTGCAGTATCCCATAAGTTTTGGTATGTTGTCTCACTATTGTCATTCTCTTGAATGAAATTGTTGATTGTTTCTATGATTTCTTATTTAACCCAACCCTTTTTTAGAATTAGATTATTTAGTTTCCAATTGATTTTTGGTTTCTCTTTCCATGGCCTTTTATTACATGTAATTTTTAATGCATTATGATCTGAAAAGGATGCATTGATTATCTCTACCTTTCTGCACTGGATTGTGAGATTTTTATGTCCTAGTACATGGTCAATTTTTGTAAATGTTCCATGTACCGCTGAGAAAAAGGTATATTCCTTTCTATTCCCATTTAATTTTCTCCAAAGATCTATCATATCTGCCTTATCCAGAGTTTTATTTACCTCCTTAACCTCTTTCTTGTTTATTTTGAGGTTGGATTTATCGAGTTCAGAGAGGGGGAGGTTGAGGTCTCCCACTAGTATAGTTTTGCTGTCAATTTCTTCCTTCAACTCCCCCAACCTCTCCTCTAAGAATCTGGATGCTATTCGGCTTGGAGCATACATGTTTAGTAATGATATTGCTTCATTGTCTATGGTGCCTTTTAGCAGGATATAGTTTCCATCCTTATCCCTTTTGATTAGATCTATTTCTGCTTTCACTTTGTCTGAGATTAGGATTGCTACTCCTGCCTTTCTTACATGAGCTGAAGCACAATATATTCTGCTCCATCCTTTGACCTTTATCTTGTGTGTATCCCCCCATTTCAAATGTGTTTCTTGTAAGCAGCATATTGTTGGATTATGGCTTTTAATCCATTCTGCTATCCGTCTGCGTTTTATGGGAGAGTTCATTCCATTCACATTCACAGTTATGATTACAATCTGTGTATTTCCCTCCAACCTCTTTCCCACCATTTGTGCTTTTAGCTCTCCCGTCTCCCTTCCCCTCCTCAATAGTATTCACTTTTCTCCCCCTCCTCCTGCAGCCTTCCCCTCCTTCTTTTAGCCCCCCTCCCTTTTACTCCCCTTTACTCTTATTGCTTCTTTCCTCCCTTTTAGCCACCCTCCCCTTTCTTCCCCCTTCCCCTCCTACTACCTATAGAGCTAGTTAGGATTATCTACTTAAGATTATTGTTCCCTCCTTTGAACAAATCAGATGAGAGTACCTCTCAAACAATGCTCATCTCCCTCCCCTCCTTCCCTCTACTATAGTTTTGTACTTCTTCCTGTGATATAATTTGCCATTTTCTGCTTCCCCCTTTCCACACCTCCTATTACATTCCCTTCTCATACTTAAATCATATTTTTGACATGACATCATTTACTTCATGCCCGTTCCCTCTACATATATCCCTTTTATCATAATAGCTGCACAGTTCTCAAGATTAACAGGTATCATCTTCCCTTATAGGGAGGCAAACAGTTTGCCTTAATTGAGTAGCAAGTTTTTGTTTTTGTTTTTTCCCCTCTGTTTACCTTTTTTATGATTCTCTGGAGACCTGCATTTGAAGATCAAATTGTCTATTGAGTTCTGGTGTTTTGGTCAGGAAGCTCTGGAAATCCCTTATTTCGTTGAATGACTTTCTCCTTGCCTGAAATGTTATGCTGAACTTTGCTGGGTAGTTGATCCTTGGTTGAAGTCCCAGCTCCTTTGCCTTACGGAATATTGGGTTCCAATTCTTTCGGTCTTTTAATGTAGAAGCTGCAAGGTCCTGTGTGATCCTGACTGTGTGTCCTTGATATTTGAATTGTTTCTTTCTGGCTGCTTGTAGTATTTTCTCCTTCATTTGATAGCTCTGGAATTTGGCAACTATATTTCTTGGGGTTTTGAGTTTGGGATCACTTTCAGGAGGGGAACGGTGGATTCTTTTGATGACTATTTTGCCCTCTGGGTCTAGTACTTCTGGACAGTTTTCCTTGATGATTTCCTGGAAGATGTTGTCCAGACTCTTTTCTTCATCATGGGTTTCTGGCAGGCCAATAATTCTTAAATTTTCTCTCCTGGATCTATTTTCCAGGTCAGTTGTTTTTCCAATTAAATATTTTACATTTTCTTCTATCTTTTCATTCTTTAGATTTTGTTTGACTGATTCTTGTTGCCTCATTGAGTCATTAGTTTCTACTTGCCCAATTCTAATCTTCATCGTATTGTTTTCTTCCGTTAGCTTTTGCATTTCCTTTTCCATCTGACCAATTTTTCCCTTTAAGGAGCTATTTTCTCCATTTAATTTTTGTATTTCTTTTTTCATTCGACCAATTTTCCCAGTTAGGTTTTGGGTTTCCTTTTCCATCTGTTCAATTTTCCCAATTAGGTTTTGGGTTTCCTTTTCCGTTTGATTAACTCTTCCTTTTAGGGAGTTATTCTCTCCAGTTAATTTTTGAACTTCCTTTTCTATTTCTTCAATTTTCTTTTTCAGAGTGATGTTCTCATCAGTGAATTCTTTTTTTATAATTTTAAAATCATTGGCCAGTTTTTCTTCTATATCCTTCTTCAGACGTTCCAGGTAATCTAGTTGTGCTTGCGAGAAATTCATAGTCCCATCTAAGGTTTCAGATGGAAGTACAGTCTCAGCTCTGACCTCTTTGGTGTTTGTGTTTTGGTCCTTATCCCCATAGAAAGATTCTATGGTTTTTTCACTTTTCGTCTGCTTTTTCCGATTCATGATGTTGGCCGAGTGTTGTAGCTTTTGGTTCTTTCAGTCAGAAGATACAGATCTTTTAAGTTGGGCTGCTGTGTGTCTAGGCTAAAAGCAGGCTTTTTTTTTTGTTGTTGTTGTTGTTTCCCCGATCAACCCTGGGGTTAGCTTGTTAGGTGTGTGGGAGGGGTGGTCTGGTCTCAGGAGATCTCCTCAGCTGACTTGAGGCAAAGGCAAGGTCAGGGGATGGTGATCCCAGCTTCCCTATTTTCTTCCCTTTTCCCCTGGAGGGCTGGGGTATGCCTAGAAGTTAATGCGTGTTCCCGCCCCTCCTGGGGCTTGTCTCCCAGCTCTGAGGCTTGCCTGGGTCTCAGTGCGAATTTTCTCTGCCCTGGGTCGTCTGTCCCTCCAGATCGCCTCCGCCACAGTAGGAAGAATCCCCCCTTGCCACTTTTCCAGCCTCTGGTGTTGTGAGACCACCCGCCCCCTTCTACTGTTCCCGCTGATCCAGGATTAATCTGGGGAAGAATTTTATGGTTCCCTCACGGTCATCAGTGGGGAGGAGAGAGCACTTATTGATCACTCCGCCATCCCAAGTCCTGGAAGTTCAAGTAGCTGACCCACCGAAGTCCAGTCTTCAGGCTGAAGGTTTTAAGGGCTGCTGCGCTGATATCTAGCGCTCAGCGGCTCTCATCGGCTTGGCCTGGCTTATCTCCTGCTCCGCTGGTCTCGCCCCCGCCACTCTCGGGCCCCTCAGGTCCCCTCCGCCCTGTTGCGCTGACCGCGCTGCGCTGTGCGCCAGGGTCTTACCCCCACGGAACAGATCCCTCTTGTGGACCCTCCAGTCCAACCTGGGCTCTGAATCTGTCAAAGTCCGTCACCCACTGGATTCTATACCTCCAAAGTCTGGTCAGACTCTCCCCCCAGAGATATCCAGAGGAGTTTTTCCAGGAGCTTGGGTGAGTAGTTGCTTTCACTTTGCCATCTTGGCTCCGCCCCCCCAATGAGTATGAATTTTGACAGAATTCACAAGTAAGCAAAGTATAAGTGATTTTTTGAAATATCAGCACCAAATTGATCTTTTCTACTACATGGAAGGTTTTGTCTCTTCATCTCTGAACCTCAGAAAGTACTTCCCCATACCCACACCCACCTTTAAAGCTCAGCCAGGTGTTGCCTTATATGTGGAGTCTTCTCTGATCCCTTCCATTGCCAAATTTCACTCTTTCCGCAGATGACTTTGAATTTTAATTATCCAGGTTCTTGTTTCATCTTTTTTTATTTCTTCAGGGTAGGGATTACTTTGTTTGCATATCTGAATCTGTTACCCAAACCTGGTGAAGGGCACATTAGACCCAGAGGCAAAGTGATAGAACTGTAAGATCACTGGACAAAGAGTCAGGCTACCTGCGGTTAAGTCTTGTCAATTCTCCCTACATCTGTCCTTTTCTCTCCATTCATATGGTCTCCTCCAAAGGTCTAGATCATTTTTTACCTGGAATATTATAATAAATTCCTCATTGGTCTCCCTACTTCAATTTTCCTATCTCCAATTCATCTTCAAAAGAGCAAAAATGTAAAATTTCTAAAGGAAAGGTGTGACCTCTCTCCCTCTCTGTCTCTCTCTCTCTCTCTCTCTCCCTCTCTCTCTGTCTCTCTCTCCCTCACTATCTCTCTCTCCCTCCCTCCCTCCATCTCTCTCTCTCTCTCTCTCTCTCTGTTTCTCCCTCTCTATCTCTCCATATCTCTCTCTCCCCCTCTCTCCATCTCTCTCCCTCCCTCCCTCTCTCTCCCCCCCCCCCATCTCTCATCTGTCTACCTGTCTATCAATACCTTTCTGACTTATACATTACTGCCTTTCACACATTTCATACTGGTCTTTGTGCTGCTTTCCACACATGACATTCCAACTCTCATCTCTCTCCATAGAACAGCACAGGTCTAGAATGAACTCCTTCCTCATCTCCACCTCTTAGAAGTCCTAGCTTCAGTGAATACTCAGCACAAAAAGTCTTTCTATTTTCCTGATGCCTCCCACTGAAATTACCTTCTATTTATTTGTATTTTTGTACATATACATATGTATATGTTGTCTCTCTTGATGGATGAAAGCTCCTTAAGGGTAGGAATTTATTTCTTTTTTGTTTTTGAACCCCAAACATTTAGCATGGAACTTCATGATTATATTGATTTACAGTATTTATTGTATAATCAATTTATTAAAATATGGGCTTTGTCAGATATGTAACTATAGGTTTACTACTTAGACTGTATTGTTTACTCATTTATAAAATGGGTATGATGATACCTAGCCCAACTAACATATGACTTGAGAATCAAATGAAATTATAAACACACAAACATACTCAAAGTAAAGTGTTATGCAAATAATAGTAAGTTAACATTACTGTGGTGGATATAGAGGTACCCATCTATCAATTTTCTGTTAATGAACACTTGGAAATGGCTCTTCCCCCATGAGTGAGGGCTCAATGTTTGCAATTTTCACATTGCTTTTCTGAATAGATCCTAAAATTGACTGTTGCAGTGAGATTTTAAGCAATAGTATTAATCTATCATCATATACTAATAATTTCAATTGTTTCAGTAGATTGCTAAGCGTATTAACTAGCAAAGCTCTAAGAGATCTGGGACAGAGGTACATAAACAAAGAAATGAACTAGAAATTTTATATCAGGATCATAAGTAGGCAGAACTAGAAATGTCCCCAAAGATCCAGATTATTATTTTAATTTTCAAAAGTCTCAGTGTGGTTATCAACAACTGCTTAGACATGTCTCATGACAAAAACTTCACTAACACTATTTTCAGTTCCCCAACTTGCCTCTGACCCTGCTTAAGGCAAACTATTCCATTTTGGACACTTTATTGTTAAGAATTTTGTCTTCATATTGTGCCATAAACCTGCCCCCGTAGAACTTCCTGGAGTTAAGCCAAACAAACTTCATCTTTCTTCTACATGGCAGTCTTTCACATATTTGAAGGCAGTTCAAACTTCTCTTATCCAGACTTAAAATAACCATTTCCTGCAACTGATTCTCAGATGCCATTGTCTGGCAATACCTCACTTTGACCATTATCCTCCGAATGTCAAAACGTCTTTCAAAATGCCTTTAGAAATGTTGCACATTACCTAGCATGTATAGGTAGGTCACAATTGATGTGTTTCAAATGATGCTACATTCAAGTTAGTATATATTATCAAATGACACCAAGCCATTTTTAATGAATGAGAGATTCATTTAGTATGACCCATGGAAGCTAGTCAAGGGTTTTAACATAGGTATCTATTTTCCATCTGCCCTTGTTTATCATTGAATTTGTATGCGATGAGATGTATTATCTCAGTACCAACAGTTTTTTAATTTTATTTTTATTTTAAAGATCCCTTAACAACATGGACAAAAGGAAAAACACTTCAGTTAGAAACATAGGATAGATAGATAAATGAACAAATAAACAAAAAGACAGACAGGTGAATAAATGAATGAATGAATAAGAAGCTTATCATAATATGGAACAAAAATTTGATGTAAATGGATGGGATGAAGGTTCCAATAATTCTACAAGGCCAGAATCTACAGAATGTAATATTATAAAACATGCAGGTGAAATAAGATAAAAATAAAAAGTTGTACCAGCTTTGTGTGGTTCTCAAACACCTAAAAAAATAGAGATGCTATGGTGATAGAAATGGAGGGTCTTTAAGCTGTATGGATAAAAAACACATTTCTCTTGGCAAACAGTCATTCAGCTAAAAGCTTCAAGTTTATTTAAGGTCATGAAAGAAAATAGAAATGAAGTGGATAGTAAAGAAACTTTTACTGCCAGGGTTGGTTGGCTAGATCACTTTAAATATCTGCATTAATTGCATAATGTTAAAATTACCAGAAAGGTGCATGGTGCAGATGAGTATAGGCCTGTTAGAATATTCTGATGTTCTGAAGACTATGATCAAAGATGGTGGATATGTTGATCAACCATTTTTAATGTAGATAAAAAAGGCTTACTCTGGAAAAGGATGCCTTCTAGAACTTACAGTTCTAAGAAAGAAAAAAATATTATTCTGGATTTGAAATGTCCTAATATTTCTATTGGGAGATAATACAGATGAAGATTTCAAATAAACCAATGCTTATTTATCAGTCTTGAAGCGATTGTACTTTGAGAGGCCACAGCCATTAATATCTCACGATTCATCTGTAGTCAAATAAGAAAGCATGTCTCATCAATGGTTCTCAAGATATTTTAGCTCATCTATTAAAACATTTTACAGCACCACAAGTGCTGTTTTTAAATCATTACTGAATTTGAATAACATTCTAGGTCATACAGCTAAACTTGATCAATTGTATTAGTATGTAAAAGCAATTTTTATTGTAGTCCATGGATCAAAGAACTAATGTGACATTCAAGGCCTACTACCTAAGGAAAACTTTTAAACAGAAAATTGCTAAAATTGTAAATGACTGAAATTTCTTAACTGACTTCTGGAAATTTCATATATATATATATATATATATATGTATGTATATGATGAGAGATATAGTAAAAAAATATTTACCATGTATAGCTACAAATAATTGCCAATAATACGCATCTGGTAAAGAAGCATATTTTCCCACATTGTGCAAATAGTAATTTGGAAAGTTTTCACTCACAAAAGCAGATTGTCATAGAAGAAATACTTGAAAAAAGTTTGGTTTTGATAAACTAGAAAACAATGATGTCTCAGAAATGCTTGTTTGGCATTCAGCAATAGTAAATAATGACAATCTGCATTAAGATCAATAACCAGTGTTTGAAGAAGCCAATAATGATGCCAAAGAAGCAGATAATGTGCAGATAGAGGAATTCATTCTCAAAGAATCTGAAGACATAGATAGAGCTACAAAAGAACTCAAAAATTATGATCCTGACTCATCAAATGAATCATGAAAGTCCACTGAAATATTTTTAAAAATTCTCCATAACTAGCAGTGTATATATGATTTAAAAAAGAAAAGTATTTGAAATGACAAATATATTTTCATCATATAATCAGTATAGACTTATCTTTACATATAATATTTAATTTTTTATTTTTAATTATTTAAATTTATTTTCAATTCATGAAATAAAACAAGCATTTCCATAACTCAGTACAATTAAAAGATGATTTCACATGAAACTGCAAATCTTCCATGTGCAATTTTTCTTTCTATAACTACTCTATAACTTTGTAATAAAATTGAATGAGAAATATATTTTTCTTATAATTTGCTATTATATAAAATTAATAAATAGATAAAAGCTTATTTCAACAATTCAGACCCTATTTCCATTGGGTTGGAACCAATTACCACATTTTATATATAATCATAACTGTAAAATAGTGCAAATTAGAATAGTGTGACCACTTCATGAGAGTCATTATCTTCACAAATTGGCATCTAGTGTTATTTAAAAGGCATCCAATCAATCAGAATACAAGACTATCACTCTCATTATGAATATTATATTTCTCTTAATTCAGTCTAAGGTTGAATTAGCTATTTTGGTAACAAAGTCACAAATCTGTCTTATGCATTCTTCATTAAAATACTCCATATAACTTGTTTCTCTTGATAGACATTAAGCTATCTGAGAGTAGGAATTCTCTGATTCTTTGCATTTGTGTCAGTGCTTAGATACCTTGTGTATATAGTAGGTGCTTAATAAATAGTTGTTGAAGATGCTATCTGTGTAACCCTGAGTAATTCACAACCTTTCTTGTCCTCAGTTTCCTCACTTATAAAATGAGGGAGTCAACCATGGTATGATACTTGTAATCTTTGCTACTGAACAATATCAACCTGGTAGATCTCTCAAATTCAGGAATTTGAGCCCCAGTGGGTTAGGAATTAGGTGTCCTCACTAATTCACCCATTAAAATGATGAGCCCTCAGGAGTAGGGGGGTACTAGGATGCCCAAGGAGGGGCAGGAGAGGTTCAGGTGGGAAAATGGAGTGGGTCAAAGCTCACATACTGATCAGTGGTATAGAGAGAGGCTATTATCCTTCTTGTCTCTGGATGAGAGAAAATGATCCAGTCTCCCTCTAAACAAAAATCTAGACACCTGTATTAGTTTAGTAATGTCCCTTTTACCTTTACATATGTAAACCTGTAGTCATCATGCTCATTGATTATAAAGGAGGAAGCTCTATGGGAGGGAGTTTTATAAATAATGAAGAAGAAAAGAGAGGAGGGGCTGGGAGAGAGTCAGCAACAGAAGAACTTCTAGAGACAAATTAAATTTATAATTTTTTCTTGGACCATACCTAAATATTGCAAATTGAGCATTTATCATATCATTCAAGTCAAGGTAAAAAAGCATCAATAGATAGTATTATCTTTGCTGTTTCATACACTTGTCAGTTCAGTTACTATGCTATAAAACCACAAATATATTTGGATAGGAAAACAGTAACAATGAGTACCTTTCACAGAAAGACATTTTTTGTACCCCCTCTCAAGTTGAAACCTTGGGAATGAAATATGCATATAATGCCCAAGTTTAGCTTTCTTGGTTCTCTACGGGGAAAGAATAATCACCAAGAAGACTCGAAGTCAAACAATGTGGAGTCTGGTAGATTTATTAAACTTTGCAGTGTGCTTATAAACACATAGCATGGGCTAGGGAGTTCAAATGTCATCTCCTGGTTATATTCCCTTTATTAGGAAGGCCTTGGGAGAATTCTCTTGGCAGACAGTTCAACTACAGTTAACTTTACTTTGGATCATACCTACATGTGCACTTCAGAGAAGATATTGTATTCAGGGTAGCTTGAGGAAAAGATTTGACATAGGCAGTCTGTCTATAAACTCCCCACTTTGAGCAGCTTTATCCCAATTCCTGACATATTTTTTTATTCTTCATACCACCACTTCTCTTTCATACCTGACTCCCCATCTTATTTTCAGATAGCTAACAACTATGTTGCAGTGGGAAGTAGCCTGGATTTAGAATCAGGAGGAGAGCTCTGACTGAGGACCTGATTCTGGTACTACTTGTGAGACACCAGTAATAAAGTAACAGCCTTCTGGTTGCTCCTTGTTGGTTCCAAGTAGTTTCTCATCTGGAAAATGAAGTTTTGACAATAGATTTCATCTAAAGTCTGGGTCAGCTCTGAAGTTATATATTCTCTAGTAATGCTCAAGAAGGTACTGTGTAATTATTATCATGAACCTAATATCTAATGTGCTAATGTCTAAAGTGCTGTTTCCGTTTACAATGTTTCCCTCTTCAAATTTTCTTTTCCCATTCAGTTCCTTTGAAAGCCTCAGATATATGACATTCAGATATGTTTTTAAAATACCATTAAACTCCCTTATCGTTGCTTCTAACTCTTATTTCTAAGTGGGAGGACACCAGGCACTCCGACTCACACACAGTCTTTGAGATTCAAAATCCTGGTCATATACGTCAGCTCTGACCATGGTCTAAATACATATCTGATCTTTCTTCAAATCTAAGATCAATCATCATCCTTTAGACTCACTTTAGCTCACTAAGCTTATTCTCCTTCTTTTCCTAAACTAATTTAATCACTTATATCATATTCCTTCCTTTTGTGTACTTAGGACCTGGTTTCTCTCAATCACAATGAGTGAAAATCCTGAAATAGCATCAGTTCCTAAGAATCAAGTTACATGTAACCAAAAGGAAAATAGAGAGACAAGTGGCAGGTATTTTATTATTGCCAGTTATCTTTGATCATCTGTTCTCAAGAATATATAAAAGGCATCAAATTAATACATGATTTCAAGGTCAGTCATGTAGCCAAAATAAGGTTGCCATCTAAGCAGGGTCTGGTGGCTATAATCCCTGCAGCTAGAGCAAGTTCAGGCTAGTGAAACACTTGTTTTTGAGAGTGCTGAGCTGCATTGGAAAGCCCACTGAGTTCTTGAAATAAGTCTGGTACCAATATTGTGAATACCTAAATGTGAGGGAGAGGTGCACCAAACTGCCTAAGGAAGGACAAACTGGCTCAGATAAGAAATAGTTTAGATTAAAGTCTCAGTACAAATGAATAGTAGAAGTAACATTAAAGAAGAAACAACATCTCATTTGTTGTTGTACCCTGGGACTGTTTAACTTGCAGCTGAACCCTTCTATATGTGTTATGCCCTCCTCCCCTTGCCCCCATCATTAGAGAGCAGGAACTGTTTTGGTTTTTCTATTTATGTCCCCAGCACTTAACACAGTATTGTGCAATTAATAAATACTACATTCATTCATTCAATTCATCCATCCATCCATCCATCCATCCATCCACTAACTCATTCTGAATTTCAAACCCAGGTGAGGTAGGAGATTCAGTATCATAATCATTATCACCATCTTCATCATCATCTGAATAATCTGAATGTATAATGGCAACCACAAAATTATATATCTCAAGGAAGGCTTCTCATACATTTGACATTCTCTACGGAGGATTTTAGGGAACACAAGGACACACATATTAATTTCTGAATATATGGGCACTGACAGAAATATCCATAATAATAGAATCATGGAACCAGGAAAGCGCTGAAACATTTTTTAATTGGAGTGCTGTTTGTCTGTGCGGTTGTGGCTGCCAAAATATAGATTAGGTATGTGCCTTTCAGATGAAAGATTTCAAGTTCTGAATCTTTCCATTTACTAGTTGTGTAACCATAGGCAACTATTTGACCTTTCTCCTTTCCCTCATCTATATATTAGAATAATAATGAAGGTAGTGGCTAGTTCCAAGTGTTGTCAGGAAAATACTTTTCAAACCTTAAAGTGAGATGTAAGTATGTTTATGGTTTCTGTTTTTGTTTGGTATGAGGTGGGAGTGATTTTTGACTTGACGTTGTGTTGGTATAGGGAAATTGCTGTAAGCAAACACCCTCTATCAATGCAGATTGGTAGCTATTCAGAAATTCTAATCTTAAAATGTTTCCTGCTAGAGCAGTACAGGAATTTATTTACCTGATTCTACATGTTTGCAACAGGTTTCGTTTTTTCTTGTTTTCTGAGTGGTGTTGGGGGTTGTGGGGTGGAAGAAAATTCAGACCTGAATATAAAATAAAATGAATTTAAAACAAGATGTTCCTGGGGACACTCAAGGGTTATGACCTGCCCAGAGCCACACAGCCTTTTTTTCCTATAAAGTGATACTTGATTGTTGGTGTTTCTGAACCTAACCTTCTGTCTACTGTGTGACACTGCCTCTCAAATATGGATGATAATGATTAAAATGATGATGACAAAGATGTCAATGAATATGTGAGCACATTGCATTGATATGGGTACTCATCCCAAATAAACTGACTGCATCTCAACTTGGCTTCCTATCCTTTAGAAATAGATGTCATCATAGATTAACTGATGGGTTGGCAGTCAGAAAGATCTCAATTTGAAACCTGTCTCAGACATGAATTCTGAAAAAAACAGACAATTAATTTAATCTATCTGTGATTCAGTTTTCTCATTTGTAAATTAAAAAAAAAACACATTAGACCCAATGGGCTCTAAGATCTCTTCCAAATCTAAATCTGTTATCCCATGATCCTCACATAGGTGCATCACAGGATTCCAACCAATTTCCTGAGCTGTAAATCTAGACCTCTATTAATAGCTATAATAAGGAATGCTACCCAGCTTATGGGGGCTGATTCAGATCTAGTGATAACATATGTGAGGTTCTTAGGGAACACTCAAGTTTTATTTGAATATAACTTATTATTAATATGAATTAAAATAAAAAGTATTAGCTAAATCAAAAGGCAAAGAGGCTTTTACTCATCCTGCTACCATCACATTACTTTTGAAAACATGCCATTTGACAAAATGATGAAGATTCTAAATATATTTTGAATATTTTCCTTTTGTAAACTATATAACTTTTATTACTGATTGGGGTAGATATTGGGGGTTAGCTTATTCCATGAAGTATCAAAGCAAATTATCCCTCCAAACCATGGAAATTAAAATAATGTCTTTTTAATCACTTTGGCTATATCCAACAGAAAGGGAAAGAGAAATTCATGATCCTATGTTCCTTGATCTAAGAATTTCTCTGTCCCAACTAGGTAATTAGGATCCCTCGTCAAATAGACTGGTATAGCATATGGACTTTTATTAAATGAATGTCTTTTCATTTCCTGTTTCGAGTTGTAGCAAACCATGTGCCAGACGACAAATCTCTGGTGTTAAGACAAACCCTTAATGAAAACTTCTTCAAGGTAAAGAATGTTTCCTGTAGATTCTGAAAACAATAGTCCCATTGCATTCTTTTAGAGGATGGGTGTTTGTTATTAGAAAGCAATTATTATAATATCCTCTGGCAGGACCAAAAATTAAAGCAAGGATGCTAAGATATGCACTTAAATTATAGCTGGAGAAATTTCAGCTTATACATAATAAATAACTTCATGTGGGTGAGCATTGTCAAACAATCAAACAAGATCCCAAGGAACATAATTGCATCTTCAGAGAGTTTTGAAAATAAGACCATTTTCCATTTACTGCCTTTGCTGGTAGAGGTCATTGGATGTCAGGAATTTGGATGAGATGATTACCTGAGGTATCTTTCAGTTGTAAGTTTCAATCACATGAAAATTAAAATCTACGTTAAACAAGTAAGGAAATGAAATTTTACAAAATAAAAAGATTTGAACATTAATGTGAAGGGATTTAAGCAGTTCTTAAACATTCGAGAATTGGCAAGTACAAAATGAAAATATGGTTGTTTTCTGTTCTTTTATTTATTAATTGCATTTCAAAACATTTAGATTGTATTTGAGGATTGATATGCAATGGAGTTAATATATAGGAGGCTTAGGATTTTTGATCTAGTGCTTACATAATTTCCTATTTCTTCTCTCTATGAATTTTTACTGGTGTCATGAAAAGAAGTAATTCATAATTTGGAAAATGAATATAGACATTTGAGAGACAAATAATCTACCCCTCGAAAAGAATACCTGGGTTGTTAACTTTCCTGGACATCACCAGATTTATCGTTAGATGAGGAATTGAAATGCCTGCCTCCGTCGCTTTAGTTATAAATGCTTAGGCCAGGCACTGAATCTGTCTGATCTTCAATTCCCCCCTATGTTAAGAAAACAAAAACAAAAACTAGAGTCATATTATCTAAGCAGACCAAGAAAAGAGTAAATATTTATAAAGTACTGACTATATGCCCATCACTGTGCTAAGCACATTGTAATTATTATCTCCCTCAGTCCTCACAAAAACTCTGTGAGCTATATGCTGTTATTTTTCTCATTTTTACAGTTAAAATAAAAACTTGAGACAAATAGGGTTTAAGTGATTCAGGCAGAGTCATAGAGCTAATAAATGACTGAGACTTGATTTGAACTAAGGTCTTTGTGATGCCAGGCACAGGGTTCTACCCACTGTACCACCTACCTGCCCCTTTTTTTATACCACTGATTGGAGAGGGAAGAAAAAACTAAACCTGAGTATAAAGTATTTTAAGTTAAAAGTACCATGCTAACACACAGTATTATTATTGTTATTCTAGAAGACTTAATCTTTCTTGTTAATAAATAAGAACTTTTTGCCAGGAACTATGCTAAGAAATGTTGAGGATATAAAGAAAGACAGAAACAAGTCTGATCCCTCAAAAAGCTCACATTTTAATGAAGGAGGCAGCATGTAAATTGAAGTGCATGAAAAGTCTATATGGAGTAGATGGATGGTAATTTTAGAGAAAAAAAGTTTTTAACAGAATGGAAAACCTTTCAGTTTTAAAGGAAGCCAGGGAAACTGAATACATAGAGTTCTGAGGCACAAAATTAACGTTTAATAAATACTTGTTGAATGACTGACTAATAAAATGACCTTAAATAATCAAAGAAGAAATCCTTATTTAGCCTCTACTTTGTGCCTAACATTACAAAAGTGCAAATGAAATAAAAGATTCCAGTGGTAATGGGAAATCTTATCTCATTTTTGTGCACAACACATGCATTCATTTATTCAGCATTTATACCACAAAGTTGTGTTAAATACCCAATAAGCATAAAGTTTTGGAATGGCGCCATGGGAATAACAAAGATGGAGATGATAAAAAGTCTTAGCTAAAGTTATCTGCCTTCTCAGAGCTTATAGTCTAGTAGAGGGATAAAATGCAAATACATAACTGCTATGTATAATATTATAAATTCATTGGAGAGTTTGCAAAGTACTATGTAAGGTCAGAGGGATGGTTGTTCTCTGTAGAGATAATCATAATATCAGCATGAAAAAGACAAATAAATAGTACAGTTCACATTTATGTGACACTTAGAGGCAAAGTTTCCCCCCAGGAGGGTAAGCTTAAGAAAATAATTATCCGCCTAATAAGACAGTATAAAATCAATTGCTAAATTCTGAGGAAACAACTATAGATTCTCTAGAAGTCCAGTGATGTGGGGCGCTGATCAAGGAAGTCTTCATGGAGGCCATGGGAAGGCAAATATATAGATATATTACAAACATGGCTATTGGCTTATTCATGAATAACTTTATGGCTTATTTCCCTTGAAAATAACCAAATTTAGCTTATAGATATAACTTTTCCATAAATGAACTCCGCATAAATGAAAAGGGCCCTCAGCATCCATATAACCACTGAGAACAGAGTTTCAGTTACAACTTCATTAACTCAACTAAATAACAACAATAATAAAAAGGTCTGTATACAGTCAAGGGGAAGAAAGTCTTTGTTTCTAGTGATTACAACATAAACCTTAACAACAGCAACCTTGATAGAACACCAAGTAAAGAACTGATCCAAATGGTCCTTTCTGGGACCTTCATGGAAGCAGAGGATTCTATTGAGGTGAGAACCCAGGTTCTCTCTCAGGTAGTTTCTTATCCTGACCCTGTTCCTTAGCTCCTTCCTTATATCTGCACCCTGATGAATTTGTGTCTGCTGCTCTATTGTCACTGTTTCTCTCTTATAAGTGTTTCTTCTCTCTTTATCTGTGCTTCTGGTAGAAAGGTATGAGACTCCTCCTATATACGTACTAGCTTTTTGTCTGAGGGGATTGGGAGAAGGGATGACTTTTTCCCTTAGGAAGACTTTTGTTTTCTTTGCTCTTACTATTTGGCATATAAGTCTTTTACTTCCTTGATGCACATGGTTTTCTGTAGTTCTACATTTGTATCTATGACCATTTATATGCCGCAGACACTCCCAACCTCCCCCTAGATTTACTCACATTTTAAAGGCCAGTTCAAAGAGTAAGTGAACCAGTTATGACTTTCAATCAATACCAGCACATAGACATCTAGATAATGGAGTGATGTTGTTTGTCTAATGTTGTGGCCTAAGCTAAGAAGAAGCATCATTCCATGAGAAACTTGATCATCTCCCTTTGTAATGCTCACAGTAATGATAAAATATTACCACCAGTTATAAATCATATTTACATAACACTTTAAGAATGGAAATATATACTCTTGGCTATATTATCTCATTTGATCGTAAGCAAAAAAAAAAAAAGAACACCTAGAAGATAGCTTCCATGTATGCACCAACATTTGAAGTAAAGGATATAGACATAGGATAAAGAAAATAAAGAAATTCTGTGAAGAATTTTACAAGATTCCACTAACTAGGTCAACATATACATTGGTGCTTAGAGACTCTGGTAAAATGAATATTATAACTGAAAATGAATATTACTATCTATAATCTATCTAACATCTCTGTCTCTGTCTCTCTTTGTCTCTTTCTCCCCATCTACCCCCTTTGTAATTTTTTATAGAAATGAGTATTCTTGCCCTGCAAAGGAAATTTATGCAGAAAAAATTCCATTGATCAATGCTTCAAGTATTCCATGATTTAATAGTTTTAGAGAGTTGTTTGGGTCACAGATTGGCTGACTGACTTGCCCTGGATCACATACCTAGGATATATCAGAGGTAAAACTTTATCTCATGTCTTCCTAACATTAGGATTAACTTCTATCCACTATGACACTCCAGCTCTATAGATTATGGTTCAGAATGCATTGGATATGGTGAGCAACAAGCAGCAACATAGAGAAAGTTGTCAAATTAATTACATAATATTAAAATCCAGAAAATGACTGGGCAGATATAAAAATCTTTCAAAAATATTTATCTACTTACAGATTCTTGAATTGGTTAGAACAATGACCAAAATAAGCACGAATTTGAAAAAAAAAATCATGAACAAACATTACTTGGGAATATATCAACTCCAACTCAATCTATTTCAATAAGTTTACAACTCTAAAATGGGAATGGACAAAGGCAAAAGGCATTGAGTGACTATCACATTTATTAGATAATTAAAAAAATAAAATGAACACTACAAAAGGGAGTCTTAATGAGGATGGAAACTACCTCTCCTAGCATATACATTGTCAAGTAGAGAGTCATGGAAATCAACGTTAATGCCAATTTAGAATATAAGCTAATATACAAAACACATGGGAAAAAAAGAAAACTGATAGATCACTCATTTTGCAAATAATAAATAAGTAGTTGAAGACAAAGAAGGCTTTGAGAGTACTTGATGTGAGACCAGGTAAGCCAGATGATCTAGATATATAGATGGAACCAGAGGAAGAATGAGAATGAGATCCAAAATGAATTATTTTCCACTTGTTGTCTTTTAATAATGATTTATATGTTTCTTTGACTGTAGTGAGTTTAGATTCTGTAGTCTCAGTATGGAATATCCAAATGTGGCTCTGTTCAGTCCAGAGGATAGAAAACAGGACTTGGATTCAAGAAGATGAGATAAAATCTGAATTTTGTCTTATTAGGCACTTACTAGCTATCTGACACTTGGCAAGTCACAGCCACTGTGGCCTCAGTTTGCTCATCTATACAGTGATGGTGATAATAGTATCTATCTTCCAGAGTAGTTGTGAGGAAGAAGGAAAAATTTTTAAATCATTTTGAAAAATTTAAAGTATTACAGAAATGCTAGCTATTGTTATATATTCCATAGAGTACTTGAAGCATTATTCAACACAACTTTGTCTACAGAAATCCCCTTCACAGGCCAAGAACACTCATCATTGTGAAGGAAAAAATACATACGTATATATCTATCAATCAATCAATCTAAAGAGATTGATTGATAGATATATAGATATATACATTGAGAGAAAAAGACAGGGACAAAATGAATGTTAAATGAGTAATAAATATAGATATCTATCAGCTATCCCACCTGTCTCATATTAATGTCTCTGCTTGCTTCCTTTATCATTTCTAGAAAATGTCCAAGAGAATCGTCTGTGAATATATTAAGGCTATATCTTTTTGTTTACAAAACTGAATCAGAAATATAAAGAACATAAGGTATCATACTGTCAAATGTTTATTGATTTAACAAAAGCGTTTGATTTAGTAGACAGTCTTGAAGATGTTCTTAAAACTGGGTGACTTCCATGAATACATTAAATATATACAAAGCTTCTACAACAGTTGGACTTTGGAAATAAAGTTGTTTGGATATTTCCTGCATATCAACTTTAAATTAGATGCAAAACAGAGAGACATATGCTCACCTAAGGTATTTTCTGATGTCATAAAAGAAGAACTGAACAGAATACAGATGAAAGAATTCACTGTTGATGATGAGTTTGCCCAAATGTTCCGATTAGCAGAAAATATTGTACTAATTACACTGAACTGCAGCACAATACAAAGCATCTAAAGTAAATCTACAGAAAACTAAGGGACATTGGCTTCAGTATTCATGCCAGAAAAATAAAGTGTGTGATGAATACAGAAAATGAAACAGTGACCTGCAGATAGATGAACATTCTAGCAAATGAGCTCATCAGTATGTTGTGTTCATCCTTTGTTCCCAAAAAAGACCATGCCATCAGAGAAATGATGACATGACTTGCACTTGACTTTGCTATGAGGGAGGGAGGGCTGTCCAGGTCACCAGCCTCACTTCTCCTCCAAGGCCATCTGAATCCAGTGACCAGATATTCATCAGGATGACTGGAGATGACTCAGAATGCATTGGGAGACCTTGACCCCTTTAGGCCAAGGTCTATGCAGGTACTCACATCAGTACGTACATATTAGAC
Source organism: Notamacropus eugenii (assembly GCF_028372415.1). Taxonomy (NCBI): domain Eukaryota; kingdom Metazoa; phylum Chordata; class Mammalia; order Diprotodontia; family Macropodidae; genus Notamacropus; species Notamacropus eugenii. The sequence goes on from NC_092877.1 coordinate 268,413,982, forward strand.
AGTGTGTGCTGTATCTGGGCATTGGTTGGAACTCAGAAATGAGGGGAAGATCAGGGTAGATGGCTTATGGGAAATCATGCAATACTTTTCATGACCCCAAACTACTCAGTGAAATAAAAATCAAATCATCAGTAGTGATATTTGTTCAGTCATGCTATTTACCTGTGAATTATAATCTCCAAAAAAGAAACTTGATGAATAAGCCAAAGAGAAATGGAAAGGATTCAGCAAATGATAAAGAAATAGAGAGGAAAAAGTAAGACATGATAGAAGATGCAAACAAGTAAGTTTAGGTTTGATGGGAGGAAATTTTTCCTGATAATTAAAGTTATCAAAAAGAGGGATGGATGCCCCAAGAAAGAGGGAATCAGATTCTCTTTTATTGGAGATCTTCTCTTAAGTGCTGGGTAGCCATTTGTGACACTTTGCATATCAGGCACCTCCACGTCTTAGTCTTTGCATCAACTGTTAGACACACCTAGTGTCCTTTCCTTCCTTCACTCCACCTCTTAGAATCTCTAGATTTCTTCAAGTTCAAGTTGTCTCTGATATGGCATCTTTTCTGAGAGCTCCATTTCTTAGTGATCTTCCCCACAGCTTACTCCCATCCTCTCTGATTGCTTTGTATATCATACATAATTATTTAGTTTACAAACTTAGTACCATGGACAGTAATACCATTTCTTTAGGCTCTTAGGCTTCAGTTTCCTCCTCTGTTTTTGTTTGTTTGCTTAAGAAGGGTTGAGAGGTTATTGTTCTGGTAAAAGATAGTCTAGGTCACCTGTGAAGTCCTTTTAAATATGATTCTGGATAAAAAAGATTGGACTTCAGAAATGTACGTGCTAATTCTGTTGCTAGTGCTTCCTACTTGTGTAAATTTTCTGGTCGCTTCATATCTTTGGTCCTCAGCTGCTTTATGTGGAAAATAAGCAAATTGGATTAGATGACTTCTAAGGCTCTTTTCATCTTTTAACATTTTCTGTTTCTAAACTTATAAAGTATATAGCTCAGATTTAGATATCTACATGATTAACAGGTTTCTTAAAATATGCAGAAAATTATGTCATGATGACAGATCTTTCTTTTATAGAAAGAGGACACATTTTAAAAAGGACATTAAAATAAAATAATTAATTTTGGTATTCTGGATCTTAGCCACTGAAAGAATTGTACTGTAGGTCAATAATTTCATGCACAGATATGCTAAAATTACCTCCTTAGGGAACTACAGAATGTTAGAATTATTATATAATCTGTTCATTGATTTGTATGCTTGAGAAATGCTGTGTAGCAAAGAAAAAGAGGTAATAGATCAATTTGTTATTTTTGGCATCCCGTTTTTCATAGAACATATTTACCTAGGACAACTTTCAACTAGAGTTGTTAGTCAAAATTAAATCATTTGGGCTGAGGGAAATAAATCATAGTGCTAAATGGAAGGTAGAATTAAAGTTAAAATTGGAGATAAAACATTGAGTTTGATAAGATTTTATTGTGAGCTATTAGGAAGGAACTTTGGCTTGACCCTATTCTCTGTCAGAGCACCTAGCTGAAAGCTAAAGAAGTATTAAATGATGAACATCACCACAGGTATTATCAACATTATGTTTATCATCATGGGTGCTGTGAGATGATGGCAAAATTATTTCACTAGATTAATAAGTATTAGAAATTACAATAATTTAAGGTTTTTGTTAAACACTGAATAAATGATAGATAGATTTTTAATCTTGAGGTATATCCAAAGATTCAATATGTTTTCCTGTAATAACCTTTGCATTCATATAAAATGAACTAATTTAAGTAAAGTCTACTGAAGTATTGTAAATGATTTTCCAAATTGATATAATATAAAAATTTTGTCAATACCAAAATCTTTCCTTTGACTTTACACGCATTTTCTACTGCTAAACTCTTCTTCTGTTTTTCTCCTCTTTTCTATTTCCAAGTCTAAACTCTAGTTTCCAACACTGAGAACATTTAACTTTCTCTTTCATGCAGATTTTCATTTTAAAAAAATAGAAGAGAAATAAATGGAAAATTATAATAAACTCTATTAAAAGGTGCCACCTATCACTTTTGAAAATAAGATGATAATGTAGATGTTTTAAAGAAATATAATAAATGAAATATAATTTGGATTTTCCATTTCACTTTAAGAATATATGAAATTGTGAATAGTGTACTAGGGGGTTTCTGCATCATTGAAAAGCAACTTATAATTGAGAGAGCAGGAATAATGAAACTAGGAAGGGTAATGCTTCCATATAAAGAGTCACCTTCAGATATGACCAAGACAATATTCCTTCTAGCTTTAGTCTGTGCTAGGAAAGGATTTTTAATATTTAAAAACATGCTTTAATAAAAATAAGCTTTTCTTCCATGTATTCTTCCATGATACAATAGATAAAAATTGCCCTTTTTCATATCTATAGATTTATGTTTATTTTATTCAATGTTATACCCTAATAGTTTGTAGATCATTTAGCACACCATCTGGGTGCCAAAAGAAACAATAGCATTTTTGTGGGAGGATTTAAATAGGTAAATAATATGCATATTTCTAAGTATATATAATTCTAGCAACAAGTTAGTGAATAAATAACTACATGCAGGGTGTCATCAAAACAAAACCAAAAAAATGAAAGTGAAAATCCAACCCTTTCTTTCCTCTTTTCTTATTTAGTAACAACATCTGATATTTATATAGCACGTTAAAGTTTTAATAGTACTTGAATTTTCCCTTTTGCGTCTCTCCTAGGAAATAGTCACTACAGTTATTATTCCAATTTTGCAGATAAATTAATACTTAGAAAAGCCATACGATATGTCCATGGCTATCTGGGCAGTTGCTGTCCTTCATTTTTGAAGAGGACCAAAATGACATCACCATGATAAAGCGAAGTTTCAGTGTGTCCGACAATGACTGACCAGACCAATATGAGCAATGAATGCTCTACCACAGGTTGGACACAGAAAGTCCATATGAATTTTTGGGGTGGATACTCCAAATTTGCGCATCCTATGTTTACTTTGTGTTGCCTCAATTCTGCTTTGCTCATAGAGCACAGCACCCTTACTGATGTGGGCATGCCATGGACAGTGGTCCTATGCCAGTGTCTCCCATGTGGCACAGTCAAATCCAAAGTTCTTGAGAGAGACCTTGAGAGTGTCCTTGTAGCGCTTCTTCTGACCACCATGTGATCACCTGCCCCATGTGAATTCTCCATAAAATAGCCTTTTTGGCAAGTGTACATTTTACATTCGAACAGTGTGGCCAGCCCATTGGAGCTGTGTTCTCTGAAGCACAGTTTGAATGCTTGGCAATTCAGCTCAAGCAAGGACTTCAGTGTCTGGTACCTTATCCTGCCAGATGATCCTCAGAATCTTCCTAACACAGGGCAAATGAGAGAGCAAGGATATAAATCTGTCTAGTTCTTTATCCTATATGCCACTTTGTTCTCAATTAGTCCCTTAAAGAGAGATTTTGGATAACAATAACTTTAAGTAAAATAACAATCATTCCAAAATCAGAATCTGAGAGTTGGAAGGGTTATCGGAGGTCATTCATTTCACACCATGCTTGTATGGGAAACTTCTCTATAACACATTCTACATGTGATTATCTAGGTTTCTTTTCATTGAAAACCTCTTGCTTTATGGGAAGCCATTTCTTCATAAGGCAACCTGTTCCCTTCTTGACAACTCTAATAACTTGAAGTTTATTTGTTTGTTTAAATAAATAAGCTTACATCAGCTTCTTTGAAATTTCCAGCTACTTTGTCCAGTACTCACTGCTAAGGGCCAAGCCAAGCAAGTCTATTTTTTAATTATTATCCTAGCATTTTTTCATTCTCAGATAATATTATTTTCTACGTCACTTTGTTTTAAGAATGACTTAAATCATCAAGGTTCTTGTTAATTTATCTGTATTTTCTTAACTAAACACACAGTAGAGATGGTAGCACATAAACAAATCAAATGAAAAATTTCAGTCATAAAAACATGTTCAATTAGAAGCCACCAATGTGTTATAAAGAATAATATCATAAAGTCCCGGGAAAATATTTGAATTGGTAAGAAAAGAGAATTGGTAGCCCCATAGGTTAGTCAGATAACAAACTGACATCTCTTCCTGGTATATTTCAGCTCTGAGTATTTCATCAGTTTTTCTTATTAATTTGATTTTTTTAACAGATAATTGGAAAAATCCAATCCATTCATAAGAAATTCTCGTTTTCATTTTACGAAGGATCCAAAAGTCGAGTAACAGGACCGACAAGTATAAAAGAGGTCTGACATATATTCAATAGAGTCATAAAATTTTAATATGCATTTACAATTTGCTGCACAAATTAATTTTCATGTATGGTACTATAAAGCTTTAAAAGAAATACTGTGATACCATTTATGATATATTTGTAATCACAGTTATATGATATATGCTGAAGCCTATTATTACAAAGAAAACTAAAATATTAAACTAGTTGTAACTATTAAAGATGTCAGCTATTAAGAAGGGAGGGTAACACTTTGAAAGAACAAGGATTAGGAAATAAATGTGACAAGGAAGATATACTGATATAAAAGTGAGAAGAATCTATTAAGCACAAAAGAAAACAATCATAAAAGAGAGAATGATGGGAGGTAACCTCATATCTAGAGAAGACAAAATTCTAAAAAAAAAAATTAAGGATTTTGATTACATTGAAAAGAGTAAGATTGGATTTTTAAATAGGACACAGAAATAGAGTTTGATTAGAAAGAGGATAGACTGAAATAAAGTCTCCAAAAATATCTGGACACTTCAGGAGAAAGGTAATAATTTATAAACAAATAACTCATATGTAGCTAGATTAGAAAGACAAAAAGATTAGTAAAGAAAAATAGTTATAATGTTTTTATTTCTTTTCTCTCAAGAGGTGAAAGGACAAATGGTTTTGTTTTAGGAATTAAATTCAACAAACATTTAAAATGCAAATTGAAGTTAGACCTGTAGGCTAAATGTTCTGCTTATCAGTTATCTATAAATATGCCCAACATATATATTTTCTTGATTTTAGATAGAAAATTCATGCTACATTTTCCAGTTACTTTTAAATTTGGTGTTTATCCCCTGTTTGGCCTTAGTGCTATCCAGATTGGGTGGGAGAGGAGTTAGAATCTTCACTGAATATGGGGAGGAAATGGTAGTAGCAACAAAGTTAGAGATCCTTGAGGCTCCAAGGGAAGATTTGGATTCAACTCATATTAGAAAACCTCCCGTAACAATGGGTCCTAATATAGACAGATAAATATCAAGATAAACAGATAAACTAGATATGATTTTAATAAAATTTACTCCTTAAAAATTATTATTTCTTTTTTCTTTATTTCTTTCAGTACAACTAATATGACCTCATGGAAACATAATCCCCTACAGTTGAAAATCCAACGTAAGAGGAGTCTGTCTTGGGTACTACCAAAGAGATTGTATTGTTGGGATTATCAGAAGGCCCTCATTATAACGCTCTTTCATATAAAGTGGTTCCACACCATCAACCTTAATGGCACATCTGTTTCAAGTGTATTCCGATAGATGGATTTACAGAAATAACAAAAATAAAACAAAACACTTAGGAGATTTTTGAGGAAAATATGGATAAAAAGAAAAGAAACATGATGTAACAAGTTAGTGGAGGTCTCAAGGAGGTAGGGAATAAATAATATAAACTTTTAAGCTGATTCACATGGGGGGATAAAGCAAATATATATTAAAGAAAGTATTGTGCATTGAATTGAATTCCTGACTCTTGCACTGGTGCTCTATCCACTGTACCACCTAGCTGCTCCAACAACTGAAATACCCTATGATCAAAGGGCTTGAATTCCACTGAGGAAATAGAATATGTTCATAGATCATTATTCAGAGACAGAGCAGAATGACCAGAAATATCAGAATATCAGAGGTTTGAGATTTTGTAATCTATAAAGAGTGGAAAGATAAAGGAGTTAGAGATTCAGGGCAGTCAGCTCAAAAATGGTTAACTATGAGGTCAATGCTAAGAACAAATGAGACCAGAAGAAACATGAAGAGACCCCCTCCTCTGTTCTAGGATTAGGATCAGCCATATGCCTAAGAGTATCCAAAGGCCCAGCAGGAGCAAGTCCTTCTCCTCTCTGATTCCACTGTCTAATTCCCCATCAGATGCTGCTACTTGATCTCAGTGGAATATTACCTCCTCTTCCTTAAGTCTTCATGGTCCACCTGGCCGAAGATCCATTTGCCCAAGCTCCCCTTGGCCTAACTGTCTGCCCTGCTTCTTGACCTTTAAGCACCTTAGGGATACCTGGCCTCTCCTGCCTTAATTTGAATCCTCCTTTACATGCTGTGGCCCTAAAAAAGAATGTGCTTTGTTTTTCTATTTGTATCCTAATTGATTGGCACTATTTTGGGCATTTAGTAATTGCTTTTCTATTTCACTGAAATGCTAATCCCTGTGAAAATGTAGGGCTCTGACTTGAAAGAGCATTGGTGTCAGCATAGGAATAGTAGCATGTTCTCTGTTGAGCTATGCCATCTACAGATGACTACAGATGCATCTTTAACTCTTTTCTCGGGGCGGAGCCAAGATGGCAGAGTAGAAAGACGCACATAAACATAGCTCCGAACCCACAACCCACAGAACGGCTAGAGGGGACCAACTCACAGTGAATTCTGCACCCAGAGGCCACGGAATATTGGAGCGAGGGAGATTTCTGTTCTGGAGAGACCTGCAAACCTCTTGCAGGGGGTCCTTCGTGCTGCGGACTGGGTGCCGGGACTGGGAGCAGAGGGCAGCCCTGCAGCGGCCGTGACACCGTGAGGAAAAGATCCGAGCGGGCTACGGGGATGGGATATCCAGCGGCCATGAGGGTCCCTCCACCCACAGAGGGACCTGCAAACCTCTCGCAAAAGGTCCGTCGTGCTGCAGACGCGGAGCCCAGCCCAGCCCAGACCTGCGGCGGCCGCGGCTCTGAGAGGTACAGATCCGAGCAGGCTTCAGGGACAGGATCTTCAGCAGCCGCACAAGCCCCTCCACCCACAGGTGATGGGGGTCGGTGAGAGAGTCTCTTTGGCGGGTCGAGAGGAGAGTGGGGTGCCCCCATGGCTCGGGCCCCCCCCGGGAGATAGAAGCTGAGAGGCAGCTGCAGACAGGGGCTCCCCAAGCGGGCGGGAGCCTGGATCCATTGTGGAAGGTCTGTACATAAACCCCCTGAGGGAACTGAGCCTGAGAGGTGCCCTGACCTGACCACCTGAACTTAATTCTCACACTGAATAGCAGCCCTGCCCCCGGCAAAAGCCCTAAGGCGGGAAGCAGCATTTGAATCTCAGTTCCCCAAACTCTGGCTGGGAGGACAAGGAGGCAAGGTGGGTGTGAGGAGAATATTCAGAGGTCAAGTCACTGGCTGAGGAGAATGCCCAGAAAAGGGAAAAGAAATAAAACTATTGAAGGCTACTTTCTTGGAGAACAGACATTTCCTCCCTTCCTTTCTGATGAGGAAGAACAATGCTTACCATCAGGCAAAGACACAGAAATCAAAGATTCTGTGTCCCAGCCCACCCAATGGGCTCAGGCCATGGAAGAGCTCAAAAAGAATTTTGAAAATCAAGTTAGAGAGGTGGAGGAAAAACTGGGAAGAGAAATGAGAGGGATGAAAAAAGCATGAAAAGCAGATCAGCTCCCTGCTAAAGGAGAACCAAAAAAATGTTGAAGAAATTAACACCTTGAAAACTAGCCTAACTCAATTGGCAAAAGAGGTCCAAAAAGCCAATGAGGAGAAGAATGCTTTCAAAAGCAGAATTAGCCAAATGGAAAAGGAGATTCAAAAGCTCACTGAAGAAAATAGTTCTTTTAAAACTAGAATGGCACAGATGGACGATAAGGACTTTGTGAGAAAGACAGATATCACAGAACATAGCGAGAAGATTGGAAAAATGGAAGATAATATGAAATATCTTATTGGAAAAACAACTGACCTGGAAAATAGATTCAGGAGAGACAATGTAAAAATTCTGGGACTACCTGAAAACCATGATCAAAAGAAGAGCCTAGACATTATCTTCCATGAAATAATCAAAGAAAACTGCCCTGAGATTCTAGAGCCAGAGGGCAAAATAAATATTCAAGGAATCCACAGAACACCACTTGAAAGAGATCCAAAAAGAGAAACTCCTAGGAACATTGTGGCCAAATTCCAGAATTCCCAGGTGAAGGAGAAAATATTGCAAGCAGCTAGAAAGAAACAATTCAAGTATTGTGGAAATACAATCAGGATAACACAAGATCTAGCACCCTCTACATTTAGGGATCGAAGGGAATGGAATAGGATATTCCAGAAATCAAAGGAACTAGGACTAAAACCAAGAATCACCTACCCAGCAAAACTGAGTATAATACTTCAGGAGAAAAAATGGTCTTTCAATGAAATAGAGGATTTTCAAAATTTGTTGATGAAAAGACCAGAGCTGAAAAGAAAATTTGACTTTCAAACACAAGAATGAAGAGAACCATGAAAAGGTGAACAGCAAAGAGAAGTCATAAGGGACTTACTAAAGTTGAACTGTTTACGTTCCTACATGGAAAGACAATATTTGTAACTCTTGAAACATTTCAGTATCTGGGTACTGGGTGGGAGTACACACACACACATGCACACACACACACATACATAGAGACAGAGTACACAGAGTGAATTGAAGAGGATGGGATCATATCTTAAAAAAAAAAATGAAATCAAGCAGTGAGAGAGAAATATTGGGAGGAGAAAGGGAGAAATTGAATGGGGCAAATTCTCTCTCATAAAAGAGCCAAGCAAAAGACTTATTAGTGGAGGGATAAAGAGGGGAGGTGAGAGAAAAACATGAAGTCTACTCTCATCACATTCCACTAAAGGAAAGAATAAAATGCACACTCATTTTGATAGGAAAACCTATCTCACAATACAGGAGAGTGGGGGACAAGGGCACAAGCAGGGTGGGGGGGAGGATAGAGGGGAGGGCATGGGGAGGAGAATGCAATCCGAGGCCGACACTCATGGAGAGGGAAAGGATCATAAGAGAATAGAAGTAATGGGGGACAGGATAGGATGAAGGGAAATATAGTTAGTCCTATACAACACAACTAGTATGGAAATCATTTGCAAAACTACACAGATTTGGCCTATATTGAATTACTTGTCCTCCAAAGGGAAGGGGTGGAGAGGGAGGGAGCTAAAGAAGTTGGAACTCAAAGTGTTAGGATCAACTGTAATGTTCTTACCACTAGGAAATAAGAAATACAGGTTAAGGGCTAAAGAAAGCTATCTGGCCCTACAGGACAAAAGAGAAGACGGAGACAAGAGCAGAGAGGGATGATAGAAGAGAGAGCAGATTGGTCACAGGGGCAATTAGAATGCTTGGGGTTGGGGGGGGAGGGGATAAAAGGGGAGAAAATTTGTAACCCAAAATTTTGTGAAAATAAATGTTAAAAGTTAAATAAAAAAAAAAAACAAAACTCTTTTCTCTCCCTCACCCTCCACATTTAAATCAGATGCTGAGCTTTGCTAGTTATACCTCTGAAATAATTCCTTCTTCCTTTGTTTCTATCCCAACTACCACTACTTTCCTTAGGTTCTTGCTGTTCAGTCATTTTTCAGTCATGTCCAACTCTTCATGACCCCATTTGGGGTTTTCTTGGCAAAGATACTGCAGCAGTTTGCCATTTCCTCCTCCAGGTCATTTTACAGCTGAGGAAAGTGAAGCAAACAGGGTAAGTGACTTTCCCAGGGTTACATAGCCAGTAAGTGTCTGAGGCCAGATTTGAACTCAGGAAGATGAGTCTTCCTGACTTCAGGCCCAGCACTCAGTTTACTGTATCATTTAACTGCCCCTAAGTTCTTATTCCCTCTCTAAAATTTCACATGAATGTGGTCATAGTCTCCTAACAGTTTTCTTTGCTTTGAGTTTCATCTTCACAATTTCCATGGTTGTCATAACAATCTTCTTACGTAGCTAAGATGTCACTTCCCTACTCAGAAACCTTCGGTAACTTTCAATTGCCTACCAGGTGAAATAAAAATTTCTTTACCTTCCAACATGTCTGTAACTTGTTCTTTCAGATTATTTCATAATAACCTCCTTCATGTAAATCTAAGGGAAGAGAATGGAATAAGCATCCCTTGAGCATCTACTTTAAAAAGCCTATTTATTGAATGAGTGTATCTCACTCAAAGTGAGAATGCTATAAGACTTTAGCCTGAAAGGCCCAGGGTCTCACACTGCAGCCTGGGCCATCTCCAGCCTTTCTGATGAGCATCAGGCCACTGGATTCAGATGGCTCAGGAGAAGAAAGTAAGGTTGGTGACCTTCCACAGCCCCCCTGCACTCAAATCAAAGTCAACTGCAAGTCATGTCATCATCTTGATGTCATGGTCCTCTTCAAGAATGAAGGACAAACACAACAATAACATCAGTAAATATTATGTCATTTCATCCTCACAACAACCCTGTGAGGTATGTGCTGTTATCTGATGCTTTTACAAGTGAGCAAAAACTGAAGGAAATAGGCAAAGTGACCTGTTCATTTCCTTCTTGGTTCTCTCAGAGCACTCTTTTGCTTCTATTTTTTGTTTGATGCATATTTAACTACTGTTATCATTATTTGCGAATTTCTCTAAATAATTATAAACTCTTTGAGGGCAGAGACTTTGTATCCTTTATGATTTTATAGCCTGAAAGCTAGAACCATAGATATCTTTCACTACTTACTAAATGTTAGGTAACTTGAGAATATCATTTCTATAAAAATTGAAAAACACCATGATATCCTTAGACATCAATCAACAAATGCCACTAGTGTCTTAATTGGATGAAGCAAATATTTTCAAGCTTGCTAAAGAATAAGCAATATTGGTCTTAATAGAAGGGGGGGAAATCACTAGTTTTTACTGTCCAAGTCCCTTCCATTCTACTCACTGATGTTTGATTTCAGACTACAAGTACATTTACACAGTGATCTGAGTGCTGCTAGTTGAACCTTCCAAGTGCTTGAAAAAGAAATGGCATGCCCAAATTAATGTTTAATTGCTGTTTTGACACTTGAAGTTGCAAATTTTTGTAAATTACTTGCTCAAATGAGAGCATTCATTTCATTCAGGGCAAATTTTCTTAAAAAAAACCAATTTTCTTGGCAAACGGTGAACATGTTTCTTTAACAAAAAAATCAATCAAATATCTGTGTGTTATAACCAAAGCCTAACTTTTGGGACCCATTTGCCTCTTCCCAAATTAATGAAAACAGACATGGACAAAAATATAATATAACCTATCATCTAGATGAACTATCTTATTAAATGTTTTATGAAATTACTTTTTCATTTCTGGCCTATATGAATTTGTATGACCCATTTCTCATGTCTGAACTGCACATGCCTTATTTCTCTTTCTTGGAGTTCTTTCATCAAGGCTCAACTCAGGTCTTACTGCCAACATAAGGGTATATCTGATCTACCATGTTTCTCCTTTCTTCCAAATAACTTGTGTTCACTTCTCAGTGACTTGTTATACCTTCACCTGATCCTCTCTACTAATCACCAGTAATAGAGTGTAAGTCCTCTCTAAATGTAAAGCCCTCGAGGGCAGACACTGTTACCCCTCCCCACTCCCCCAAGCAGCCTTCTTTGAATCACTAGGTTGTTCATCCTTTTTAGGTAAATTCCCTATATTAGCTGGTCAATTCAAAGCCTTTGACATTCTCTGAAAGGGCCCCTTATGCTTAAAGATGTTGGTTAAACTGATTCTATCCTATCTATAACAAGGGTAACAATGCTGTCCTGGGACCAGATCGCATCAGGATGTATTTTGTCCAGTTATGTATATAACATTAAAGACCATGATAAACTCAAAGATATCCAAAGCTGGGTGAAAAGGACATAAAAAGGCCTGAAAAAAACTACCAATAAACAAGTATTTAAGTACATTATATACTAGTGATATGAGATAAGCACTTCCTTCAAGTATTTGAAGTGATCATTGAATCAAAATATCAGTGTTGAAAGGATCCACATCCAGTTGATTGTACACCTTGTCAACCTGAAAGTTTGGTTGAAAGAGGCAAACAGGCTAAATTCGTATTATTTATTCCCATAAAGCTAGCAAGTCCATGATCATGGAGCCAGACAGAAACTTCTGACTGTCTGATACAAGGATGGCCAGATTTAAATCTGTTTTAGGACAATCCAAGGATGTGGGTGTCCCTCAGATTTATGGTCTCTATACGTGTTTAACTATGCCATGTGCAAAGGAATTATCTTAGGCAAATAAATTGTAAATACAATAAGATAAGGGAGTTGACAAAATTTCTATTGAAATTGTGACAGAGGATACCTATATTTTTTTTTACCATTAACATGCCATAGCATAGTATATGTCCACAAAATATTAAGATACAGAAAAAGTCTCATTATTCAAGATAGTGTCTTGGCTTAAGGGTCTCATAAAGAATATTAAGTCAGCCCCATCTGACCTTGTTGACATAGGAGGAGGAATTCTCTGAGTTTACTTCAGAGAACAAAGAAGCTGTTAGGTTCAGGCTCTTCTTCTGATTGATTAATTCAAGCTCTGGTCCTTATTAAAGTACAAAAATGATATTAAATGATTATCATTCTAAACAGGAACCTCTTCTTCAATATCTCTTAAAAGTGGTCAGTTAGTCTTTGTTTGAAGACCTCTCATGATAGGGAACTTGCTCCATTATGATTCCATTTGGAGGCAGCTACAATTGTTAGGAAAGTATACCTTCTATGTAAGTGAGATTTGTCTTTTTGTCACCTTTACATGTTACTTATAAGATTACTTTTGGGGATCAAGAATAATAATTCTAATATTTATTTCACTCCTATATTCTTTAAAGTACTTGAAAAAATGTATGTATATATACATATATCTATATGTATATATACATGTATGTATATATGCATTTATACACACACATATATGTATATACATACATACATATATATATATATATATATATATATATATATATATATATATACACTCATTCCTCAAATCTTCTCTTTTGTAGGCTTTCTCCAGGTTTTCAAAAGATCTTTCTGTGCAATGATTTTGAATTTTCAAATTACACTGATCACCCTTCTTTACACTCACTCTAGTTTGCCAATATTCAAACAATCAAATCTATCATTTCATTGATTTGGTAGTTCCTTCTAAAGAAGTAAATCAAAGACTATCCATTCTTGCCCATTTTGAATAATTCTTATCCTATTCTTTCCAAACATTCATCATATAACATCCATGCTAGAGATTTTCCTCCTTCTGTCCTGATGTTACCCGGTACCAAAATCTCTGACTGTCTCTTCTTGGCACCTGACCAATCCTTCTATCGTTTTTTCCTATCATAAAATTCTTTGATGTTACCCCTTTCTCTTCTTTTCTGAACTTGTTGGCTATCTATTACTGTCTCTTCCTACTTAGTATAGGCCCTTTCATTGACTTCTGTGTAGAGCTCATTTTTAGTTTATTGTCAGCATTTATATTTCCAATTTTGCTTTCATATAGCAAACCTGGTAGAATGCTAATAGTGAAAAGAGAGGTCTTTGTTTTTAAAGCTTAGGGTCAGTAGAGATGCTTATAATTTCTCAAAATCAACTCAACTTGTTCTAATTCTTGTTAAATTATTTTATTTTTTGTGACATCCAAACTTCGAGAACCAAATAGAGCAAGTTCCATGTCTTTTCTACATCAAGTCTTTCAAGTACTCTAACATATCTATAATATTCCTTCTGAATCTTCTCCAGTTCCTTCAACAAATCTTCAGAGTAAAGGACATACAAGACCTTTTACAATCCTAGATGTGCTCCTTTGAACATTGTTCAACTTCTCTGTGGTCTTCTTAAATTTGTGCCCAGGACTGAATATGAATTCCTGCTGAGTTCTGGCAAAGAGACAGTACCAAGGGATAATCATCGCATTCCTGAAAGTTCTCTCTCTCTACTTGCCATCTAAAGTGAATTGTCTTACATTTTTAACTGTCAAATCATATCCCTGCCCCTTCTCCATTTTGCAATCCTACTAAAACCACTAGAGCTTTTCCAGAAGGTTTCTCTCTAACTGTGCACTTTTGTACTTGGGCACAAAAAAATTAACTTTACAAATATAATGCTTCACATTTATCACTGATAAATTTCATCTTATTAAATTCAAGCACTTAGATCTTTACTTTATTAACCAATACATTGGATTTCATGAGCAACTTACTATTATTAGTAAATTTCATGACCATGCTGTCTATTCCTTTACCCAGGACATTGATTAAAATGTTAATTGGCATAAGGCTAAGCACATGGAGACCTCCTCCAATATTGATATCGCAATATTAATATTTGAGTCCTACAGTCTATTTCTGAAGCCATATAATTATATAATGATCTAATTAATATGCCTTCCATATTCTCTAAAAGACTTTATTAACCCCCCTCATTTTGTTCCAAAGAGAATGATTAAAAAAATAAGTTCAACTAATCTTTTAGTGCTCAATTCTTCTCTTTGTAAATAGTCACAATCTAAAACCAATTATGGAAAATAAAAGAAGGTAGATTTCAATACAATATAAGGAAAACTTTTCTATCACTTTTTGCTGTCTAATGTGGATTGGATTTTTCTTAACAAGTAGTGAATTTCTTGTCACTAGAGATCTCAACAAAAGGTTGGATGAGCACTGGTTAGAATACCTATCTACTTTGTATAGTGGTTAATTGGTTTTTTTTTTCCTCTCACCACAGGCCTCTGAAATTAGTAGGACAAGTACTACTTTTATTTTAGACACGATCTAACTGTTCATTGATGTTACATACTACCTAAGGTCACATAGGTAACAACTGGTATAGCCAGGATTTGCCCTCCTGTAAGGAAGGTATTAGAAATGGGATTTCTTTGTTTAACTTGCAAAAGACATTTTGAGTTTGTAATGCATGTGTACAAATAATATGGACTTTATTTTGCAACCTATGGTGGTACCTTTCAGTGGTTCAATATAATTTGGGAAAGTCCTTTATGGAAAGAGTGAGGAAATTTGTCTTCTCTGACACCTGAGGCAATAAGTCCCAACAACAGGGCATTGATTTAGAGGTTTTAGTGGAATTCCCATTCCCCTATGACATTGACTTTTTAACGCAGCATGGTCAGTTGGCAGGCATGGTGAATGTGGAGGGAGCAAAGTTGTCATTTATCTGAAGTAGGATCCTCCATTTCTATTCTCAAGGAATTACATGGGGAAGAAATTTATACAATCTCTTCAGCCCTCCTAAAACTTAAGAAATCCAAAAGTGCTTTAAAATGAAAAAGCAATAGACCACTTTTCTGCTTAATATCTAGTCTAATACTACTTTTAACTATGTTCCCCCCACCCCTTTATTTACCTATAGCTCCCTATGTCTACCCCAACCCAGTGCCTTTTGTTTTAGGTAATGCATGCTTTGCAAATGCTTACCAAATAGTTTGAAAGTTGAAAAACAGCTAATTGTTTAGATGAAAAAACAGTGAATCTACAAATACCTCAATGTGATATAGCAAGTAAATTAGTCTAATAAGAAATGCAATAGAGATAAATGTAAAGTCAACATACTTGCATTCAAAAAATCTGCTGCACAAGAAGGATATCAATTAGCTCATGTGAAAAGAGCCTGGGGGATTTGGCAGACTAGAGGCTTATAACAAATTGATGATCATGGTGAATTGAGAAGGTCAGGTAATACCCCTGAATTATTTCTAGTATTGCTAAACTACCAAGATAAATAGGACTCTCATCAGAGAATCCTGCTCTTCAGGAACACAACCAATAGGGATAAGATGCCCTGATCCCTGAGTCAATGAATGGACCTTCATGAATTCACTGGCCCTTATAAATAATAATTAGAAAAGGTGGAAACTCAAGACCACTGTGAGTACAGGAGTTCCTTTAGTCCTATAACCTTGTCTCACTCTGTTAAATAAATGATCCACTTCCATGGTATTTGTTTTGGTTTTCTCCTAGTCAATAAGGCTGCTCTTATCACTAGCAAGAAGAGAAATTCTAATGTCTGTAAGAGAACTGCCTTTACTCCAGGGCTCTAGGAAACTTTGGAAACAGCTGTACTTTAGCAGCTGGCAAAGCATCTGCCATATCTATTTAAAATTACATAGTAGATGAAATTCACCATTATTTCCCAATAGTCTATATAGGCTTTGGCTGTGAAAACTAACTATATTTTATAAAATTGTGATTATGGAAAAACTCATTTTGAATTCAAGAAGATAGTGGAGGCTTTAGGTAAAGCTATTTCTCTACAATGTCATCCCTAAACATAGCATCTAGTTTATACTAAGAGAAACCATAATCAAAACATCTGAATTGTAGATGGAAATATTTTGTTATATGTTTATAAGTAATTAACTACATGCTTTCACAGCTCTTCTCATAGTGCATATTTTACAGGGATACTTCTGCAGTTTGGTTTAAGGATATAGAATATATTCACTTCTATCATCAAAAATTGCCAACTATCTGACTCACTGATTATGAGCAGTTAAACTTGCCAGAAACATGCCAGTAAGAAAGAATTTATATGAAAAATTACTTAAGTATTTACTGTGAAGTGGAGCAGCTAAAGACATAGTCACCAGTCCATGATGTAAGAGGGAAAAAGTGCTAGAATTAGATAATTTAAGGAGTAGAATTTATAAAGGAAGTGCTTAAGTAGAGTTGATCAGAAGATTTGTAACTCTGGCTACTGCCAGAAGGGATATAATGTTGTATGGCAAATTTATCTGTAGTTGACTAGAAATTATTTTAATTATGACATGATATGGCACTCCTTGGCTTTTTTCTTCCAAATTTATTATCATAAAGAGCATTTCAATTTATATGAAATATTGGAAAATAGATCAATATGAAACTAGAGACAGCAACATGAATTAAAATCAAATTGGCTATTGGCTCTGTATTTCTTTGAAGTACTCAATAGGGAGTTAACTACTTAGATGCCAGTCTATCCCTATGTCTTTATGAACTGATAATTGTTGTTTTAAAATAGTTTTTTTAAAGAGTGCATAAGTGTAATGAGAATTTAGATAGACTAGCTAGCTGAACAATTCTTTGTTTTCCATTTTTTAAAAAAAAATATTTTTTGGTAATCAACATTCACTTCCACAAGAATTTGAATTCAAAATTCTCTCCCCATCTCTCCTGAGCCCCCACCTCAGGACAGTATGTATCCCATCCACACCTTCTTCCAGTCTGTCCTCCATTCTATTACCCTCCCATTCTGCCATTCCCCTCCCCTCTATTTTCCTGTAGAGCAAAATAAGATTTCTATGCCTGTACATCTTATTTCCCAGTCGCTCTAACTACCCCGATAATGAAAAATGTCTCATGAGTTACAAATATCATCTTTCCATGTAGGAATGTAGACAGTTCAACTTTAATAAGTCCATTACGGCTTCTTTTTCCTATTTACCTTTTCATACTTCTCTTGATTCTTATATATGAAAGTCAAATTTTCTATTCAGCTCTGGTCTTTTTGACAAAAGTACTTAAATTACTCTATTTTATTGAAATTACATTTTTTTTCCCTGGAGTATTATACTCAGTTTTGCTGGGTAGATGATTCTTGGTTTTAATCCATTGTCCTTTGGCCTCTGGAATATCCTATTCCAATCCCTTTGTGTAGAAGCTGCTAAATCCTGTTTTATCCTGACTGTATTGCCACAATACTTGAATTGTTTCTTTCTTACTTCTTTTAATATTTTCTCCTTGACCTGGGAACTCTGTAATATGACTACAATATTCCAGGGAGTTTTACTTTTGTGGTCTCTTTCAGTAGGTGATCAGTGAATTCTTTCCATTTCTATTTTACCCTCTGATTCTAGAATATCAGGGCAGTTTTCTTTGATAATTTCTTGGAAGATGATGTCTAGGCTCTTTTTTATTGATGATGACAAATATGCCAGAGGAATGATGAAGCCACATTTTTAGATTTTTAGAAAATATGCAAGTTGAAGATTGAGATGGGTTTCTCATGGATGGTGAAAGAAAGATAATGGATAGACAACCCCACTGATATATTAATTTTCTCTATGTGTATCAAAATCACAAAGTTTAAAAGGGGACACACAGCTGATACCATCTAGCTCATTTTCTCAATTTACAGATGAAAGAGTGAGTCCTTCCATAATCCAGCCCCAGTATTTCTTTTGAGGATTATTTCTAAGGGTGTGGTAAGTCTCAAATGAGATGATGGAATGATTTGCGCATTGAAAAAATTAGGTGCCCTATAAGTAATAATAATTATTATTGTACGGTCACCAGTTTCTGGTCTTGTGAAAAGGTCATTCTGTTACCCTTGTACTATATACTTAAGGAATGTTTGAAACCCTATAAAGGAGTGTCCAGATGAGTATTTAACAAGGAATATCTCCTGGTAAAAATACAAATATGTGTGTATGTATATATGTGTGTGTGTATGTGTGTGTATTTATATATGTATATGTATATATATGTGTACATATGCATGTGTGCATATACATAGACATACACATATTTTAAGTTTCTCTTTATTATCTACAGTTTTTAGGCAGCAACCATTAAACCAATAAATCAAACCTTGACTGATAATGACTGCTTATTTCTGAGGTGTGAATGCTCACAATAAATATTTGACAATCTGTTTGTAAGCAGATTAGAGTTGGCTCTCACAAAATCTTGCTTACTTCACGTTACTGCCAATTTCACATTCTGTGGTCCATCCAAACTGGTCTAGCTGCTGTTACCTGTACATGAAAGTCCATCTTTTTTCCCCATACCTTCACATAGGCTATCTCCAAAGCCTGCAGTATTTTGACTCTTCACCCCTCCACCTTTGAATCCTAACTCCTTTCACGATTTGACTCAAGTACTGCTTCTTACATGAGTTCTTTCTAGACCTATCTAGTTATTAGCAGTTCTCTTCAACTAAAATTATGTTGTAGTCATTTTGTATAAGTTTATACTTACTAATCTGTGTATGTATTGTCTTCCTTAGGTAAAATACAAACTGCTGGAGCGCTGGGTCTGTTTTTATATCTCCAATAACTCATACAGTGGCTATTATATTACCTGGAACATAGTAGATTCTTGATAAAGACTTGCTGAATTGAATTGTAATGAATGGAGTTAAAAACAAAACAACGAATGGATTTGAACATTGAATCCTCTAACTCCAAATCTACTGTGTTGTGCAACCAGCAATGGGCAGCCATGAAAACTTCTAGGATACTTGGTCAATCTCCTATGTATGACATACATGAATGGCATCTGAAGGAAAGGAATGAAGGAAGGAGTTAAACACCAATGACTTATAAAGTGAAGGAAATCATTGCAATTAGTCTTGAGGGGTAGAAGACTGACAAGAACTGGCATTTTGGCTGGAAAAAAAGCAAAAGCTAACCAGGGAAAAGAGCCTGCTATGAGGAAAAGGGAAGTTAGAATTCTTCATTTAGAACCTGTGAACACTCTCAATCTTTTACAACTCAACAAAATGTATTTAAAATTAATGATGTATCACCAAAGAAATGCATGTTCAGCAGCTTAAGAATCTCTATAGAAAAAAAATCAAAGTCAAAATATATAGCAGATGCTCTAGTGTACCTTGGGATGAATATATTATGAATTCTGAAAAATCACCACACTTCTGTAAATGTATCTGTATCTGATTTTAAGGTAATATCATGGGAATATGTTCTGGAACAGATAAAAAAGACATGAGTTCAATTTTAATGGATTAATGTTTATGGTCATCAATTGTTCTAAACTTGGTATAAGAATAATAAGAGTAATATTGGTATTAATGTTTAAAATACTTTAAATTCATTGTCTCTATTTCTCTTTTAAATGAATAGTCAGCAATTATTGGCCAGGCACAATTGTAGCAATATTTAATATGGCAAAAGTTAATGTTTTATGAATATATAATTAATGCATCAATGTTTACAAAGTGTTTTACATATTCAATCGCATTTGCTCTTCACAATATCCCTGTGATATGCTTACCCATTTTACAGATGACAAAAATGACAAATATCAATTTTCTTACTGATATGTAATAGTGTACAATCTAATTTGCTCATATTACTGAGAACTGGAGTTGTAATGAAAAGTTATCTTAAGAGAAATGTAACCTAACCCTGTAATATACTGCTTCGTAGAATGTCGGAGTAGGAACACCATTTATTACTGTTATTATTGCTGTTGCTGTTACTATTTAAATGCTAATTTAAAATATCTCTAAGATTTCTAATTGAAGATCAACCAATATTCAACTCCAATAAATGTTTTGTAATTTTAAAAGGTGATTCTGAGGTAGAAATCTGGAACTCTCAAAATGAAGAAATTTAAATGAATGTTAACATGGTAAATTTTTATCTTGTAATAATGTATATAGCTTGAAGAAACTTGTAGAAGCTTCCTTCCATTGCTTCTCCTTTCCTTCTGTTCTGTCCTGAAACTTTTTTCAACTAACACCTCATATGTGTAGAACACTGTACCATGTGAAAGGAAAGGTACAAAGACTGGTGATACATGGCCCCTGCTCTCAGAAAGTTTATAGCTTAAAAAAATAAGAGGCAGTTAGAGAAAACTATAATGCACATTATATTTTAAGGCCATTTAAAAAGATTAAAAATGGAGAACAATATGAATTGTGAGGAATGTTACTGCCAAAGAAGCAATCAAGGAACGCTGATCTGGGCATTAAAGGATAGGCAAGAATATAAAAGGTAGAGAAGAAGATGTTTCAGGATATGGAGGAAGGAGGGAAAATAACATAGGATATGAAGGGTGTATTAGCTTGGCTGGATCCTATCTAGGGCAGTATAAGCAGAGATAGGAGATATTGTAGGAAAAGTACGATGATTTCAATTTATGGAGTTGCCGTCAATAGCTAACAAAAGAGCAATTAGAGAAATGGGAAGAAAAATAGGACAGAATTTTATCTGAAACTGGGGGAGAGAGAAAACGCTGTGAAATAGGCATTGTTTAGCTATGTGAAAAGCAGAAATCAATTCAAAGAGGTATTGAAAGAATGGTATTTTATTGGTTGATTGGTATAGAATCAATGAGACTTGAAAGAAGTATTTGAGTAGAGCGGTACAGGCAGAACCCATATTCCTATAGGTTTATAAAAGTATGAGTTAGTGAAGGCCTCTGATGTAAGCAATTTTGTCAAGACATTTATTAGTGAGGAGCAAAGGAAAAGTAGGTCTAGGAAAGGATTTAAGAGTGAAGAGATCAAAGTATGTTTGTAAGTAGGTACTAGTGGCTAGCATAGTGTCTGGAAGGTATTTAATACATGTATGTTGATTGATTGTTGATAAGGAGTTTTCTGAAAGGAAGAGATCAAAGATGCATTCAAGTGGATAACTCCTGAATCAAGATTCAGAGAAGGTAATAGTGGACGGAATTAAGGTACAAATGAAATAAATTAGTATTAGTGAGGGCTAGAGGTGCCACTGCTTCTGTGATTAGAGGGTAAGAGGAGAGAGAGAATAATTAGTATGATTTTTTTTTTTGGAGGAATACAGGAATGCTAAGGCAAGTGATATTCAATGGTCTGAACTACTTTTTATTAAAATGTACTTATATTTTATTTTTAATTCACTTCAGTTTCCTGATATATCCACCCCTCCATCATTCAGAGATCCGTTCTTTCAAAACAGACTTTGAGATAGTGGAGAATAAATGTTTCTTTAAAAGTTAGCACACAGACCTGGATTCACCCCCTACCTTTATACTTTTTACCTGTGCAACTTTGAGCAAGTCACTAATCTCTCTAGGCCTTGGTTTCCTCATGTGTAAAATCAGTGGGTTGGACAAGCTGGCCAATATTGTCCCTTCCAGATGCAAATATACTATAACAAAGCCAAAGAAATCAATAGAAGAGGAGGTAGATGGGTATGACATGATTTATAAGCATGGTTTTATAGAGAATAGCACCTTTTTAACTAGTTTTTCCAAACTTAGAAAATTTCCAAACTTAGAAAATTAGAAAAAATTGTTCATGCTTCTAAATGTGGCTTCACTAAGACTTGTCCAAGATGAATTTTTGTGGGTTTTCCTTAATGATCAGGGTGGTATTTGCATTCTAATGAGGAAGAAAAGGAAGCTTTGACAGCTGTTATTGTTGCAATAACAACATTAAAAGATCCTACAACATTTATTCCTTGTTTATGTTAATCCTGTTCATTCATCTCAATATTTCATAGATCTCACAAATGGTAATTGTTCTTAATGTAAAGCAGTTTTACTTTAGAACTAATGAGTAAAGTTATAGTTTCAAATTAAAGGATTTCATCTGGAAAGGAATTTGAGTACATCTAATCCAGTTTTTTTCACAGATGAAGAAACTGAAACACAAAGATCATATAAGGAATGTTCATAGAGCTGGTAGGTGAGCCCAACTCTAAGAGCCCACGTTTATACCATGCAGTTCTGCCTCCCTATTGATTTGCAGATTAGAAAATTCACTAGGTGTATATCATAGCTTCCTTACATCTTGATGGCACCAGATGAAAATGAAAACAAAAAAAGATTAAATATAGCAAACTTTCATTTATACAGTAGCAAATACTGAGTTTCTAAATTCCAAGAACTGAATAGAGAAAATGTAGGTAATTCCCCGTAGTTGCTCTCCAGTTCCCATAGTTGGTACTAGAAAAATTGGATGAGTGGTTAAAAATAAAAAAAAAGAGAGACAGAATAATATTCATACTCAGTAGGATAATAGAGAAAGAAGGAGGTCATTGACTGAAACAGTCTCTACAATACAAGAAAGCACACAGATCAAAAATTCTTTTGGTTGTTGTTGTTTTTTTTTTTTTTAAATGAGTCAAATCACTTAGTCCTTGAGAGGTATTCCAGGAAATCCACAGCTCAGGGACAAACTCTGTATGTCTGACCTTAAGCAAGTTATTTAATCTCTCATTGCTCTGGCAACTCTCTAGTACTGTAAGTTCCAGAGAAGGCTCCTGCCTATATTAGTCAAAGGAGTTTCTTGACTATGGGGTTTCCTATCCTAACAGGAACCTATTTCTGCATAAACGTAAAGGATTTGGTCTCGCTGTGATAAATATCCAGATGTTCCCTTTTATCGAAAATCATCTAAGGGAATTTTTTCATTTATAATTGTGGGAACTTCATCTTTGCTATGTTTCCTAAAATAGCCTTAAATAGATAAGGAAACCTGTCACTTTCAATACATGACTATACTAATTTTCTAAAAAGAAATGATTGATTCCCTTGTTATGTCAATAAGATAACGAAATAACAGCTGTATAACTGCCCTAATTGTAAGAGCATCATAGCCGAAGTAGCATCTTCCCAAAAATAACTGAGAAATATTGTTTTGGGAATGCATAAAAACCGACATAAATACATGTAAATATGGAAGCATTCCTTACAGAATTATTAAAAGTTAACACTTCAGCCCCATTTCATTTGATGCTTAAGAAAGGCAATTTGATTATCTATTCTATGTTTACTTAAGTCTTCCTAAGGATTTATTTGTGGTGCCAGATACTGATTTGATTCTCCTTTATAATTTACATTCCATTGAGTAGCAAAATGTCAAGTTCACTGTATGTGAAAGAACCTACCTATCAATCAAATGCAATAAAAGGAAGATATTCAATAGCTTCACACTTCATTTTAAGCTCTGGAAGCCTGGGGAGACTTTCCTTTTGCTGACTCTCCAAGTCTCTTACTTCTTTTCCACTTCATCAATTCTGCTGGATTAAAAATATTGTTAACCTATTTGTACTCAGTTCTTATTTCATGACAGGCTATTCAGATAAAGAAATTAGACTAGATGTATTTCATATTGAAATAAATATATTAACTCTTGAAATATTCATTAGCTATTGAAATATTTATTAGTGACATTTAGACATCATACAATAAAATAAAAGTCCCTTCCTAGTGTTCTTTGTATAGCTATTGTTAGAAAGGATACACTGGAAAGATTAATTGCTAACTAAATTATTAAGTCTTTGCCCATTTTTAACTCGATGGCATTTTTTAAATCTCTCTATCAATTCTTTTAACTTTATAGGAATCACTGGCTTTGCCCAATACAGATGTGACTAAAATTCTGTGTGGAAATACTCTTTAAAATTTTTTTTAAAAATATTCTTTTGATACTATCCTTAAAACAAACAGGTGATTCTCAAGGAAATTGCCAGCATAATGCTATGGAAAGAGGGCAGGATTTTGCGTCAGAGGACCATGGTGTATATCCTGACTCTGCTGCTTACTGCCCCTGTCACCTTGACCAAGTCCCTGGACCTCAGTTCCTCATCTATAATATGAGATGTTAAATTAGATGGCTTCTAAGGTCCCTTCTGGCTCTAAATATATTATTCTAAAATGGATTGTGTTAGAAAATCAAGTTCTTAGGAGTTGATAGCTGTCTTTATCCATTGTAAGATCCATTATTGGATTACAAAATTAAGTTGGAAGAGACCTCAAATCTAATTCAAACCCTACTCAAGTCATGAATAACTTCAGTTTTATCCTTGAAAAATATTCATTAGGCTTTAATGAGAACATAAAGTAAGTAATGACACATGTATGACCCATATCTGATTACTTAATGTCTCAGGGAGGCAGGGAGAATAGGGAGGGAAGGATAGAATTTCAAACTCGAAACTAATAAAAATGTTAAAAATTATTTTAACATGTAATTGGGGGAAAATAAAAATATATAAAAAATATAATGTAAAACTTAGTATTATGAATGAAAGAAAGAATGAAAATGTTGTTAAGTGTCTACTTTGTGCCAAGCATGAGACAGTACTACTCTTGAGACTTGCATTCTAATGGGGAAAGACAGTGTATACAGAGGACTGTCATTCCAGGGAACAGAACTTGGATTTGAAAATAATGAAGAATCATGAGTAGAGTCATAGGGCAGCAAATTTTCATTCCCTTTCCCAAAGCAATAGTGGTATTGATGAGATAATTGTTCCCAGAGCCAGAATTCAAAGTGGAATTTTGGAGAGGAGCACAAGAGGTCCAATGGTGAGATGTCTGAAGTGCATAGCATGTGAAACATGATCTGGAGCAAACTATAGATAGTGAAGTAAGTGAATTTCTATTTACAAATGACAGCTCAACGTTAGTGCAGGGTTTCAAAGTAGATTGGGCTAATAATGTCCCTAAAAATGGGCTACATGGTCTCTGGAGATCTGGTCCAAAGCACACCGATGTTTCTGCATGTGAAGAGGGGAGGGTAGGAGGGAGAATTCATAATCAGGGCTAATGACAAGATGCCTGACATAAATGAGTGTTTGTTTTTATTAATTTTAACACTAGGCATCCCTATCTTTCCCAATCTAGAAGTATAGGAGCTCCTCAGAGTAATTTCATAACTAATACATATGAAATCTTTCCCCTGCTCTGTTTGGGACCCACACTGGTTTACACTTTCTGCAGCAATCTGGTGGCTCCCTAGTCTACGAGGCATGCCATATTAATGCTGAGTTTAGTGTGGGCACCTGATCAGCCCACTGCAGCTCAGAACTCCTGAACTCAGTCTCTTTTGTAGTTTGGATTACAGGCATGCATCACCAAACCCAAAAGATGTGTGCTTTCTAAAGCAACCAGTTTCAGTTTTGGGAAGGTCTAGTTAGGAAATTTTTCTTTGTATCTTCTCAGATGGGGAGGTGAAGACCTTAAAGTGGTAATTAAGAAAACAGAGTACATGACAAAGAATAATTAGACTAGCTTGAATGAAGGAGATACGTCAGAAGCAAGCTTCTCCTGGTCTAATTGGGCAGATTCCAGCCACAGCTGCCATGCTGAAAGGAACAGCTACTAATACACTGTAGAGGGACCATGGGCAGGGGACAGAAACATTGCTGATCTCACAGCTGTGACAGACAATCTGCTTTCTATATTTGATTGATGAGATGCATTATCTCTGCTGAAGTGACAACTTTTGACACCTCGCCAGACAGTGAGAAGACATGCAGTGAGAGTTTTGAATACCACAGACATAAGTGACAGTTCCTGGGCCACAGATGGCCGGGGATCCTGGGTCTTTAAATTTTAGATCTTAAACATATTTTCATAGATGAACAGGAAAAGCCATGAAGTAGTCATACAGTTATTAAAACTAGAGAAAGAATAAAGATGATTCTTTATTATATATTTATTTATGTACATATGTTCTCCACATTTGGGTTCTAAACTCCTCTTATATAAATAATCTTATATAAATAAGTACATCTCATTTATGTTTTATAGCTGTCAGAAAATGCCATAGTCCTTTTCATATAGTTGGCGCTTAACTTGGTCAGATTATATATTATTTTATTCCCTGTTCCATATGATTTCTTGTATGTATAAGTAAGCAAATTTTCATTCATTGAAAAATAGTATATTAATTAATGAAGAAATGTATTTTAAAAATAAAACATTTTTTAAAAAGTGGCTTATTTTAGCCTCTGAATCAACCACATTGACTAAATAGAGATGTTATAGAATTTAATATCTACTAAGGAAATCATTCACTGGGGACTAATTCAAATCATGGTCTTAGTCCCAGAGTGAGCTTTTATCCTCCCAGAACAAGGAGGTAATCAATTCATTTTAGTACTCAAACCATTTCTGAACCTTATTTCCAGTTCTAAGCATTACATCATTTAAGTGGGACAACAGAACAATAAAGTGAATCAGGGAGAGTGATTGGTAGTGGATACATCTGAGGGGGCTGAAGAAAATTTCAATTAGGTCATGACAACTGTCTCCATTATAAAGAATCACATCACGTGGAAGATTGAGCAAGTAGGGTATTGGATATTAAAGCATTGAACTTGGAATCAAAGATATATCCTCAAGTTTTAGCTTTTTTGCTTCTGACTTACATGCTCTTGAGTTTCTTGATCTGTAAAATAAGAATATTAATATCTATTCCAAATATCTCATAAGGTTGTTGTTAGGGTCAAGTGGGATAATATGGTATAGTAGGGAAAAAGGCAGCTTAAGGTGAGGAGAATCCACACAAGAAAAGAGACAAAGGTTGAATAATTTTATTTTTAAGGTCCCCTGAGGCACCAATTCTTCTAGCAGAGCAACCAGTTATGGGATGGTTCGGTGGTATTCATGTATGATACTTAAAGGATATAAGGCATTATACCACCTAGCCCACACAAGTATGTGTGTGTGTTCACATACATACATACATACATACATACATACATACATATATATATGTTTATTACTATAGAAGTTATGGAGATATATCAATGAGAAAAATCTGCTTATTACTCACAATCTAGAACATCCTCCCCTATATGATTTTGCAAATGAGTTTTTATTCTAAACCAGCATTATATTCAAAACCATCTTGAACCATTTCTCTCCATTTGGCAAATGATGAGTTGTTTCCTGGCTAAGTCAGTTTCTAAGTTCTGTTGTTTTCCTTATTCTGGCAATTGTTTTCAGATGGCTACCTTTGATATAGGAGGAAAGGAAAATCTACACTGATATCTATACCTTCATCTATTTACAATTTTTTAAAAAATCAGTAGCTGTTGGGACAGTTAAATTGGAGTTGTTTTAATTACATGCTCTATCTTGTTATATTTATCGTTCTTTGAATTTGACATTAATTTGATTTATGTTCTAACACAGGTGTTCTTTAATTTTTCGTGTGTAGTAGATCCTTCCGCAGTCTGGTAAATGGAATCCTTCTCCAAATAATGTCTCAAATTTGCAAAGAATAGTACTTAAGATTGCAAAGAAACCAATTACCTTTAAAGTTATCAGACTTTCTAAAAATCTAAAGCTCATTGACCTTAGATAAAATAACTTCTACAGTTTAACAAATAAATGTTTGGCCTGGCTGTATAAAAATGTCTCAGACATGGTTTCCATATTGGTAACAAATCATCTCCTGTCTTTTCAGGTAAGATCATTTTCATGTTTTGTAATGTCCTTTAGTGTTCCTCATGTCCAGTACTTTTCAATCCTACTTTTGAAAAATAATTAATTGTATGTAAACATATACAGATACTCTGCAGATTTTCAATCTTCTTGTATTTTTCTATGTATTTTCTTCATTTCCCTCTATTTTTACCTGGGTATCAGAGTCAACAAATATTGAAATATATTGATTTAATTTGGAGGATTTAACAAGTTCTTCATAACTGCACAAGCTCAGTTGCATATGTCATTACAATTAGCTGTTATTATCTTTATGGTGGTCTTTGATTATGTTCATCATGAATACTGCAATGCATAATGGCTAATTGCTTCATAAAATTATATTTCAGGTTGTGTTTTTATACTTAAAAATTTGCTGGAAACTCCATTTTTATCTTTGAAAGAAGAAATCTGTGTCATACTTTCATCCAGTGGCAATTATTTTATATCTTTGGTTTCATTTATAATGTGAATGCCATAATTAATGTGGTTCAGATTTTCCAGCAATGTACCAATTTGTTGGTATTTGGTACAAACTCTCTCAGGGCAATAACAGTTAAATTAGTCTTTGTAGATGGTCTAATTTTTTATGATTGTTAGTACCTTTTTACTTCCTTTTCTACCACTCTGCTCCCATTCCTACATAAGCTGAAAGGGACCATATAGAAGTTAGGTTATTTTTGATGTTTCTTTGTTTCATGATTTGAGATGATTAAAGAATGTGCTGTCTTCTATAGACACACACACACACACACACACACACACACACACGCTGATCCTCAGAAAGTAGGTAGTCTATTTCTGTGATCACATTTGAAGATTTTCCTATACAACTAAAATAAAATTGTCAGACCTTGTATTCTATTACAATAGCTGTTGAGAACCTAGAATCACCTTCACATCGTGATGAGACATTGATATAAAAATTTTATAGAGGCAAAATGGAGTAAAACTGAAGAAATATAGATAAAGGGAGTAAATGTAAAGAAATGAGGCATCAAAATGATAGAGGTATAATATAATGATAATAACTGGCATTTACATAATGTTTAAGTTTTTGAAAGCACTTTACAAATATTATCTAATTTTCCCCTCACAATAGTCCTAGGAGATAGGTGCTATTTAATGACTTTATTTAAAATTACCATTTAGGATACTGAGGCATGGAGAAATTGGCTTTCCAGTGGTCAAATACCTAATAAGAATGTGAGGCTGGATTTAAACTCAGGACTTCTTGACTCCAAGTTCAGTACTTTATGCTCTGTGCTACTTCAATAACTGTAATAGAACTACATATTGCATGAATAATATCTCATATAGAAGCAAGGGAATGAGCAGCAGCAGAAGTGCTATCTATTCCCAAGACACTACATGATAACAATATGATGACTGACAAGTAAAATTGATTCAGTAATCATCTAGTTCTTTTACTGAAAATTATTTTTTTTACTGAATTACTTTCAAATTTTATTGATATAGGCTAAGGGAATTGTGTCAGAAATAAAATCAGCTCACATTTGCACATCCTTTCTTTCTTTTGCTTAAATACATTTGCTCTATATTTAGGATTTTTAAGATGCAGTAGATTCTACATCTGCTGCTGCTGCTGCTGGTACTGCTGCTGCTGCTACTACTACTACTACTACTACTATCACTGCTGCTGTTGCCACTACAGAATAAGAAGGAGGAGGAGGAGTAGAAACCTTTCCAGACAATTAAAGTGTGAGAATAATAAAATTCTTCTTGTATATGGCATTGTATATATGGCATGTGTATAAGCCTATAACTTGAGCAAGTCTGATTTGACCATTAAAGATAGGTCTTCCTATCTGCATTTGCTGATACAGGTTATTTGAGGGAACCACCATATAATTTGATTTAAAAATCCTTTCCCTATATTCTTCCCAAATCAATTAAAAAATGTCTAGAAGAACAAAGTCTTGCCATTAAAAACAAAGCAAAACCAAAACAGAATCAACTTTCTAACACTAACTATCTTGTAAAGCTGCTGGAATCCTGCAGTGCTTAGTCAAAGAGGCAATGTGATGCAAATTCACTTTTACATCAGTGCTAGATTCAAAGGGGAGAAAATTAGAAGTGGGTCAGGTAGAAAGAAAAACTATTTTTTTCTGGTTGGTAAAGCAATCATGTGGGCGTCCTTTACTGTGGATACTGTTTTACCCGTAATGTACCCCAGAGCCCTCAATCTTGACTTCAGTAAAGCTTCATATACCAGAAAGCAATTGCCTGCCTTCAACCCCTATGCAAAGAAACAAGCGAATTTAGGGATTTACTGGACTGGAATTATTTGAACCATCACAAATAAATGTTTTGCTTGGTCAATTAGAGTTTACAGCAGAGAAATCAGTGCCAATAGCAAAAGAAAAGGTACAAGTGGCCTCTAACCTGCAGCTCTCTGTGTTAAGTATTTCCTTAATGATGAAGAAGAGGAACAAGCAATATTTAGCAGCAATTCCTAAACATCAAGTTTAATGTCAGAGCGGAGGTGTGTACTGGAAAGAGTGTTGGTCTTAGCTGTCATTAGCTAGCATTGTGCCTTTTTGGCAATTCAGCCTCAGTAAGCCTTAGCTTCTACATGTGTAAACAGGACTCATTTCCTGAGAAACATAAATTTGAAAGACACCTTGGAGGTCATTTACTTCAATCGTTACCTGAGGGGAAACATGCTCTACAACCTCTATGACATAAGAATATCCTGTCTCTCCAACTGAAGGACTTGAATAAAAGAAAACTCGCTTTTTCCATGGGCAGCCCAGTCTACTTCTGGATAACTCTAATTGAAAAAAAGTTTTTCCTTAAATTAAAAGTTCTTAATCTTTTACATGTAACAGAATCTTTTACATGTCACTGACCCCTTTTACAATCTGGTGAAGGACATGGACCCCTCTCTCCTAATAATGTTATTAAAACACAGCTATCAGCTATGTTTAGATACACACACACATATACACATACTCACACATATACACACATTATCTGTATATATGTAGAAACATGTATATGTGAATAGATAGGAAGATATCATATGGATAGATATTTTGTGCATTCCACGTTAATAACTACTATGGGTTATATCAACACCAATTGTCTAGTTCTGTCCCTCTGGGACCAAGAAAAACAAGTTTAATTCTTCACCTACAAATACCTGAAGATATCAAATATGGTTCCTTTGAAGACCTCTTTTCTCCAGGCTAAACATTCCTGATTCTGTCATTTGGTCTTTCCATGATTTTAAGTTTCATTAATATCTGGCGATCCATTCTTAAGCATCATGCTTATCATTTTTATTTCTAGGATACAGCATCCAAAACTGAAAATATTCATTCTGATTTAGTCTTATCTGGGAAAACAATACCAACATTCTAAATTTCCTCTTAATAATCATTATATTTCTGTCCACACAGCAGAGGGTAGATGATAATTTATTGGATATTTGCTGAGGGAAATAAGGTGATTATTCATATATAGATTAAATGAAATAGTCTCTTAGATTCTTTAAATCTTTGAACTTCTGTAGTTCTTGATGTTAAGTAACATCAAATATAAGTCTTGATTAAAGTGAATCTATTGAGAAAATAAGAAAAGCAAAAAAAAAATACATGAAGTTAGTTCCTGTCCATATAGAACCAAGGTTAGAGTCATTCTTAAGTTCATTTCAAGTTTAAAGGGCAAAAGGGCTTTAACGCAGTGGCAGGGAGTGTCAGCTTATGATGCCGATGATTCCCCTCCCCAAGTGCCTCATTTCTGTGCCTTGCTACGCTTCTCTCAAAGCTTCAGGACAATTACTGTGGCTGGGCACTAGTTAAAGGAAAATGGAAGTGTGATGGGCATTGAAAGGACAAATGACAAGGTGTAGTTTAATTCATTCCCATTCTCAGAAAAACTCATCAGATATATCAGGACAGGTTCAATTCCTGCACTGTGAGTCAGGGAAAAGGAGAAAATTTACTAACTGATTTCATCATTTCCTGAGTGTTTTTTTCATGTAACAGTACGTGGAGCTATAAGACTGATTAAAGATAAAGCTGCAAAGGTGAAATGTGTTGACTAGCACTGAGACATGTGCCCCAGGTAGACGCTTCTTAAGTTAGCAAAGACATCTCCCTAAAATAATGTGAATGACAGATCTTTAAAGCAAGGAGGTTAAGCCACAATGACAGCCTCCTAGAGGCATCTCCAGCAGGCCTGAAACTAAGTAGCTAGATTTCAAGGATAGTATGATGGAGAAGAAAGAATCAGACATTTTAATATCAGAGTAAATTGGCAAAAGTATGGACCCTTATCGAATAAGCATAAAAGAGAAGTGGCAAGAAAATTCCAGAACACTGATGACACTGGGCCAGACCACATCAAGTCAGAAGTCACACCCAGTTGCTTGGTAAGAGAGCTGTGTGAACTCAAAGAGGAAAGGTTTTCCCAGCCACTATTCTGGATAGACAAGAAGCTGGAGGTTGGAAGCTACACCGTTGATCTACAACTCAAGGTAGGAGTTTCTTGGGGAGGTTCATTCTCCTCCTTACTAGTGCAGAACTTTTCAGGAGATTGTACCTGTTTTTGTAGAAGGGCTATGCATGATCTTATTCCATATTTTCCCAATATTACTTTATTATTCTGAATAATTCAATAATTTGGTGAGTTTTTTTGGTCCACAATTGACTTACCAGTAAGATGATTATGGCTGAGGACCAACACTATAAACTTAACCCCTCTCTAAACTTAAATGAAGTGAACCCACAATATTTAATCCCAGAGTTGAGTGTTATCAATGCTATATAATAAGCTATAAAATTATCTTTGCTTCAATACAATTATATTCAATTCATTAAGCACTAAAGTACTTGCTATAGACAGAAATATACTAGATATTGGAAGTATAGAGCTGACAAATTATAGTACCTGTCTTCAAGACTTTAAAACCTCATAGATATCACAAATAGATATTATTGAAGATAAAAATAGGAAAAGATGAGTAAAATACTGAGACCATGCTAAACATCATTTCCATTTGGGTTTTCAGTGAAGGTTTCACACAGGAGTCTGTACCTGACATGGACCCTTAAGGAAGGTAAGGCTTTCAAGAGAATGAGAAATGAATGAGGTATGTGTGCTAGGGATGTGGGATAGCCTGTGTCAATGCAAGGAGGTTGGAGTATAGTGCCATGCCTATACTTTACACTTAATAAGATTTTACTGATTGAATTGAATTAGAAGAGTACAGGACAAAATATGAAATAGTTTGCAACTTGACTGGAATGTAGAGAGTGTACATAGAAAAACTGTTTATAAAACAAAACAAAACTAGAAATGTAGATTGATTGCAGATTATGGAGATTCTTAAATGGCGTACTAATACATTTCATGCCAGAAGTAGCTAGGTGACTCTGTGAAGAGTACTATTGGCTTAGGGTCAAGAAGATAAATGAAATTTGGGCTCAGACACTGTTTAGCAAGGTGACTGGGCAATTCATGTATTGTCTGTTTGTGTAAGTTTCCTTTACTGCAAAATAGGTATTTAACTCTACTTTGCAGAGTTGTGAGAATTATATGAGATAATATTTGTAAAGTATTGAACAGTGCCTGGAACAAAGTAGGTGCTTAATAAACTCTTCTTTCCCATTTTTTTAACCAAGGATCTTATATTTTATCCTGTACCCAATTGGGCACATAATTTTGAGCAGAAAAAAGACGTGAATAGACTTGGGTCATAGAATGATTATTTTGATAACTATGAAAAGAGCTAGTAGTATTACCAAGCCCAATTGTTTCCCACATCTGTTGGAGGTTCTGCATTGTTGGAATCTTTGAAGTCCTAACCATGAGAATGACAGTAAAATGAGCCAGTTCTTTAAAAAAAGACAATGATTCAATGAGGACAAAGGGTACTTATTGGAAATGGCCAATTGGAGAAATAGTTATTTTAGTAAAAACTATGTAAAAACACCTCCATATAAATTGAGAACTATCAGATGCAGAAAAGCTTCTACATAGGGCAATACTGCAGCAGATATGGGAATTTCACTGATGGGAATATTTCCTCTTTAAAGCAAAATACAACCTATTTCATGGTGTTAGTCTTAAGCAACTCTCATCAAAGTTCTCCATAAATTTTCTACAGGGAATTCACAAGACAAGGTGAAGGTCTTCTTCATGTTGTCTTTTGTGGATAAGATTCTAGGCATAGAGGTAGAATACCTTGATTTGTATCTTACTGGTACTTACTAGAAATAGGGGCATGAATAATTTCCTTTACCTCTTTAAACATATAATATCAGGAGTAATTCAATGTAAATATGAAAGTTGACCAAAGATGAGTGACACATAATAAAAAAATTCTTTATTTTTAAAAATATAAAAACATAATTATCCCTCAAAAAATAGCTTAACAAAATATTTCTTCCATACCCAGTAGGACTCAGCTTGACAGGAGAACATGTAGTCTTCTCAACTCCAAACCACATAAGAAGAAAAAAGAAGTAAAGGGAAAGATGGCTATTTGTTCTTCAGTTTTTGTTCTTCAGTTATAAGAGTAATTTGCTGAGATACTGATGGATATAAGGGTATTTCCTAGTGTTCCATTCTTCCAAAAAAGAAAGAAAGAAAGAGAAAAGACATAGAACACTGAAAAAAGTATTTCTCTCCTATCAATATAGAGGAAAAGAAAAGAGGAAGAAAAGAGCTGAGGAAGAAGAGAAACAGCAAGGTTTAAGAGACACCAGAAGCTCTGTATCATGGTTAATTACTATTGCTAGCAGTCAGTTCAAATCTTCCTAGTCCTTTCCATTGGCTCTTGCCTCTGTATGGAATTGATGATGATATTGATGACGATGATGATGATGATAATCAACATTTTTCTAGGGCTTACTATGTGCCAGACAGTGTGCTGAAAAGTTTTGTCTCCCTGCCTTTGCCTCTTGACGTTTTTCAAAACTCAGGTGAAATCCCACCTTCTGCAAAAAGCCACTCCCATGCCTTCACCATATTTTGATTTTCTTTGTATTTTGAACATTTATAGCAATGCTTGGCACATAGTAAGAGATTAACAAATATTTTTTGACTAACTGGTTGACTAATTATTCATATTCTTTCTTGTAATAATGGAAGATTGCTTTTTAGTGCCTTCTCCAAGTGAGAACTATTCTTATCTCCATCTCAAGCACTATCAGCTCTGAAGATTAATAGATATTATGAGATAATAAGATATTAGTAGATATCCTTTTATTTCAAGGATGGCAGTTTTAAATCAAAGGTTCTCTCCTCATAGTAGAAAGTTGTTCCTTCACCTTTTTAGCCATTAGGAGTCATCCTTATCATCTTGGTGCTAAGTATATCAAGTTATGGCTTCCCCAACCACCATTCAACTAGGCAGAAGATGTGAACAGTTAACTACTTTCACTTACAAGAATGGCGAAGTTGAGGAAGTCAAAAAGCCCTGGGAGCAAGAAAATTGAGGTAAAAGCCCACTAGCATCTTAAACTTTCACCAAGTACTCTCCTTACAATACCACTGTAAGAAAGATACTGTATGTAATATAATTCACATTTTAGAAATTAGGGAAACCAAGCAAAGAGAAGGCAAGTGATCATACTGTGAAATGTAAATATGGAATGTTGAACAGGCATCTCTTTATGCTGAGTCCAAAATTATTTCCATTAAAATAAATTTTAATCTTTTGTTATCAGAGAACTATGATACATTTTTTATAGAAATGTATTTTGTACACTAACTTTTAGTAAATAACCTGACCATAAGTCCAATAAAGCCTTCTTTTATGATGAAAGCTGTATTTAGAAGAGGTCAATAAGCTAAAATTTTAAAAGTGCTGTCAAGCATAGGATATTGCTGTTTTTCATAATGTTCTCACATAGTCTTGAAATAGTTATGCATCTTTTATGAATGTTTGCGGAGCCATGTTCCTAATTATTCACAAACATTCATTTTTAAATGCTATGAATATTCTATGGCATGAATTTCCATGAACGTAAAATAAGACTTAATGCTGATGAAGGTAAATTTCCAGAAATATTTCTTCAACTCTTCTTTACAGTTCATGATCATTATGAATACTTTATGAAGTTCTGTGATTTTTTACTAGAAAACTTATGAGAGTTTTTAATCCTATATTAGTTTTGTAATATTACAAATTCAGCTATCAGGACAAAACACTAAGAATGTTTTCTGTTTTAAAATTGCTGACTACTGTTTAACGTAGGATTCAAAATACGTATTTAAAATATTTAGATGAATATTCCAATTGTATATTGTTTAACTTGTAGCATTTTGTAGAAATTGAGAAATACCACCAACAATATTTTATAGTAGAAGACATAGTGTACATTGTTTAATTCATTGTGAAATTTAGAGAAAAAATCAAAACCCCCATTATAATCATTATTTGTCGACAAAACACCCCCGCATTTCTGTTAGTTAGATAAAAACATAATCTTAAAGATTTTTGTATATATGTGTATGTGAATTTCATATAAATATTCACATACATGTATACATATGTGTAAGTATGATACCATGAAAGTTTAACAGCAAAGAGAAAATTTTTCTGATGAACCTCTGTAAAGTTCAGGTTGAAGAACTTTTTAAAACCGATGCATTCCTCCAGGTAGTAATAGTAACAATTTACATCATATCATATAACATGAGATACCCTCCTGAGTGAGATTCATATTTATTGAAACAAGCTATCCCTAACAATCCATGCAGGGAAAATCAAGGATCTATTGTCTGTTTTGCAGTGTGATGATGAAATCTAGCATTTATATAGCAATTTAAACTTTCCAAAGTTATTTACAAATATCTCATTTTAATGCATAATATTTAGAGCCAATCTTTTAGTATATGTATGTCTTAAACGTATATTGCAGAAGAACAAGTTACAGTTATTTTAAGGACTACAAGACTATCTATAAAACCATGCTAATCTAGTGATTCTTAGCATTCTTCCAGTGATGTTGGATAATAATCCAAAATCCAAAATCACAGAACAATGCAGTCTTCAAAGAGCTGAAATTGAGCATCCATCAAAAGCCAACGGAAAAGGGCACAGTAGCCATAAGAAACTTTCTGCCATTTACAAGTAGAAAGACACAATGATGGAAAAGATATCATTTAAGAAATACGAGAAAGAAAAAAATGAACTGGCTATGTGGTGAGAGTGAAGTGAAGTCATTGCCAGACTACAATTCTAGTGTTATCTTTGCAAGAACCACAACTGGTGAGAAAAACAAAACAAATGTTTGGTGGATGATGAAGGGTAGGCTTATAGATAACTAAAGCCAAAAATGATGTAGATTGAGGAGGTATAAAATGTATCGCATATTGCATTACTTTAGGGGATGCCAACATCAATGAGATCACAAATCTTTTTAAAGTATCAGAGCATAAGAAACTACAGTTTATCAATAGAAAAATTGAGCACAAGTCCATCTCTCAAAGACCAGTTTTTTCCTCAACTTGTGAGAAATGGCTGGTTATAGCTTGTATGATCACTTAATAGTGTATGTATGCATGTATATGTATATGTATATCACATATATGTGATATGCATATTGTGTGCATGTATGTATGTGTGCATACACACTCATATATGATTGAAAGATTTTACAGAAGATTAAATAATTGGAAATGACTTTGTCCAGAAACCACAGACAACTTTTATGTTCATGTAAATATATTAAATTTAACATTTATTAAGTGGTTATTCTGTTTAGAGTACTATGCTAGAATTCAGGGGAAACAGTGAATAGAACTGAGTTTCTGCTTTTAGTGTCAAAAATGAGATTTGAACCTAGTTTCTCTCACTTGAGAGCTAGAGATCTCTTCCCACTGTACTATAACATTAGTTGGGTTGAGGTAACACTTTATACCACCCAGTGTGTTTACTGCTGAAGGTCATTTCGCTCATTCATCTGCATTAGACTGCAATGCCTAACTAGACAATTCAATTAGGCCACTAAGATTACCAGGAGTACTTGGAAAATGTTGGTTGTGTGAAAGTATTAACTGATCAACTATTTACGGTATTTCTAATTCCCACACAGAACTTCTAGTGAGAATCTGCCTTCACAAAGATAAGGCTGTTTTCTGTTTAATGCCTCTTTTTACATTTTGTATTCAATGTGTCTGATTTTATGTTGATGACAAAGCCTTAATTTCTGAAGTCTCTTCATTAAGGGGAATGGTGTGATGTGCTGCAGGCTCAGTCCTTTCAATCTTTTACTGGTTCTTTAATTAAAGTACAAATTAAAAAAAAATCCTTATAAATCTTAAGTCTCATTGTGGTCTAGAGTACAGTGAATGCAAATTCTCAAACATTAAAAATTCAGCTGCTTTAAATATAACTTAGCATCAAAAAAACTTATTAATTTCATCCAAGACTTTATTGTGAATTCCTAATTTGAAAAATTCTTAATGCATTTATTTGAAATATTCCATAATTACTATATGGCATCTAATATCTGAATCCAAAAGCAAAAAAATATATATATTCACTCTTTACACACATAAATATTCACATATTTAAATGCTTTCCATTCACTTAGTTTCTTTTGCTGACACTTTTCGTGCCAGAGAGGCAAGAGATGCTCTGATCAGAAAGATCCAATTAGGGAGTCGTTAAATACACTGTGCCTGATTAGCTAGAGGCTTAATACCATGACAATATCAGATGCCAAGAATTCTGCCATAAAGATGAGGGAATGATTTTATATTCTTCACCCATCACAATTTTGATCCTGTATGACATCCCTGACCATAACCACTCATCACCATTGACTTTTTGGGGAATGAAAAATAAAAAAAAAATGAGTGAAAAAGGGAGAGAGTAAACCCTAGTATAAATGAGGAGGAAAGAAAAGAAGAAATGATTCCCCCAGATTCATATAGAGCCATTCAGAAATGGGACACTGATTTTTACTCTTTTTGAAGATTGGAAATGCTGTTTTTCCCTTAGAATCCCCATATTCTCAACCCAGCATGGAAGAAAGACAAAATTGTCATGTTTAGCCCCCCAGATAGCTGTGTAATGAAGGGGAGAGAACATTGGACTTAGAAATAAAAGACTTGATTTCAATCAAATCTTAGCTTTGCTACTCAGCAGCTATGTGACCTGAGTAGGACATTTAACTTTTCTAAGCATCAATGTTTGCATTCACAAAATGGGAGAAATAATCCCTGCTATCACTAAACTCAGTTTTGTGAGTACTATCTAGAATAAAATTTTCTAGATGTTATGCCATTATCATAGTTTTCCTGGGATAATAAAACTATGGCAACATTGGAGGACCATATTTTGTACTGCCAGGTTTATACTGTCTACAAAAAGTCACATGTGTTGTTGTCAAAAATTTGATAAATCTGAGCTGTAGAAAGAGCTTATCTATCAGGACTAGAAAATGAATGTAGGGAAAGAGTAATGCACTTTATTATCTTTTCCACCCTCTCCTTTTCAATCAGTCCTCTTACAACTCAAATTTAACCTATACCCTCTTAAACCCCAGTGAAATTTTATGTATTCAGGACTCAATTCTGAGTTTATGGAACTAGTCTGTCATTAAGGATGGCAGTGAGATCGGGATGAGTAGCAGCATGCACAATGTCCAGATATTCCATTTGTCCCTTCCCACTTCTTAAAAACAAAACAAAACAAAAAAACAAACCACTGAAGGAGTTATATGGGAAATAAACAAAACAAAACTGACATGTAGTATACACACCACCAAACAAGAACTATGCTACTGTGGTGATATACATAAAACACTCTCAACATCATATAGCATCATATAGATATAAATTATTATGGTTATTTCTCATTCTCATCTTTTGTATTCAAAGAAGTTCAGATAGGACATCTACATATTGTTAGTGTTATTGCTTTTTATAGTGAGTAAAATACAACATGTTATGCTGCTTTGGA
This sequence comes from Notamacropus eugenii, assembly GCF_028372415.1. NCBI lineage: Eukaryota > Metazoa > Chordata > Mammalia > Diprotodontia > Macropodidae > Notamacropus > Notamacropus eugenii. The sequence continues at coordinate 268,453,942 of NC_092877.1, forward strand.
ATATAAAGATATTTAAATGAAAAATATCTCGAATATATCTTCTCTACTATTCCTAGTACAGAGTGATGGTTTTTTTTTAAACCCTGAAACTGACTATTCTTAAATATTTCTCTTTTCATGCTGATTTACCTGAACCTGTGAATTGAAAACTCCTTATCCTGAAAATATGTACCTTTAGCGTTCATTTCTGGGATGGGGTAGGATAATTTTAATTTATTTAAGTTCCATGTTGTATTTTAACATCATTTCTATATCTATCTATCTCTATATAGGTACCTTTACAGATATTGTTATTTTTAAACCTGCTAAATTCCTGCTTCAAGAACTTATTATGATGTGAAGGTGGTCCCTATGTCTTTTTAAATGAGACCATCAAAGAACAAGCTATGACAAGTCTTAGCAAACTGGAATGATTCTGAGTCCTGGCCTGGAAAGAGACTTTATCATTCAAGAACCAGAAAGTTCATTTCCAGAAAGATGGTAGTTCAGTGATAAACTGTTTTAGTCAATGCATTAAACCACATGATAAAGAACAGAGCGATTTGTATTCCCTAGGAGGAAGAAGCACCAGTGTCAAGGAAAGACTAGAAAGACTAGATGTACATAGTAGTGGGTTTAAAATCGAAATAGATTGTTGGGGGTGGAAGCTCAATTCCATGTGGACAGTCTCGGGTGGGTAAAGGTGGGAACTTCTAAATCTTACAGTTCTCATGAGGCCCCCCAGGAAACAGCAGGGAATCGAGGAGTGAGACCTAGCTATCTCGTGTTTTTCCACCTCTTCCCGTGAGAACGTGATGGGAGAGGCATCCCCGCCCTCGAGACTGGCCTGGATCTGGGCACACCTATTGTTATCTAACAGGCACGGTATTCAGGTGCAAACTACGTGGCCAGAGAGCTTAATTAGGGTCAGGAAAACCTGAAGGCGTTCTTAGCGCGGGAGGGGCCCTTACAGGACAGAAGGCGCCTCTTCCCTTTTCCTCTCTTCGCTCTCCCTTCCCCCTCTCTCCCCACTTCCACTTCTGCTTTCATTCTCTTACTGTAAGATCTTTGCCTCCTTGGGAGACTTCTCTCTCCCTCCTAAGGAAGAGTTCCCCCTGCACATGTAACCAGGACCCTGAATAAAGCCTAACCCTTGTTCGACTCCAGAAAGTCTCTTCTCTCGTACGTTTATCCGGTTTGGCCAACCGAAGACCTGGGACAGGTAAGGTAAGACTCGGGTAGCCCTCAGGCCTCTAGGCCTGGCAACAGATGTTTTCTAGAAACGGTACTTTAAAAATATTGGCCTCATTTTTCCACGAAATATCAAGTTCTGTAGAGCTAGTTTATAAAAGAGAATCACATAAATAATAAATCTAGAGCTGAGAATGATCTCAGGTATCCCCTAGGCCAACCCAATCAACTCAGAGAATTATATTGAATTATCTGTCTAGAACGGGAAAGTGCCTCTGAATTGTTTAACAACCATATGTGTATATGTATATATGTATGTATATGTGTATGTATGTATAAATGTGTGTTTATCTATCTGCATATTCATTGTTATTGTTAGAAAACCAATAGAAACTAAAGCCCCAGGTGAAGGTAACTGCCCCAGGTCACAGGAGCAGTAAATAAAGCAAGGCTGTGAATAATGCATAATAGGAAATCAATACAGAGGCAGGACCTGATACTCTGATTCCAAATCATCGTAACTGTTCTCATGATCTCCAGATTGCTAGTACCTCCAAAATTTGTTCTCCTTAAGTTCTCCATTTCTATTGATGGCCCCAAATCCCTAAGCTTGAAACCTTAGAGTCCCCTTTTGACCCATCCTTCACCACCCCCTTCCCTTTTTCTTAGTCTCCATATCCACTCAGTGTCTCATTTCAATTGATTTGATATCCATAACATCTCTTACATCTTGTCTATTTCTACTGTACCTAGCTATGTTTGGACTCTAGGTACCTATTAACCAAACTACTATAATAGCTTACAGCACATTTTATTTTTCCCTCTCCCGTGTTAAAAGAACTTGGAAGCTCCTGAAAACCCATACAGTAATGGGTCCTAGTCTTAATATTCAAGCGTTTTCACAATGTGGTTCCAATCAATATTTCAACCTCATTTATCAGTAATATTTAGTTTTAATAACAATGACAATGATAAAAGAGAAATAACATAGAAACTGAAGCCAATTTGTGAAGCAGGCAACTATGGATATTATTATGGTGGTTATTTTCCAAGCAGGGATAGACAGTGAAGTTTATTAGACTGAGGACCAGCAGGAATCCTAGTTACTGATGTACCAACAATTTACTGGGTGTCAACTGTGATGTTGAAAACAAACAAACAAACCCACACAAACACATTTATTTGAAGGCCAGATCTCTAGTCTAGTACTTCTTTTACTACCCGCTAAACTACATGACTTTGGAACATTCACAATGCTTTCATTTTTAAATTGCAGAGAGAGACAGAGAGACCAAAACAGAGAGAGAGAGACAGATAGAGACAGACAGAGACAAACAGAGAGAGACAGAATACTTGAACTATGTACCTCACAGATTTGTAGTGGCTGATCAAATAATATAATTAACATGCAAAATCTTTTAGTAACTATAAAACCTGACATGTTCATCAGCAAATATTCTGTTTCCAAGCACTGGACCAAGGTCAGTTTATCTCTAATAAGAGGGTGTGGGGCTTGATGGTTTCTAATTTTGACAATTTTGAATTACATCAATAATTTCTTTGGTAGCAGAACAGATTTTAATGTAAAGGTGAGTAGAAGTATCAAAAGTAAAAGGGATTGACCTCTTCAGATCTCAACCCAAAAGGAACAATACAAATGGCTTCAATCAGAACTTTATCCATATTCCAAAAAAAATGCCATTTAAAAAAGGTAATTAATCAGTACCATTTGCCTAATAAATATAAGTCCTTCTGATTTGGTGATGAGGTCAGTTACCCTGAAATCGATCATTACAGCAGGCTAAAAAGCAAAACCGAAGCACAGGGAAAAGATATGGAAACATACAAAATGGCTTCATAGAAATTGCAAATGAGCATTCTTTTCTCAATATTCATCAATATCTATAGATTTTTCTTAAACAGTGAAGAGTCTACAAATAAGCTATAATCTTGTCATGTTAATGGTTTTAAGGTATTTTTCTCTATAGTTGATTGTTCAGATAACCTCACTTATTTAAAGAAATGTAAGTAAAATAGATTCAGTTCAATATGACTTCAGTTTAATCTAATTTTCAGTTTTGAGCTCTCAAATACAATGAAATATCTTTGCTACTTTGTTTATTAGGAAGTAAATCAATTTTAAAACAATTTCAGTTCAAGGCAAAGTAGTTTTGCCCCTTCTTGTTAAATTCTGTTTCTAGTTGAATTGAATATTAGTTAAAACCTCAAGTGTATAAATGTCTTTTACATGCCATAATACTTATTGGGAAATTAAATTCCTGCTGTGTTAAATTTTGCTAGGTCCATTAGAAGTTTATGAATACTAAAATCATTTCAATAATTATTCCAGGTGGAACTCAAATTAGAATTGGGAGGTTATTAATGATCAAAGCTTATACACATATTCTGCTTTGGTTCCCTTTTAAAGATTTCAGCTGTATCATTCTGCACAGTAGAGATTAGTTATTTCCCCCAAATAAATTCTTTCCTTTCTTTGATTAAAGGAGTCTGGCTTTAATCTAATAGTATGGAGCCTATGAACTAAGACTATAAATATGTGAAACCATATTACTTGAAAGAAACTATAATTATAGTCATTTGTTAAAACCTAGAATAATAATTGTAAACAAAAGGAAGGCTAATACAAATTAATTGCACTGAGAGCAGTTATACTAATATGTCAAATTAGCTGGAGATCTGGCAAAAGTCAAAGCAATGAGCAAATGCAGACTGTAAGCACCATTAATAGCATCCTTAATACACTGATTTGAGATACCGTAATTGAGTATGCTCTAAATTGGAGCATAATGTTTTTCAATGCTCTTCTTTCCTAATAAGTTATATGAATTTCACTCCCTGGAAAATGTCATCTTAGAATCCCCATGCATTTTCTCAAATATTTTCAATAAGGGAAAATTAGCATCATATATTTCAGAACAGGAATTCCTACAAATAAAATAATTTATTTTTAGCTATAATCCCTTTACAATCCCTTTATAAGTAATAAGTGTTTTTCATCAAGAGTTATTTTCCAGGAATTTTATTAATCATATGAATAAGGTTAATAGTAAACATGAAAGGAATTGTTTAAAATGCCACGTTATAACTCAAGAACACTTTGGGAGGTCTATATAGTCTTACAACTCTAGTTGGAATGCAACAAAGAGATTTTTTCCAGCTCCCTTCAGTACCATAGGAAGCTTCAAAATTTTGTGAGTTTACGGTAGATGTTTCCAAAGTTAGCCTGTTACTTTTTGGATACTGGGAAAAAAAACTGCTAATGGCATTTTTCATCTAGTAAAGAACACAATACCATAAAATTCTAAGTGGTAAATTTTGCTTTACAGAAGTTTAATATGTTGGACTATCATTGGAATGCTATAACCTATAAACCTTCTATTAATTTGATCAAGAAAGCAATCTGTCAAGAGCAATTACTTGTGTCAGGGACTCCCACAAATGGATCTGTCTAATGCTGTTTCCTGTCATTTTTTATTTAGCCAGAGAGCAATATATACACCCACTGCCTTATCCTTAATACACCAACCTCCCACGTACTGTGACCTAGCAGAGCACAGCAAATAAAAGGGATTTCTAACTTTTAAAGCCATTGTGCTTTTGTATTTAATTAATACCAAAGTTATAAATCACCAAAGAGCCAAGCTCAAACGTTGACTCTGCCTTCGTAGAAATTCTGGACTTTTTTCTCTGGACTTCCCTTTTCTCATTTGTTAATTGAGGGGAATGATTTAAATGTTCTCTACGTCACCTACCATCTCATAATCTATGATTTTTCTAATTTACAAAATAATAAATTCCACCTTGCTTATCAGGACCTAATACTTTAAAATATGCTTTTCTCCAGTTGATTGAATTAATCTCTCATCTTCAAGAATGTGAATATTAGTTTGTTTCCTTTTACCCTCCTAGTATAAGGGGATTTTGTCCTTTTAGTCATTTCAGGTTATTCAAAATTGCAATTCAGGTACTCAGAATAGTTTTGAGTACGCTTTCACTGCACATCTAAGAAGCCTCCACATTTGATGTGATTCTGGCCCTTAAAATAAGGACACACTACTTTGGTGATATGGAATTCCTGGTTTTGTGTTGCTGTCCCTTCCATCTCCAGATATATGATCCTATCATTCATTGAACAAACCTTTGTCAGGATTGCAATTTGAGGATGGATTTCAATAGTCTTGCTTTTCAATTAGCTTTGAATTTTTAGAACTTATTGCCAGGTTACACATGGTTCTGCTCATGGATATCTTTTGTTCAAATTCAAGATCCTAAGCCAACATCCTCAGTTACCTTATATGCAGATGGAAGTTAATGGTGGGAAAAGCTTATGATGAGAAGTTTGTTATCAGTAATCTAAGGGTGTTTTCTATTTAGTAACCTTAGAAGGAAGCAGTTATTCTGAGATTATGACCTGCCACGTTCTGGTTTAGTAATTATGCTGAGAATGACTTTGAGGGAGGTTTCCATTATTTTAGAGAGTGTGAGGGCATTTGAGGGGGTGGTGATGGTGTTAGTATTCAAGCATCTTGCAAAGGGGCAATAGCTTTTTTTTTTCATAGAGATGAATTTACAAGCATCTATGCTTCAAAGAAAACTATTAAGATGATATCAAAAGGATCACAATAAAATATATTTGATGCAAATATCCCATCCAACAGAAGATCAGAAAAGTGTTGATATAATTTCTTTACATTCTATGCTATGCAACATGTTATCGTAAGTTGTGAATATTTGTGTTGGTCTTTTTCAAATGCAGCTCAGCAGTGCAATACAACATGATCATGTGGCTGATGATTTTTCTTATTATTTTAGATGAATAATAAAAGTTCATTTCATCAACTCATTTAGTTGCCTCTCTAAGAAGAACTTGTGAACTTTCCTTTAATGTAGTATATTTTAATACTTTTTTCATCTTCCATTTTCATTTATGGTTAAGATGCCGGGATTGATATGATTCAATTCCTCCAGAAATATGTCCACCCATGGATCGCTCTACAAGAATGTCATATAGAATGCCAAGAGTTATGTTAATATTTGTGGATAGTCTAAACCTAAGTGATACTAGATAGCTTCATTTCTTCTCACCCCTTTTGCCTCCTGTCATGAAAGAAGCATTTTCATATTACACAGGACTGGCCCCATTTTGTAGCATGAATATGATAAAGTCTAGGTCTAATGAGGAAAAATACCCAAGAAACTTCATTAATATATCATGCAATAAATATAAAAATGAATATAAATATAAAAGAATATGAGCTAGTCATGGAAGAAGACTTAAAGATAACTGATGTACAGGCAGAGTATTGCACTGATATCCTTGAAATACAAAAAAGACCCATGGGGATTTCTTTCGTATACTGAGTTGATCATCTATGAAAGAGTAATAGAAATGCATACACACACATATCTCTCTCTATATATATACACACACACATATAATGATGCATACTATTTATGACTTTGGGATATTTAAGATTACCTCAATACAAAATTTTATTCCCTAATATTTGTAAGTTAAATAACTGATGTCAAGAATTTAAAAAAAGATGGAACTACTCAATTCTTATTTTGTTACTGTCTTTATCCCATGAGGAAATTATCTTTATACACACACACACACACACACACACAATCACAATATAAAAAAGCAGTCATAGTTACATCAGAAAATAGTTTTGTATCTTCCTTAATAAGTTGATGTCAGGCACAAGAAAATTACATCCAAGGGTTTTTGTCTTTGTATCCTTAGCTTCCACAACTTGTCTCGTATCAGTTCTTCTCTTATTACTCTCACAGCTGCCAGTTTAATTTAGGACCTCATCACATCAACTTTGGACTGCTGTGACAGCCTTCTCATTAGTGTCCATTCGTCACATGTCTCTCCACTCTAATCCATTTTACACATAGCTACCAAAGTGATTTTCCTTAAGCACGCATTCTACAATAAAGGTCAATAGATCCTTATTGCCTCCAGGATAAAATATATATTTTTGACTTTTATAGACTTCACAAACTGACAAACTGTCTTTCTAGTTTGAGCTATACATTAATTCTTTTCTTGTACTCTACAGTCAAACCAAATTGGCCTTCTCTTTGTTTCTTACACAGAGCTCTTCATCTCGCATCTCTATGTCTTTGTGTCTCAGATGATGCCTACAACACACTCCTTTCTAACCTGAACCTCATAGAATTCCTCACTTCTTTCTATACTCAAGTCTAATCTCCACTTTCTACACAGACTTTTTAAATTACTCTCAATTGTTAGTGTCCGTTTTCTCTAACTGATTTAAATTTAGCTATCTTTATTCATATTATATTTATTTTTTCTAGAATTAAACATGTACACATGGCTTGCCCCCATAGATTGGAGAATTTCCTTGAGATCAAGGACCATTTTATTTCCTTCTTCTTTTGTATCATCAGTACCTAGGATAATGTCTGATATGAATAGGCATTACAAATGCTTACTGATTTATGTTTTTAAAAAATGATTTAGTAGAGCAAAATGCTGACTTAAAGTCTCTCCTCCCAAAAGGTGTTTCAGATGCATGTGCCAAAATAATAGAAAATTCCTGGAAAGTTAACGTGAAGTACAAAATAGCAGAATACAAGTTAAAGCTATTTATCCTTTCCTTGGAGAATATTAATCACAGTGTCTAAATGTAAAACAAAATATTTCCTAAATCATTTAATTAATTATTACTCAAGGTTAAATGTTCCCATTTGCAGATATATCATCCATATTGCCTCAAAGTTCATAACACTGCAGAGTCTTCAAAATGAGATCCACAATCACTCAAAAGATTTCACTCTAATTATCCTTTGCAGGTAATAAGGAATGAATGGATAATTCCTTTAAAAATGATAAAATGCTGTTGGAAAGAAAATCTATAAAATCATCCATTAATACATATATTTTGATTAACCAATTACTTGGGCCCAAAATTAAACAGAAAGTGAATAATGCCTTGAGGTAACTGTATTGTGATTTTGATGACCCCTAAACTTCTCACTGAAAAAAAAAATAATGTTTTGAATAAAGAACATTATGTTGGTAATCCTCTAAATCTCCAAGGTATGGAAAACTGCAAACTATAAAGAATTAAGTCAAAGATCTCCCAAAATACAATGGAGAAGTTCACAATGATGATGAGTAGATTGTAATAAATTTCAGACCAAGAAGAGAGCAAGAAAAGCAGAACCAAATTGTCAACAAGTGATATATGATCAGGGAATGAAAGTTATCATTTATTGAGAGCAAGAGATAACCACTACATAGTTTACATATGTCTTGGTGTCCACACCATATCAAGGGAATCAGAGATCATCTATCGCATGCTTTTTGGGTAGTCTGTTTTGAATTTACAGGAGGAATCTGCACAACAATGATGAGAGTGATATATGAGTTGTATTTCAGATTTTTGAAGCAGTAATATCAATGATTTCACAGATTCAATGAAGTGTCAAAGTCTATGGACACCAGTGAGATAGTGTCTTGTCAGAGTTTAAAAGATAATGAGTCAATTATAAAAAAAATTACTGGCGGATGACAATAAAGGTACGGATGCTGAACAGAGAAGGAAGTTATTGTTCCTGTTACATTCAACTAGCCCTTTTATTCTTCTTAATTCTAGATTTGTTTATGTAACAATCAGGAAGGTTTATGGGAGGTAAATGGAGTTTTCTTGCTACAGTCTCCACACAGTTTCAATGGTGGTTAATAAGCAGAACCACTGAAATGAGTTTGAGAGGTACATGCTACAAATCAGGTATCTAAAAAGAAATTAAAAGGAATTGTCTAGTCTTTCAGTTTCCACCAGCAAAGGGCTAATCTGTGACACACTCTTCATTGCCACTGATGTTGCCTGGGCCTCTGAAGACAGATCTATGCCCTCTGCCCCCCAGTCATGTGTGGCCACCATGATGAAACTGGGGGAAACTGCTAAAATCATGGTGAGTCAAAGAAAATGACTCCTCCTTCAAGGGAGAGAGAAGACAGTGAGGATGAGGACATGTCGGAAGGCAAAGAAGCAAACAGTGGGTGGGCAGAACCAAGATGGAGGAGTAGAAAGACGCACATACACATAGCTCCAAACCCACAACCCATAGAACGGCTACAGGGAAGTAACTCACGGCGAATTCTGCACCCAGAGGCCATGGAACATTGGAGCGAGGGAGATTTCTGTTCCGGAGAGACCTGCCAACCTCTCGCGGGGGGTCCTTCACTCTGTGGACTGGGCGCCAGGACTGGGAGCTGAGTGCAGCCCTGCCGCGGCCACGGCACCAAGAGGAAAAGACCCGAGCAGGCTTCAGGGACGGGATCTCCAGCGGCTGCACAAGTCCCTCCACCCACAGGTGATGGGGATCGGTGAGAGAGTCTCTTTGGCAGGTCGAGAGGGGAGTGGGGTGCCCATATAACTCAGGCCCCCCTGGGAGGTAGAAGCTGAGAGGCGGCTGCAGACCGGGGCTCCCCAAGCGGGCGGGAGCCTGGATCCATTGTTGAAGGTCTGTGCATAAACCCCCTGAGGGAACTGAGCCTGAGAGGCGGCCCTGCCCCGACCAGAGCATCTGAACTTAATCTCACACTGAATAGCAGCCCTGCCCCTGCCCAAAGCCCTGAGGCTGGAAGCAGCATTTGAATCTCAGACCCCAAGCACGGGCTGGGAGGATCAGGAGGCGAGGTGGGTGTGAGGAAAATATTCAGAGGTCAAGTCACTGGCTGGGAAAAGGCCCAGAAAAGGGAAAAGAAATAAGACTATAGAAGGCTACTTTCTTGGTGAACAGGCATTTCCTCCCTTCCTTTCTGATGAGGAAGAACAATGCTTACCATCAGGCAAAGACACAGAAATCAAGGCTTCTGTGTCCCAGCCCACCCAATGGGCTCAGGCCATGGAAGAGCTCAAAAAGAATTTTGAAAATCAAGTTAGAGAGGTAGAGGAAAAGCTGGGAAGAGAAATGAGAGACATGAAGTCAAAGCATGAACAGCAGATCAGCTCCCTGCTAAAGGAGAACCAAAAAAATGCTGAAGAAAATAACACCTTGAAAAATAGGCTAACTCAATTGGCAAAAGAGGTTCAAAAAGCCATTGAGGAGAAGAATGCTTTCAAAAGCAGAATTAGCCAAATGGAAAAGGAGATTCAAAAGCTCACTGAAGAAAATAGGTCTTTCAAAATTAGAATGGCACAGATGGAGGCTAATGACTTTATGAGAAAGCAAGAAATCACAGAACAAAGCGAGAAGAATGGAAAAATGGAAGATAATGTGAAATATCTCATTGGAAAAACAACTGACCTGGAAAATAGATCCAGGAGAGACAATTTAAAAATTGTGGGACTACCTGAAAGCCATGATCAAAAGAAGAGCCTAGACATCATCTTTCATGAAATAATCAAGGAAAACTGCCCTGAGATTCTAGAACCAGAGGGCAAAATAAATATTTAAGGAATCCACAGAACACCGCCTGAAAGAGATCCAAAAAGAGAAACTCCTAGGAACATTGTGGCCAAATTCCAGAGTTCCCAGGTCGAGAAAATATTGCAAGCAGCTAGAAAGAAACAATTCAAGTATTGTGGAAATACAATCAGGATAACACAGGATCTAGCAGCCTCTACATTAAGGGATCGAAGGGCATGGAATAGGATATTCCAGAAGTCAAAGGAACTAGGACTAAAACCAATAATCACCTACCCACCAAAACTGAGTATAATACTTCAGGAGAAAAAATGGTCTTTCAATGAAATAGAGGATTCTCAAGCATTCTTGATGAAAAGACCAGAGCTGAAAAGAAAATTTGACTTTCAAACACAAAAATGAAGAGAAGCATGAAAAGGTGAACCCCAAAGAGAAGTCATAAGGGACTTACTAAAGTTGAACTGTTTACATTCTTACATGGAAAGACAATATTTGTAACTCTTGAAACATTTCAGTATCTGGGTACTGGGTGGGAGTACACACACAAACATGCACACACGCACACTTACATAGAGACAGAGTGCACAGAGTGAATTGAAGAGAATGGGATCATATCTTAAAAAAAAATGAAATCAAGCAGTGAGAGAGAAATATATTGGGAGGAGAAAGGGAGAAAATGAATGGGGCAAATTATCTCTCATAAAAGAGGCAAGCAAAAGACTCATTAGTGGAGCGATAAAGAGGGGAGGTGAGAGAAAAACATGAAGTCTACTCTCATCACATTCCACTAAAGGAAAGAATAAAATGCACACTCAATTTGGTAGGAAAACCTATCTCACAATACAGGAAAGTGGGGGATAAGGGGACAAGCAGGGTGGGGGGGATGATAGAAGGGAGGGCATGGGGAGGAGTGTTGGGGCCCAGCTCTGGACCGTGGCCTCCTGTATGGAAAATAGAGACACCTGGAGGTGTTAACCTGCTTACGTGGCATGCTAGCTGGTCTAGTAAGCTACGAGGTACTGGGAACGCCTCAGTAACAGGGTAGACTCCACCTACGGGGAGGAACATGGGAGGAGCTCGGGTGACTAAAGATATACTGGAGCATTGGGGAGATGGGGGGGCGGAGTGAATGGACAATTAAAGAGTGAACTGCTGCCAGCTCGGGTGTTCTGTCTAGTTATTCCCCTCCCCCACAGGAGGGACCAGGGACGCCTGAGGACCAACAAAGACTTAGATCTTGAGGTAAGATTGCAAGCGAAGCCCCAGGGAGGGAGGATTAGCTTAGAGAGCCCGGGACATTTAAAATAAGTAAAAGGAGCATGGGATATTTAAATTAGTGTAGAAAGCCCTGGACAGAGGAGAGTGCAATTCGAGGTCGACACTCATGGGGAGGGATAGGATCAAAAGTGAATAGAAGTAATGGGGAACAGGATAGGATGGAGGGAAATATAGTTAGTCCTATACAACACAACTATTATGGAAGTCATTTGCAAAACTACACAGATTTGGCCTATATTGAATTGCTTGCCTTCCAAAGGGAAGGGGTGGAGAGGGAGGGAGGTAAAGAAGTTGGAACTCAAAGTGTTAGGATCAACTGTCAAGTAATGTTCTTGCCACTAGGAAATAAGAAATACAGGTAAAGGGGTATAGAAAGCTATCTGGCTCTACAGGACACAAGAGAAGATGGAGACAAGGGCAGAGAGGGATGATAGAAGAGAGAGCAGATTGTTCATAGGGGCAATTAGAATGCTTGGTGTTTGGGGGGGGGAGGGGATAAAAGGGGAGAAAATTTGTAACCCAAATTTTTTGAAAATGAATGTTAAAAGTTAAATAAATAAGCTTAATTTAAAGAAAGGGAAAAAATAAAAATTAAAAAAATAAAAAAAAAATAAAGAAGCAAACAGTGGAGAAGAGGGTGTGGTCCCTCAGAAGGACAAGAGGACTGTGGCTGCACAAAGAATGTACAAGCAAACAAAAAGAGCCATTGTTGCCCCCTCACTGGCCAAGAAAGCAAAGATAACTCCCAGCAATAAGGCCACCATAGCCCTGGCTGAGAAAGTGGTTATTGTATTCAAAACCTTTACCACGCAGGCATGAAGGGAGTAACTCTATCTAAAGCAGCAGTCACTTCAGTTAAAGCAGCAACTCCCCCACCAAAGGACAAAAAATGCAAAGAATACCAAGAAAGAGAACAGTGAATCTCAAGAAAATGACAGAGGAGATCAAGAATTTGAGCCACAAAATGGGAGCAGCTCCAGGCAAACAACATTTTGAAGGTGAGGAGGAAGATGAGGAGTAAGATGATTGTGAGGAGGATGAAGAGGAGAATTTTACAAAGCTTTGTGAAAAGTCTGTTGGAAGACACTACAGAAGAAACATTGCAAGATTCATTTCCCAACTCAGTGGGTGCAGGATAGTCATAGACATGGAGAAAGGTTCATCTACAGGGTTAGATTTCATGGACTTCAACTCAAAAGATGCTTAATGGGAAGAGACCATGGAACATGGGGAGGTTAATGGAAGCAAAGGCCAAGTCCAGTGACTTTGGAGACTGAAGGTAGTTTTTAGTGGCAGAGGCTGAAGAAACTTTAGAGATCAGGAACCCAGGGAGGAGAAGGAAACAACAAGCCATAAGGAAAGACGGCAACATTGGAATAGCTTCTCTCCATTCTCTTTTTCCTTGCCATTCAAACAGACTCTAAGGATTTTATTTTGTCATTTAATCATTTATAGAGCTTTGGGAGGACATTCCAAAATAGACATGTAGTCCAGACATCATCTTGAAAAAAACCTGGATGACATTTCAGGGAGAAAGCGTGTTGGTTTTTATTGAATGGATATTCTACATAAACATTTTTTGCAGAGATGACAGGTAATAAATGTGAGTTAACCCTTTCGTCTATGAGTTGTCTTCAGTTTATAATGTTATAACCCACTGATAAAGCTACTTTTTTCTACAAAAAAACAATTGTCTAACCCCAAGTCAAACATGTCCTAAGTCATGTACTTCAAGCCAGTATCAGCAGTAAAATGATGAAAACAATAGACTCATTCTTAGTTTATGGCATTTTGCTGACTGTTCTCTGCCTGACTGATTCAAGGGAATAAGCAAACAAACAAACAAGAAAACAGAAACTCTAGCACTCCCTAGTAAGGGAAAAGATTATTGGCCATGAGCAGAAAGTACAGGAAGTAGGAGATGACTCTGAAGAGACACCACGCTGAATTCACTAGAAGAAACTGGAAATTCTGCATCATTGGAGACTTGAATTGCCACAGTTATATATGTAACCTGGCCATAGGAATTCTCTTTTATACATACCCTTTTATACTGGTGGTACTACAACCTGTAAGATCATGTACTCCAAGTGGACAGAGACAGATAAAGGCTCTTTTGTTGTTGTTCAATTGGCTGTGCTGCTTGATTAAATTTATTTTGTTTTAAATATTGGTTTTTACACATAAGTATGTTAGTATATGAGCTATGAGACATTGTTTTGAGTGAATAATGACCCACAAAGTTCATTAAGTGCAGGATAGCTTTCCAAGGCCTTGAGTAACTTTCTGAATTAAGGAAGGCATAGAACTAGAGATGTAGGTCCTTTGAGCAAAGACATTTGTTACAGAAGTCTGGGCAAGTTGTAAAAATTACTAGAACAAGGCTTAAAAAGCTTTGTCAATGGACCATTAAACTCTAGCATGAAGAATGACTATGCTGAAATCTCACAAAATTTTAGAGAAGTATAAAGACATTCAGCATATTCTTATAAAAAAAGAATATTTGTTGATCAAGCTTTGGTGGACAACTTGAAAAATAAGGATGGGTAAGTGTGAAAGGTGAGTAGTTTCTTGGTCCTATCTATATGTATGAGTCTTATAATTTAATACATTAAAAATTAGAGTCCAAAGGGAAGAATATAAGGAGAAAATTCCATACTCCTGACTCAAACTTCTTTTCAGATATTTTTTGTAAGTTTCATAAGGGAGTTTCATATGGCACCTTTGGCAGGTTGTAGGTATGTCTAGAAGGAATCGAGTGTACTCTATGCGAGTAATTAATGAGCAACTTGAACTCTGGGGAGAGGGATGAGTCAAATACAGCAAGACTATTTCTCTAATTGGGAAGAAAAAAAATAGTCCCAGTAGCCAAAGCCAGAATGGTATGCTTCCAGATTCTTTTCATTCTCAGCTGAAAAGCTATGTTGCAGGAAACAGAGAGGAGCAATGTGGAACAGAGAAAGCAGTCCTCTCAAAAAAGGTGCATGGTCCTTAAGGTTCCTGAGATTACCTGTCACAGGTAAAGTTCATTGTCTAGCATCGTTAGAGTCAGCTCTAGCCACGGCATCCAGGAAGTATGCATGGCTATTCTACTTCCAAACCTGGAGTAAGGAAAGTTTAAAATTGTCCTCAAGAGAAAATAAGGTAGGCTAGAGTTATATTGAACTACAATTATGTATCAGATAAAGTTTAATGAGGAAATGTCCACGGGTGGAAAACCTTCAGCCTAGAGGCCACATGTGGCTTTCCGGGTCCTTGAGTGTCATCCAATGACTGAATCCGAACTTCATAGAACAAATTCCCTTGAGGACCTAGAGGACCACACATGGCCTTAAGGCTGCAGTTTCCCCACCCCTGACTACAGTATATAAAAAAATTAAAGGTATCATTTTTTAATGTATATGTACATGCAAGGAAATTAATTTTTAGTAAAAATTGCATTTCATAGCAAAATAATGTGACTCACTTAAGTGAACAACTTTCTACTTATCCTTTTCAGGCAGCATCAAGTCAATTGCCATATGTAATCATACCCCCAAAATTTGACTGACTGAGAGGCAGCTACCACCCAAATCAAGCAGAGTAACTAGGAAGCTTACCAATATCTTAAAGGCAGGTAGAGGAAAACCAAATCTACAGTGGTGGTAAAAGTCATGCCTATATGGAAATATATTTCTAGAGTTCATTTTCAATATGTCATCATTTAAAAATTTTTGATTTATTTTCCATATCAGTCCTTTCTATTTCTGAGGAAATAAAAGAATACTGAAGTACCAAATAGGACAAACATAAAATGGATGGGAAGGAGAAAGAGTATTATCATTTGACTGTTTTTTAAATGCCCTCTTGAAGTCCTATAATTGATGCAGTCTGGGAAACGTTAGACTTTGGCCTGGAAACACAATATGACTAATGTTAGTACATGAAGAGCTTAAACTCTTTCTCATATTCCCATACTAATCACCAGGAAGGGACAAGTGATAGAAACATAAAGGATTGCTGGGTAGACAACTAAATGAAAACTCTCATAAATCAAATGCACAAAATCAAGGTTACTGTTTCTGACAAAGATGTACTGATACAACTGACATTGCATTTTGCCATGTCTCAGGAGAAAAAAAAATGATGTAGAATATTTACTCTACAAAACATTTTTTTATAAGCTAATGAGCCTGATTCCCTCTTGATCATATACAGTACAAAACCATCTTTTTCTTGCCTTGGTGCCCTCTTACAATTCTCTGAGAATCAAGGTTACCCTGGGATTCAAGGAGAATTGATGTTCAATCCATAACAATCTATATGATTGATAAATATAATAACATTGGTATTTGTATATCCCAATGAAACACTGTTTTTATGCACATAGTGAATTCCTCTTTTGGTGAAGATTGAAACTCACCAATACTTTCTTACACGATAGAGCCTTTGTTCAGCTGTTTTCATAATCCTTCTTTTGAGGATCTGCCAATAAACTGGAGGTATTCATGCAATTCTTTTAACATGGGCACCAGAGCAGCACTTTATTTCTTAACCCCCAATCTTACTATACTATTGATTCACCTCATTTATTTTAATTCATATATATATATATATATCAAACATATATACATATGTACATATGAAATATGTATATATTTGATACTATCATTTTTTACTACTTTCCAAGTATGATTTATTGTACCATATTTAGATTTACCATATGGTTTTTCTGTAGCCCTTTATGAAAGTATTGTAAAGATCAAATGGGAAAAAAATATGTGAAAGAGCAAAGAGGTAGAGTAATGTGACTTCTTTTGATCATTATGATAATATTACAAAAATATCTCACATTTGTAGATATTTTAAGTGCCTCCTTGAAGAAACGAGAATGACTTTTGTAGGAGACTACACATAAGAAGCAAACAACTGGACCAGTGACTGAGTATCCATCTTATCAGACCCATTTGTTGTTGATTTGTCTAAGCCCCAGCATTCTTCACCTTTGAGGTTACAGACAAAGAATGTACAAAAAAGTCAAGACGTGACAGACCTCTGACTATCTCTCCTCCCCATTGTGGATGGTGTTGCTGTTTGTCCTTAATTCTTGAAAGCACCAAGATATCAGGAGGGTGCAGACTTTACTTGAATTGGATTTGAGACGGAAGTTGAGACAGTTGGAAAAGTCGCCAACCTCACTCTCTCTCCTCCAGAGTCATTGGAGTCCAGTGGCAAGACAAAGTCAGGATGACTAGAAATGGTACTGGATGCAATGGAAGACCTTGGTCTTTTTAAACTAAGATCTTTTGCAGGTCTCAGTTTGTCTGAGGCAATGTCTATTCAGTAATTAAAGGCTAGGTAAGAATTGAGGCAAAAAATGACCTAGTTTGCCTTCCAAAAGAATCATTCTGGGAGGGGAAGACCTCAAAGTTTCCTTCCTCTAATGCTTACTACTTTGTAGACTTAAAAACATAATGTAATCTCTTTAGACATCAATTTCCTTATTTGTGAAATAAGTGGCTTGAAGTTGAGAGACTCTTATGTCCCCTGCAGTTCTAGCTCTCTTCCTTTGGTCCTGTTTTAGCACTTAGGGTTATCTTTCTCAACTTAGAGGTTAGGCTCCCAGCACATGATTAATTCTGGTTCAAAGTACTTTGTGGGTATGCATCTTAAAACTGTGAAGTCCTAAGCTCCATCAATGTTTAACATACAAAGCAAGATAATATAAGTAGCTCAAAGCAGAGACAGTTAATAAAAATAAAAATTAAGAAAATGGACAACAAAATATTTCTTCCATAAATCTAGGATGAATCCTCTCAGAATAAAAAAGCCAATAGTTAGATAAATAGGCACATATATTTCCCTGTGGGGGAAGGGTGCAAGTACATTGTTGTTGACTTTTCTTTGGATTCCTCATCAGTCTAGGGAACAGTACCCCCTGTCAGATACCTCATCTTATTTTAACATGACTTTACCATACACTTATCAATTTCCAATATTTCAAGATTTGCATACATTCCAGATAATAAACCAATCAGTTCTGGATTTCAGGGTTTTCCAGTTTTCACATCCTAATTCTAGTCCATCCTCTCATAAAAACTTGTAGATGAAGAAAAGATAGAAACATTCTAAAGCCCAGTGACAAGATCATTCAGTCTTGTGCCTACTTTGTATTATTCCCAACTTTTATATGCTGATGTGACCTACTTGAAGTTCTCTGGAACTCTGAGTCACTCTCTTTTTCTATGATATCTTCTCCAGCTGAGACATGCAACAGGAAAAAGGAAAGGACTGAACCATGAAACAAAAACCACAAAATGAATCCATGAACAAAGGACTACCCTCCCATCCATATATGGTTTGAGCTCTCTTCCACTTCTTTTGCTGATGTCTTCGCTGAGTTTTCTCTTGCTCTAGAATGAGGGTGATGAACTTAGATAAAAAAAGCAACTTCTGTCTATTACAGAAGTCCTAATATAACCTTTTGGTTAGTTGCAGTCCTTCTGACTGGACTCACCAAATGATATTCCTTGGAGCCATTATTGTCTATGGCTCACCTTTCTGTTTATTAAAATAGTCAACACTTTGTAACCAAATGAATAAAAACACAGATGTACATAGCACATTCTTATTCTATGTAATAAAAAGATTCGTCAAACTATAGCAAAGAAAATATTGAAATATCTGTAAAGTCACCACAAAATTTAGAAATGAAAGTAACATTTTGTAATATGCAGGCAAGCAGTTCTTCACTAAATGGAGAATTGCACTTCTATGCACACTCTGACCATTCAGCTGGTAATTATTAACTTGAGGACTAGGCTATGTAAAAGCTTTGAGGGAATGCATGTTCAGGGAAAGGATAGTTTGGAAGTGCTAACATTTTGTCTATGAGTGTCATACTAGTTTTGTAGCTAAGCAAGAGATGAGAAAATAGCAAAAGTATTAATTTGGAATAATCGAGAGCATACTTCATAATTCAAATATTGATCCCAGTTTGGGGCAGGGAGGTGGCACAGTGGATGAAGTACTGAGCCTGGGGTCAGGAAGACTCATTTTCCTGACACTGACAAGCTGTGCGACCTTGGACAAGTTATTTAATCCTGCATCAGTTTCCATATCTTTAGAATGAGTTGGAGAAGGAAAGGTGAAACTATTCCAGTATTTTTTTTTTGCCAGGAAAACCACAAATCGGGGGTATGAAGAGTTGAGCATGATTGAAAAAAATGAGTGAATCCCATTTGTGTGTGTGTGTTCATCTTTTGTTGCCAAAGAAGACCATGCCATCAGAGAAATAATGACATGCCTTGTACTTGACTTTGTTTTGAGTGAGGGAGGCTGTGCAGGTCACCAGCCTCACTTCTCCTCCAGAACCATCTGAATGCAGTGACCAGACATTCATCAGGATGACTGGAAATGACCCAGGATGAGACAATTGGGGTTAAGTGACTTGCCCAAGGTCACACAGCTAGTGAGTGTCAAGTGTCTGAGGTGAGATTTGAACTCAGGTCCTTCTGACTCCTGCACTGGTGCTGTATCAGCACCCAGCTGCCCCTAGTGAACCCCAGTTATATTTTTGGCATATAATCAACCACTGTACTGTACAGACTTCTGGACTCATGGAGACCCTACCCTGGGGGACTTAACTTATCAACCTTTGTAACTCTTGCCTTGAAACTCCTTCCCTGAGGCCCGATTGTCTTGGTTTATGGGTCAGTGAGCACAAACTCACTTATTACGCTGTATCCATCCAGTCCCACATGAAAATTTACATCCAATTTGTCCATCCAGCCTCTCCGACTTCTGTCCATAAACCCAGTTGCCACCTGCCCTGTTCCATTCTTTCTAAGGAACTATAGTTACGTTGATATTATCATTCTATCTGGTAAAGAGTATGTCTGTAGAATCTTCTATGGTTCCACTCACTATGATGATGATTTTCTAGATAAAAACATTCTTTTCTAAATACCACTTTCTTAATTGTGGCTTGGTCCAATGCACAAATTTTAGCATAGCTACAGGATAAATCTCTTAAATTATACTTATACTTGCATACTACTTTCAGGAGTATATTAATTTTTAAAATAATTTATATGAGGTGATAGTTTGAAGCCACTCATCGACTTATTAGGACTTGATATTTTTGGTTACTACTCTCAAACTATTTCACTTAATTATAAAATCAGGGGATCAATCTGATACTTCTTATTTGCTTTATAAGTCATTCAATAAGGCAAGAAATTCAACTTTTCTATTTTACAAATCATCCTCCATCCCTTTATTTAATACTGAATAATAGATGCAATGTTATTTTTTTTTCCTTCTAGCAACCTTTTATTCCTCATTTTCATTACATCTAAACTATCTTATTACTCTGTTCTCCATGGCAATAGCAAGTGATCTCATCAATATGGATACTTCTCTAATTATTAAAAATACCAAACAATATATGTCTTCTTGTTCTTTATGACCATGCTTAGATCACCTACATGATAATTCCAGGTCCTTTTCCATTTGTACATTTCTCTGACAATATATCTCATTTCATTTCTGTGTCATTCATTATTGATAATATATTTGAGTCTACTTACACTCATTATTTTTCTCTCCATTATTTTCGGGGGTGACCTACAACTTTGATTATCCACAGGCCTTAGTGTTCCATACTTTAAATCCTAATAGAGTTGTTAGAAAATAATGTATGCTGTTGTTGTTGTGTGTGTGATTTTAAAAATGTAAGCCTTTTTCCAGATAGAAGCTTATGATCATAAAATAATCTGTAGTTTCCCAAATGCATTCCCTTTCATTCTTTTTTTTAAAATTCTGTGCCCCATTCATTGATCTGTTTTTCATCTAGAGTGTCAATACAATTATAAATGCTTTTAGAAAAACTATCTAGGTGTTTCTATCAATTGACATGTTGTCAATTGACAATAGGCATTCTTCATTCACCTGTTCATTCTTGTGTCAATAAACTTTCCATTAAGTTATTATGGATTTCATTTAAGAGGTTCTGTCACGTTCTAGAACTTAGTGAATGGATTTTGTGCTTCACATCATCCATCATGGTGACAAGTATCTTCAGCAAATATAATTCTCCCCATTTTAAATAACTATCACTTGGTATTTATAAAAAAGGAGTTGTTAAATGAAGTTAAACGTGTTCAGAGTACTAACCTAGAAACTAATCCTAAAAAGACTTTCTCTAAATTCCCTGACCTCAAGGAGCTTGTATTCTAATGGGGACATAAAACATCTATGTAAATAATTAGATACAAGACAATTTGAGGAGGGAAATAAAATGAACTAGAGTGATCAGGAAAAACTTTATAAAAGATTATAGCAAATGAGCTGAACCTTAAAAAAATAAAAAAGCTGGGAGTTTCAAGAGGAAGAAGTGAAGAAGGGGTTAATTCCAGGCATGTTTTTACCGCATAATTATTGGATAGAAATGCATTGGACCAGAAATGAATCAGTATAGCCAATAGTTCCAATACAAAAGAAGAAAAATATCATCAACCAGCGCCCACAAATCCTATCGCTGATTTCCTTTGTGTGCTAAGCATACAACTGAGAGGTTTAAAATTGATATAGCCTCTATTTGAATCCAATCATTCCAATAAAATTCAATAGTATTCAATTTTGGAGCTAATTTTTCAGTGCTCTCTGTCTTGTTGGCAGTGATACACCACTTATCAACATAGTTTATGAGGATGTAGGCACTTCATTTACAACAATACGAGGTTTTTAAATTTGTCACTCAGTTCTTTGGAATGCTAATATTCTTTGTCTCATTGATTCTAGTCTCCAAAAATTGTCATAAAATATGTTGTGACTAACCAAGGTCAATTTTGCTCTAGCTATTTGAGAATTTAACTTTGTGGAAAGTAGAGAAGAGCGTAGAGCCTGCTTTGCATACAAATAGACTTAGTGGCATTATTTTAAAAAAAGTATAGAGTTTCTTACATTTTTTTATCTATAGAAAATTTATTTAAGGTACTATATGAAGAAAAGAAATAAATTATGCTGAATATACAAGACATTGTAATGGTAAAAAAGAATAAGAATACTCTAAGATCATATATGAAATCTCCTTCAGGATATCAGTACAATTGAGATTAAGAATGAAGTCAATTATCTGAATAATTTTGTATTTTTTAAAGATTAAAATGTATGTTTTTACTAGAATAAGGAAACTTTAATTCAACATTTGCTATATGTATGTTTCTGGGCACATCATTTTATTCCTGTAAGTCCCAGTTTCCTAATTTCTTAAATAGGATTAATACTATTGGAACTTTCTACATATTAGTATTATTATAAGGAGGATTTTGTACATCCTAAAGTCTCATTTAAAGGTAAGCTATTCCCACTTAGAATGAATGTGGAAGCAATGTGAAGTATGTGAAGATTATAGCTGCTCACTTAACTGTAACCTTCCCTACCTAACCTATTTCACACTTTCTTGCTTATGCAAACTGAGATATACGTCATATAAATGGCAATTCTCCAAACATTTCCATCTCCTTTGAGTTATAACTTGGTCATTTGTCTTGGGTTTAATATAAAACTATTCCCCAGTTACAAAAGAAGAAGAATCAATTCATCAACAACATGGAATATTTGGGAATTTAAAATCTGAGAATTACTATTTTTTCTTTGTGGTTAAGTTAATGTAATCCTAATTTAGCATAGATAAAGTTAATCCAAAAAATAGTACAATGGACATAGTGTTGGATTTGGATTCAGGATGACTTCAGTTTGAATCCTGCCTGAGATATTTAATAGCTGTGTGTTTGGGCAAGTCTCTTAAACTTTGCCTATTTCAGTCTTGTCATTTGCAAAATGGAGATAATAATATTAACTATCTCCTGAAGTTGTGATAAAAACAAAAGGATATAGTCTTTGTGAAGCACTTTGCACACTTTAAAGTATGATCTAAGTGCTCTTATAGTAGTAGCAGTAGTAGTAGTAATAGTAGTGGTAGTAGTAGTAGTAGCAGCAGTGGTAGTAGTGGTAGAAGTAGTAGTAGTAGCAGCAGTGGTAGTAGTGGTAGTACTTGTAGTAGTTGTAGTCATAGACAAAAATAAAGGGATACAAATCACAGTTTTGCAAGGCAGAAGAACCTTTCAACTAACAATATTCCAGACCAAGTACCTAATTATATGGACAAGAAAAGTGAGGCTCAGAGAATTGCCCAAACTACAAAGGTGACAGATTACAGAATTGGGATTGAACTCCAAGTTCCCTCTCCACTTCTAAAACCCTTTCATAGCCTGCTGCCTACCTAACATTCTGTTTTAGGTTTTATAGATATCTCACTGATGATCCTAGTACAGGCAGAAGACAGCTTAAGGACACCAATTACTTTTTGGTGTTAGGTAATGAAAAGGGAGAAAGGGCATTGAACATATCAGCGTAGAATTAATCACAACAAACTTTGCAAACTTCCTTTTCTCCCCCTAGGCTCTGAGTAAAAGTTCACAATATTCTTATGAAGTGTATTGGTTATATCTATAAAAATAATTTTTCCATTTGTCTGTTAAAATAATTAAGCATTGAGAACAGGGAAAATACACAGGGAAAATTAACTGAAATCTAAAGAATAAAATTATTAAGCAAGAATTGTGCCAGTATGATGTTATTATCCATTTATAAAGTTTCAGTATTTAATAATGTGAATATATTTTTACATTATATCTGTTATTTATTTTATATATAATATAATATTTATATTATATTATATATAATGCTCATTATATAGATCATTAATGATTATATGTATGTAACTATATCATATCTACATTCATAATTCAGTACTTTAAACTTGGATGAATCTATAATCTCATCAATGTCCTATAGCAGTTGATATGACAATTCATCGATTTTTTCAATATATGGTGTTATTTTTGTTTATAATCATTCAAAAATCCTCCAGATATGATACTCAGATCTCTTGACATTGAATGAATACCAATGGAACATGAATGATATTGTAGAGCTATCTTTTGCTATCCCTAATAGACCACCTCACCTCATCTTTTAGACTCTCTTCCCTTATGATATCCTTTCTAGAACTTTTCCTCTGCAATTCTTTGTTGATAATGTGTTTTATATCCTCTCTAACCACTATGTATCTTTCCTTGGATGATCTAGAATGTCAATTCTTTAAAGACTGGTGGTATTCTATGATTCAGTTCTATACAATGCCAACTGAAGAACATTGAAATTAAAAAGCATAGCTCTTTGGTCCAGGAAGAAATTTGGGGTTATTAAACATAATATGCAGTATTCTCAAAGCAGTCTATGCAATTATCCCCTTCCTGTTTAATTCTAGGACTTGCTCACTAGTCATTCAAAATGTTTGTCCATGCTGAGGGACCAATTCAATGGGTTGTATCTCTAAATACAGATAGGCAATATGCACATTTTTCATCTACTTGATTTTTTTGTTTGCATAGATGGGAAAATTTTTTGAGTAATTATGCATCTCATTTAAAAAGAAAACATGCAATATCCTAGGACTTAAAGTAAATAACACAATGTCATCTGTAAAAAGAAGCAAAAAAGAGAACCTTGCTATACTTCAAGGAATTTATCTTTTATTCGGATGCTACAGTATCATTCCTTACAGTGACACGTCTTTCACTAGCATATGTCCTTCTGTTTTATGTCTCATCTAATATTAATTAGAGGATTATTGGTAAGTAGGAGGGTGGAGTCAAGATGTCAGAGTAAAAGAAGAGACTTGCTTGAATTCTCCATGAAATCCCTCCAAATACCTGTAAAAAATGACTCTAAACAAATTCTGGAGCTGCCAAACCAACAGAATGACAGAGTGAAGCAAATCTTCAGCCCAAGACAGCCTGGAAAGTTGACAGGAAGCATCTATTTTGCTAGGCTAGAACAGAGCACAAAGTCAAGTGTGGGACATGTGGGAACAGATGCGGCCTGAGCAGGCCTCAGGCAAGTGAATCACTGGGGGTTTTCAGATTTCACAATTCCAAAAGGTGGAAGACAACTTGGAAGGTCATTGGAAAAAAGCCTCTTGGACTTATGTGAGAGAGTAGCACTGTTTGACACCAGCCCTGGGGTGTCAAAGGGGCAGCAGAGTCCATGGATGTGGCAGCAGCAGCAACAGCTGTTTCCGAACTTCTAGGCCCACAAATTGTAGGGGAATGGAGTGCTTGATTGGAGGGAAATAGCAGGGATCTCTTTTCAGGTGCTGAGGAAGACTTCTCTTGCTTTGACCTGCTTGGATATGGGTCACAGTCCTGGGTGGAGGTTCTAGGGTGAGGAGGAGTGCTGGCATGGTAGAGCTTGTGGCAGCAGTGGAGAGAGACTCTTCCTTGTGGTTCCAAGGTGACAAAAAGTGCTTGAGGTCATTCACAGACCAGAGCACAGACCAGGAGAAGAGTAAACACCTCTCCTTTCATTGTGCAAACTTGGAAGAGCTGATGTGTTACTAGATGTATTTCTGAAATAGAGCTGCATAAAACCTCTGTAGCTTGAGACAGTAGCTCCCCACCTCCCAATCCCCCTGCCACCATGGAAACAGACAACTACTTTGACAAAGAACTCTGAAGTCAAGTATAATTGATTGGGGAAATGAACAAAGAGAGGGAAAACAATCAGACTACAGAATCTTATTTTGGTGACAAGGAAGATCAAAACATACAACCAGAGGAAGACAACCAAGTCAAAACTCCTGCATCCAAAGCCTCTAAGAAAAATATGAATTGGTCTCAGGCCATGGAAGAACTCAAAAAGGATTTTGAAAATTAAGTAAGAGAAGTAGAGAAAAATAGCAAAGAGAAATGAGTGATGCAAGAAAATCATGCAAAACAGTCAACTGTTTGCTAAAGGGCACCCAAAATGCTGAAGAAAAGAATACCTTAAAAATAGATTAACCCAAAAGGCAAAAGGTGTCCAAAAAGCCAATGAGGAGAAGAGTGCTTTGAAAAGCAGAATTAGCCAAATGGAAAAGGAAGTCCAAAAGTTCACTGAAAGAAATTAATTCCTTAAAAAGTAGAATGGAGCAGATGGGAGCTACTGACTTTACGAAAAATCAAGAAATTATAGAACAACCCCCCCCCCCCCAAAAAAAAAGAAGACAATGTGAAATACCTCATTGGAAAAACAACCGACCTTGAAAATAGATTCAGGAGAGATAATTTAAAACTGATTGTACTCTATGAAAGGCTTGATTGAAAAAGGAGCTTAGAAATCATCTTTCAAGAAATTATCAAGGAAAACTGCACTGATATTCTAGAACCAGAAGGTAAAATAGATATAGAAAAAATACACTGATCACCTCCTGAAAGAGATCCCCAAAGAAAACTCCTAGGAATATTGTAGCCAAATTCCAGACTTCTCAGGTCAAGGAGAAACTCTAAGAAGCCAGAAAAATTTGAGTACAGTACAAGAGGATAATACAAGATCTCCAAGATCTAGTAGCTTTTACATTAAGTGATCAGAGGGTATGGAATATACTATTTCAGAGGTCAAAGGAGCTATGATTAAAACCAAGAATCACTTACCCAGTAAAACTGAATATAATACCTCAGGGAAAATAATGGACATTCAATGAAATAGAGACCTTTCAGGTATTCTTGATAAAAAAGATCAGAGGTGAATAGAAAATTTCACTTTTATATATAAGAATCAGGAGAAACAAGGAAAGGTAAACAGAAAAGAGAAATCATAAGGAACTTACTAAAGTTGAACTGTTAAATATATATGTATATATACACACATATATGTACATATACATATATACAGATATATACAGGTATATATACATACATACATACATACATATATATAGTCGGGTGCAGGGTGAGTTGAATATGAAGGGATAATACCTAAAAAATTAAATTAAGGGGTGAGAAAAGAATAAATTGGGAGGAGAAATAGCAAAATGGACTGAGGTAAATTTCTCACATAAAGGAGGCAAGAAAAAGCTTTTACGTTGGAGGAGAATAGGGGGGAGGTGAGAGGAAATGAATGAACCTTCCTCTCATCGTATTTAGCTTAAGGAGAGAATAGCATGCACACTCAATTTGTTATGAAAATCTATTTTACCCTACAGGAAAGTTTGGGAGGAAGGGAATGGGGGAATGATAGAAGGGAGGGCAAATGGGAGGAGGGGATAATCAGTGGTAAACACTTTTGAGGAGAGACAGAGTCAAAAGAGAGGGCAAGATAGGATGGAGGGAAATATGGTTAGTCTTTCACAACATAACTCTTATAGAAGTGTTTTGCATGACTACACATGTATGACCTATATCAAACTGTTTGCTTTCTCATTGTGGATTGTGGGGAGAGAGGAAGGGAGAGAATTTGCAACCCACAGTTTTAAAAATGAATGTTTAAATTGTTTTTGCATGCAAATGGCAAATAAAAAACTGTAATCAGATACAGAAATCTACCTTGCCCTACAAGAAAATAGAGGGAAAGGGGATAAGAGAAAGGGTATGTGTGATGGAAGGGAGGGCAGATTGGGGGAAAGAGTAATCAGAATGCAGGCTGTCTTGGTGTGGGGAAAAAGAAGAGATGGGGAGAAAATTTGAAACTCAAAATGTTGTGGAAGTGAATGTTGAAAACTAAAAACAAATTAAATAATTAAAAAATAATTAGAGCACTATTTAATACAGGTCTCTCTGTTTTATAAATCTTTCAGGGAACATTGTATGATTTTGACATATACCTAGGAGAAACCTTGTTGGAAGAGAGTCTTTAAGAGATATTTTTCTCTTCACAATACAGTGTCTTCTTAAAATCAACATATAGTAAACACATTGGAATCTTTTATTCTCTATATCTTTCAGAAAACTGTATCACAGGAAAGATATCTTCTGCTGTATAATATAATTTGTGATTGCTGTTCTCTTTTAATACATTCCTATCATGACTTTTCTTGATGAATATGCATAGATTATTCTCATAGAAATTTTGTGGAGGATTGAAAGTGGACATAGAAGTCAGTACTTATTTATAATTGCTCATATGCTTTTTTGTAAGCAATAATGTCTCTCATATTTCTGGGATTGGATATCTTCTCTTGGACATAGCATAATAATTGACTCCCTGTAGTCCTCAGAACTATGTAAGCTCCAGGACAGTCCTCCACTGATCTGATCAATGATATCTAGTCTGGCTATTCTGCCCCTTTTCAAAAAGTATCATTCTTGATGCAGCACGTTAGTAACTGGTATGTTTAGGTTCAGTTAATATTATTAATGGAGTACAAATTTGTTATATAAAACTTCACAAACCTTTCCCAATTTTTTCAATCTTTGTTTTGCATGTAATTTTATCCTTAAATGTTTTGCAAATGTTCTTCTTTTTCCGTCTTCAATTCAAATCTGGCCTCAGATATTACCCATGTGATCCAAGGCAAGTCACTTAATCTGTGTCTATCTTAGTTTACTCAACTTTAAAATGAGCATGATAATAGCATATACCTCTCAGGGTCTTTATAAGAATCAAATAAGAAAATATTAGCACTTAAAGAGAGTAAGTGCTTAATAAATGTTTCTTTCCTTCATTTTTCTCTTCCTTCTTTCTGTCTTCAGTCTCAGCCATATAGTTTATAAACGTATATGCCCCAATCAATGATCCTTGCTCTTTGATAAAGTGACACTGCTCATAATCATCTAGTATTCTTCTATGTAAATTTTACACATGAATTTGTATTCTCAACTAGTATTGTCATTGACTGCCAATTTTTCAGAAGGTTCAATGGTTAGACCAAATCTTTGCAGCCTCTGAGAAGTGTAAGAGGCTGCCCAAGACAGGATGATTTTGTATTTTTCTTTTTCATTTCATTAACATGACCTAGAACTAACTGCCAAGTGATCCTCCTACTGGTGATGAACCCTTAACCCCTAAATTAAGCTGGTCCTCAAAAATTTAATCTAGTCTAATTTTTAGTCATGGGCATCTAAGTGACACAGTGAATAGAGCATTGGGTTTGGAATCAGAGAGCTTTATATTCATGAGTTTAATGGCCTCAGACATTTACTAGCTGTGTGGCCCTGGGCAAGTCATTTAACTCAGTTTGCCTCAGTTTTCTTATCTGTAAAATAAACTGAAGAAGGAAATGGCAAACTAGTCCAATATCTTTGCCAAGAAAACTACGTATTTGTTCACAAACAGTTAAACATGGCTGAAAAACACCTGAGCAAAAATAAAATTTTAGCATTGACATAAAGCCTTTTCAGTATTCACGAAACTCCCAGAGATTGATTCACACCATTAGGAAGCATAGAAATACGATTTTAAAAAATCTTATTATTATCTTATAAGTAGATAAAAACATGTTTTTGTGTTTTCATATCAAAAAAGTACAGATAACTTGTGTTAACCTTTTCAAATATTTTTTTTTAATTCAGATTTCACTAACATTGGCAAAGTTAGTCATACTAATTGCCAGTGTAATATAAAGTTAATGGAAATTTAAATAATTCATCATCACCATGTTAATTGCATCCTGTCAGATGTTTACTCCAGCAATATAGCCTTTTTTTTAGAAAATGTGGCAAAAAGCATAAATTTCTTCCTTAACAATGGTTGCATTCACATGAGATATTTGAAGATATTACATAAAGGCAGTGTGGTCTAAGAGGAAGGGTGATGAACAAGGTTTCAAGAGCCTTTGTTTCTGATTCTTGTTGAATGATCACTTAAACTCTCTGAGATTTAATTTTCTCATCTGTTCAATGATGATAATAATATCTATGTTCATTGCGTAGCAGGATTGGCAGGATCAAATGGGATAAGTATGCAAAACATTTTGATAAACTTAAAATATTTTATAAATATTAGATAATATTATTGCTATCTGAAAAACTTAGCAAAGAAAAGATTTTATGACAATTTTCTAGCTAGCATTACCATTCAACAAATGAATTTTGAATATTTGTGATGCAAGCTCCAAAGATGAAAAAAAAAATGGATGCAAACATCAATATATGGAGTTTCTGCTTTGAAAAAAATCGTTAATTATACTTTTACTTCTTTATCCTGAATTATGCATGTACACCCCTCTTAATCACCCAACTAGAGATTGTCAGTCTTAGAGTCAAAAGAATACTTGAGATAGTATTATACCTTGTAGACTAAGTTTTTGTAATTGTTACACATATAAAGAATGTATATATCCTGGAGATACTAGCTTACAAATACTGGCAGTCTTTGAATTCCTGGCTAGACACCCTGTGCCCTGACACTTGGATAAATTTTCTGAGTGCTATTCAGGTAAGAATGATCCTGAAAACCATTTTCTTCAGTCAACTTATCACCTGTTTCTTCTTAATCTAATCTCCTCTCCAAGCAACACTTACAAAATTGGTCACAAATGCAGTACCAGTACCTAGAATCCTTGCATTTTAAACTTGTCCTATTGAATACACATGATTTTATATATTCAAAAATGCCAATGCTATAATGCACATATTACATATCTTTTCCTGAAAAGAAAATACCACTATGATCAAGTTTATTCCAAAGATTGTATTCACTGGATGCCATAGTATTCTGGAAGAAAAATCGAAAATTCATTTACCCATTTGAATAACAAACATGGTAACAAACTTCTGGATGTTTGGCATCATGTGAAACAAGATGGAGTGATTAACTATATCGTTTATTTTATATCCATTTGATTAAGTATTGTATAGACATAACAAGTTCCATGACCTAGTTAGAAAGATTACATTTTGATCATCTCATTAAGTGATTTTGAGAAACAAAAATAGCACTATGAATAAAGTGGAGGAAAACTGGCATATGTTCTGTCTGTATTATTAACAAAACATAGACAGTAATTCCAGTAAATGAGAGCAAATTTTGTCAACAAATTCTAGTTATTTTCATTTAGTTCTTGTTTTCCAGATTTAGAATTTAAAAAAGAAAATCTCTGAAATCTCTGGTTAATAGCTACTTCAAATACTGTTTTTCATCTTCAAAATTTTAGCTACATTTCTAGGAGAGTTTCTAGTAGCATATTTGAGTTAATGATAGAAATTGTAAATAATCTGACTCCCTTGCTAACAAACTCCTCATGAGTCCATCAGGTCCCATACAATATTTTATTGACCTATTAGTTGTATTCATTTTTTTTCACAATGCTTTGCTACCAAGTTGTAATATATCTAATAGATTATGGTTTCTTCCACATTTTATCAATTTATTGATAAGCAGATTATTAAAAAATAAAACAACTTTAGTAATGTGCAGCTAAACAATATTTCTCACATTCTCTTGAGTTATAAAACCTGACATGCTATCATAGATTGAGATTAGTTTAGTTTCCTCAGTTAGTCTATACAAAGAAATGTTTATTACCCACTATTATATTATCTCTAAAGAAGATAACAATTTATTTTTTACTATAACTCTGTTTCAATTCCTTGCCAGCAAAGAATGCAACCCTACTAGTCTGTCTATATTGTTCAGAATATTGTTTTTCTCTCTTTAAAAAAAAAAAAACAAGTACTAACAAACTAGAAAAAAGAAAATACTTTCAATTTCTCATGGTCTATGAGTCCATAAAATATTTTTCAGTATAGTAGGATACAAAACCATGGAGGATTTTTTTTCCTTTAAGGGAAAACACTAGTGTTAACTTGAGGATCATATACTATATAAAACAACAATACTACTGTTAGTTTGAAGAATACATTTGAGCTCAGTTTGGGAAGAAATATGATAATTATATTGTTTCCGCAAATATATTCTGATGGGATTATTCTTCCTTTTGCCTTATTTTCTCCTGAGTCCAGGCAGAATAGTTTAGCATGGACCTAGAGGCAGACTTTTTCCTCCAAACTATTAAAAAAATCAGTTGTGGGAATTTCTTTTCAGATGAAGGTAAAAAAATCAACAATTTTAAAAAAATATTGACTTTGTACCGGGAATTGTGCTGAGCATTGGTCTTTAATATCAATGAATTTAGATATTAATGAGTGAAGGCAAGAGATAAAAGGGAACTGTAACAGGAAAGAATGGTTAGGACAGATACAAAACAAGTGAGTATGGTAGAGAGGTTCTGTGGAGATGTCAGCAGTGCAGCCTGTAGAATAATAAAGATATAGGTTTCCTGTTCTTCCTCTTTAAAATTGAGTTTTTGGAAACCAGTCAGTCAGAAATAGAGGCAGTAGTCCAGAGGTGGAATGAACTTACGGGGTAAAAGAAAGTTTCTATGTCATGATAGAGAAGGTACTATGGAAATGAGTCAATAATGCAATTTAGGAATGAAATTATTTTGAGGTCATTCTTTCACATATGTTTATCTATAGAACCATTAGTGTAATAATAATAAACATGGATATGATACTTTCAGGTTTGCAAAACACTGTGCATATGCAATCTCATTTGATCATCACAAGAATCCTGTAAAAGGAATGGGAGGAGTAACTGTATTTTTCAGATGAGGACATTGAGGCAACTTGTCCAGGGTCATACAGATAGTATATATCTCAAGATGTATTTGAACTACACTTTTCTAGACTCTAAATCTATTGCAATATTTACTCCATTATATCATTTTCTTGAATAAACATGTACACACACACATAAATTATCTATCCTAAGGGAATGCAAGGTCCTTATTTCTACAGATTAATTCATTTGTATCTATATCTCCAGTTCCTAGCATAATATATGGAACATAAGATGTAGTTAATAAATGCTTATTGATTAACTGATTGTTGAAGTGAGTACACAGGAGGGGGGAAATAATGTATCTTTTTATTGAGGTATGCAATAAGATATAATTCTCATATGAAATCATATATGTACAGTTTTTACTCTCTAGTTCTGGGGCCTATTGATTCAATCATAAAAAAAGTTATAATGGAACAGTATACTATTATAGTATGATTATATCTGTAACACAACTATTTACATGGTATGTAGAATCAAGAACAAATACAAAATAGTTCTTAATCTACTAAATCTGAGATCATTTTAAACTTTATTACCCTCTGAAGGGATCTAAGGTGACAGAATCTACAAATTAATTTTTGTATGTTTATGAAAAGACTTGCTTTCTAGCAACAAATAAAGAATTGAATGCATTAAGGAAACAATGAATAGTTGTATATATGCTTATTGTGCTAATTCCAAATTTCTCTCTCCAATATTGAATTTACAACATAATGGAGTTTAAATTATACAATTCATTAATTGAAAGGTTATGATATAATTAAAAGAAATTTAATCTGTTTCTGTTCACAAAAATCAAGCTGATTGCTTCTACCGAAGAGAAATAATTATTAAATTCATTCAGATAAACAAACTAGTGGAATTGGTTATGTGAGAAAATATAGCCTAAATATATACTTGAGAGATTATTGAAGGCCCCTCAAAGTCCAAGTTAATTTTATATGTACACATTTGCATTGAATATTAAGTTGCTTGTTTTTATATGTGCTCTAAAATTTTGCTCAAATATTTGTAAGAGTTTTATGACCTGTAGTCGTATTTTCTTGCAAGGTAGTCCTGTAAATGGTGAGAGCAGCATTTATAAAATTTAATTTATCAAAAGACTACAGAGAATGGAAAAACATTAAAATTTCATGCATAATTCTTTATTTCTATTCCACAGACATTTATTAGACATTGTTATATGTGAGTACTGAACAATAATTAAAATTTTTTAAAGTTTGTGAATGAATAAGACATACAGAGCATTGCTAAATGTAAAATGGATAATTTTGATTGTATTAAACAAAAAAAGTGTTTGCACAGCTAAAATGAATGTATCCAAGACTAGAAGGAAAGTAGGAAACTGGGGAAAATTTATAATTTCTCAGATAAAGGTGTCATATCTCAAATACATAGAGAAGTTTGTTAAATTTATAAGAATATAGGTCATTCATCAATTGATAAATTGTCAAAGGATATGATCAGGTATCTGTTTTTTACAAACAAATAAACTATGAAAAAATGCTCTAAATCAATATTGATTAGAGAAATGCAAATTAAAATAACTTTGAGATACCATATTATACCTATCAGATTGAGTAAAGTCATAGAACAGGAAAGAAACAAGTGCTGGAGGAGATGTGGAAAAATTGGGGTGCTCACTCACTTTTGGTGAAACTGTGAACAGATCCAGCCATTTTTAAAAGCAATCTGAAATTATGCTCAAAGAATTATAAAACTGTATTTCCACAATACTCGAATTGTTTATTTCTGGTGCTTGTAATATTTTCTCCTTGACCTGGGAACTCTGGAATTTAGCTACAATATTTATAGGAGGTTTTTTGGGGGGATCTCTTTCAGGAGGCAATGGGTGAATTTGTTCCATTTCTATTTTAGCCTCTGGTTCTAGAATATTAGGGCAGTTTTCCTTGATAATTTCTTAGAAGATGATGTCTCAGCTGTTTTCCTTGATAATTTCTTAGAAGATGATTTCTCGGCTCTTTTTTTTTTTTTTTTTGATCATGGTTTTCAGGTAGACTAATAATTTTTAAATTATTTCTCCTGGATCTATTTTCCAGGTCAGTTGTTTATTTCGATGAGATATTTCACATTGTCTTCTATTTTTTCATTCTTTTGGTTTTTGTTTTATAATTTCTGGGTTTCTCATAAAGTCATTCGCTTCCATCTGCTCCATTCTAATTTTTAAGGAACGATTTTTTTCAGTGAGCTTTTGAACCTTCTTTTCCATTTGACTAATTCTGCTTTTTAAAGCATTCTTCTCCTCATTGGCTTTTTGGACCTCTTTTTTCTCTTTGGGTCAAGTCAATTTTTAAAAGTGTTATTTTCTTCAGCATTTTTCTGGGTCTACATTAGCAAGCTATCGACTCACTTTTCATGATTGTCTTGCATCGTTCTCATATGTCTTCCCAGTTTTTCTCTGCCTCTCTTACCTGATTTTCAAAATCATTTTTGAACTCTTCCATGGCCTGAGGACATTGTATATTTAATTTGGAAGTTTTGGTTGTAGAAGCCTTGACTTTGATGTCTTCCTCTGATGGTATGCTTTGTTCTTCCTCATCCAAAAGGATGGAAGAAAATACCTTTTCACCAAGAAAGTAACCTTCTTTATTCTCATTTTCTCCCTTTTTGAACATTTTCCCTGCCAGTCACTTGACTTTCGAGTCCTTTGTCAAGTGGAGGGCATAATTTAGCGACCTGTAAGTTCTCAGTTCCTCCAAGGTTGCACAATCAAGGGAGAGGAGTTTATTCCACTCCTTGCCTGCAATCTGGTGTGTAAACAGGATTCCCACTCCAGAGCCTCCACCATCTCCTCCACACCAGTGCTCCTCCTCACCCCAAGACCACTACTCAGGACTCGAGACTCAGATCTGCGGCTTGATTCCCCCAAAGGTCTTTAGGCTGATGGTTCCAAAAGTGTATGTTGCCACCTCAGTGGCTGGAGTCAGACCTGGCTCCCTTCTCACCCAGGTGAAAGAGCTTTCTTACTAACCTTTGAAGCTTTCTTTGGCATTTGTGACTTGATAAATCTGGGAACTGCAGCTGCTACTCATGATTCTGTGCCCTGAAGCTTGCTCCAGTCCTGTCCCTGCTGAGCAGCGAGGCCAAGGCTGTGCTGCACTCCACTCCAAGCCTAGTGCAATAGATCTTTCCAGTCAGCCTTCCAGGCTGTGTTGGGATGGAAATCTCTTTCACTCTGTCGTTTGTTTAGAGTCATTTTTCACAAGTATTTTGTGGGCTATGGGGATAGAGCTAGAGCACATCTGTCTTTCTACTCTGCCATCTTATCTGCTCCCCCTTGATTCATATTTACAAAGCACTTCCAAATGTATAAAACTATTTTCTCAAGGCTATAATCTAAGTGTTGAAAAAAATATCCTTCTCATTTTACTGAAGAAGTAACTGAGGCTCCAAGAGCTTATGACTTGCTCATGATCATGCATTATATATGTCAGAACTGGAATTTCAACTCAGGCATCTGAACTATAAGACCAATGCTCTCTTTGTTCCTATCGTATGTATCAAAGTGGATAGAATGAGATATAACCCTAAGTACAGAAAGTCATCCTATAGAGGGCATTCAATGTACCATCTTTGGAGGCAAAATGAACACAGCACTATAGTGTCTGGTTGTGGAAAAAGACATAAAGAACTGTCAGCAATGCATGGAAAACATATGGCAATTAGGGAGATACTGTAACTTTAAAATTTTGCATCTTCTCTCTAGTTAGACATATATGATCACAGAAACTGAGAAGTAGTAGATAACTGTCATAACTTGGTCCTTTCTCATGTTTCATCAATTTCCACCTACAATGCCAACCTCTAGTAATTCATTAGCATACAGCAGAAAATCAGCTAGCTCTTGGAAGGCTGTGTACTATATATCAAATGTTGTTATGAATTTAAATTAAAAATCCTTAATTGTACCTCAGAAACTTAATGCTATACTCAATGGGCATAGAATCAACAAATCAGAATTTAGAGCTGCATGTTTATCTTCCCCACCCACCAATTAGAAAGCAGTAACTTGACATAAAAAATGAGTTTAATTATGATAAGAAAGAATAAGGATAACTTTTTTTTTCCTGTACAATAGATGAAACTGCTAGATAAGTGAAATCTTTTCTTGTGTCAAAAAACAAAAAAACAAAAAAACAAAACTAATGACAAGAATTAAACCGAATCAAAAATTCAACATTTATTTTCTTGATTGGAGACAATGGTCAGACCATTACTAGTTGTGTGACCATATATAAATCCCTCAACCTCTGTCCAACTCTCTTTCTTCAACCTTAAAATGGATGTAATTATAGCACCTAACACCCAGGATTCTTGCGAGGATCAATTGAGATATATTTGTAAAGCATTTAACGGACTGACTGGTATATAATAGGGGCTTAATAAATGCTTATTTTCTTCCTCCCTTCTTTCTTAGAAGTTAGGGGCTTTCATTTACCCCTTATAGCTTCCTGAGACCATTTTTTCTTCATCTGCTGTTGTCTCATAGATTCCCTCACTTCTGGATCCATTACCTGAAAGGTCCACTGGGGACTGAGAAAATGCTTAATCCAATTCCTCTTCCTTTGTATGTGCATACCTTATTTATGATTGAATTTTTCAGATGTTGTACGTCAACCACAATTCCCCATGAACAGAAAGTGTTTTATACATCAACATTTTCTTTTGAGCTAAAATTTTCCTGAAGTATGAATGTGCATTTTGTTCATGTATATAGGATAAGTATATCCTCATGGTTCTTAAATGAAATTTGTGTATGTGATTTATTGGGTGTAATACGCACAAATACATCATTTTCAATGGCTCAAAGAACCCACTATTTCCAAAAATAGTCATGATGCAGAATCTGGGATATAACAGAAAGAATTCAGACAGAGGCTATGGAGTAAGTGGGAAAAACATTGAATTTTGGGTTAGAGGAATTATCATTAAATTCCCTTACTACTATTACAACTACAACTCTTCTTCCTCTTCATCCTCTTCTTCTTCCCTTCTCCTTTTCCTTGTCCTCCTCCTAATACTATTACTACCAAAACACCTTCTGCTTCCTGATATTTGTATAATTCTCTAACTCACTTCTCATACACTATTTAATTTGATACCACAAATAAATCTATATGAAAGGTGTTATAACTCTTATCTCCATTTTACAAATGAGGAAGCAAAGGCTTAGAAGTTGAATTGGCTTGTCTATTATTGTGAATAATTTAACCTTGCTGAGGCTGAGTTTCTTTATCTGTATAAGTAATCAGCTGGTCTTGATAAAACATAGAGATCAATTACTTCCCGACATTCTTGTGACCTTCATAATATCCTTCTTGGGTACTTTGAGGGGAAGACACATGGAAGACACAGTAAAGATGGTAACAAGTTCAGAAATCGATGGATTCATCTCCTTTCTGAAACTGGAGCAAATAAAAAGAACTGAAGATAATATGGAGGGGACTTGGAGTAAGTTGGGGCAGTAAATTGGGATAAAGAGGGAACTCATAATAAATGGCATCCATTTTTTCTGTAAATTGTACAGGACACTCTGCTGAAAGGGTTTTAGAGGACTTGAGTAGCTTACAACTTATTGTTATGGTTGTGATAGATATCTTCAGAAAAGGGAACAAAAGGGATTTTCAAGTGATACTATGACTTGAGATTGGATAACAATATCGTAGTAGAACCAATCACCATGGCGTTTTGACTTTTCCTGTAATGTTCTAACAGCATGAGTTAGCAGCAGCAGAGAAAGTAGATGGTAAATAAAAAACGAAACAAAAACCCATGATTTAGTGACATTATTTAGAAGTGTGACAATAGGGAAAGGATATTGAAAGGAATGATATTGTGAAAGCAGGAGAACCAGGACAAAGCAAAGTGAGAGACATGAAAGACAGGGAGGAATAGAATGACAATCGAATATAGCCACAGTATCGCAGAATTTAAGTTGGAGAGTTTGGAACAGAAATAGGAGGCCCACAGTATTTGAGGGTATATCAATATTTCTGCTGAAGTTGCCAAGTGAAGGGTATAGGTTAAGATGGGTGAGAGGAAGACCATGAGACTGGTTTCGAACTCCTTGAAAAAGGAGGGAGAATGATCTGGGGGTAGGGGGACAACATATAGAAACAACTAAACCATATATACCCTATGACATAGATGTATAGAATGAAACTCAGGAGAAAAACTCACTCACTGAGGAACACGGACTATACCTTTTTATTTTTCTGGTCTAATCAAGTAGAAATATGACTGAAGGTGCAAACATGTGATGCAGTGCTGGAGATAGAGATGCAATATCTTCTAAAAAGAGAAGCATAATAGTAAGAATTCATAATTAAGGAGAATTTGTTAAGAAGAAAATGGGGATTTCAGAAAGCACAACAGAAAGAAAGGAAAGAGGATATGACACAGTGGTATTAGGGATGAGTGTGAATGACAGAGAGAGAAGCAAAAAGTGAGTTAACACCTTAAAACCTGCCACTCTAAGTCACAGACTTGATTAAAGATAGAATGATCTCAGACTTAGGATAGTGAATTATCACACCCTTCCTAATAAACAAGGCTAACTATGACCTCAGGCCCTAGCTCAAGTGTTACATTTTGAATTTTACCCCACCTAGAATCCATATTTTTCTGGTTTCTAAAGGGCTAATCTGTATGGCCACTGACTAGGGCCCTTCCTGTTTATGGAGGGTAGACACAATTAATTTACTTACCCACCTTTTTATGGAAGAAAAGCTCTTCTCAGATGGGCAATGACCCTTCCTTTATGTACAGGTAATTGGCAGAACAAAACTGAATGCAGTCCTGAGTATTTGTAACAAAATGTATTAGAGGCCAAATGTTTAAGGGGTTGGCGAGAAAAGCAATTATTTAATGGCACTCATGTGTACTGTGAGTCAGTGGGATTCTTGTAGTATGATTGTCAGGAATATTAATGGTACACTGGTCACTCTTTGATGTTGATCTCCAGAGGGTTTGGGATATTCCTTTATGAAAACCTATTTGACAATTTGCAATTTTCTCCATATTGGAAAAAAAAATACTACTACTTGGGTAATTAAGATGACTTAAAACTGGAATATGTGTGGAGGATCTGTGAATTTGAAGTATTGCTATTAAATATTTTTCTAGTATGTACATTTTCCTGGTCCCCATTTTGCTACCATGAAGATATGCCTTCAACACTAGTAAAAATGCAAACCAATATGGAAATGTATTTAATTATTTTATGGAT
Source organism: Notamacropus eugenii (assembly GCF_028372415.1). Classification (NCBI taxonomy): domain Eukaryota; kingdom Metazoa; phylum Chordata; class Mammalia; order Diprotodontia; family Macropodidae; genus Notamacropus; species Notamacropus eugenii. Next base: position 268,493,501 of record NC_092877.1, read on the forward strand.
ATTTTATTTTGTTCTTTTTATATTTTAGATTTTTTAAAATACCTTTCAAACTTTGACAGTACTCTAAAGCCAAGTAAAATGCCTAGGAAACATATAAACAATAGGCAATCGTTTGGCATTTTGCCTGCTATTTCCTTGTCTTATATTCATCACTTAAGAACAGCAAAAACTTCAGCAACAATACTTGGGCAATGTTACAACTGAGATTCAGATGGTGGTATTAAAGTGCCCCAGTGCTTTTCTGAAGTAACATAGGCAGATGCCAGTGAATACACTCTGTATATGGTATCATAATTATTCAGAAGGTATTGAATCGCATTATTTCCATTTATCACCTAGGATATTCTTGCCAACCTTCTGATTGTCTACTTCAGAAACAAAAACTCTGTAGGAACCAAAAAATCAGAAAGTTATACATTATAAATAGCAGATATGTTATATTCAGTTCTCTATGTGTAATTTCCACTTGTCATCATTGTTCTAGGCTTATCTGAAATGCTTCCAATATTCTGAAACAGAAGCAGCCCTGTACATCTTGGGGTTTGGAGAAAATATAGGAGAAAAGAGAAAAGTGCACGTGGTCTTAGCAAAGAATGTCAACAAAGTTTCAAGGTACATATAAATTTAAGCAAGTTGAAAGGGAAAAACATTCCTGAAACTTGACTGTCTCCAAAGAGTGATATGTCTCCACATGGTGATGGCAAACTTAATACACATATCTTTAAACTTAATCAGACAGCTCATCACAAAACACAATGCTATCAAAACCAATTATTAGCCACTTTAGTTTAAAATGACATGGTTCTAGAGACTGGTGAAAGAGCTACACAGATTTGCTCTGAATTAAATTATGTTTCTTCACTAGTCAAAAAGTGAAGATGTGGGGAGAAAGGGATGGATTAAGAGATTTGGAGAGTATTAATACTTGATTATTATTGATTGAGAGATGTAACTTTCAGAGATAAATCTACAAAATTTTCAACTGGATCCCAAATTAATTTCACCCTATATGTTTTTATCAATGGTTTCCTTCATACAGGAACACTTATTTTCTGGCAAACACAAGATATAGTTTTTTTAGACTCCCTGAACATAATAATTGTAAGGGATTGTCAATTCTACCTTCAAAACACCTTTCATATCCATTTCTTTCATTCCTTCCATCAACACCCTGTATCAGGAAGCTTTCCATTCTTGCCTAGATGTTTGTGACAACCTCCTAAATGACAACCTCCTAAAGGGATGTCTGTTTTCTAGCCTGTTCTTTTCCAATCAGTGCTAGCCCCAGCTGTCAACATAATCTTCCTGAAGCCCAGTTATGATCAGATTGTTCTCTTGATCTACTAACTGAAGTACCTTTCTATTTCCTGAGATAAAATATAAAATTCTCAGCTTTTCATCTAAAATACTGCTTGGTTTATATTAATTATACATTTCAAAGTTGTTTTGTATATTACTTCCCCTTTTCACCCTATATTCCAGACAACTTGGCCTACTTGATATTCTATTACCAATCCACCTGAATCTAGCATTCCATCCCCCACTTTGTGCCTTTGCACAAACTTCTCTAAGTTTTGAGGTTTCTTCTAACCTCTGCATCTTAGAAGCATTAGTTTCATTAGACTCAGTTCATGTGTCACCTCTCAGTTCTGAATTCTCAATTTCAGAATTCCCTTAGGTGTTATCGACCTCACTTTCCTTCTAAAATCATATTGTGCACATTTTCCTATTTGTATGTTATATTTCTCCAGTATTTTTTCAATCTGTCTTTATTTTCTTTGGGTATATCATGGTGGCTTACTCACACACATAGCTTAAAATGCTTATAGGATTAATTTTCATTGGAATAGAAATGACAGAATAAAAACCTTTAGTATAATATTTATTATAAAAAGCATAGGTCAATATACGAAATGTGAAGATTCCTATAAAATGATAGAATTGAATTAGATTGTTTCTAGTATCTTTTCTGGGCAGTTAGGTGGCACAGTGGATAGAGATCTGGTCCAGGGATCAGGAAGACTTGTTTTCACCAATTCAAATTTGGCCTAAGATGCATACTAGTTGTGTGACCCTGGGTAAGTCAACTAACCCTATTTACTTAAGTTTCACATCTACTAAATGGAAAGCCACTCCAATATCCTTGCCAAGAATACCCCAAATTGGGTCATAAGGAGTTGCACATGACTGAAATTAACTAAACAACAATGGCATCTAGTCCAACTCCAGAATTTTGATTTTATGACTTTGATACATATCTTTCTAGTTCTGCAAATGACTCACAAGCTCACACACTAGAATCAGGATAGGTGGTTGTCTTTATAATGTTTTGGTACGTTTTTTCCCCTAACAAAGAAATTGCTTTGAAGAGTCCACCTTTAATAAGCATTTATCGTATCACACTAATTATCACTGACTGTTTTGGTGAACATTCTTTTTTGTAAAAATAAAATATGATGATCAAAAAATTTCAATAGACAAGTATGACCAAAAATTATCACCTTCATTAGACATTATCTTCATATTCTAATTATGCGGTATAATTAACCATTTGGGAACTAAAAGGTGAATCTTGTTTTCTGTTTCTCCTCTCTATCCCACCATCTTTGATTCCTTTCCTGGATAATCACATTTTATGTTTTTTCAAATAATGTTTTATTTCCCCCCAATTACATATAAAAACTTTTAAAACTTTTTTTTGCACCACAAATTCTAATTCTGCCTTTCTGCCCTCCCCCCTTCTGGAGATGGTAAGGGAGTGCCAAGTGCCTGAGGTGAGATTTGAACTCAGGGTCCTCCTGACTCCTGCACTGGTGCTTTATCCACTGCACCACCTAGCTGCCCCTTCATCTATCTACACATATGTATGAATGTATGCATATACGTACACATTCATGTATATGTATATAGACATAATCATATGAAAAAGTTCTCTAAATCACTATTGTTTAGAGAAATGCAAATTAAAACAACTCTAAGGTACCACTTTATACCCGTCATAGTGAGCAATATGACAGAAAAAAAAGTTATAAATATTAGAGGGGTTTAGGTAAATTGGGACACGAATGTATGGTTGGTATTGTTGTGGACTGATCCAACCATTCTGGAGAGCAATTTAGAACTATGTCCAAAGGGTTTTAAAGCTGTGCATTGTTACTAATTAAGGTATACCCCAAGGAGATTTTTTTAAGTAAAATAACTCATATGTACAAAAATATTCATGTCATCTCTTTGTGGAGGCTAAGAATTTAAAATTAAGGGGATGCCTGTGAATTGGTAAATGGCTGAACAGGGTGTAGTACATCATTATAATGGAATATTATTGTGCTATAAGAAATGACAAGCAAGATAAGTCTTTCCAGGTTTTTCTGAAATTGAGAAGGGGCAGCTAGGTGGTGCAGTGGAGAGAGCACCAGTGCAGAAGTCAGGAGGACCTGAGTTCAAATCTCACCTCAGGCACTTGACACTCACTAGCTGTGTGACCTTGGGCAAGTCACTTAACCCCATTTGCCTCATCCTGGGTCATCTCCAGTCATCCTGATGAATATCTTTCACTGGATTCAGATGGCTCTGGAGGAGAAGTGAGGCTGGTGACCTGCACAGCCCTCCCTCACTCAAAACAAAGTCAAGTGCAAGTCATGTCATTATTTCTCTGACGGCATGGTCTTCAACAACGAAGGATGAACACACACATACACCTTATCTTCTCCTTAGATCTTTAGTCCCTCAGATGTCTTTATTCCTTAATGAATTCCATTTTTTTTTAGTTAAATAAGTTTCCTTTTCAAACAACAGCCTAAAGCTTAATCTTTTCTGGATTTGTTTGTATTTAGCTTTTTTGTATTTCTTTTGTTTAGTATGTTTACAATTTGAATACCTACTCATATTTGTCTTTATCAAATGAAGTAACCAAAAAGCTTCTCTTTTGTTGAATACCCAAATTGTTGACTGTGTTCATTTTTGTAGTATGTTATTTTGAGTTATAACTTGAAAGTCTTTCTTTTTTTGAAACATCTTATTCTGTTATTTTATTCAAATCTCTTATCATGGCTGTTGTACTAATATTAACTGCACATTTTAATTTTCTCACATATTTCTCTTATGTATAACATACTGTATATGTACATATTCTTCAGCAGCAGTATTAACTCATATAGATTCCTCAGTAAAGAAACATGCAAATATGAATCTCAGTGTAAATGGACAGAGATGGGCACAGAATTGATGAGAAAGAAAAGACTGTTCTGAATTTCATTTGAGAAATGTTATGGTAATTTAAATGATCCCTAGTAGCTTCCTAGCACAATATACTATTATTTTCTGGAAGGAGAGAGGAGAGAACTATGAAGATTTTATGGAAAATTTTCCTTGATTTTGAATACTATAGTATCATAATGTTCAAATAATCAAAGTTGCTGAAAATCCAATGATCAGTAGGTGATATATGTGAATTACAGCATATTTCTAGTGAAAGTCTATATTCAGGAAGTGCCATGTGGAATATCATTAAGAATAAGAACAAAGACTGATGACTGGATGTCCAGAGTATTGCAGTGATACCATGAAATATAAAAGTACCTAGGGGGAGAAGACTTTATTTAATATGTTGTGTAGATCCTATTTTGAAAATCTATGGGAGAACATGGGCAAGAGCCATGCCAGATGTGTTGTACAAGAGTTGTGATTTTCACTGATAAAGGGATCACCCACACTGATGACATCATAGCTCCATTGACATGCTCATATGCCAAATACCTAAATGACTCCTTAGAAAGCAGGATAATAATAATAAAAAAATTAAGATTCATCTAATAGTTCCAATGTTTATTAAAGTGCCCCTTGCCTAAATGTGATTTAAATGTACTTGTCTAAAATCTTTGCGTTTTCCCTGGAAAACACTGGGACTTCAAAATAAACAGGTCTGATCATGGTAGTGTCCTTATTAAAATCTCCAGTGATGTCTTATTGCCTCTGTGATACTATGTGTGCAATCTGTCCTTTTACTGAGTCATTCACCATGCTGTGACAACTCAGACATCTAATCTTATTTTGCATCACAAGCCCTTCCCCATTTGCACATACTCAGTTCCTCTAAAGTTTGATTAAAGTTGAAGACTCCCTCTTCAATTCTATTCCTCTATATCTAATGCATTCCTCATCTCCATTACTTCAAATATGTATTTTCCTTTAAGAGTTAGCTCAGGTGCCCCTCTGCCATGAAACCTCTCATTGTCTCCTTAGCTTTTAGAGTCCTAAATTATCTTTCTTACTCTGTCCTCTCTTTCCTCTCTGTCTCTCTGTCTTCTCTGTCCTCAAATTATCTTATCTTACTTATTTGACTGAAGTGTTAAGTCTATATGCACTAACAAGGTAGTGATTGCATGAATGGACAAAGGAGAGTTAAGAAACAATGAGGTGCTGAAGACACATTCCCTTCCTGCCATCTTTATAAAGCTAAGAATCGATGAGATTTCATTAGTGTCTCAATAAGAGTGGAAACTGTAGGAGGACAACATAAAAGCATGATGAATTGTTGTAGGTATATAATATACAACAACAGCAAATTATATAAATACATCCATCTTGAATGCAGTTTCTCTTTCACTTTTTAATAATAGTAATGATGGTGATAATGACGGTGATGACGATGATTGCTAATAATAATAGTGAACATTTAATTTGTTCTAGAAACTATATTACACATTTTTCAATAATTGTGTCATTGTATTTTCACAATAATCCTGAGAAGTGGATGCTATTATTAGCCCCATTTTAGAGATGAAGAAACTGAGGTAAACAGAGGTTAAGTGACTTGCCCAGGGCCCCACAACTAGAAAGTGTCTGTGACTGGATGTGAAATTTCCCCCTGATTCTAGACACTATGTATTAGCCAATATATAAACAAGTATTTATTAGGTACCCCCAATGTTCCAGGCACTACATTAGGTCAAAAAATGCAAATACAAAAATGAAACAGTTCTAGTCCTCAAGGAGCTTACTTTCTACTGGAGAGATTAGATATGTTCATAGACAAGTAAATGCAAGGTCTATATGAAATAAATATACAGGGATTTGACAGGGATAACTAACAAGGAGAGAAACCTAGAAATATTGCCTTGAAGGAGGTAGAACTTGAACAAATGCTTGGTGTAGGTAGTTTCAAACTGGTGAAGTTTGAGGAAGGAAAGTAATCTGGGTATGGAGAACAGCATGTGCAAAAGCATATAGGCGATGGATGGAGTATTATCCAACCAAGCCAACTTGTCTAGTATATGCGGTGTATGAAAAAGAGTTAGATACAATTAGACTGGAAAAATAGAGGAAAATGAGATTGTAGAGAACTTTAAAGACTAAAGGATAGAGCTTGTACTTTATCCTAAAGCCAGTGGAAGCCACAGAGGCTTCTTAAGCAGAGGAGTGACATTGTCAGACCTAGAATTTAGTAATATTAATTTGGCAGTTGTGTGCAGAATGGATTAGAGATGGGGCTGGACCCAGAGTAATAAATTAGATTACTGCTATATTTCTGGTGAGAGGTGAAGAGGCTCAGAATAGATGCTCATCAGAAAAGCAGGCTCTATTTCCCATTTTCCTGTTTCCTTTCCAATTTTAGCTGGATTGGTATTGTTTTCTTAAAAACTTTTTAATTTTTTGTAATCAAAATTGTCCATTTTGCCTCCTTGGGTCCTCCCTATCCCTTATTTTTTGGTTTCTTACACGTATCTTACACATTTGGTTTCTCACAGAAATGGCAATTTCTTCCTTGCTCTTCTGTGTACTTATGAATTCCATCTTTATTTCTGAGTCACATATATATTTGGAACTTATCTTGGAGAATATGATGAGGTGCTAATGAAAACCTAGCTTCTACCAAACTGCTTTCCCCTTTGCCCTGAAATTTTTATTGAATAATATGTTCTTTACCCAGTAGCAAGTTTTTGTGTTTATCAAACATTAGGTTACTGTGTTCATTTGCTTCTGTATATTGTTTCCTTAGTCTTTTCCAACCATCAATCCATTTCTTAAACAATGCTAAATCATTTTGATAATTGTTCCTGACTTCTTACTATTTTTTAATTGCTCTGATATTATTGAACTTTTAATCTTCTGGATGAATTTTGTTACTGTAATTCTAGATGTGTGAAACAATTCTTTGGTAGTTTAATTGCTATGTCACTGGATAATTAAAATAATTTAGTTAGTATGATCATTTCTATTACATAAGCATAGTCTACTCATTAAGAAATTAATATTTACCCTAAATATTCAAATATATTTATATGCATAAAACCAATGTGTACTTGTATTCATATAATTATTGTCTATGTTTTGTAAGTAGACCCCCACATGTTTTATGCATTTTGCTTTTATTTTATTTTTGAAATGATTTTCTTTCATTAAATAGCTCCCCATTAAAAGACACAATAATTTAGAACCCATTTTTTAAACTTTTGAGCTCCAAATTTTTTTCCCATCCTCTTACTCCTCCCCCTCTTGGAAAATAATTTGATGTCAACTATGCATGTGAAGTCATGCAAAACATTATTGACCATGTTGTCAAAGAAAACACATAAAAATAAAAATAAAGGGAAAATTTGCTTCACTCTGCACTCAGAGTTCATGAGTTCTCTCATTGGAAGTAAATAACATCTTTTAACATGGGTTCTTTGGAATTGTCTTGGATCATTGCCTTGATCAGAGTAGCTAAGTCTTTCACAGTTGCTCATCTTTACAATATTGTCCTTCTTGTTTAAGTATTCTGATTCTACTCCCTACACTTTGCACGAGTTCATATAATTCTTCCCAGGTTTTTCAGAAACCTCTTCCCTCATTATTTCTGATAGCACAATAGTATTCCATATAATGTTTTATTCAGCCATTCCTCAAATGATAGGCATCCCCTCAGTTACCAGTTATGTGCCAACACAAAAACTGCTATAAATATTGTTTTCTTTTTCTTTGATCTTGTTGGTATACAGACTTATTAAGTAAGGTATTTCTGGGTCAAAGGGTCAGCATAGTTTTATACTTTGTTGGATGTAGTTCCAAACTTTTGTCTTGAATGGTTGGAGTAGTTCACAACTCCAACAATAATGGATTCTTGCCCCTATTTTCCCACATCCTTTCCAGTATTTGTTATTTTCCTTTTCTGTTATGTTAGTCAATCTAATACATGAGAGGTTGCATCTCAGAGCTGTTTTAATTTGCAATTCTGTAATCAATAGTGATTTAAAACTTTTTTTCAGGTGACTATTTTAAAAATGATTTTAATTTATTTTGTTAAATATTGCCCAATTACATTTTTAAAAATTTAACTTTTTTTAAATTTTGAGTTGCAAATTCTCTTCCTCAATACCAACCCTTCACTCTCCTTGAGAAGGCAAGTAATTTGATTTGGATTATACAAATAAGTACAGGCAAGACATTTCCATATTAGTTGTGTTGCAAAAGAAAGCACAAACAAAAGAAATCAATAAAGATAAAGATTTAAAAAATATGTTTTAATCGACATTCAGAGTTCATCAATTCTCTCTCAGGTTGGATAGGATTCTTCATCATGGTTCCTTTGGAATTTTTTTTCTTTTATTATCATTGTCTTGATCAGCATAGCTAAGTGTTTTACAGTTGATCATTCTTATAATATTGATTTTACTTTCTACAAAGTCCTCCTGATCCTGCTCATTTTGCTTTGAATGAGTTAAATTAAGTCTCCTCATGTTTTTTTTTCCTGAAATCATCCTGCTCATCTTTCCTTGTAGGAATTATGTTGTGATCTTATACCACAACCTATTCAACCATTCCCCAATTGATGGGCAGTCTCTACATTTCCAATAATTTGCCATCATAAAAGGAACTGCCACATATATTATTTACATCCTTTTACTGTCACTTTTCTCTCCTTGGGACACAGAACTAACTGTACTATGGCTGGGTCAAATGATACTCACAGTTTTATAAGTCTATGGCACACCTTGAAATTGTTCCCCAGAATGATTGAACTAGTTCCCAATTCCCTCATAAGAGCATTAGCTTACCAATTTTTCTACATCCCATATAACATTTGTCATTTTCTTTTTTCTATTATATTGCCAAACTGATGGTCATGAGATGGTATCTCAGAGTTCTTATATTTTACATTTCTCTAAACAGTAGTGATTTAGAGCATTTTTTTCATATGATCATTGGTAGTTTGGATTGCTTCTTCTGAAAATTGACCATTTATATCCTTTGACCATTTGTCAATTTGAGTATTGTGGAAATAATATCAGGATAATACAAGATCTAGCAGCTTCTACATTAAGGAATCACAGGGCTTGGAATATCATATTCCAGAAGTCAAAGGATTAAAACCAAGAATCATTTACCAAGCAGGACTGAGTATAATACTTCAGGGGAAAAATAGTCATTCAATGAAACAGAGGACTTCCAAGCATTCTTGATGAAAAGACCAGAGCTGAATAGAAAATTTGACTTTCAAGCATGAGAATCAAGAGAAGCATGAAAAGGTAAACAGGAAAAAGAAATCATAAGGGACTTACTAAAGTTGAACTGTTTCCATTGGAAAGATTATGTTTGTAACTCTTGAGACTTTTCTCAGTATTTGGGTAGTTGGAGGGATTGTATACATATAGATAGAGGGCACAGTGTGAGTTGAATATGAAGGGATATATCGAAAAAGTAAAATTAAGGGGTGACAGGGATAAATTGAGAGGAGAAAGGGACAAATGGAATGGGGCAAATTAGCTCTCATAAAAAAGTCAAGAAAAAGTTCTTTCAATGGAGGGGAAAAGAGGGGAAGTGAGAGGGAAAAAAGTGAAGCTTACTCTTATCACCTTTGGCTTAAGGAGGAAATAACACGCTCACTCAATTTCGTATGAAAATCTATCTTATGCAACAGGAAAATAGGGGAGAAGGGGATTAGTGGGGTGTGGGGATCAGAAGAAGGGCAAATGAGAGGAGGGGGTAATTAGAAGTAAACACTTTTGGGGAGGGAGAAGGTCAAAAGAGAGAATAGAATAAATGGGGGGCAGGATAAGATGGAGGGGAATGTAATTAGTCTTTCACAACATGATTGTTATGGAAGTGTTTTGCATAACTACATATAGATAACTTATATTGAATTGCTTGCCTTCTCAGTGGGGATGAAACTCCAAGTTTTAAAAATGATTGTTAAAAACTGTTTTTACATCCAACTGGGAAGTAAGATATACAGGTAATGGGATATAGAAATCTATCTTGCCCAACAAGAAAACAGTAGATGGTGATAATGGAAGGGAGGGATGTGATAGAAGGTACAGCAGATTAGGGGAAGGGGTAATCAGAATGCATGGTGTCTTGGGGTGGGGGAGGGGAAAGATGGGGCAAAAATTTGGAACTCAAAATCTTATGGAAATGAAAGTTGAAAACTAAAAATAAATGAAGTTTAAAAATAAATAAATGAAAATAATTCTTTGGTGCTTTTGTATGGCACAGAATTAGGTAAAATTGTTTTTTTTAAAAATCATACTAGCTCAGCCTACCCATGAACAATTGTTGCTCTTCCTGTTGCTCAAATCTGTTTTTATTTGTATGAAAAAAGTATTTTGTATTTGCATTCATATAATCCCTTAGTTTGTCCTGGCAGGTAGACTCCCAACTATTTCATATTGTGTACAATTATTTTAATTGAAAATTCTTTTTCTATCTGCTGGATTTTGTTCTTAGTATGTAGAAATGCCAATGTTTTTTGTGGGTTTATATCCTGCAACTTTGCTGAAGTTGTTGTTTCAATTCATTTATAAATTGATTTTCTAGGGTTTTCTAAGTCCTTCATAATATTAAATGCAAAAAGTAATCATTTGGTTCTTTACCGCCTGTTTTTGTTCTTTCAATTTCTTGTTCTTGCTTTATTGCCATAGGCACTAATTTTAATATAATATTTAATAGTAATGGTTACAGTGAATCACCTTGTTTCTCTCCTGATCTTATTAAACAGGTGTCAGGTTTATCCCTCTTACCAATAATGCTTGCTTTTGGTTTTAGATAGATACTACTTATTTTTTTAAAAAGGCACCACTCATTCTGATGCTTTCTAGTTTTTTGTTTTTTCTTTAAATAAGAATGGGTGTTATATTTTGCCCAAAGTTTTTCCTATATCCATGAATATAATTATATAATTGTTGTCATTATTGTTATTGATATGGCCAATTATGCTGATAGTTTTCCTGATACTGAACCAGCCCTGCATTCATAGTATAAAATTGTATGATCCCTGTGATATTTCTTTTTCTGTAATCTCCTTGCTAGTTTTTTTTTTAAATTTAAATTTTTCCTATGACATTGGTTAAGGAAATTAGACTATTTTCTCATGTAATACATTAAACTTTCCTTTTAATAATTTGGATGCTCCTTTCTTTTGCTTCAGCCTCTTCCATTTGAAGGGGTATGTGTTAGCACAGGCTGTGGTGTAAAGATGACTAAGTCTAAGAAGCATACCACCCACAACCAATCATGAAAATGTCACAGAAAAGGCATCAAAAAACTTGGGTCTCTTGAGCTGACCTCAAGTGTCTAAGAAATATGCACTTTGCCAAGAAACACAACAAGAAGGGTCTGAAGAAAATGCAGGCCAATAATGCCAAAGTCATCAAGGCCCAAGCAGAGGCCATCAAGGCCTTGAGTACCAAGACCTCCAAAGCCAAGTTCCTCAGGCCCAAGATACCCATAGCCAGGGTTCGCTGGCCACAAGATGGGCACTAAGAATCCAGGCCCTAGGACCAGCACCAAATGTTCAGGCCCCAGAATTACAAAGCCTGACTCTAAGGTTGCCAGAACCACTGACCCCAAGACTGCCAAGCACATTGACCCCAAGTCTACCAAGTCCACTGACTCCAAGACTGCTAAGCTCACTGACTCCAAGGTCATCAAGCCTGCTGCCAAGATCAGTAAGTCTGATTCTACAGCTACCAAATCTGTCCCTAAGGCTACCAAATATGATGCTGAGGCCATCAAATCCAACTCCAAAGTTAGTTTGATTGCAGGGTTTGATTGCAAGGTTGCCAGGTCCGATTGTAAGGTATCAAAGCTCAGTGATTCCAAGACTGCTAAGCCTACTGATCTCATCTGTTTGGTTTAAACCCTAAGATGTTGGGGCTAAATTTTCTAGTCCTAAGCTTTCAAAATAGATGCCTCAGGACAGAAGGATATGTTTAAATGCTAAACCATCATTTTCCACCAGTCAGGCTATGATTATTCATTATTTTGTACAAGTAAAGGAAATGGTGAGTGATAAGGAAAAAAAAAAGAATTTGAATGCTGTTATCTGGTACATATAAGTTTTGTATTGATCTTACTCCATTGTCCATGCTTCCTTTTGGCAAGATGTAGTTTCCATTCTTACTCCTTTTTAATGAGCTCTATTTTTGCCTTTGCTTTTTCTGAAATCAAGACTGCTCCACCTGCCTTTTTTTTACTTCTTATGAAGCATAATAGAATTTGTTCCACTCTCTTATTTTACCTTTTGTATGTCTCTCTGTTTCAAGTGTGCTTCTTGTAAAAAGCAAAAACAAAAACATATTGCTTCATTCTGGTTTCTAATATGTTCTGCCATTTGCTTCCTTTTTATGGTTGAATTCATCCCATTCCCATTCACAGTTATGATTACTAACTGAACATTTTCTTCCATCGTATTTTCTTCTGTTTATCCTTCTCTCTGTATTTATTCTGTCCCTACTGTATAGTGTGTTGTTTTTTTTTTTTTTTTTTGGCCACTGTCTTATTTTATCTGTGCTCCCTTTCACCCCTCCATTTCTTTCATCTCTTTATCCTCTAACTTCCTGATTGGGTAGGTTAGATTTTTATGATCAATAGTGTACACACACACACACACACACACACACACACACACACACACATAGATAGATAGATATATAAGTGTGTGTATACATGTACACATACATAGGCACATGTGTATGTATATGTGTGTATGTGTGTGTATGTGTGTGTATGTGTGTATATATAGATGTAGATATATAGATATAGAGATATTCCCACTTTGAACTAATTTAGATGGTGGTGAGGTTCAAGTGTTATCTGCTTCCCACCTCTAAACATTTTCCCCTTCATTATGAAAGCTCACTTTTGCGCACATCTTTTATATGCAATTATGTCCTCCATTCTTTTCCCTTGCCCCCTTTCTCAGTACATCCCTCTTTCTCACATCCATTTTTATATCATCCTGATATAAAAAAAATTATAATCATCTCACTTCTGCACTCTCTTTCTCTGTAGAATGCTTCTAACTGCCCAAATAATGACAAAGTTCTTAGGAGTTACACTTATTTTCCCACATAGAAAGGTAAAGAATTTAACTTTACTAAGACCCTTATGATGACTCTTTAATGTTTACTTTTTTATTTTTCTCTTTAGTCTTATTTTTGAAAGTCAAATTTTATGTTAAACTCTGGTCTTTTTTTGTTCCTTTTCTTTCTTTCTTTTTTTTTTCTATGCCTCTTTTTATTATTACTTTATTTGTTTTCAGTGTTCTACAATGACTTCCATATATCTTAGATTTTTCCCCTCCTTAACCCCTTCCCCTCTACCTCCCCACTTCTTCTGGACCTTTTATGAGAAATGGATGAAAGTCTTCTATTTAATTAAAAATCCATTTTTCTCTCGAAGAATTATACTTAATTTTGCTAAGTAAGTAATTTTTGCTTGTAATTCCAGCTCTTTTGCCTTCTGGAATATCATATTCCAGGTCCACCATTTATTTAATATTATAGCTGCTAAATTTTGTGTGATCCTGATTATGACTCCCTAGCATTTGAATAACTTATTTTTGACTGTATGAAATATTTTCCCTGTGGCCTGAGAGTTCTGGAATTTGGCTGTAATATTTCTTAGAATTTTCATTTTGGGACATCTTTTAGAAGACTGATGGTTTCTTTCAATTTCTATTTTACCCTTTGGTTCTAGGATATTAGGGAAATCCTGATTCATAATTTTTTGAAATATGATGTCTAGACTACTCCTTTGAAGATGGTTTTCCAGTAATCCACTAAGAATAAAATTATGTCTTCATGATCTATTTCCTAGGTAAGTTTTTTTCTCTATGAGATTTTTAACATTTTTCTTCTGCTTCTTTTATTTTTTAACCTTTTCATGTTTATTTATTTACTTTTAGTTTTCAACATTCATTTCCACAAAATTGTGGGTTCCAAATTTTCTCCCTGTCTCTCCCCTCTTCCTCAAAACACCATGCATTCTGATTATCCCTTCCCCTAATCAACCCTTCCTTCTATCACACCCCTCCCTTCCTTTATCCCTATCTTCACTTTTGGCTTGTAGGGCAAGATAGATTTCTATACCTCATTATCTGTATTTCTTATTTCCCAGCTGCATGCAAACACAATTCTCAACATTCATTCCTAAAACTTTGAGTTCCAACTTTTCTCCCTTCCTCCTTCCCCATTCAACTCTCTGAGAAGGTAAAGAATTGAATATAGGCTATATATGTGTAGTTTTGCAAAAGAATTCCATAATAGTCATGTTGTGAAAGACTAACTATATTTCCCTTCATCCTATTCTGTCCCCATTTATTGTATTCTCTCTTTTGACCTTGTCCCTCCTCAAAAGTATTTACTTCTAATTACTCCCTTTTCCCATTTGTCCTCTCTTCATATTATCCCCCTCCATGCCACTTATCCCCTTCTAATCTACTTTCCTGTAGTATAAGATAGATTTTAATATCAAATTGAGTGTGCATGTTATTCCCTCCTTAAGCCAAATGTGATGAGAGTAAACTTCACTTTTTCTCTCTTATCTCCCCCCTTTTCCCCTCCATTGAAAAAGCTTTTTCTTGCCTCTTTTATGAGAGATACTTTGCCACATCCATTTCTCCCTTTCTCCTCCCAAAATATTTCTCTCACCCCCTAATTTTATTTTTTTAGATATCATCCCTTCCTATTCAACTCACGCTGTGCTCTTTGTCTATATGTGTGTGTGTGTATGTGCGTGTGTATAATCCCTCCAACTACCCAAATACTGAGAAAAATTCCAAGAGTTGTAGATTTTATCTTTCCATGTAGGAATGAAAACAGTTCCCTTTTAGTAAGTCCCTAAGTATTTCACTTTCCTGTTTATCTTTTCATGCTCCTCTTGACTCTTGTGTTTGAAAGTCAGATTTTCTATTCAACTCTGTTCTTTTCATCCAAAATGCTTGAAAGTCCTCTATTTCGTTAAGTGATCATTTTTCCCCTGAAGTATTATGCTCAGTTTCAGTGGATAGGTGATTATTGGTTTTAATCCTAATTTCATTGATTTCTGGAATATCATATTCCAAGCCCTTTGATTCCTTAATATAGAAGCTTCTAGATCTTGTGTTATCCTGATTGTATTTCCACAATACTCGAATTGTTTCTTTTTATCTGCTTGCAATATTTTCTCCTTGACATGAGAACTCTGGAATTTGGCTACAATATCTTTTTGGATTTCTTTCAGGAGGTGATTGGTGGATTCCTTCAATATTTATTTTCCCCTCTGGCTCTAGAATATCAGCACAATTTTCCTTGATAATTTCATGAAAGGTGATGTCTAGGTTCTTTTTTTGATAATGGCTTTCAGATAGCCCCATAATTTTTAAGTTGTCTCTCTTGGATCTATTTTCTAGGTCAGCTGTTTTTCCAATGACATATTTCACATTGTCTTCTATGTTTTCATTCTTTGGTTTTGCTTTGTAATTCCTTGGTTTCTCATGAAGTCATTAGCTTCCATCTGCTCCATTCTAATTTTTAAAGAACTATTTTCTTCAGTGAGCTTTTAAACCTCCTTTTCCATTTGGAGAATTCCAATTTTTAAAGCACTCTTCTCCTCATTGGCTTTTTGGACCTCTTTTTCCATTTGAGTTAGTCTATTTTTAAGTTATTTTCTTCGGCATTTTTTTGGGTCTCCTTTAGCAAGCTGTTGACTCAGTTTTCATGATTTTCTTGCATCACTCTCATTTATCTTCCCAATTTTTCCTTCACCTCTCTTACTTGATTTTCAAAATCCTTTTTGAGCTCTTCCATAACCTGAGACCACTGCATGTTTATTTTGGAGGTTTTGGATGTAGCAGCCTTGACTTTTATGTCTTCTTCTAATGGTATGCCTTGTTCTTTCTCATCTGAAAGGATGGAAGAAAATACCTATTCACCAAGAAAGTAACCTTTCATAGTCTTGTTTTTTTTCTCTTTTTTGGGCATTTTCCCACCCCATTACTTGACTTATGTGTTGTTTGTCAAGAGGAGGGTGTACTCTATGACCTGTAAGTTCTCAGTCCCTCCACGATAGCATAATCAAGGGAGAGGTGTTTATTCCTCTCCTGGTCTTCACACTGGTCTGGGAGCAACCAAAACTTTTCTGCCCAGCATCTGCGAGTAGGGTTCCCTCTCCACAACTGCCTCCAGCTCTACCATGCCAGCAGTCCTCCTCACCCCAGGGTCACCACTCAAGGCAGAGATCCAGATCAGTGGCTCACTTCTCCCAGGGTCTTTAGGTGGAGGACTCCAAAAATGGATGCTGCTGCTGCAGTGGCTGCTGTTGGCAGGGCCAGACCATGTTCCCATTTCACCTAAGTGAAAGAACTTTATCACAGACTTTTGAAGATGTCTTGGGCGTTGATGATTTGAGCAATCTTGGAACTGCAGTTGCTGCTGGGGATTGTGCACCCTGAGGCCAGTTCTGGTCCTCTCTATGCTATACTACATGGCCCAGCGTGGGCCGTGCTCTGTCCTAAACCTGGCTAGACAGACCTTTCCTGTTAACCTCCCAGGCTGTCTTGTGCTGGAAATCTCTTTTACTCTGTCATTCTGTGGCTTCTGCTGCTCTAGAATTTATTTAGAGTCATTTTTTACAGATATTTTATAAGGTATGGGGGAGAGTTTTTACAGTTCCATTCTTCTACTGGGTCATCTTGACTCCACCCCTTCTGCTTTTTTATTCTTTTGAATTTTTTTACTCAATGTCTCACTGAGTAATTATCTATCATTTTCCCAATTGTAATTTTCAAAAATGATTTTCTTCAGAGACCTTTTGTATGTTCTTTTCCATTTGGCCAATTTTTTAAAAAAATTAATTTATTTACTTTAAATTTTCAACATTCATTTCCACAAGATTTTGAGTTCCAAATTTTCTCTCCATTTCTCTCCTCTGCCAACCCCAGGAAAGCATGCATTCTGATTATTCCTTCCTCCAATCTGCCCTGCCTTCTATCACACCCCCTCCCTTCCCTTATCCCCATCCCCTCAATTTTATTGTAGGGCAAGATAGATTTCTGTACCCCATTGCTTGTGTATCTTATTTCCCAGTTGCATGTAAAAACAATTTTTAACATTCGTTTTTAAAATTTGCAATTCCAACTTCTCTCTCTTCCTCCCTCACCACACATCCCCACTGAGACAGCAAGTAATTAGATATAGGTTATGAATGTGCAGTTATGCAAAACACTTCCATAACAGTCATGTTCTAAAAGACTAACTATATTTCCCTCCAAACTATCCTGTCCCCCTTTTATTCCATTCTCTGTTTTGACCCTGTCCCTCTGTAAAAGACTTTGCTTGTAATTACCCCTTCCTCCCATTTGCCGTCCCTTGTATCACACCTTCATCTGTTTTCCCACTACTTTCCTGTAGTGTAGGATAGATTTTCATACCAAATTGAGTTTGTATGTTATTCCTTCTTTAAACCAAATCCAAGAAGAGTAAGGTTCCCTTTTTCCCTCTCAGCTACCCCATCTTCCTCTCCATTGAAAAATCATTTTCTTGCCTCTTTTATGTGAGAGATAATTTACTGCATTCTGTTTCTCACTTTCTCCCTCTCCCAATATATTCCTGTCTCACCCATTAATTTAATTTTTTAGATACCATCCCTTCATATTCAACTTACCCTGTGCCCTCTGTCTATATGGTTATAACCCCTCTAATTATCCTTATACTGAGAAAAGTCTCAAGAGTTACAAATATAATTTTTCCATGTAGGAACACAAACAGTTCAACTTAAGTCCTTATGATTTCTCTTTACTGTTTACCTTTTCATGCTTCTCTTGATTCTTGTATTTGAAGGTCAGATTTTCTATTCAACTCTAGTCTTTTTTCATCAAGAATGCTGGAAAGTCCTCTATTTCATTGAATGAACATTTTTTCCCCTGAAGTATTATACTCACTTTTTCTGAGTAGGTGATTCTTGCTTTTAATCCTAGATCCTTTGACTTCTGGACTATCATATTCCAAGCTCTGTGATCCTTTAATTTAGAAGCTGTTAGATCTTGTGTTATCCTGATTGTATTTCCATAATACTTGAATTGTTTCTTTTTGGCTGCTTGTAATATTGTCTCCTTGACCTGGTAGGTCTGCAATTTGGCTACAACATCCCTAGCAGTTTTCATGTTGGGATCTCTTTCAGGAGACAATAAGAAGATTCTTTCAATATTTATTTTAAACTCTGGTTCTAGAATATGAGGGCAATTTTCCTTGATAACTTCATGAAAGATGATGTCTAGGTTCCTTTTTTTGATCATGGCTTTTGGGTAGTACCATAACTTTTAAATTGTCTGGGCTGGATTTATCTTCCAGGTCAGTTGTTTTTCCAATGAGATATTTCACATTGTCTGTTATTTCTTTTTTCTTTCTTTGATTTTATTTTATAACTTCTTCATTTTTCACAAAATCATTACCTTCCATATGCTCCATTCTAATCTTTAAGGAATTATATTTTTCAGTGAGCTTTTGGGCCTCCTTTTACATCTGGCCAGTTCTGCTACTTAGGGCATTCTTTGTTGGCTTTTTGAATCTCTTTTGTCATTTAGGTTAGTCTGTTTTTCTGGTATTATTTTCTTCAGCATTTTTGGGGGTCTCTTTAACTAGCAGTTGGCTTGTCTGTCATAATTTTTTTTACATCACTCTCATTTCTCTTCCCAATTTTTGCTCTAATTTTCTTACTTCCTATGAGCTCTTCCATGGCCTGAGACCAATTCATATTTTGCATGGAGGCTTTTTATGGAGGATCTTTGACTTTGTTGTCTTCTGTTTGCATGTTTTGCTCTTTCTGGTCACCAAAGTAAGATTCTATAGTCTGATTCTTTTTCTGGTTTTTGGTCACTTCCCCAGGCATTTGCCTGAGTTTTGAGCTCTTTGTCAAGGTAGATCTCTGCTTCCATTGGGGTTTGGGGGTATACTGTCAGCTGATCCATTCCCCTACAATCTGTGGGCCTAAGCTGCCTCTGCTGCTGCTGGGACTGCTGAGAATTCCTGCACCCCTTCCCCCTCTGCCACCCTAGTACTGGGTCCTGATCACTCCACTCTCCCACACTGGTCCCACAGGCTTTTTTCACTCACCTTCCAATTTGACCTCAGTGTTTTTGGGGTCATGAAGTCTGGAAACCACCACAGATTTCCAAGATTCAGTCCCCTCAAGGCCTACCGAGGTCTCATATTTGTTGGTGTGGCCCAGTCTGGACTGCACCCCACCCCCAGTGTGGTGTGGTAACATTTCTTGGCCACCTTCAGGTTGTCTTGGGCTGGAAATTTGATTTACACCATCATTCTTCAGGTTCTGCAGCTCCAGAATTTGTTTAGAGCCATTTTTCACAAGTATTTGGCTGGACTTGATGGAACAGCTCTAGAAAGTCTGTGTTGTTATTCTGCAATCTTGGCTCCGGCCCCACCAATTGTTTTTGAAGATGTTATTTCCTTCAGTATTTTTGTGCATTTTGCAGAGTTGTTAATTGTCTTTTCATAAGTTTCTTCCTTTGATTTCATTTCTTTGCCATTTTTAAAAATCTATCACTCTTATTTGATTTTGAAAATCATTTTTAGCTTTTCTAAGAATTCTTGTTGGGTTTGTTTCCAAATAATGTTTTTCCGCTTGGAGTCTTTGCTTTTAACTGTTTTGACTTCATTGTCTTCTTCTGAGTTTTTATTTTGATATTCTCTATCACTATAATGGCTTTTTGTGGTCAGATTTTCTCATTTTTATACCTTATTCCTTTATTTGGAACTCTATGTTAACATTAGGTTCTGTTCTCAGAATGGGAGTTGGAAGAGCCCTGTATCAAGCTTCTGTCTTTTTGTTTTGTTTTTTTCATAATGCTATACTCAGAGCCAGTTCTGGGTATTCGAAAACTTTCAATGCTTCCAAATCGGTGTGATCTGGGAAGATGGGATGGTCATTACTATCCTAGTCTGCACTCTGGTCTTTACTCTGGAAGTGTCCCTGATCCCTGGGATTATAAGTGATACTCAATGGGACTGATTCCTTGGGAGCCAAAGTGACACTGCATCTCAGGGCTTCCTGTGTCTCTTTTCTGAAAGTGTTCCTTCTTGACCTTGAACTATGACCAAGAATGTCAGTGGAGTTGCCAAACATCATCATTTCCTGCATACAGTGCCAGCACAGAGGTCCCCTGTGGGCTTTTTCTGACCAATTCCAAGTCCCCTTATTATATCTGGCTTGGAAGCTCCTAAAACTTCTGTTGCTTCTATCACCACCACCTAGTTCCACCACTGGTGTTTCAGTGACATGGCTTCCAGGTCACCTTCCAGGCCTATGTCACACTTTTTCTGTGTCTTTTTCTGAACTCATAAATTGTCTTGGATTTGAAGAACGATTCACTATGTCCTTTTATTCACTCTGCCATGCCAGAATTCAATTTGAACTATTATTTTAAAGTCATTTGGAAGTCTATTTTGGGAGGGCTCATCTAAAAGTTTTCTTTACTCTGGAATCTTTGCTTAGCCCCTGGAAGTTCTTTATATTTATTTTAAATGAAATTTCCCTACCTATTTCTTCATGTTGGGCTTCGTGGTAATGCTGATGAATTATGTATATTTATTTTATATCCTACTTTGCTGAAGATATTAATTTCAATTAAATTTTCAGTTAAGTCTAGGACTCTCTAAGTAAATCATTCTATCTGCATTTAGTTGTATCACACACGTGGCTTCACTGAAAAATTGTAGACGTGATATTGAATTCATTTTTATAAATGAAATGTTTATGAAATGTGGAAATATGATTAATACAATTTTATGTGTATAGCTTAGATTACTAACAATCTTCAGGAGAGGGAAGAAAAGGGAGAAAGGGAGAAAAATTTGGAATTCAAAATCTTACAAAAGTCAATGTTGAAAACAGTTTTTGCATATAAAAATATAATACTAATAAGTGAGGAAAAGAAAGAAAAAGCCTCATTACCTTCATTTTAGTGCCTTTTAAACAGTTTTTAGAAATTTAGTTGGTACCAAATTTAAGAAGATTATTGTTCTGTAATGATTTAAAATAAACTATTTTTGGTCAAAAAAATAAGTGCAATGTTTTAATTAAAAAACTCTTTTTTCGTTCTTCTGCAATGTGGTAAGATTATATCTAGATTTCAGTGTGTTTGCCTCTAGACACCAAACTTGGAGGGGTGTGTTGGCAAAGTTGAATGATTTCAAAGAATGCCACATTAAGATGGAGAGGAAACACTAAAGTGCATTAAATGAGTAGTTTAAAAGTCTCAAAATCAAGGTCATGAAAACTATATCTAAAAAGAATGTTTGCAAAGGTGGACAATATGTATTCTGAGTACTCCATGAGGAAAATGACTAGAAGTCATGTGGAATGGAATTTGGACCACTGTTAAAAATATTTAAACCTTTATAGTTGTCTCAAAATACAAGATCATTTTCACCTAAGTTACTGGAAATAGTAGGAAGCTTAAAGAGAATTCCTACATTGGGTAGGATGTTTGATTACATGACCTCTGGTGTTTATGCTAACTCTCAGTTTCAAAGGCCATACACTTGTCCTTAAAATTGATAAATATACTTGCTTGATATTAATTTTAGTAATATTTTCTTTCTCAAAACTCATGGGGAAAAATAGTTTTTAACTCATACCAGGAAGCAAGCTTAGCCATGTCTGTAAGAAATAATGATAGTGGAATAGAGATACAGCATGGCACTATGCATAGAGTGCTGACCTTTGAACTGGGGATACCTACTTAGAGTTCTGGCTAAGGTATTTATTGCCTCTGTGACCCTGGGTAAAACATTTTACCTCTTGATGTCTAGATATCTCTGTAAGTATATAAGTTGCAGGAATAAAATCCTTATTGGCAATAGGACTTTCATGACCAGGTCATTCCCTAAACTAGTAAAACTACAAGTCTAATTTGATCATGTAATGAATAGCCGAAGCAGTTTCATTATACCATATATTTAAAGTTTTCATCATCCTTTTTGGTATAATTTATTAGTGCCTACACAATGGATTTTGGCTTTTGCCTGTGCAATTTCTTTTTCTCTTCTTTGGTTCCACCATTGCAACCTATAAGTATCTTTAGAGGATCTTGATTTTTGTCAATCAGTAAACTCTTCATATAAAGCCCTATTCTGATAGATTATTGTTACATAGAAGTGATTCTGGGTTCTCCATGCCATCATCAGTAGAAGACAAATTCTGACAGTTTCTTCCAAGGTATAAAGGCTTTACATATTTTTCTAGCGATGGATTTTATTACCATCATCCAAAGACTAGTCTACCTAAGTTTGGAGAGTATCACCCTTATGTTAATTACAGAATGAGACTAAAAAAAAAAACCCAAATGCTCTAGAAGAACTATTAAAATATGGAGAAGTTATCTTTGTCAGTCAAAGCAGTAACCTATACCAATGAAATCACAGTTGTTTGAAATATGAAATGATGGTAACTCCAAATAATATTACTTTTAAAAGAATCTATCTCTAATCTTTAAAATAAGCTAAATAAGTAAAGACAGTGGAACACTAGGTTCTTTTTCTTTCTTATTATCTAAAATAATCTGTTACTAAATAAGGTACATTAAATCTATGCTTAAAATTCAATAAAAATTCTAACCATAACTTCTAATGCAGCTACCCAGTAAGCTTCTTCTTTTGTGTTGTAATATAATTGGAATGATTAATATTGGGAAGCAAAAGAACTCTAATCATACTTCTACTTTGGCTGTCCTTCTTAATTGGTTTAACAGAAAAAAAATCTAGTTAAAATGGTTCTCAGAATTATTTTGACTTTGTATTCATCATTTCAAAGGCAATAATGTACAAAATGGAACTATAGGGAACTGAAAGCATAATGCACTTCTATATGCACCTAAAATACTATGACAGATGA
This sequence comes from Notamacropus eugenii, assembly GCF_028372415.1. Lineage (NCBI taxonomy): Eukaryota > Metazoa > Chordata > Mammalia > Diprotodontia > Macropodidae > Notamacropus > Notamacropus eugenii. The sequence goes on from NC_092877.1 coordinate 268,516,649, forward strand.
CTTTACATCAGTGGTGGAAAAAGAAGATCCCTATATTTTAGATATAAAGCAAAGCTTAATGAAAACTACAAGGGAAACTATGGAACAAAGAAAGTGTATGTAGCGTAACACTTGCTACATAGTATAACACTATGCTATATCAATACGAGATATAGACTGTATCTATGCTAGAATCTTGAGTTATAAATTTCTTTCTGAATCAATAATTCTTAGTCTTTGAAATTTACTATTGAGATTGTAGCTTTTTACCTCAAGTCAATAAAGACATGTGGTTCTATAAATCTTAATGATACTTCTCAAGTAAAGTGTTTTCCATTTTCCCCAACATAAGAAAGTCTTAAGTATTTTGATTTTTTTTTATCAGTAGCAAGTGTCAAGTGAAGGAATCAAATGATTTATATTTGAGTAGACAGCAATGGAGTACTAATGTTCATAAAGAACAGTGGGTTTAGCTCATCATGTAGCTTTCCAACTGCTAGAAAGGGTCTTGGTTAAGTGGACTACAGCTGTTTTACTCCAGATGTCTATTTTCACTTAATGACCATTAGACACAGGCAAGAAAGCAATTAGGAGTTCCCACCTAAGGAAAAAGAGATAGGTAAATCAAACCTTCTAATGACAATTCTTACAAGATGGTGTAAATTGCATTTTTAATGCATGTTTTCCAAAGGAAGATGATAAGAGAGAGATTTTGCTTTGTTTTGATTCCTCTGGCAAAATTAATTCAAAAATATTTATAGAAAACACAAGATCTTCAATACCTTATCTGTCTAATTTGTAATGCCTCATGTCCCAGAAACCAGGTTACCATGACATCTAGTATTTGTACTTTGTTATCTATTATTTTCTCCTCATTCCAATGTAAATTGTAAAGGTCAATCAAACAAATAATTTTCAAATACTTGCCTTGTGGCAGGCTAAGCTGAAGATAAAAATATAAAAAGGAAGCATTTCCTCCCCTTGAGGAACTTACATTTCATTGGGGGAACAGTGTCTTTATACACATAAATATACATATGTATATATATGTGTGCACACAAATGTGTGTGCACATTTCAAAATAAATGCATGCTGATTTTGAGGAGGGAAGGCACAAGTAGCAGATGTTATTAAGAAGGGCATCATGTATAAGGCAATGACTGAGTTGGACCTTTAAGAAAGAAAACTAGAAATTCTAAGAGTTTAAGTGAATGTCAGACTTTAAGGATAACATAGCAGTGGGAAAGCAAGACAAAACCAAAGAATATATATTGCTCAGAAGTCGAAAGAACCTAAATTCAAATTGTACCTCAGATGATTACCTCTTGGGTTACTTTGGTTGTTTCAATTTATTTTTCTGAATTGTGATTTCCTCAATTACAAAAGGAGGAGGTTTGAATAGATACAGAGATAAGAGAATAAAATAATGATGTAATCTGGCATTTAGGTAATGCCTACTATGTGCTAAGTGTTTTTACCAATATTATCTCTTTTGATCCATACAACAACCCTGAGTTAGTTATTGCTGTTGATAACTTCACTTCACAAATGAGAAAACTAGGACAAACAGCAGTTATATGATATGCCTAAGGTAACATACGTAGCAAATATCTTAGCTGAACTTAGTTTTTCCCAACTCTAGACCCTACACTCTGTCCACTGCACCATTTAGCTACCTAGGTGTTGTATATGAATAATACCAAAATGAGTTTTTCTAAATCATAGATTGTTTGGGTGTAATAAGCCTGGAGAGGTAACAGAGAGAGCTGGTGAAAAGATTCAAATGCTGAACTGAGGAGTCTGTATTTCATCGTTGAGGAAATAGGATTACACTGCTGAAGCTTATTAAACAAGACAGACAGATTGATATTGGAATATTAATGGCTATTTTATGATGCAAGACATTCAACAAATTCTAAAACCATTGACTTAATTTGTCTCCATCTTGTTCACAAGAATAATAATGGATACTTAATCAAAGGTTTACTAAAATCTGGTCAGACAACATCTACAACACTCCTCAGTGGTAATCCTATCAAAAATGGAAATGACTTTAGTACATCATGACCTTTTCTAACAAAGCTACACTGGCTCATTCCAGTTACTGTTTCATTTTCTAGCTGAACACATACCATCCCTTGATCTGTTTTAAGCTCATTGCTCTAAAGTTTCCACACTCTATTTTCTTCCCTTTTTGTTTTGACATTTAGTTTGGTGGGGTTTCCCTGATTTTCCAAAATCTTTGAAATACATATAATTTGTCAGCTATTATGTCTTCCACCTTTTCTCCTTAATATGTGATCTATCTATTATGTTCCTTTATTCTAATATGTTATTCACATGACTAAGACTAGGCCATTTACAACAGATTGATTTCAGTCAATTTCTGGCTCTTCACAATCAAATTAGCTTATTTAGAAATGCTTTGGACATGATAATTAACTGTATATAGAATGAAATGCCCTGATGTGCACAGATACCTTTTTTTCCCACTTGGCTAAGCTTCTAACTGCAAATGTCAATGTAATAAATAATTTTGTGTATTATATATGACATTTAATATCAATTGAAGTTCCATATATGCAATGTTCAATAAATTTAGATTAAAGATGAATAATAAATAATAATTACATAATTGTCAATTTATCATTCGTATATGAAAATACAGTTGATAGAACAATATAAATCTTTGTCTTAGTACAGCCTAATGCAAAGTGAAGTACTGGTAAAATTGCTATTTATTCAAGGGGGTGAAAGATTTCTTTAAGCTACCATTGCTTAATTAAGACTTTTGTGCAAAATGTTTCATTTAAATCAAATGACTTTAGTGGGTAGCATAATTTAAATGTTCAAATTATATTTCTTGTTGGGATTAGTAGAAAAGTAAAATTATTTGAATTATTGTCACATCAAAGTTTTGATCTAAAATCACAAAATTCTCAAGTTGTAAAGAAACCTTAGAAGTAATGTGGAACTATCACTTACCTGATGTGTGAATATATTCTGCAAGATTCTCAGTAAGTACTTGAGGTTCTTTTTAAATTCCTACATTGATGGAGAAATCACTATTCCTTTAAAAAAATAAATCTTTTCCATTTACCTCTAGCTTTAATAATTAAACTTCTTCTTTTATAATTCAATCTATTTACCTACCTATATCTATCTATCTATCTATCTATCTATCTATCTATCTATCTATCTATCTATCTATCTATCTATCTATCTATCAATCTATCTATCTATCTATCTGTCTGTCTGTCTGTCTGTCTGTCTGTGTGTCTGTCTGTCTGTCTGTCTGTCTGTGTGTCTGTCTGTCTGTCTGTCTATCTTTTTAAAAAAGAGTAATATAAATTTGAAAGTTTAGCTTTGTGTGACTTTGACTCATGGTAAAATTATATAATGTATTTTTAAATATATGCTTTGTGGGAACTTAGAAAGTTAAGTTAAAAAAAGAAATTTAAGTAGTGTTGCTAAAAGTCAGCATAGGTTACTCAAAATCAAGTATATTTAGGATGATTCAGAAACAGTGATGTAATGAATGATTGAAGGAATAATTTAAATATTCACTATGTAATAAAAACTAACCTAAATTTTTGGGATACAAATACAAAAGTATGGGCATTCCATACATTCAAGGATCTTACATGTTATTAACAAGAACTAACATATAGAGGTAAATGGTAGACAGGGAGGGAAGTCTGGATGAAACATCTTAGAAAAAAATGAAAAACTGAATCCTATCTGAAGGATAAGGTCTTTGATGGGAAAGAAAATGGTTCCACATAAAATTTGTTAAAGTAATTATAAATGTTCAGTCTTGAACAGAAGGTTTAAGAGAGTTGTAAATTTCTGTTTTCAAATATTTGAAGTTACATAGAAGAAAAATTATTATTTGGTTCGGTCCTGCCTGTCAGAACTGGGAACAATGTGTAGAAGTTGCAGAAAGGTAGATTTAAATGCGACATAAGAAAGGGGGGAAAAAGCAAAACTAAGAGACCATCCAAAAATTGATTAAATTGCTTCAAGATGACTTTTGGGGAAAGAGTGAGGCTGATGACAACTAACTTTGTGCGGGTCAGCCTCACTTCAATACAATTCAGGAAAAAGACAAGGTATAACCCTCATGGTGTCATAAGTCCTCTTCAAGAAGATAGATTGAGCAGCAAGAACAAAGACTTCTGCATGAAATCTCTACAGAGAGACTTCCAGAGCATGTGTTGTGAGTTCAGCTGTTGTCACACCAATTTCTTACACATGTGCCTCACTATTATTATGGTCTAAGTTTAGGCTTATTCCTCTCATGGATAGTTTGTGTTTGTGGGAAGGAGTGGACCAGATTTTTAGGGGAATATTTTGTATTGACTGTCTTTACCATGTTATCTGATCAAATACCTTTGGTAAAATCTGTTTGAGACTATTGGGCAGCTAGATAATGCAATGGATAAAGCACTGAGCTTAGAGAAGACATATCTTCATGAGTTCAAAGATGGCCTACAGTTGTGATCCTGAGCAAGTCACTCAACCCTATTTACTTAAGTTCCTTATATGTAAAATGAACTGGAAAAGGGAATGGCAAAGGACTCCAGTAAACTCAAAATCTGGTCATGGAGAGTCAGATAAGACTGGGAGAGGATTCTGGGAAGATGGTAAAGTGGGTCAGAAAATTCCTAGCTCTCTGGATTTCCCACACAAATGAGATAAAATAGTGCTTCAGGGTGAACACAGAGTGGTTAAAAAATAAACAAGAGTTCTCCTGGGACAATCAGAGAAGATCCAAAGAAAAATCCCAGGAAGAGGTTTAGTCCCTGTAGAGAGTAAACACCTCCAGGCTAGTTTCTCTGAAATAGTAAGTGGTGGGCCAGGGGGCTAGCTAGGTTAGGAGGTAGCCTCTGCCCCAGCCACAGGAACTTTCACCTCCCAGACAGTGAGGGGAATTGGGAGTCTGAGCCATGGAAGATTGAGAGAACCTCAACTAATAAGGAGTGCCAGACTCAACTGTGCTGCAGAGACAGGAGCCTGAGCAAGAAGGAAGTAACACATGTCTGGTGAGGACAGAAGCAGTGGAGTAGGGGGAGCCACTCCAATTGCAAGAAGGGGTGAGATTCTTGATTTTAGTTCCAGGCCTGAGGGGAGAACTGAAGGAGTATATAGGTTCCTCTGGTGTCTCTGGGGATTAGAGGTGATTATACACACACACACATACACACACACACACACACACACAATAAGCTGACATTTTTTTTAAGTGAGCTGGCAAAGGAGAAAAAATAGAAAGTTACTATGAGAATAGAGAAGGCTAGGATTCATTTTCAAAGGTAGATACTTAAACAAAGAAAGCCTGTCCTACCTCAAAGAGTAATGTCAATGATCAGCTGCACAAAAATTATTCACAAAAGAACTTTTAAAAGAGACCTTTAAAAATGAAATAAGATTGAGGGAAAAATTAAAAAAATAAGAACAATCCACAAAAAACAAGATTATGAAAAGAAAGTCAACTAAGTAGAAAAGGAGATCCATAGTTTCAAAGAAGAAAATTACTCCTTAAAAAATAGAACTGGGGAAAGGGAAGTCAGCAAAGTCAAAAGAGACCAAGAATTAATAAAACAAAATATACAAAATAAACAAGTAAAAGAGAACGTGAAACCTCTCATAGGATAAAACAACAGATCTGGAGTATGATATGATTTTAAAAAGTAAAAATGTTTAGAAACAGATAAAAAGAAAATTATCTTATACAAATGAGGTGGGAGAAGAAGAACTGACACGGAGGAATTAGATGGAGGAAGAGGACTGGTAGTTCTGATAATCTACTTTCATTGGGAATGGGCTTAAGAGAGAACAACACATATATAACTGGAAGGGTATAGAAGTTTTCTAAATTCAAAAAGAAATAAAAAGCTAAGCAGACAGGGAGGGGAGAGGATAAGGGAGTGATTTCTAGAGAGGAGGGTGAGGGAATAAAATAAGGGGTGCTAAAGAAGGGTGGTTAGATTAATGGGAATCAGCAGACAAAGGAAGGATCCTTTGAAGAGGTAGGTTAAGTAATAGAAGGGTAAGGTAGCAGGTGGAAGTAGAAGAATTAGAATGGATAGGAAATAAGAGATATGCAAAAACAAAATAAAGAGGAGTATAATTTGTAAAGGAAAAAGGAGCAGGGGTGGTAATCATGATCTCAGACAAAGTTAAGGCTAAAATAGATTCAATCAAAAGAGAAAAAGAGGGAAATTATACTATGTGTCAACCATATTCATCAATGTTTTAAACTTTTTAAAATAATGAGACAGTATAAAGTTGTAATATTGCTGTGGTGCAGCAAATGACAAGTAGGTGCACTTGGGAAAATATGAAAAGACTCAGACTTATGAAGGAAGAGGTTATTCATCCTCAGAGAAACAGAGGACAAGCAAGTATAGTCCAATCTTACATAGATGCATATGGATGTATGTGTCTAAATATAAGCATAATTACAGGTATCTAAGTATATGTATGTGTATCTAAATATATGTTTGTATGTATGTGTATATGTATGTGCATATAGTTGTCGTCCTTCGTCTTCGAAGAGGATCAAAATGACATCACCATGATAAAGTGAAATTTCAGTGTGTCTGACTGTGGCTGATCAGACCAGTACAAGTTCGAAATGCTCTACCACAGGTTGGGCACAGTCTATATGAATTTTTGAGGTGGACACTCCAAATTTGTGCATCCTACTTTTACTTTGTGCTGTCTCAATTCTGTTTTGCTCATAGAGTACAGCCTTTCTGATGTGGGCACATCATGCTGAGTGGTCCTGTGCCAATGTCTACCATGGCACACAGTCAAATCCAAAGTTCTTAAGAGAGACTCTGAGAGTGTCCTTGTATTGCTGCTTCTGACCATTATGTGATCATCTGCACATTTTGTATTCAAACAACATGGCCAGCTCATCTGAGTTGTGCTCCCTGAAGCATAGTTTGAATATTGGGCAGTTCAGCTCAAGCAAGTACTTCAGTGTCTGGTACCTTATTCTGCCAGGTGATCCTGAGAATCTTCCTAAGACAGTTCAAATGGAAGTGATTCAGTTTCCTGGGATGGCGCTAGTAGACTGTCCATGTTTCATAGGTACACAACACAATGGCTCTGTAGACCTTCAGTTTGGTAGTCAGTCTAACACCTCTTCTCTCGCAAACTTTTCTTTGGAGCCTCCCAAACACTCAGCAAGCTCTGTCAATGCATGATCAACCTCATTGTCAATGTGTACATGCTTGGAAAGTACACTGCCAAGATAAATGAACTTATCCACAGCATTCAGAACTTCTCCATTTGTTGTGACTGATGGTTCCACATATGGATGGTGTGGTAGTGGCTGATGGAGCACCTGTGTTTTATTGGTGTTAATTATTAGGCCAAAACTAGCACAGGCAGCAGAGAATTGATCTATACTTTGTTGCATCTCAACTTCAGAGTCTACATTGAGTGCACAATCATCTGCAAACAGAAAACCATGTACCAACACTCCCTCTACTTTGATCTTGGCTTGTAGTCTTTTCAAATTGAAGAACTTACCATTAGTATGGTAGTTGATCTTGATGCCGTGTTCATCCTTATTGAAAGCATTTGACAACATGGCTGAAAACATCATGCTAAAAAGCATGGGAGCAAGCACACAGCTCTGTTTCACTCCATTGGTGACTGGGAAGGCAGGAGAGTATTGTCCATTATCCAAAACCCAGACAAACATGCCATCATGAAATTGACATACAATACTGACGAACTTCTCTGGGCAGCCAAATTTTGACATAATTTTTCCATAAACCCTCATGACTAACAGTGTTGAAGGCCTTGGTCAGATCTACAAACGTTGTGTACAGACCTCTGTTCCGCAACTGGCATTTCTCCTGGAATTGTCAGACAGCAAACACCATATCGACTGTTTCTTGGCCCTTTCTGAAGTCACATTGGTTCTCAGGTATATGAGGTATATGTATGTGTGTGTGTGTGTGTGTGTGTGTGTGTGTGTATATAATATATGTGTATATATACATACATGTATGTATTTGTGCATAGGTAAATATGTATGTGTGCATGTATGTAATCTGAGTTTAATTGTAACCTTCTTTAGGGGCAGAGGGAAAAAGAACAAAGTAAAAATGCACAGAAAAGAAGAAAAGAAAACCTACAAGAAAGCAAAAAGAATGATTGACAAGTCTGAATACAATGTGTAGCACATATTACATAGGCTTTCTTGAAAAGAAAATTTATTTCTGTATATTTTGAAACCTCTTTCACATTCTACTGTGCATATGGCAATGCCTTTTGTTTTTTCTTATTTTATATTTGTTTCAATATTCATATTTACAATATGTTTCTTTTTCTATTCTCATTGTGTATTTGTTTTTGTATTCAAGTTTAAAATAAAGAAACAACTTTAGAAAAGACTGAAGAATGACTTCAGGATAACAAATGGAGATTATTGGATCTCTTTCATTGAGGAATACTGCATTTGGTGCTTGAGGCCTATAGTAGAAGCACTGGCTCTGAGAGGTATATTTAGACCTTTGAAAATAGTACCAATCATGTCAACTTTCAGAAAAATTTGGGGAATGCTACTATTTCTTCTTCTTCTTCTTTGCTTCTGCTTCTTCTTCTGCTGCTGCTTCTTCTCCTTTCTCCTCCGCCTTTCTTTCTTCTTTTATTTTCTTTACCACATCTTCCCTCTCTCCACTTAGGACACCATATCCTTCCATGTGGGTGATCTATCCATAAAAATATAATTTTGGTCACAAATTTTGTAAGATATTTTGGAATTTGGGAGCTAGATTATATATTTATATATTATATATTTATTTCTTTTAATATTTTACTCAACACTGGGACAATTTATTTTTGCTTTTGCAGTTTGACTATGCCTTTAAACTAAAATCACTCTGGCGTTCATTTAATGGCCAACAATAGTCCCCAGTGCAAACTTTTGTGACTCATTGTTTAGCTTTTAATGATTTAAGATGAGTGTGTAAATATGGATTGTTTTCCATTCTGGCCAGAATCTTTGAGGGACTTCCCCTCCCAGACTGATATTTTTGTGATGGTATCTAAGGACATCTTTTGTCTCAATTTTTACCTAGCCCTTAGTCATTGAATGGGCATTTTCTCAGACAAACTGAGACCTGGGAAAGACCTTAATTTACAAAGGCCAAGGTCACCCACTGTGTCCTGGGCCATCTCCAGTTGTTTAAACTTTTGTCTCCTGACTGGACTCTAATGATTCTGGAAGAAAGGGTAAGGGTGAAGACTTTGTAGCTCTGCATCACTTAAATCCAACTCATAAGCAAGTGAAGACATTCCCATCTTGATGTCATTGGTCCTCTTCAAGAAAATATATCAAACAAAACCTACCACCTCAGGAAACAGGAAGATTTTCAGGTGACCATTTGCTGCACTTATAGAGCAGATTCCTAATATGGCAATGAATAAGATAACTGCTGATGTGTTTTAGGTTACTCATATACTATGTTTCTACAGTATCAGTTTTCTAATGTCACTTTTAACATGTGGTACACAAAATCAATCAAATCACTCCATATGTACCCTGAAGAATGTAGAATACAGTTGCTAATTATTATATCATTTGTTCTGTGTGTTTTAATTTCCATAATGTAGGATTACTCTAGTGTTTATAGCGTGGGCTAGTGGTATTTGGTACTTGTAGACAAGAAACATTTTGGTATGTATTCCAGATCCGACAATTACTAGTTGCATTACTCTGAATAGTTCATTTTACCTATACTCAGTTTCCTCATCTATGAAGTAAAGATCATATTTTTTATCTGTCATTCAAAGTTGTTTTGATAAAAGCCATTTGTAAACATTGAAGTGCTACATGAACATAAATTTTATGTGGGAAATGCATCTCATTTCCACTCATATTAAACTTCTAGTCAATCAAAAATGTGAGATTTTTTTTTTGATGAACTAATATTAAGTCACATTTCTGCTTTCCTAAACTTAGGCAGTTGAATACTACTTCAGCCTAGGGCCAATGCTTAGCTTTATTTCTACTAAATTTTGTATTGTTTCAAGACATCAAGATATTTCAGGCTCTCAATTTTGTCATATAATTATTTATTCATATGAACTTCATGTCATCCACAGAATTGAAAGAAATGTCATCCATTTTTTTTTCTTCCAAATGGTGATTTAAAAACATGTTAAATGGAATACGGTGAAAGTGAAATACTGCACTAAGAAACAGGAGTCCTTTACCAGGTTTATGTTGACTCATTAAAGGAAAATTCTTGTCTGATAGTTGAAATGTTTTAAATTCATCTAAGTGTCCATCATCCAACAATCTTCTTTTTGTTTCCTTTGGAAGCATATGATGAGGTCCATCAGGACAATAAAAATATTTGTCTGTATAAAAGACTAATGTATTTGGCGTGGGAATTTTCTCTATGATGCAGATCACAACCTATTTATATTTTGTCTTCCTGATTATCTATCCAATAATCTTCCAAATTTTCAACAAAATAGTGCAACAAAATATGTTTGGGCTTTGTTGCCTTGTCTCAGTATCACAAAGATGCCAGAAGAGCACTTAGACTCTACATTGACTATCCTTGTGTCTTGTTAGGTGAACCTCCTATTTCTCCTGGTAACACATTCCTGAATATCTGACCTGTTCTTTTCCTTTGTAATTTCTCCCATGAGTCTTTTAATTGCTCCCTGGGTGACACTCAATTTTAGTTCCTTGAAGACTTCTATTCCATGTCTTAGAGTCATTCAACTATATAAGAGGAATTTTGATATCAAAGTTAACTCAAACCATCCTAAATCTTTTCCACAGTGTCTTGGCTCACAATAGATTCAGTTACATTGTGTATGTGTGCACATATATATGGATACGTGGAGTAGCATTCTAAGCTCCCATTTCACCAGTTCCCTGAACTGCAACAAAACCAAGCAAAAATTTTTAATGAACGCTGCTGTCAGATCTTCTTTCAAGCTGATGCTGAACAAGCCAATCAGTTCTGAATCCAACTAATGTATGCTATTGTATAGAATACCTCTCTGTTTTTTTCAGGAGTAGCAGGGGATACTTTACAAATATAACAATAGCATCTAACCCCCAGGGTTGTTGTGAGGGTCAGATGAGACAATATATGTAAAATGTTTGAAAACTAGAAAGTACAGTTAAAATGTTAGCTATCAAATGTTTTGCTAAAATTTAGGTGAATTACATTTAGCGTATAGTCAGAACATACAACAGTGCTGTAATCATGTCAAAAAAAAAAATAGTTTTTTGTGGGGTAATTTGTTCTTGACAAAACCAAGCTTTGTAATCATTACCTCCTTTTCAACATGTCCATTAGATATATTTTTTATATCTTTGGATCATGTGATACTAGCATTTTTAATTAATATACATTTTCAACAATTCCCAAAATGACGGAAACTCACTTTGTTTCTAATTATCAGCTACCACAAATCATGGTGGTATGAATATTCTGACATATATAAAACCTAGGTTTCTCTCTTTGGCTTAGTACCAGTAGGAGTGTTGCTGAATCAAAGAAAATAGTTCATTCATTTTTAATGATTCCAAATTGAGATAACAATTAGTTGAACCGCATTTGAGTGTACCAATATTGGAATACTAAAGCATCTTTACAAAGGTATTCTGACCTTGAATTAACTATTTTCATTTTATTTTGATCTTTTCATTTGCATGGGATTTGATGAAATCTCAAAGTTGTTTCAATTTGCAATTCTCTAATTACTAGGAACACAGAACTTGTTTTCATGTGCTGATTTATCTGTAAGTCTTTGGAAAACGGTTTGTTCATAGCTTTTAACTATTTCTATACTGGACAATAACTCTTGGTGTTCCATAATGATTTCAATTTCCTTTATATAACGAATGGCAGATATTTTTGGTGATACATGCAAATATTTTCCCATCTATTTTCCATTTTCTACTTCCATTTTATTGGCTTTAAACATACATCTTTTTAAAAAAAAATAAAATTATAATGGCCTTTTTTACTTAATAAAACCACATGGATTAATTGTATTCTAAATCAGTGTTTCCCTTAATGTACATAAATCTCTAGTTGGCAAGTAAGTCAGTTTATGACTTAGACTGTTAAAGTTTTTGTAATCTCTTTGTCATGGCAATTGACTTGTATTAGCTAAATCTCTTTATGAAATAATCATGGTTGGTGTTGATGCCTTTGGTATATTCCTATATCCTTCAGCATCAATAATACTTGTATAGTTCAAACTGTAGTTGTTTCAATAGCATGCCATTTTTATTAATTCTTATACCTTTATATTAACTTTAATATTTATTCTAATAAGTCAGTAGTTTTGCTGTGAATAGATAACTGATTCCACAAGATTCACATCCCTAAAGATTAATTTCCTCTCTGTAATCAGTTTTGTTATATTAACTGATATTGAAGATGTCTAGCACCTTATTGTTCTTTTCTCCAAGAAAGTATTAACTCAAATGATGGAATGTCTACTATTCAAATAATAGCATTCATTTGATGAGATCACCAAATTTTGTCAGTATTATTGGGAGAGAAGATCTTAATATGCAGAAAAACTTTATAAGTTTTATGTTTTCAGTTTCTGAATTTTTATTTAAAAATTCTAACCCTATGAAGCTATATAAATATTATTTCTTTAGCACAAAAATGGTATCACAAGAGAATATCTCTGTAATGAGTATATTATCCACATATGATGAATTTTCTGAGTGAAATTACCTTTTCAATTATTTTTATTCAATAATAAATATAAACGCATTTTAAAAAATATCTGAAGTGCATATTCTTGGTTTGTTATATGGCACACATAGAAATTAGCATAAATATCTAAATATTACTTTACTTTTTAGATAATTCATTTTCATGATATAAATAAATATTTAAAGAAATTAATTATCAGTCAGACTTTCACATCATTTAGGATATTTATTACAAAGTGTAACAGGGAACTTTTGGACATATTTAAATGGGAAAAGATCTTTGAGAAATGCATGCCTTTGATTATTCAAGTGAAAAATAGACTAAGCAGCTGGTTTTTGCTAAAGGCTAAAAATGGATACAGTCTATTAAAATTTAACCATGAATGTCACCATAATTTTCAATGTTTTATTTACTATATTTCTATTGTGGGGGTTAATTTCTCAGAAGTCCATGCAGCCATACAAATATTAAACATTTTCTTCTTCAAAAATGTTGAAATTGTATTGATTTTACTTTCAGATAATATTTTGTTAATTGGGCTTTACATGCACAATGGCCCAGATGTTGTAGTAAAATGTTTTAAGGGAGAAGGTTCCTTGTATGCTTCTCAAATCAAAAAAGAGAAATGCTTAAAACAATACAAATAAAAATATGATGAGAAATAAGATTTTAATTAACAATAACAATAGTTAAATTTTAGTAAAAAAATACTAATAATGATACCATTAGAAATCTATCCATTTCTATGATGGGAGGCAATGGGGCAAAATGACAAAGCAAAGGAATGCAAATCAGGGTGATGTATAGTGGGCATTCTTTCTTCACACAGATTACTACTGTTGCTGTTAAGGGCTGGCAGACAGACTGAACCATCGGCCAACTGGGCTCTGGAAATGTTGCTAATTCAGTAGCACTATCACCACCATGATGGAACTATGCCAATGGAGTTAAGAAATAGATTGTTCATTCTAGGTTTTAGATTGGTGTTAGCTGGTTATGATCATCTTGACATGGAGGAAAGAGGATGAATGAAATCCTTTGTGCTCTTCTACCACACAAAAAGAAAAGATACATGAGAATAACACCAACTTTAAAACATCCACCAATACTGTATCAGCAGCAAATTCTTCAGTGAAGTTCTCATTAAATCAAGCAAACCACAAGCACATATTCAATAAACTGAACATAGGAGTATTTTGGTTCAATATCAAAATTATGCCCTAACAAAATTAGAAACAAACTTCACCATTTCTAGGCAAAGGATTTGTCTTGCTTTTTATCAGTCATACCCACAAGTCCAGTTTACAAATAAATGAATTTCCAACAATTATGGGGCAATCACAAAAATGAATTTGTGACCTCAGTTACATAAAATAGCCAAAATTGTGGAACTACTAAAATCTGAAGAGGGAAAAGTTGAAGGTCCTGATGTCATTCAAAATAATCACTTAATGCTGAATCCAGATGTTATACTTGATAACAAAATGGGTTTTTAAAGTGATATTTCAGGTCATTTTGAAAAGAAGACTCAATTAAACTGAAAATGAAAACATAATCTAACGTCAACTATCCTAAACCTCAGTCATAAAAAAATGACTTACATAATAATTTTGAACAAAGCTGAATTCAAAATAGAAAGCAATAAAAGACCAAAAATTACTTTTAATTATGCTGAATAGGTCTACTGAAATGAAAATCTATCACTTTTACATGTATTTAAGTTTAACCATTTTCAACTGTAATTCCTACTGACAGGTTCTTTTTTATTTAATATTTTATTTTCCCTCAACTACACACAAAACCAATTTTTAACACTTGGTATTTCAAAATTTTTGAGTTTCAGATTCTCCTCCTCCATCCCTCTCCTCCTTCTTCATTGAGAGGCTATACATATGTGGTCATTCAAAACATGTCTTCACTTTGGTCATGTGAAAAAAAAAAACAACCCTCCCCCCAAAAAGAAAAAGAAATAAAGGAAAATTTTACAAATTTTTTTTATAAAATTTTACAAACAATATGCTTCAGTCTGAATTCAGATTCTATCAGTTCTTTCTCTGGAGATGGATAGCATTTTTCATCATGATTTCTTTAGAATTGTCTTGGATCATTGTATTGCTGAGAACAACTAAGTCATTCACAGTTGATCATCATACAATATTGCAATTACTATATACACTATTTTCCTGGTTCTACTTACTTCATTTTGTATCAATTTATACAAATCTTTCCAGGTTTTTCTGAGAGCATTCTGCTCATCATTTTTTATAATGGCACAATAGTATTTCATCACAATCATATACCATAACTTGGTCAGTCATTTCCCAATTGATAGAGATTCCCTCAATTTCCAATTCTTTGCCACCACTAAAGGTCCTGCTATAAATATTTTTATACATATAGGTCCTTTTCCTTTAAAAAAATAGTTTTGTATACAGACCTACTAGTGTTATTCCTAGGTTAAAGGGTATACACAGATTTATACCACTTAGGGCATAGTTCCAAATTATCTTACTGAATGGTTGAATCACTTTATAATTCCACCTACAGGGCATTTATGTCTCAATTTCACACATCTAACATTGGTCATTTTCCTTTTCTGTCACATTAGCTAATCTGATTAGTAAGGGATAGTACCTCATAGTTGTTTTACTTTTCATTTCTCAAATTAATAATGATTTTGGATAGTTTTGATTACTGTGTCTGAAAGCTGCCTGTTCATATCCTTTGACTATTAATTAGGGAATGGCTTTTTTTTTAAAATACATTTGACTCATTTCTCTATATATTTGAGAAATGAGACTTTTATCAGAGAAATTTGCTGCATTTTTTTCAGTTATAATTACTAACTGCATTTCCATCCATTCTAATTTCCTTCTTTTTATCCTACTCCCTCTTCTTTATTCTGTTTATCCCTAAAAAGTGTTTTTGCTTCTGACTACTACCTATCCCAGTCAGCCCTCTCTACTATCAGTCCCCCCTTTCTCTGATCCTCTTTCTCCTATCTTCCAATAGAATAAGATAGACTTCTATATCCAATTGAGTGCATAAATTATTTCCTCATCAGCCAGCTTAGATGAAAGTAAGGGCTCTTGCCCACCACCCTATCCCATTTTCCTGTAAAGGCCCTCATGCCTCTTTAATGTGAGATAATTTATCTCATTCTTCTTCTCCCTTTCCTCTTCTCCAAGTACATTCACTTTCTAACCTATAAATTTTATTTTTTTAGAGATCATTTCATCATATTTAACTCACACTTATATCTTCTATGTATACTTCTTCTAACTGTTCTAATAATGAGCCAGTTCTTAAAAGTTACAGGTATTGTCTTCCCATGTAGGAGTGTAAAAAGTTTATCCTAATTGATTTCCTTATGATTTCTCTTACCTTTCTATATTTTTATGCTTCTCTTAAGTTTTACATTTGACAGTCAAATTTTCTATCCCACTCTGCTCATTTCATCAGGAATGCTTTAAAGTTCTCTGTTTCATTAAATGTCCATTCTTTCCCCCCAAAGGATTAGGCTCAATTTTGTAGATGATTCTTGGTTGTAATCTTGCCTTTTTTGTCCTCCAGAATATCATATTACAAGTTCTCTGATTCTTTAATGTATAACCTGCTAAGTCTTGTATTATCCTGACTATGGCTTCATGATATTTGAATTGTTTCTTTTTGGCTATTTACAATACTTTCTCCTTGATTTGGGAGCTCTAGAATTTGGCTCTAATATACTTTGGAGTATTCATTTTGATATATCTTTCAGGAGTTCAGTAAATTCTTTCAATTTCTATATCATCCTCTGATTCTAGAACATCAGGGCAGTTTTCCTGGATAACTTCTTGAAAGTTACTGTCTAGGCTCTTTATTTTTAATTATGGTTTTCAGGTAGTCCAATAATTCTTAAAAAATCTCTCTTTGATCTGTTTTCTAAGTCATTTATTTTTCCAGTGAGACATTTCACTCTTTCTTTTATTTTCCTATATTCTTTTGATTTTAATTACTTCTTGATGTCTCATGAAGTCATTAGCTTCCCTTTGTCCAATTCTCATTTGTTGAGGAGTTCCTCTCTTTAGTGAAATTTTGCACATTTTTCCTCACTTTATTAATTCTGATTTTTAAGGAGTTCTTCTCTGGATTCTTTTTTCCCATGTTTTCTTTCATTCACTATCCTTTCTTTATCCATTTTTCCCTTTCCCTCTCTCATTTGATTTACAAAATCTTTTTTGAAATCTTTCAGAAATACTAATTGTGTGTGTGTATGTGTGTGTGTGTGTGTGTGTGTGTGTGTGTGTGTGTGTGTGTGTGTGTGTATGAGTGTGTGTGGCTTGAGACCAATTTACAGTTTTCTTTGAAGCTTTGGACATAGCAGTTTTTACTTTGTTATCTTCTGAGTTGGTGTTTTGATCTTCCCAATCATCATATTAACTTTCTATTACCAGGATCATTTTTTCCCTTGTACCTTGCTCTTTTTCCCAGCCTCCTTCTTGACTTCTAGCTCTATATTAAAATTGGGCTCTGTTCATGAGGTGGAAGTAACATTGTCTCAGGGTTTAGTATTTTTCCCACTTGTTTGTTTGGTGTAGCTGCTTTAAGAGCCAATTCTGGGGGACTGGAAGCTTTCAGTTCTTTCCACCGTAGTAGGATCTAAGGAGTGACTTGTTTCCCACTCTGCATTCTGGTCTATAGGAGACCACTTGTCACCAAGGTTCCTGATCCCCTGGAGGCACAAGCTGTTATGCTATACTTCTCTTTAAGCTGTGCCCATGACCCAAAATTTTGACTAGGATCTGAGTATAGGTAATGGAACACAGTTCTGCTCCTCTTGCCAGCAAAGGGACCCCCTGTAATCTCCTGATCAGTTTTCTGACCTTATTACCCTTTGTGGGCTAGTAGCTCAGGAAGCAGCTCCTGTAGGCAATGATTCAGTTTCCTCCAAGGCTTTCTGCTGTTTTTTCTGTGCCAAGGCCTATGCTGGCACAGCTTCTGCTGGAGTCCCCTCTACCCTTATCCCAGTGTGATAGACATTTCCTGCTGACGTTACAAGTTGTCTTGGCTGAAAAATCAATTACCGCCATCCTTCTTTGGGTTCTATTACTCTGGAATTTGTTTTGAGGTGCTATTTAAAGTTGTTTGCGGTGGAATTTGGGACAGCTCAGGTGAGTGCCTGTCTTTTTTCTGCCATCTTGACTCAGTCTCTCTCAATTGAAATTCTTAAGTGAAACCTCACAATCTTTTAAGAAGAAATAGCTAAAATAATCAAGACAAGTAAGACATTAGATCTCTGCTCAGAATATTCTAAATATGATAAAAAAGCAAGTAATAGTAAAATGGATTGGAGTATGATTAGAATGGAGCTACATTAATAAATACAAGAAAAAATCAATGTAATAATCATAGGATATAAATGCTAGCCACCATAAAAGGAACTTAGACAAAAACTGACGCATATCCCAAAAGTTTCATGAAAAAAGTGAAAAAAGAGAGATTTTTCTCTTATATGTCTATAGATGTGATACAGAAAAGCTAATGTTAAATACCAATATGATGGATAGAAGGGATAGACTAGAGAGATCGTTTAACATTTTTCATGAATAGTCAGTTCAGGCTTAGCAGAAAATTAAAAGAATTTCTATCACCATAAAGTAAATTGATGGAAAATAGAAAATACCTATTTCTCTGAAGTAGGGAGGGAAAAGACCCCTCCATCATACAACTGATACTTAATTTAATAAAAAGTGGAGAAAGGATTGAGATTACTGTTAACACAGAGTAGAAAAAAAGTGAAAAAAACAATAAAAATAAACAGATCAGAGTATACACCAATAAAATATGAATTAAAAACAATGAAATGATAAATATTAAAACTATTTTTGAAGAGTTACAAAAATGATAAACAACTAACATATAGGATGAAAAAGAAAAGATCAAAGCCAGATCACTAGAAATCTAAATAAGAAAAGGGAAATAAAAATGAGGACAAAAGAAATTAATAAAAATTGCAGAGATTATTATATATTGATATATTCTGACAAACTTCAAAATACAAAAGAAATTAACAACTCTCCACAGCATCATAAAATATGTAAATATATAAAGCAAAAACACATCAATAAAATAGGCCAGTTGCAAAAGGAGAAATCAGCTGTGCTGAAAAATAGTTGTTCGATGAGGAAACACTGGCCTCACATGGACTACTATGTGAATTCAATTAAAATCTGAAGAATATTTAGCTCTTGTTCTCTGTATAGTAGATTGTTTCAAAATTTTTTGATGATTGCAATCCAACATATTCTTCTGTGGCAAATATTTTACTGGTTCCTAGATTAGGCAAAGATGAAGAAATGTCACAAAACTATATACCAGTATTAAAATTTATATTAAGTTATATTATATTAGGTGTATTTCATCAATATATATTAAATAAACATATGTATTAAACTATATTGAATTTATATACCATTTAAATTTAAACTATTAAATAACATATGAGGAGAATATATCCATACATTTAAAAATTATACATTATGACCAAGTCTGACTTATACCTAGGACACAAGGATGGTTTAATATTTGAAAAATTATCAATATAATAACTCATGTCAGCAATAAATAAAGATCCATGAATTTATCTTTAGTGAGAAAATGATGAAATTTAGCATTCATTAAAACAGAAATTAAGTTTTCTTTAATATTAAAAATAAATACCTATTTAAAATTTTGAAATACTATATACAATTAATGTGCCATTTATATCTAAAGGTTGTCCAATACCTCTGAACTCACACTGACTGTGTCCAATCCTAAGGGCCTGACTGTAAAGGCTCAGTTTCTCTGTTTGGTTCACTGTCCTTCCTAGTGCTAGTGTAAGCTCTCCAAAGTAAAATTCAGCTTTTTCACAATTTCCTTTGCATGTACTAGAAGAAAATTCTGATAACAGCCTGTGACTTATGACTCTCAGTCACTAATTATCTTGTACATAGCTGAAGTGTGGTTGATTGAGAATCAATCAGCTTAATTCCTTGTGCCTTCTCAGAAAAAAGGTCATGAACCACTTGTACTTCTAGGCTCTATAATTAAAGTCCAGACCTTAAAATCTAGTTACTTGATGGATTTGACATATTTCTCAGGAGTTTCCCGGAAATCCTCATTACATATATAACTCATATTTGGTTGGTCACATAATGATATGAATATTCAATCTGAGATGACTTAGTCCCTTCAGTCTGCCTTCACACAATATATATTCCCAGAAAAAGACTCCTATAAGACTGTTACACCCAAACTTACTCAAAATTCTAGGCATCTTTATTTCTCCTTCTCAGTAAATTAGATCTTTATGTCCCCAAACCCGCACTCCCAAGCAATGTGCTTTTATCCCAAACAAACCCGAAAACTAGGCACTTGCAATAAGGCAAAATAAACAATAACTATATCACCTCCGGAAGTGGTTTGAAAATTAGTAAATTAATTCAAAGAGATGATAAGGAGAGAAGTTTGAACTCAATGAAAAATTCAGGAGATAAATTTATGGCTTAGAGAAAAGCAGGAAATCTGAAAGCAAAATAGAACCAGCAGGTGTCCAAAAGAAATGAACATGAAGAAGACATAACTAAAAATTCAATGATATACGAATTATCCATTGATGCAAATACGACTAATTATTACCATTTTATATCAATATGTTAAAAAAAGAAATTTCCACTCCATAATAAAAGAAGTTAATCATTCCATAATTTTATTTTTTTATATTCTGCTCCCAAAGAAGCTCCTGGGAGTTCTTTAATCTTCTTTCCTCAACACTGGTCCTGCAGGGTTCAAGAATGGGGTGGAAGTAGCTGGGCCTTGTACCATCCAGCCTTATATCAGAAGAATAAGGGAGACTCGGATGCCTAGGACAGTAAGAGTGAGAGTTGGGTTCTGAAAATTGTGTCAGGAAAAATTAACAAAGAAGCCATATCTCCTGCTTCTTACACTTTTTTCAGAAAAAAACAAAGTTCCTGGAAGAACTGTAGCATAATTCCTTTCCAAACCCCTCTTCTGGTAAGATACTCATGTTTGGGAAGGGATCATTGCTGCATTAATGTCCTTTGTCTCCAAAGATCATCCCCAGAGATGCAGTCACCCATCTCTGTCTTCAGGGCACTGCTTCCTCCTCAGTTTCTAAATAAAAGCTTCTTGTTCTTGTGAAACTTGTAACTCAAAAGTTCTTTTTTTCCCCTCAGTAGCCACCAATACTCCTGGTTTTCTTGAAAAGAAAAGTAGGAGTCCAGTTTTTTCCGTCTTGATCACAGGTACATCTGGAAGAGCCAATCAAGATAGACTGAAGTTTTGCCACTTCAGGGCACTGTTGATGCCTGTGATGTTGATAGATGTGATATATGTGGGGAAGATGGCTGGGATCTTGTTTATTTCTGAGTTTTTCAAGGCCTTTGCAGGCAAGGTTTTCCCTTTATACTCTCTTCATGACTGACTCCTTAATGTTTTCTTGAAAAGAGAAGTAGGGGGTGGAGCAGGACCCAGTAGCAAGGAACCCCACAAATCATTCCAGTTTTGGACAGCTATGAAGACATACCAGATGGCCGTAGTTTCCCCCATTTGAACTAGAAGACAGCTTCTGGGGAGATGTGAGAGTTAAACTTTGTTTTTTTCTTTGTTTCAGGTCCTCAACACCTCTAGAATAGGTGATTACAAGAACCTTTCAAATGTTTTCCCTAGCAAAGCATCCTTCCCATAGTTGCAAAATTGACTTTCCTAATGTGAAAGTAGGACCATGTCATTTCCCTGAATATATTTTGTATTGACTTATCACATAAAAGCTATTGATTCTAACAGAATGTAAGCTACTTACAAAGAGTTTTTATTTTGAGATCTTTGCCCAGTAAATTCTAAGTGAACACCTAATCTAGAATAGACATAAGTTAACAAGATTGGAGGAGAATTGGAAGGATGAATCTTTCCCAATTATAGATAAGGGGAAAATCAATAGCCAGATATAGCAAAGACTAGAGCATAAAATACATGCAGACATGAAAAAAAATCAATGAAACTAGTATCAGAAGAGATAAGAATTAAGAGGAAAAATTGTTGGTAAAAGATTGCCTTTTGAAATCTGGAGGGAATTGTTGGAAAGAGATATTTCCAAATTACTTTCTAATATATAAGTAGTCAAAATATTCATTTTAAAAATAATTATAAACCATCACTGACCACCTCACAAATTTCAAAATCATCAATGAACAGAAACATGCAAATTGAAATAACCTTGTAGTATTTCATATCTAGCAAGCTAATAAGAATTTAAAAGATTGAAAGAAGAAGCGATTGTTAGTGGATAGTGGAAACACTGAGGTGATAATTTCCTACTGGTAAATTCCTTCTGGTATTCTGGCAAACAATTTGAAATTATACAAGAAAATTTATTAAATTCTTCATCCATTCTGACCCATTTAATCCTCTCTTTATATTTTATGCCACAGCATTTATTTAAATTAAGGAAAGAAATATTTTGATATAAAAATATGTTCAATGAAGCATTAGTTTCAGAATAAATATACACATAAAGTATATATATATAATTAAATGCTCTAAATGATTGAAGAACTTATGACACATGATTATTTTCAATAATCTATATGTCTATAATGTCATTTAGTTGAGTATTCCCTCCACTAGCAAAGATTTCAGTCCATCTATCCCCTGAGTCATAGGTAAATCTTGTCCACATATTCTCATAAATATTTCACAGAATGTTTATCCACCTGGATTTCATGAAATTACTGTGATATTAATGGATATGATGAACAGTCTTTCTCCTTCTATGGGACTCCTAACCCAGTGAAATTCTTTACATTGAAGAATAGGGGAGAAGAATGTAACATCACATTACAAATAATAGGCATTACATGTAGTTGTTTTTCCTTCATTTTTGAAGAGGACCAATGACACCCTGGACTGATGTCTTGACTTGCCTCTTAATTGAATTTAAGCGAGGCAGAGTTGCACAAAGTCATCAGCCTCATTCTCTCTTTCAGAGTCATTGAAGTCCAGTATGATGATAAAAGTTAAGGAAGACTGGCAATGGCTTAGGATAGAATGGATGAGCCTGGTGTGTTTGATGTCTGACCATGCTCTAAGAGCTCCTCAGCACCTGCTTTGGTCTCTTTCACGATCACTGGGACAAAGTGGTTTCCTCTGCCCATTCAACCAGGGGAAGTCTTTACAAGCTTGGGGTAGACATGCCCCTAACTCATCATTGAGGTGTGGTCACTGTGCACACCTCATACCAGAAAAGCTAGTCCTCCCATAACACACCATACATCCCTAAAGATTATATTACATAATTATATTTTAAAAAGAATACCACAACATATCAAAAGAACCATGAAAAACCATGACCAGTATTTAATTTTTAATTGTTTGCTTCTTAATAAAAATATTATCAATTAATTGTTTGTCCAACTGAAACAAAGTGAATCAATAAATTAGTGATGTGAAAACAAGTACCTTTCATTCTTTTCTGATTTTTCAAAATGATGTTTTTTCCTGTATATATTATATAACACTTTTGTTCCTATAATGTGTGGTATGAGATACTAGTCTAAACTTATTTTTGGTCAAATGGATTCCGATTTTTCTTATCCAACCTTGTTAAACAGGGAATTTTCCACTTAGTAGTTTGTATCATTGAGCTTAATGTGTTTCTATATCTCTTAGTTTCTAGAACTTCAATAATTGTTCCTATGATATTTTATTTTCTGTTTTTAAAGAAATAACCAATGCTTCTCATGGTCAGTTTACTATAATTTTACATGCAAATGATATGCTAAATTTGTCCCTGCTTTAAAAAAAATAATGCATAAATTATCTTTAATTCTAAATTATTTTTTCATCTTGTATTCTTCTATAAATGTCTTAATTTTTTTCCATTGGGAAGAGAATGAAAGCCTAGATTAATTGTTATACTTTCATTTTTATTATGTTGACAGTGTCCAGATGAAACATCAATATTTCACACATATTTCTCTTTATTTCTCTAGAATGGTTATGTTGTACTTAGTTTAGTTGTATGTATATGTGTTTTATAGATTGACTCTAACATATTTTATAGATTTTTAAAGGTCATTTTAATTATATATCCCTTTCCTGGATTTGATTAGCCATATATAGAAAGGTAAATATATCCTTTTGGATACTTCACTACTTTACCAAATCTGTTAATTGCCATTTACATTTTTGATCAATTGTCTGGAGTTCTTTAAGTCAGAAGTCATATCATCAGAAAAAATTAAATGTTTTCTGTTTGAGTATATTTGTTTTCTCTAGTTTTCTTGACTCATGGATATTACTAGCATTTGTGATGATATGTCAAATAATACCAAAGGGGCATCTTTCATTTTGCTCCAAGTTTTACTAGGAAAATATTGATTATTATCTTCATTATAGTTCATGCTATGAAGTTTTTAAATATTTTTGTATGTGTCATGGAAGCTTTTAGCAAACTTGTGAAACCTGTGAACTTTTTCTTTGATTTTTTTCTAATTCATAATTGATGAAAATGCTAAATTTCAGTTGGAGGTTACTGAAAATAAAGATGCACTTTTTTCTAATTCAAGTTCATGTGGAATATAGGTTTACGAAACCCTAATATAAAGCAATGATCCTTTAATTCCTATAATTTTTAACATAAATGTGTTTTATGTTTTAAGATTTTTTTCCGAATTTACTGACATGTAGTTTTATGTAGCTTTCCTAATGTTGAACCATGAATGCATTCCCAATATAAATTTAACATAGTAGTTGTGATAATTTCCAAATCAATTGATACCAAGGCAAATTTCTCTAAATTTTCCATTGATTCGATCTCCTCCTAATATCTCCAGAAATTACCCCTATTATCATTCTCATTTTCTATATTATGTCATTTCTATATTATGTATGATATTGGTATATCATACATGCTTATTTGACTTTAAGTGCATCCATCTGAACCAAAAAAATTCCCTTCTCTTCTACTATGGGAGATAATTTAGGACTCAATCAATTTTTGTCTTTCTGACATTGGTTTGCTTATATTCCTGACTTTTATGTTTTGAAAATTTTGTTTGTTTTTGTAAAAATGTTTTCATTTCACTTCACTTCTTAAATATGAAGCACTGGACTTTGAATCAGGTCATCTTTGTTCAAATCTTGCCTAACATTCAATGTAAGTTACTTGTAACATATGTGTGCTTTGATTTCATTTGTAAAAGAAGGGAATTGGACTGGATGTCCCCTAAGCTTCCTTCTATCTCAACACCTCTGTGACTATGGTACTATGATCCTACATAACCAAATTTTAAACTTGAAAGAGCTATGCAACTACAACTCACCATAATTCTTCTTATTCTAGTAAATTCTGACTATCTTTAAATTTTCTTCTCCATATGTTGTGAATTTTCTCTCCCCATTTTTCTATTTATCATTGTTTTTTCTGTATCTCTTAAAAATCCAGATGGCTACTACTGATTTAATTGATCTTTTAAAAATAAAGCTTACATGTAAAAAGCAATTTAACTTTAAATGTTATCAATTACTTTATTTATAGAATTTTTATTCTTGTAATTTTTTCACAATACTGACTTCTTGATATTCTAATATTTGTACTTGAATAGTCAGTTCATCTTTCATTTCCCTTTGTTTCTTAAAAGTGTGCAAATATTGCAATTTTATCCTACAAAAATATTTTATCTTCATGATTTTTCTTTAATATAATTACATGCTGTTTCTATGACTTGTTCTTTTTCTACTCATTCTTTAAAATAACATTGTTTTGTCACTAATTGTTTTTGAGTCTGCATAGTCTTTACTGATTGCAATTTTATTACACAAAGACCTAATGAAGTGTGTTTAATACATATATCTTTCAGTATTTTTTATGACCTAACATTGGTTCAACTTTTATTCAGATGCTATCTGGTGTTGCAAAAAAAAGACATGTTCCTTAAGATTTGTATTTAGTAAGCTCTAAAGTTCCATCACATTTGCATAACATTCTTTTTGGAAGTTTTCCCTTCCTTCTTTCATTCCCCTCCCTTTTACTCCCCTTCACCCTTACTACTTCTTCCTCCCCCCTTTTTGGCTTCCACTCCCATTTCTTCCCCCTTCTGCTCCTACTACCTATAGAGTTTATTGTTCCATCCTTGAACCAGATCAGATGAGAGTATCATTTTATTAGATAACTCTATCTAGAAAAGCCATATTGAAGTCACTCTCTTACTATATAGATTTTCTGGTATCTGTTGACTTTGCATTTGAGTTTGTAGGTGAAATTATAATGATTTCCATTTGTATGAAGCTTAATGTTTTTTGAGTATTTTATATACTTCATTTTATTTGATCCAGTGTATGGTGCAGTTAATATTGATATACGTTCAGTATCTGTGGTGACTTCAAAGATAATAGAATTAACTAATTTTTTCCTAAAATTACCTTTGTTTTTTTTTGATGTCTTGTCTGAGATCATAATTGTTATACCTATTTGGGGAGATTCAACAAAGTCAAAAGAATTTCTACCTAAAACTATTATAACGCTATATGAATCTTTACATTTTTAGTGAGATTTTGGAGATATGATGACAACTATTTGTTTTTCTCCACCCTTGTTATATTTCTCGTTATATTTCTTATTATATTTCTCTCTCCAATTTCTTTCATGAGAAAAAATAAAAACAAAAAACAAGCAATAAGATCTATACTAGGTAACTCCATTTCAAGGAATAATCCCAATTCCTTTCCCCTTCTTTTCTCTGCTCAGACACAAATCACTGGACCTTTTGTTCCTTTTTTCTTTTCCTGATAATCCCTTAATAATGGGGAATGTATATTTGAGGTATTCCTTTCTATTCTCCTTTTGAAGCAAGCTTTCCCCTTCAAATTTCCCTCTTATATTGTCCTTTCTTAGCTAAAGTCTAATTACTTAATTCTATTTTTTTGCAATGATTCCTTTTCTTAATATATAAATGGTTATCTATATATGTATATATGTATATATAATACATATAATATATATATATATGTGTGTGTGTGTGTGTGTGTGACCAAGATAGAAGTGATACTTAAGACATTCTCTCCCTACTACCTTTGTGTTTTTACCATCATCTTTTCTGATCTCACAGTCACAAGCCTTAGTGTTTCTCTTCCCCTTTCCTCTACTATTTATTAATTATTTATTTTTCATTACATTGTAAAACCCATCTATTAAATAATCTTTCTTTGTTCCCTCATTGGCCTTGAAAGTCAACATAAGTTAAGCAGTTGATCAATTACATAGAACTTTTGGAATGTTCAGATTTGTTTTTGTTCATTGCATTTGCCTTTTTATAACTCTGGCCACATTTGGTCTTTGTGATAAGATTGCTTAGAAACCATCATTTTTCTTAAAAAAGTATACACATTGTTGAATTGTGCTCAACTTTCCAAGATGTTCTTGGGAACAAGCAATTTTCATATCCTTTTCAGAATGTCATATTTCCTACCTTTTTAAATTTTATGTACTTAATTTCTAGCACTGTGTGATTCTGTCTAGTGTTTCCCCATAATGCTATATTTCCATAGCCATTTCAAATGTTTTTCCCCTTTTTTATATGGGAGTGCTGGGATGTGATCACATTTCTGTTGGCATTACATCCAGGGTTTCTCTCTCAAGTGAACTATGAATTCAATATACCTTCATTGTCTTTTGATTCCAATGAACACCTCCAGGCAATTCTCTTTTCTGATTTCTAAAAGTAAGTTGAGCAGGTATTTTATTTCTTCCAAATATAGTTTAAATATAACTTAAGGTTATACTACCAATTCACTCTCATGGCTTGCTCCCCTAGGGTATAACTGCCTTAAGTGCAGGGTACCCTTTATACTATATTGCCCCATCCCCTACCAGTGCATTTACCCTTAGTTGTCATTCAGTTGGCACAATCAGTTCAAAACAAAGGTATTTACTAAAATGGTGTGGTATAAACAGTAGTAGCAAAGCATTCCCTCTAAAATCTAGTGCTTATTTCCCCACAATACATCAATGGAAAGAATAGACACACATGGAGAAGAGAAAAGCAGAGAGGAACATAGAACACAAATTAGCCAAGGCAACTCACACCTCTATGCTGCAGGGTCTTATAGTATTTTTTTTTCAGTCTTCTGATATCATGATTCTTTTCCTCTTGGCATCACTGTCTTTTCTAGAAATGATGCTTTGCATCATTTCCTTGGCTACACTTTTGTATAGTTCAATTTAACTCTGTAACTGGACCCACTAGGTCTGTTCTTTGCTGCAAATTGCCGAACTACAAGATTCTATTATTAACCTGAAGAGAAAGGAGAAACATGCCCTTTCTTCTCCCCATCATTACACTATGGAAAAGATGCAAGAGAAAAGGCCACAGCTATGTTCTTCTTCCATAGTTGGTTATGTTCTCAATGGACAGAGAATCACTTTTTCTCAAATTTGCACTTGGTAAACTTGTTTTTTAAAGGTCATTAGGTACCAGACTGATCCTTCAGTCAATCAATGCTTAATAGCCCTTTAATTCCATGAAGTAAGATGGAGATACTTCATACCTCTTGAAGAGGCAATGTTAGGTAAACACATTTTACCAGCTGTGAATAAACTTTGCCCAGTTTCAGGACCTTTGTTAGCTTAGATAATACAATAGTGGTGTGAGCCAAGGTAAGACCAAGCAAAGTAGAATCTTTTGCTGTTTTGGTTTTACTAAAAGTGCCTCTGATTGAATAAAGTGATTAAGGAAGATCTTTCCCACACATTGATAGGCTGGTCCACTCAGGGAACCTTGATTAGGGGAGCTGGTTTGTAGGAGGGTCACAAGTACCTTTTGTTTTTTGCATTGAGGAATTAGATCAGAGGGTCATACCCTCTGGCTCTGAAAAGTGTATAAATACTCTGAGGGTGAGGTTTTACTTTGGGGCTTACTGACTGGACATGTTTGTTTGGCCATACTAGGACTCTGGGAGCTGCTAAGGAGCCCCTGCTTTGAAAACCCAGAAGTCAATGCTTCCCTCTGTGGTAATTATGGTGATACAGTTGGAGCTGTCTGTTGATTTGTGATGTATGTATTGATAATGATCAGGCAGAGGATGCCTTGTCTGTTGATCTTTGATATCTCTGTAATTTCTTTGAAGTTCATGGTGCTGACACCCCTGAACTAGGTGAATGATACATGTACTTGGTTAAAGGAATGAGACATGTGCTTGATTAAAATGATTGTTAACCCCTCAAAAGTTGCCTTTCCTTTTATTAATGCATGTCTGTGTACTGAAAGGAAGAGGTGGTAAGTTCTGAGTCATCATATAACAATTTAAATGGCTGGATGCATTTCTGGCCTCAGAAGACCAAAATTTTAAGACTAAATTTTAAGCCTTAGAGTGATGCTTCTTTGACTGTAAATCATGGAACATGATTTGGAGGATGAAAGTTACAAGTCACCCTAAAAAAGTAATGGTATTGCAAGCAGTGGGCTGCAACAGTAGGCCCTAGAGCACTACTGATCCTTATTTGGATGCAAGAAGCTACATGAAAGACATTGTCTAAGCATGAATGACCTAAAAAGGAAGGACAGTAGTCATAAAGTAAGATCAAGGGATTGTGAACAAAAGGCTGGCCCACTTGCTTCACTGTTAACCAAGAAATATTAAAAAAAGTACTACAAAAATGCCTCCAGGATGTTGACCGAAGTTTCTAAGAAGGACTTATGAAAGGAAACAGGTACAATTTTTGGGAGTGACAAAATGTGGATAAAATGCTATTTACGTTGGTAGGGGAAAAAAAGGTGTCCTAAAAATGTTAGTAGAATAAAACACTACTTAGACTTTAAGAACATCCTTTACATAAGACTGAGGATCAATAGTAGTGTCCCAGTAACCCTAGGACATTTGAGAGTGCCTTACAAATATTAGATGCTTAATAAAACATCTTAAATGAAAATTACAAAACTGCTCTTGGCACTGTTCTCCTGCAACTTGTAAAGAATTGATCTGCTAGGTTGTTATGGTTAAAAAATGTATTTTAGTGATTCACTGTTTATAAGATGTGGCTGCTTGATCACATTCCAACACATTTTAATGAAATTGCAATAAAATCAGAAAGTGGTCAGAAGGTAAGCAATATTTGTAAACGTTCTGGTTTCTAACTAATTTCTTAGTACTTATTTCTCGTTCTTCAATTTATTTTCTCATAAAGTTTTTTTTTGAGATAAGTAGTATATACAAAAATTACAGTTTGAAATTGGAGACTTGATGTTCATTTGCCAGATAAGTGAATACTTCATTCTGAAATTGGATAGCTGGCATATAAACCTGCCTAAAAATAGAACGAGTCAGTCCCCTTTGAGCTTGCTAGAAGGGTCTTCCAGGAGCTAAGGGAGATATATAGGTAGATATATAGCACTATAGTTGAGGGTAACCAAAGATATATACCCTCAACTAAGAACTGAGGCTGTTGGATAGGGGGACACATATTATGTGTACAGGGAACTCTGTTGCCTCTTCTCATCTCAGTTCTAGAGCATGAGGACCCTTCGTTTGTCTATACAAATCCTTTTTTCCTAATCTATAACCAGAATTTTAAAACACATTTTACTGATGCTGTTTATATGTTACAAACACAGATTATTCTACTTCATGATAGATCTCTTGTAATAAAATGAAAGTACTATCCTCCCAACTCTATTTTTTAAAATTACCATATCAATTTACTCTTCACTCCTATTCAACGTCCCATGAGAAAAAAGAAAACAGAACAAATCTATGGTAACAGATACAAGTAGACAAATGAAACAAGAATTTACAATTAGTATTTAAAAGAGAAAATAGATTTTGCTCTTCCCACATACTATGTTCTGCTCCCAATAACTTCATACTCCAAGAGATGGTCATTTCTGACATGGACTGTAGGGGTTGACATAGTTAAACCAGGTGCAGGTAAAGCTCAAAGAATTCTAGAATTTCCTAAGGAGAGAGGAACTCAACCTGTCTTCATGAGCAGTGATGTGGTTTTGATTAATAAATTGTTCTTCCTATCCTATAGATTCAGTATTTTATGAGGGCTGGTATTCAATTATACAGGAATTATTCAATGTCAGAGTAAGGGCTTGTAACAGAAGACCCCTGACATACACAGGAGGGCCTGCTATCACAGGTTCTTAGATCTGCTTTTCTGAAAGGAAAGGCAACTTTTGAGGGGTCCACAGTCACTTTAAACAATCATTCACTTACTTCAGGGGAAAAAGTTAGCACCATGAACTTCAGAGAAGTTGAAATCAACAAGCAGTGCTTCCAGCTGTCTGACAGATCAACAGAGGGATCAAACTGTCTGACCATATATACACAGTTACCAGAGAGAGAAGTACCAACATCTGGGTTTTCAAAGCTGCATGGGCTGCTTAGAGGCTTTCCAGAGTTTCATCTGGGCAAATAAATGCTTGCAATCAATAATCCCCAGAATAAAACCTCACCTCAGAGTACTTACACATTTTTCAGAGCCAGAGAGCTCTTGACCCTTGAGAACTAGTGCCTCATAAGAACATTTAAAAAAGGTGTGTACCCTCCAAAATCTTCCCAAATCAAACTCCCCTTAATAGGCAGGCCCATTAATGGGTAGGAAAGATCTTCCCATTAAAAAGCAAAATTATATTAACAATAATCAAAAATGCATTATCAATACAGGCCTATTTACTTGACATAGAATTATTAGCTGGAGATGGAGAAATGAGTGATTCCTTTTTGAGCCAGGGTTTTTTCCATTAATTTAAATTTCATGAAGAGAGAAATAAATGAATGAATGAATGAATGAATGAATGAAAGCAGGTCAGTAACTAGGACATTTTCACAATGTAATTATGGTTAGAATGGAGAAGTGCCAGTATAAAGAATAGTTCCACCATGTATATAGTTGCAGCAGGAGAGGGAGTTGGGCAACCTCATCATCATGAAAGTGAAAAGGCACACCATGGTGATTGAGGCACTAATGGGAATGATCCAAAGAATCTGCCCTGTAGGATTCTAGGGAAACCTATGATGTGGTATGAGGATAATAGTGACTATTGTAAAGAAGTAGTGTTTTGAGAATGGCTTAATGCCTCATCTTTTCTCCTAGTACTAGCACTGAAGGAGAAAACTACATTGCCCTCCCAATTTACATTCTTTTTTTAGATGCAGTGTAGGAAGCTGGGAATGAAAGTCACCACAAGCTTAGAGCAAGTATGTTGACCAGTAAATTCCTAGTGATTGAGTATCTAGACATCTGAGAATACATATGTGTGGTATATATCCTGGGTGGAAGAATGACAAAGTAACCCATGAGTTTCAGATCTTAATGGCTTCCAAGAGGACTTTATGGTTAGCCCTTCTTTTAATTCTGAGTCTCTTCCTTGATATTCTTTCCTTCCCTTTCATAGAGTTAGCTTCTTTTTTCTTGGATATGTAGGCACAAAACATACCATAGGATTCCCCATGATATTAGTGGCACTTTTGCATTGAGAAGATCTCCTTTAACTCAGGTAGTGTTTACTCTGGGTATTTTTTTTTTTTTTTTTTTGGTGAGCGAAATACGTTATAGTAGATAAGATGTTACCCTAGGATCAGAAAAACATAAAGACTCAAGTCTTGCCTCTGACACATACTGTCTGTGTGACCTTGATCTAGTCATTTAATTTCTCAATGTCCCTAAAGTAATGATAAAAATTATAGTGCAGTGGCCAGTCTATATTGGTAGAAGAAATTTTATTACACAGATTTCCTCATATGAGTGAAAATAATGCTTAATATTTTTTTTTAACCCAGTTCTATAGTTTTCACTAAGAGGATACTGGGGTATGAGTCCCTTGGTACACATATAGACACAGCTCAGTGAAAAATATCACAAGCAACCTTGCCTCCCCAGTGATGATTGACAACCTTGATGATCAATGAAAATTACTAAGTGTCTACTATATGCAGACACTTTTCTGGCTACAAAGATTAAAAAGATATAAACAAAATCATCCCTGCCCTCAGGAAACTTACATTCTGTCAGAAGAAACAACATACACACATATACACATATGCATATGCATTTGTATATATATATATATATATATATATATATATATATATATATATATATATATATATATATATATATATATATATATGGATAGATAGATAAACAATATACCACTTAGGAGGTGGTGCTTAAGCTAAGTTTTGAAAAAAACTAGACATTCTAAAAGGAAGACACAGAGGAGGAATACAATCTTGTCACAGAAGATAAATTGTGAAAAGGTGGGAAGTGTGTTCATCCTTCGTTGCCAAAGAAGACCATGCCATCGGAGAAATGGTGACATGACTTGCACTTGACTTTGTTTTGAGTGAGGGAGGGCTGTGCAGGTCACCAGCCTCACTTCTCCTCCAGAGCCATCTGAATCCAGTGACCAGATGACTGGAGATGACCCAGGATGGGGCAATTGGGGTTAAGCCCAAGGTCACACAGCTGGTGAGTGTCAAATGTCTGAGATAAGATTTGAACACAGTTCCTCCTGACTCCTGCACTGGTGCTCTATCCACTGCGCCACCTAGCTGCCCCAAAGGTGAGAAGTAGAATGTTGTGGGTTAGGGACTGTATTTCGCCAGTTGGCTTGAACCATGCCTGAAGGAGGGAAATGTATATATTATTGCTATATTCTGATGTAACTGTCTCTTTATTATTTTGTTCAAGAAGAATGCATGTAGAATGCATTTTAATAATAAAAACATTTTGTTTAGAAATAATCCATTTCATGCATTTAAAAATTAGTGATTTATAGCATATATAGTCAAGACTTTCTTAAAAATAAAGCTCCATTTAACAGAATCTTCTAATCCTTAACCATGCTATTCTTTTATCCCCAGTGCCTGACAAATATTAAGCATGTATCAAATGCTTGTTAACTGAGTATTCCAAATTACAGTATTTATATTAACTATTCTAAGTTCCATTTTATTTGAAAATGAATTACAAGGAAATAGAATTGGTGTGGTAATTTATGCCTATAATACCAAAGAAACTGATTGAGCTCTGAAGTTTTGAGCTGCAGTGGGGTAACGTTGATTGGTTTTTCTAACCATCACCAATATGCTGAATCTCTGTGGCTCCCACATTCATTGACTAACCAGGCTGCCTAAATATGCATGAGCCAACCCAGATGGGAAAGAAAGAAGGTCAGAGGATATACTCATAGCCAAAGAGAGATCTGGCTTGTGAATGACCAACTTCTGTAATTCCATCCTAGAAAGGATATGGAAAAGTAACCTCCATATAACAGATAAAAATAATTATAAATGTGATTGTTCCTTCAAAAAGGAAGGTTTGTAACTACATTTTATTTGATAATTCAACTTAAATATGGATTAGATACCTACTATATTAAAAGCACTAGGCTAGGGTTATGAAAACAAAGAAAAATAAAACAAAGCCAGTCTTCAACTTGTTTAGAATTTAGTAGGTGGGTGAGATGTGTACATAGATCGGACTGATATGTTATAAAATGATTTCAGTAAGTGCACAGGAGGGTTCAAAATTGCCTGAGAGATTCAAGGTGAAAGGTATCCCATCTACCATGGGATCAAAGAGATCATGACTGAGGTAGCAATTGACCTGAGCTGTGAAGGGTGGAAAGCAATTTCACAGAAAGAGGAAAGAAAGATTATTGCAAAAATCAAAGGTAGATATGGGAAATGGCATGATTATTGGGGAACAAGGGATGTGATATGAATTTCTTAAATGGATGAAGAATCCAAATTGCAATTCCAGTCAACTGGAAAACAAGCATTTATTGAGCATGTATTTTGTTCCATGAACTGTAATAAAGCATACTAGTAGTAGGATTTTATTTTAAATGGGTGGAGGGAGCATGTTGAACATGGGTTGAATATGGATGATAGCACATAAGTGAGGTCAGAGGCAGGAAACAGCAAAATCAGTCACAGAAACATTCTGCTTCCTTAAGTATTCTCAAAACTACTGTTTATTTTCAAGCCAAACTTCAAAAAGTCAAAAAAATTACATATATGTTCATTTTAGTCAGTCAACAAGCATTTATTAATTGCCTACTATATCCTAGGCTCTGTGCTCACTCTTTCTCATCTCTCTGTAAGGCAGTATCATATTGTAGATAATGTGTTGAAATCAGAGTCAGAGAATTTAGTTTAAATGTTATCTCTTCCATTTAATACCTGGAAGTCTTTGAGCAAGTCACAGCCTTCCAAGCCTCAGTATCCTCATCTGTAAATTGAGAAAGTGAGGAAACTAGATAATCTCTAAGGTCCATTCCAGCCATGATTCTAGTAATGGCTTATTTTCAGTATTTCATTTGTTTTGTAAATTAGTCATATGGATTGTATATTCAAAAATGAAAGTGAATCACCCATTTCATGCTTACAGATTTTAGAATATATTTTTTAAACAACCAGAAAGAATATTTCTGTGTTCCAAATGACATAGCAAATGAATGATTAAAATGGAAAAGCAATACTGTGACTAAGAATTCTGGTCTATGCTCTTCCTTCTGATTCATTTAAAACAGATTACGTGTGTATACACACAGAGAGAGATAGACAAATACTTCAAAGACTGAGAAATTAGGACTGCCAAAATGTTCTTGGAAAATCTCCCTCATTCAGGCATGTGATGTAGACTTCATAATTCTCTCCACTATGTGACAACATACAAGTGAATGGTTCAGGATCTTACTGTGAAGAAGTAGTGAGTGGAAAAGTGACAGATGTCAATCAAAATATATAATAGCTTTAGTACTGGTATAGGAGTTGCACTTGTATTCCTTCTACATTTAATGATGCCTTAGAATAGAGCCCTAGGTGATGTCACCTATCATCTTCATCAGGAAATGTACCCATTATAGTTGGAGAAAAGATAATGAGAAATATAATCTATCATAATTAAGACTTTGAAAATAAAGTTCAAGTTTTGTGTTGGGTTCTTGTATCTTTTCTACTTTCTAGCTACACTACACTGTACTCTACTGTACTATAAATTATTTTCGTTAGACCTTTTTCTAACATGATTATTCCTGTAGTTGTCTCCCTTTCTATTTTTGGTCAATGTTAATTTATTTTCTATTAAGGCAATTGCACCATTATCTCCTCTAAATGGTTAAAAAGCAACTTAATTCTCCCTTCCCAATCTTTTTCCTCACCCTTACCTTTTTCCCCCTTAAAGGTAGTTTATGGAATTTTGGTTTTGCTTTATATTTCTGCTGTTAGTTATTTGGTATCCTTCCCACCTACTGACACAGATATCACATGGTTTTATCTCGCCCTGAATTAATTCACATAATCAGCTATGCAAGGCCAAGCTCATATGCAGAAAGAGGAGACATTTTTAACACTAAATAATTATCAGTACCTACTGTATAAGCTTCACAAC
Organism: Notamacropus eugenii; assembly: GCF_028372415.1. Taxonomy (NCBI): domain Eukaryota; kingdom Metazoa; phylum Chordata; class Mammalia; order Diprotodontia; family Macropodidae; genus Notamacropus; species Notamacropus eugenii. The sequence goes on from NC_092877.1 coordinate 268,552,802, forward strand.
AACAAAACTGATAATCAGAAGAAATAGAGGATTATCTATAATATGTAAAATTTCTAAATTAACTAATCCCCATTTAGATATCTTAAATATTCTGGTTTCAGAAAATGAAATTTAAATAACTATAAAGTAACTAGTAGGGAAGGCAGGGAATGACAATAACAGTACAGATGGATTGATAGGAGAATTCTATCAGAATTTTTAAAAAATCTATGCTACACAAATGATTATCAAAATTTGAGAAAGAAAATATTTTGCTGAACTTCTTTTATTAGACAGTTATAGTCTTAATACCTAAACCAGGGAAGACAGAGAACTAAAGGAAAAGAAAACTGAAGACAAATATCATTCATTAATATTGATTCAAAAATATTCAATAAAATTTTGGCAAAAAGAATACAGCACGTTGTCCAAAAAATTACTCATTGTGATCATGTCAGATTCATATCAGGAATGCACACTATTACCTATAGGAAAAATTTCTTAAATGTTAACAACTAAAGAACTTAAGTAACTGGAAGTATATTCAGTGTTTATGCCAAGGCTATGCCAAGTTAAAAATAAATGAACTCACAGTATATTATAAAGAAGTAATCATCAAAATCATTTGGCATTTGTTAAAAATATGAAAGGAGATAAAAAAGAACTAAATAGACAAGGCAGAATCATACAAAATTAAACACTTTTTAAAATACCAAAAAAGATAGAAAGTTGAAGTCTAGACAGGTTTGTAAATAACAATTGATTGTGCTATACAACTTATAATCATGAATTGAGAAAGTGATTATTCTACTAATCTACTTTCATGAAACAAATATATTTTTTAATATCTAAATAACAAAAGAATAACTTGAAGAAAAATAACTTTAGATTAATAATACTGATGAACATTGATTAAAATGCAGACACAAAGACAGCAGCAGTATATTAAAAATAATTTTAATCAGGTTGATTTTATCACCTTGGATATGAAGATATTTCAACATTAGGAAAATAATGTAACATTAAAAATCCAGACATCAAAATTATATCAGTCGAATTGAAAAAGCCTTTGACAAATTTCATTAATCATTTATGCAAAAGTTACTACAAAGAATTAATGACAAAAATATAATCAAAAAAGGTAAATACTACCATTATTCATTATTCACAATGGGGAAATATTAGAATATGTACCAGTAAAGATAGGAGAAAAGCAATGATGTCTCCTCTTCCCACTATTGATTAGTAATATCCTGGGGATCATAATAATTGCACTATATTATATGTTTGTAAGGTATAGACATCAACAATGAGGAGATAAAATCATCCCAATTTGCAGGTGGTATGATTGTTTACTAAGCTGGGAGAATGAGGAATACTGCCAATTAAAATTAATAAATTCAGTAATGAATAACAATAGAAAATCAATTTAAAAAATTAGGATTTCTGTTTAGCAGCAGTTAACACCAGGAAAAATAACAGAAAATTGTGTTTTTCAGTATCTACAAAATATGCAAAATTTCTGAGAGTCAAAAAATGATGAGACAGAGATTAAAAGTCATTCTATCTCAATCACATTTGAGGCCTATATAAATACAAATAAAGTTTTATAATGCAAACTATATTAAATAATTTGAGGAATATTCATTATTTATAGTTCAGTTATACCAATATAATTTAAAATATTGGTATTAACTAAATTTATCTACAATTTTAGTTCCATATGAATTAGACTGCCAAGAGGTTACTTTATAGAATTATTATTATTATTTGGTGAAATAAATTTGAAGGGGAATATTGGGGGGAAATAGTAGCAAAGATAACACTTCCAGATTTGGGGTTGTATTATACTAAAATAACCAACACAACTATTTGGTACTGCTAAAAACAAATAAAAAACCCAGAAAAGTAGGCTGGCTAGTGGAACAGACTGAATAAGAAATAATTAGGCATAATTAACTCAATAAGCCAATGTCAATGAACCTAGGAATAGAAAATATTTTGGCTAAAAATATTTGTAGAAGAGTATTTAACACCATTTGGAATAATAAAAATTCCAAGTGGACATTTAAATTCAAAAGATCAAATCATAAAAATTCTGGAGGGGAAAAAAGAAATATAAGTTTCTCTATCAACTATGTCTTAGAGAATTCCTAACTCCCTCCTCTCCACCTCTCCCCCCAAAATAAAGAGGCAAAGAAATGATCATAAGTGATTTTAACATATAAGTTTGGGTGAAAGTTGCTATAATTATCCCCAAATTACAGATGAGGAAACTTAGGCAAATTGTTAAAAATGACTTACCCAGGTCAAACAGCTAGTAAGCATTTGGAGTCACATTTGAACTCAGGTCTTTCTGACTCCAGCCCCAATGCTATATCCACTGTGCCAGCAATACACCTTTACCTCATATAAATATTATTCTAACATTAATAAAATTAATTTCTCCCAACTTAAGCATTCAACACAGAAGATTTAGGAAATAATAATGCTGATAAGTGAAATATGGGTTAATTTTCTTATGAGCATATGTAGGTGAACATAATAATACTGAGTCAGTAATGGAAGAATTTTGGCCTTGCAAATTTGGTCATACACCCTTGACTAAAGTACACGAGCATCTTAAATACACTCATTTTTGCTAGAGAGGAAAAACTTCAAAGAAGCTAAAGAAGTAGAGTAGATTTCTAATATCCCTGGAGGTCAATTAACACCTACAAATGTTTATTTAAGCAGTCACTTAAAGGCTATTTAACTAATGTGCTCTTAAAATAAAGACTGATTAAGATCTGAACAGGTTTTATCCATTTCTTTTCCTGAAGATGGAGTATCACTTCAAACTCTTCAGGGAATATTTTTAAATTAATACAGTATGGGTACTATAGGACAAATCCCAATACAAAAAAAAAAAAAAGAAACTGTATAATATAATTCCTATATTACAAGTTAGCTATGCCGTAATGGATGCACCATTTCTCTTCTACCCAAAGGCATACTCAATGCATTAAACATTTACATAAAATCTAGACTATTACATTTTGTTGCCCTTTTTTAAACTACAAAAGAATCCTTTGCAAGTCCTGCTTAATTTTAGTGTGTTTCTGTAATGTTAATGCAAGGTTAATGGTGGGCAGGGGGAAGAGTTAACAATCTTTCCCACCCATTAATAGACCTCAATACCTTTTGTTAATTTCTACTGAGGAACTGGGTCAAAGGGTCCTGCCCTCTGGCTCTGAAAAATGTGTAAATACTCTGAGGTGAGGTTTTACTTTGGGGCTTACTCATTGGAAGTATTTGTTTGGCCAGATGAAACTCTGTGTAGTTGCTAAGGAGTCCCCCGGCTTTGAAAACCTGGATATCAATGTTTCTCTCTTGGTAACTATGCATGTATGTAATGGTCAGACAGTTGGATCTGTCTGTTGATCTGTGATGTATGTATTGCTTATGGTCAGACAGTTGAAAGCTCTGTCTGTTGGTCTTTATTTCTTTGTATTTTCTCTGAAGTTTAGGGTGCTGATTTTTTTCCCCTGAACTAAGTGAAAGACATATGGGCTTGATTAAAGTAAATTGTTGACCACTCAAAAGTTGCTTTCCTTTTAGAAAAGCAGATCTAAGAACTTATACAGCAGACCCTCCTGTGCATGCAGGTCCTTGCTGTTATAGTTCCTTCTGATACTCCTTCATTTTACTCTATAAAAATTGTGCTTGTACATAGTATTTTTTTTTACCATTTGTCTCCCCCTGTCCCCACTGTGAGACTGTTACTTGAGACCAGAGATTGTTTTTGTTTATGTTAGTTTGTGTGTTTGTTTTTCTTGGTATCCCTAGGCTTTATGCTATCCCTGACACATAGTATATACTTAAAATTACTCGTTGACTATCTAACTATACATAGACTTATCCAAATTGGTCACATTCTTTTTTAAATTTGTCATTCTTTATAGAGATCAAATGTCCCATTGTTTGGATGCACCCTAATGTGTGTAGTTATTCCCCAAGTACTGGGCATTTAGATTGTTAACAGATTTTGGTGGTTTGGCTTTGGTGTTCTTTTTTCCCTTTATCATCTATAAACCTGTGAGTTCTAGTCTAGCTCTACCATATTCTATCTGTGTAACTTTGAGGAAGTCACTTCCCCTCTCTGAGATTTATTTCCTTCGCCAGCAAAATAAATTGTAAACTCTTAGATGATTTCATATGTCTCTGACCTCAGCTTCTTTTAAATTCTTCTGTTGTGCAATATTCCATTCTGATATACAGTGCTGATGATGCATTTGAAATGAAAGCTTCATTAATTTTGGGATTGCGGAACAATGCTATAACTAAACATCCAGTATGTATTTGCATAAGGTTTACTGTGTTCCCTATTCTATTTTAGAAACTGACAGGCAAGGATTAAACAAAAATGGCATAAAACAAGCAATAACTCAGTCCTTGCTACTGTACATTTCCTTCCATTATGTCACTGGAAAGAGAACTGACACCTAAGATATTTTTAAAAAGTAGGAAGCAAAAACAAAGTGAAAAATATAATAGAAAAAGAACAGGTAAAGAGAGAGGTAAAGAATGAGATGGATCAGGAAATTTTTTTTTTTTTTTGCAAAAGCTTAGTCAGGAAAGTACCACTCTTCAGCAATAAGCATCAGCCTCCATCCACTCTTGCCATTAGCAATGAGAACCTTGGTATCGTGCTTTACATTTTACCCAAATTTTCTTACTTCATCCTCACAACATAATCTGTGATGCAGTTAGTATAATTATTGTTATCCTCTGTATACTGAGGCTCAAAGAAAGGCCTTGTCCAAGATTACACAGGTAGAAAGTAGCTGATCCAACTCAACTTACTTCTCTGTCCTTTTCACTCTACTATGATCAATCTTCATAATGTGCAGGTCTGCAATTCCAGTGACACCATGAAGAATATTTATTTAGTGAATTCAACCTAAAATTCCTAGTTCCAATTTCTAATTGTGCTAAAGTAGAAAAAAGCAAAAACAGAAACACTGAACTTGGTGTCACAGGGTTCAGATCCTTGTAACTGTTCTTTACTACCTGGGTGATTTGGGGAAAGTTCTATGACCTTTCTATGCCTCAATTTCCTCATCTATAAAAATGAAGAGGTTGAACTAGATGACCTCTAAGTTTTTTTTCTAAAGAGAACTATTATCCTATGACCATTAAGCTGAGACTTGTCTATATTGCACCTAGTTCTTCCTCAATACTATTCTCTAGTTAAACAGGAATACCTAATATCCTTAAACATGTTCATCATTTATACATTTCCATGGCTTTTCCTACTCCCTTAACATAGAATATTCTGCTTCTTTTCTCCCCATTTCTATCTCTTGACATTCTAAGTACCCTTCAAGGCCCAGGTCAAATACCACTTCTTCCATGAAGCAATTCCACCAAAGCTGTTAATGATCTGTTCCACGTGTTCTTTGTATTCACCTTGGGTACTCATCACATTATAGTGGGAGCTCTTGAAAGCAAGGCTACCAGTACTTCCCCTAGAATCTAGTGTTGTATTTTTGTTCAGTTGTTTTCAATCATGTTTGACTCTTCATGACCCCATTTGGGGTTTTCTTGCCAAAGATACCAGATTGGTTTGCCATTTCTTTCTCCAGCTCATTTTACTGATGAGGAAACTGAGGCAAAGTTAAGTGACTTGTCCAGAATGACATAGCTAATAAGTATCTGAGACTGGATTTGAATTCAAGTCTTCCTGTCTCCAGGCCTGGAACTTTGTTCACTGTGCTACCTACCTACCCCAAGAACCTAGTACAATGCATAGACACTTAGAAGATGTTTGTTGAATGAATAAGAAAATGAATGAACATTGAATCATTTTACATGTGCATTACATAATCACTTATTTATTATTGAATACTATGAGATAAGCACAGTTTTAAGGGCTGTTTTGTTTTTTTTTTTAATGAAACAGTACTTGCCCTCAAGGAACTAACATTTATTAGGAGAGAATAAAAAATGTCTTAAAACTTACTTAAATGTCAGCAGAATACATAAATTGTTAGCTCCTCGGGGAATAGTCATCTCCTTTGAGTAACTCTAAATTTCATTCACACATTTCAGGAGTTTATTGATTAAAGCTCAAATCCATTGCTTTTCATGATTTTAATGAATTTTAAACTTAATAAACTGCTTGTCAACATGTCTAGTTTTCTTAGCTACACTTTTTTGTTATTATTACTTCTATATATAGCTAAAAATATTTGGGCTGAAGGAGACTGGCAATACTTAAAAAATAATCAATCACTCAGTAATAGCCAAGTAGACATTAATTACCAACTGTCAAATGTTTGTCATTTTCTAACACATTTCCTTGTGTGCAGATAAAGCAAATCTTGATTTTGTATTTTTTGATTGTTTTTTGTTGAATGAATGGAAAGCTGATAGCACCTATAACAGTAATCCAATGAAACTCTTTATAATACTGGTGTCAGAAAACAATAACCAGGAAGGACATGAGTGTGATAAATTAATTGCTATTTTTTAATTGTTTTGTTGTATGCATATTTATTCTCTTGAGTAGATGATTTGACATTTGACAAATTCAAAAATGATAAGATGGTAATATGAACAAAAGGCAATTTTGTGGTTTTATTGTTTCTAAAATCATCAATCAGGATTTTCAGGAAAATGTTAAAAAGCCTAGACAACAACAAATTTCTCAACAAATAAACACAATAATGTGCAACTTAACTTTCCAAAGTGACTATATAAAAGAGCTACATTTGTCATGAGTAAACTATTTTCTTGATTCAACTCTTGGATGAACATTATCTATTTCTATCACACTATTATTTACTTCAAAGGACTTTTTTGTCTTTTTCTAATCACTAAACACTGAGAGAAAAATCAAGGCACAAGGGACTATGTGGTCCAGCTGTTGTGGCATAAATCAATATGTACAATAGTGATTTTTCTTCCCTTGAAAGCCAAGTTTTGTGTGCTGAATTTCTTGTTTTATTAAAATGTCCAACTTTGTTTAGGCCAGACTTCATATTCTTTGGTGAGTTTATGACTAGATTAACTATTCAATGAAAAAAAAAAAACTCAATAGTAATGAAGTAACTCCTTAGTGTTTGACACCTGGCCTCCTTTGGGAGTGGCTGAGCCTTGAGATTTTCATGAATGGGGAACAGTGTATTTGTTGGAAAACTCACTGCTCTTTGCTTTCACTGGCCTCAACTAAGGCCTCTGCCAAGGGTTAACAGGAAAGGATTCTGTTAGCAGCCTTAAAGCAAAGGTAACATTTGCAAGAGTAATAATATCTAGAGGAGTGACTTTTCCCAATATTTTTATGAGGAAAAACACATCCTTCCTTCTACCAACTCCAAGGTAAAGAGGCGCTGAATACCGATTTTTTGCTGCCTGACAAGCATCCCATGAATTTTTTCAGAGGATTTTTTTTTTTGCATTGAAAATGAATACTTTTCCATCATTGCCATTTTCTTCCATTTAGCTTTCATTTTGTGCCTAGATCCCAAATGCTCTGTGTTTTGCAAAACTCCTCCCATGTGGGTAGCTGTCCATCAGCCAATTTCTGTGTTGTGACTTCACCTCCCAAGGGTGCAGCACTGTCTGCGTGCATTAATGGCAGGATCAGAAGGTAGGAGCCAGGCGGGTGGCATCGCTCTCCTCTGACACTCAGCGCCTCTCAGTCTGGCATTTATTCCTATTGCCCGAAAACTAAGGCAAGAAGCTAATGAGTACCGCTCTCTAGATACTGTAAGTCATTAACCTGCAACCTACACACTGATCCCAGTCTATTAAGTTTAGGCTGCTAAGATTCATGCTTTGGTGGGTCCCTGATGCCAAAGCATAATGCCTCTGTTTGTTTTACTTTTATTGCCCTGGTAGCGATGTCGTTAAGGAAGGGGGGAGAATGCAAAGGGTGACAGGACCCACACCAGGGGACAATCAGACCCGCAGACTTACTTGCATAAAGAAGATTGAAGCCTTCCCTCCCTCCTTCTGCCTTTCTGTATAGGCCCCAGTGCACATCTGCGTCACTTACGGGGGAGGGGGAGGCTCAGAGGCAGAAAGAAAATTGTACTGTGAGGACCTTAGAAGCTTCATAAGCAACCCCCCTCCCCTTTTCCATATCTTTTCCTCTTTCTCTTTCTCTAATTGGGAAGGGGGGTGGCGCAGCTGAAGCTGGCTATAAAGACCTGCCCTTCTCTCTCGTTAGCCATATCTTGGCTAGCACAGATAACCTGCAAGCATGGGACTCCCCTGAGAGCCAGCGGAGGAAGAACGGGCGCACGCTTTGTGGCTGGGGGCAGAGCGCTCAGGCGACTTTTCGCTCGCTCTCGGCGTTCTCCGAGGTCCTGAACTCTGGGGCGCTGACCGCGAGAGGAGCTGGAGTGCCCACGGGTTGAGAAGGCGAAGGATCGAGTCCGAGCTGGGCTTCTGTTGCTCCAGTGCCTTTGATTAGGGGTTATCTCGCTGCTGTCCGCTGCCAGCCTGCGCCTCCAACTGTGCGTGCGGGTGCGCGCACAGACCTCCCTCTCCCTCTCTTGGCTCTCTGAGCGCATCTCTCCTGGAGCCTCCGTTCCCCTCTTCTCTTCCCCCTCCCGCCCCTCTTCTCTCTCCTCCCTTGCACCTCGCGGGGCTGTGCGAGGGATTCCTGAAATCTCTCTTGTCCTCTATCCAATCTGGGCTTCTCTCTAGATCCCCAGTTCAAACGGGCTGAGGGTCCTCTCCGGGAAGAAACAGTGGTAGAGCCGCGGTCCCGAGGTGCGCGGTCCTTTCGGCTGGCGGCAGCTCATCGCCAGGGGCTGGACCGGGGCAGGGGCATTCACTCGCGGTCCGTGTCTGGAGGGAGCGTGGAGGAACAGACTCCGTCTTCCTCCCCTTGCCTCCTTTTACCCTGTACCGCCCAGACTCTCTCCCTTACCTATCCTTTCTTGCCTTGGCTGAGGTCGGTTCTCTCCACTTCTCTCCTTCCCTCTGGAAAGCATGTCAGGCTCCGGAAGGAAAGACTTCGATGTGAAACACATCTTGAGACTCCGCTGGAAACTCTTCAGCCACCCTTCCTCTTCTCCAGGCGGGCCGGCCGGGGGCAGCTGTCTCCAACAGGACAGCAGTGGCAGCTTTGAGCACTGGGGGCCAAGCCAGAGCCGTCTGCTGAAAAGCCAGGAAAGGGGCAGCGGGGGCACCTTCTGGAAAAAGCCATCCTCTTCGTCGTCCTCTTCTTCCTCCTGCTCCTCCTCCTCCTCTTCCTCCAACCCGCTCAATGGCACCCCGGCCCCCGCTGCCACTAGACTGCATCAAGGATTACCTGGTCAGAGTCAGCAGCATCCTCCCCGGACAGTCTTCTATGTGGAGTCCCTGGAGGAAGAGGTAGTGCCAGGTATGGAGTTTACTGGAGAACATGAAAAGACCTTGGTCCTTCAAGAGATGAAAGTTGAGTCTGTGGACTCCGGCCAGGCAACAGGTGAAGGATGTGGACACAGGTACAGTAACTTTCTTGGGGCAACCACAACATACTCAAGTTTCCAAAGCAACAGCAGGGTGCCGTCAGTTTTGGTTGTTTGTTTTCACCATTTAGCCTTTCAGGGGCCTAAACTTTTCAGATAATGACCTTTGACTCAGAATTTTTTTAGGTTTCATCTTGTCACTCGGTTTGTATTGTTATTAAATGTCTCCTCCTATGTGACCTTGGATAATGCCTACTGTTCTTTCGTCAGATATTTTAGTTATTGATTTGGTAAACCATGTAATCTTCAAGTATAAGGTTCCTATGCTTGTACTGGTTTATTACAACCTTGATCTAGGTTACCACTGGTTGGTTGTCTCAGATGCAAAACTATCTGCCTCTGGTGCTATGCAAATGGTGCAGCAAAATTAAACTCATTGAATGGTACTATCCAGTTTTATTAATTAGTTATCTGGAATTTCATTATCTTGATTTGTGACTAATATAATATTTGAGAGGGGTGAGAGGGTTAACAGGGAGAGGGTATTATCATGTATTTATTTCTACAAAAGAATTGAAATTAGAAAGAGTTACAATGAGATAATATTGGTAACTATCATGTTATTAAGCAGGAAAGACATTAGAGAAAGTTGTGTCAACACAGATACCCCTTTACAAGGTGACAGATTTCTTCTTTCACCACTAATGGACACACTTGGAGTTGAAAATAGGAGGTTTAATTTGTCAGGTAATTGTCATATTTAGGACTAACATGAACTTTATGGGCAAACAAAATGAGGAGAAATGCATCTGCAATGAAAATTTTCCCTGTATTTCTTAACTACCCTTGAAACCAAACTTTTGACATATGCCATTGATCTCAGAGAGCAACTCCTTTAAAATATATTTGTAGTTATATTATTGTTATACTCAATTCCAAAATCATTTTATCCTTATCCCTTTCCCTTTATGTTCAAAGTTATTCATGAATCCTGGTGCTAGCTAAGTCTAAGACAGCCTTCAGCTGTCATGAATATTGATCCGGAATATTAGAAATTGGCATGGTTAGTTGCTAATCAAGTACTAAGACACAAAGAGAGGAAGTTTGAAAATGAGACCCTTTGGATTGTCCCATTCGCTGGGAGAGAGAGAATATTAAACCTATAAATACTTCTGATTTTAAAAGTTTAGGGAACTGATCTATTACTACAGTGTAGTATCCCATCTCTAAGTATATGAGCTAAAAGACTTAGTCTTTAATGCTTCATGATGCTTCATAGAGTTTCTTCTTTTGCAAGTTGGATAGAGAAATCAACTTCTGGTATTTGTTATAATACTTGGAGAAATAATGAGTGCTAAGCATTCATAAAGAAATCAGTGGGGACAGTGATAACTTTTTAAAAGGTCAAATTGTAGTTTGATGCTTTTTATCAAGTCAATAGAACTGAAATGTTAATATAGCATTAAATATATCATCATATTTTTTTTTCTTTTTGCCAGAGGTATTGCAGTAGTTTCTGTCTTGTAAGATCTTCTCAGTCACACATATTTAAAATATAGGTATATCATGCGAATGTTTCCCATTATATATTTTTATTTAACCAAGGGTTAAGGTACATTATACCATGTAAATATAAAGTGTACATTTTGCCACGTAAATTTTGAATCACCTAGTAAAAGCAAGAGGGAGATTTTTTTCCCCCTTAAAATCATACTAAGTTATCACTAACTTCTCCAAGTTTTATTCTCCAGTTTTCTTTGAGTGCAAACTTTTCAAATACAAACTGTGAGATAGTAATATGATTTATATCAATAAAATTTTAGGAAAGTAAATTTTAAAAGCATCCAGAAGGTATCCAGTACTAATTTTATATTTTCTTTGGTTAAATCTTTTCCCCTTCTTTTATTTTTCAGTACTAATATTTATAAATCACATCTTTTATTTATGTGCACAAAATAAAAATCATTTTTGCATTGACAAATCATACAGATACTTTCTGACTCTTAATTTCAATAGTCCATAATGTAATATTATTTAAAAAAAAAGATTGAGCTAAATATATTTGGTTGTGCATGCTCTATGAGAATCAAATATCTTAGAAAAACTTAAGTCTGGTAGAAGATTCTTTACATTCCTTAGTTTTTCTTGTGTTGTGAATTTCTTTGGTAATCTGGTGAAGCCCAATAGACTCCTTCTCAGATAATGGTTGTTGTTTGCATTCTTAATTGAAGAAAATACAAAATTTCAGTTGGAGGTTAATGATAATAAAGATGTATTTTTTTTCTGCATCCATGTTCATGATCTCCTGAAGTCTCTTCAAGGACCCTTTTGGAGCCTGAGGACACCAGGTTAAGAATTTCTGCTTCAGAGTGTATAAAATTAGCACATAGATCTAAATAAACTTACTTAATTCATTAGGTTAAAGGCTATAACAATTTGAAAAAATTACATTGGTCATTTTTTCTAGCAATTACATCAATAAAAGTGGATATACTTGATTTGGGGATAGCTTTTCTTTATTGTTTTAGAAATCTGAGAATTTTAGAGCAAATAGGGAGAACATGAATTAAGAAAGAATAGCTAAAAAGGGAAATGCAAGTGAAGTACCTATTCTATAACAAAGTATTTTGGGGAAAATCATATAAAATACAAAAATTTCCAAATATGAAGATAGCAGCTTTATTGATCTTAATCACAAATACCATACGCATTCTGGAAAGAAATATAAAATTCTTACTGGATAGATATTTTTATCATTTGGATCTTGGGAGTCCTATGAGATTCTAGGTAATGAGTAACTTGAAGATCTTTTCATTGCTGGCTGAATTTAATTTTAACATATATAATATAAATATATATACATATATATATTTATATATGATAAATCTGATTCCCTCAGTAGACAAAACACTTAGTAATGATTGCATCTAAAGGATTTTGTATGTTCTTAAGCTTTCATAGTGCATTGGCTCTTTGTTCATGATTAATTGCAGCCTCAGTACAAAACTTAGTAATTAATCACTATTAATATATACATTGTTTCAGTTTATGTACATGTTAATTATTTAAAATGCTATTCATTTTTCCAGGACAAAAAAAGAATACTATTTCCAAAGACTATTGAAGAGTCTTCTGCAAATTCTTGAATTAGAAAGTTAAGAACTTTAAGAATATAACAAGGAATTGTCAGCATTTTCTCAGTTTTATGGAAATTTAATAAGTTTTTGTCTCTGATTTGTGCCACAGAGTAGTCAATGACACATAATTTTTTATCAGTACTCTTCAAAGAAAAGGATCTAATACAGGAATTTTTATACACATTTAATTTAACATTTACTATTTAGCATTTTTATTTTGTACAATACAATTGCTAGGATAAAATAAATTGTGGTTTTCAATCATGGATCAGTAACCATTCTGAAGCAATATTTCTTCATTTATTCACTTGCTTATGAATGGAGAAGATGGTTTTATTCATGAGGAGTCTGTATGGATGAGTCTTTTAGTAATACAGTTGGAATTTCTGCCTTAGGGTCCCATGCAGATGAAGATGAAACCTTAAATAGAAATAGATTATGGAGGAGCTGGGAGGAGTCCTAGGACTTACCTCTCACATCCAATCTTTATTGCCAAGTCACTAATTGTCATAGGATATCAGTTCATGTCCTATATAATTTTATATCTCAGTTCATTTCTATCTTAGAAAGTATTTATCTTTAATATCACCACCATATCCTTGCCCTTTTTTTTAAAACTTTGATCTCCACATTTCTTTACTTAGATCATGAGGCTTCAAATGTATAACACAATCCCCTCTGAACTTGTGGCGCTGTAATAGCACCCTGCAAAATAGTTACTTTCTTTGGCTGCAGTCTAAAATAAAGTAAGCATACTTTGGCAATCATTCAGGATCTGTGATCTCAACAGATCTATCAGTTGTATTGGTTCAAGACTGAAAGCATATGTTTATGTGTATGTGTATTCACACACATATGTATGTGCAGATGCATACATATATTTGCATATATGTATATATGTACATGTGTATACACATATATATTCTATATAAAATATTCTAATTGGTTACAATGCTTGACTACTTAGATATCCGTAATTTGGTCTAAAGTTGTATTGAAATAATTGAAATGAAGTAAGAATGAATTATGTATATGTATATAGGTCCTGGAAATAGAAACAGTACAAAAATTATAAGGACTTGCAGGGACTAAACAAAATTTAGGATTCATAATTGACAAATGTGCAGTATTAAAAAGAGTGCTGGAATGACTAAATATCCTCATAAATGTTAGACTTTTGAGTTATTTCTTATTGTCTCATCTATGGAAATCACTTTGCTAATATATTATCTTTGTTCATGGATGCCATAGCTAGAAAGCAAAGTCCAGAGATAAAAAAGACCATGAAGATCAAAAGAAAGTCATAAAGAATATTGGAAAATAAGACCTATGAAAGAAAGATCAAATTCATTGTTCATATTCATCCTTCACAAGAAATCATGTGGGTTATTTAATAAATACTGGTATCAGAAAACAAAAGGATTGATTGGTCATAAAAAAAGTAAATATTAACTTTTCTCTTTATTATTAAGGATTAAATCACATTAGGTAAGCATATATTTTGGCTGTAAGGGAAGAAGTGTCCTCTTTTCTTGGTGGAAATTAAATCTATTATTTGTGTCATGTTATTAAGGTATTTTGATATTTTAAAAGGGTAATGATAATATTCTGTAAGACTACTAATAGAAGGTTGTATTTGTACTGTTTTAAAAGGTTCAAGAGGCAAAATTTCTGACTAGTTTAATCATTTTATTAATAATGCCAGCATTTGACCATCTCTTAGACTGAAGAAAATCATGGCAGGAGACTTACAGTTTATATGCCCTTACAAGAGTAGATGCTCCTGAGAGTAGCAATCAGCTTTGCTTGGCTAACAAATAATGAGAGAAGGAATATTGCAGTGAGGGACTGGACCTGAACTTTGATTGTGGCATTTACTTCTTAAGTTACTCTTAGACTTGGACAATCTATCCAAAGACTTTATCGCCACCCAAACCTGAGTGGAACAGGAGTGCCCCACTTGGGTGGGGTTTGGATAGCCAAAGTTAGCTTAATCTTCAGAGACTGAGCTATTAAAATAAGGATAAAAGAAAAAGGGGGAAAGCAGAACTTCCTCAAATCATTGATTATTAATCATCATTTCTCTCAGATTTAAAGGAATGATCATTATTTTCCTGTGAACAAAGTTTTGTCTCTTATTTAAGCTATCTATTTTGTTGTAATTATAACATTCTAGGGGACCACACCTCAAGGGAGCACCTTGTCTAGGCTTGATAAGACAAAAAAGAGAATCTGGACAGATTCCACGGAAAAACATTCCCTATCAAGGATATAAGACTTTTGATAAAGATAGCGATCTGATATTGACTTAACTAAAGGCTCTATGCTTTTGGTTAGTATGAAGGAACACAGATCATACCTCATCTATGAGTTAAAAGGTAAGTCCTAGGGAATCATTTGGGACATATAGAAAGAAAGTTTAAGTCACTTTTCTAAGGTTACAGTACTTTTAGTGTCAAAGGCAAGATCATAATCCAAATCTTCCTGATACTAAGCCAAGCTCACTATCCCCCTATGCCATCGCTAGTTTTACAGCAATTGCTTAGCAGTATGGTTTAAGAGACAGTAACTATGAAGTCATTGGAAGATGATCTAGATTCCAAAAAGCAATCTTTGGGGTGAGGAAAGTGCCATCACTCTAGATCATATTTCAGAGAGCTCATATAAGGCTCACAAGAACTATAGACTGAAGGTATTCCACACCCCTGGGTCATAAATAAGAAATCTGGGGAGCAAATGTTGAAAGGGAAAACTGAGATACAGGCTCTGAACAACATCTATCCTAGATTGAGGTGGGGAGAAACTTTAATGTTTGCTAGCCAAGCTAATCATTGTATCAACATTAGTTAAAAGGAGTGTCAGAAATCTTTACTCTTAAACTAATTTATGTCTATTTTTTTCAGCCTTTGCCGTCTTTTCACTTAGATCCTTTAGGGAAAAAGTGTACGTTTTGACTAACCTAAGAGAGGAAGCAAGGGGATTTTTTCCATGTTTTGAAATTGTAGATCTAGAACTGACAGGCCCTTAAGAGATGATCTGGTCAAAAATCCTTTTTTTTTTTTTCAGATGTGAACCTGAGGAAAAGAGATTTTATGTGATAACAGGGCCAGTATTTGAACTCAGGTCCCAGGACTCAAGGTTCAGTGATATTTCCATTATATCAAGTTCTATCAAGTTGGACTATCAATGTGACCTGAATGTTAGAGGGAAGAGGAATGGATTAGTTTGAAAACCAAGAAAAAAATAGTTTGGGTGGAGAAGAGGGAGGAAATTGAGAATGGCTATCCCAAAATATGGTTCCTTCCCATCTGCCCATTCCCCAAAAATACCACAAAGAGGATGAAGGAAGCAAGCACTTATGTAGCACCTATTATGCTTCAGGCATTGTGCTATGTGCTTTGCAAATGTCTTGTTTGCATGATGCATTTATTTTTCGCAACTTTTTGGTAGTTAATGCTGATAGATTTTTTAATGAATTAATCTAAGAGACTGTAGTGCATTTCCTTTTCAGAATTCTTTTAATAAATGATATATTGTACATATGATCATTATTTAGTAGTTTTCCCAAGGAAATAACTAGGAAACTACTGTCTGCTTTAGCACTTCCTAGCCCTAAGATTTCAAGAATATTGAGAGCCCAATAAATATTATATTTCATCCTGGAGGTTAAAAAAGTATCACTGGAACTCAGTGACTAAGAGAATGACATGGTCAGCCCTATACTTTAGAAGAGTCAGTATGTCAACTAAGTAGAGGAAGAATTGTAATGAGGAGAGATTTGAGGCAGGAAGATCAGTTACAGTGCTATAGCCCAAGAAAGAGATGATGATGTCTTGAACTAGGACTGTGACCATGTGAATGGAGAGATGTTGTGAAGAGGGAAATGAAAAGATTTTCCAGTGGATTGTCAAGTGGGGTGAAACCCCATAAAATATGGGGTAAATAAGAGTTTAAATTCAAGGGCAACACTTAGATTGTGAACCTGGATGACTGTGAGAATAATAATATTCTTTACTGCAATAGGAAAGTTTGAAATAAAGGAGGATTCAGAGCAATAATGAGTTCTATTTGGGATTTGAGATATCAAAGGACATTAAGTTCATGATGTCCAAAATGATGGGGTGATGCATGACTGTAACTCAGTAGAAAAGACAGGAATGAATATATAGATTTTGGAGTCATCCAAGATAAGGAAGACAGTATGACACTGTCTAAATTTTGCCAACATTTCAAAAAAGATAAGAAATGAGAAAAAGCATTTGGATTTGACAATTAAGAGATCATTGATAACTTTGGAGAAAGTTTTAGTTGAATTATGACATTGGAAGTCAGATCACACAGGATTTAGAAGACTATGGGAAAAGAGGTGAAAAATAATCACAACTTACCCAAGGCAGCTGATCCTTTGCCACACTTGTCCATGTACCCCCATCATTTTGACACAGAACATTGACTCAGTCGCTGCAGGTGTTACGTTTTTCTGGAGCCCTCTTGATTGTTCTATCCCTTGATTGAACTGATGTGTTATTATAAAATATATAAAAACTAAAATCAAAATGAGCATTTTTAATCATCAGAAGGTAATCCTTCATGTAACATTTTCATGTAACATTTTAAGAAATTTCATAAAGAAGGCAAACAATGATGTGAACTAGATAATGTAGGGCCAATATCATGGGAATATCTGCGATGTCAGTGCAGATTATTAAAGAAGTTTAAGGACTATCAACTTAAAGAAATTGGTCTTAGTCAAGAGAGGCTTCATTTTAGTCTTCAGATTTGGATTTGTTTTTCTACAAATTTCATGGTTACAGCAACAATGTATTAGGTGAAATTTTACTGCTCCTGGCTGAAAGTTGTAGCAATATTTAAAGACTACAGAACAGGTACATTGACAACTTTGGAATAAATTACAGGTACAAAATGAGTTTCTAAATCTGCAAATATGTAACTTTCAGAGATAGTTGGATAAAAGGAATCAGACTGTTATATCACTGTCTACATTACTGTAGCATATTTTTAAAAAAGTAGAACTGATTTTTAAGTCAGTTTAAAGAAATGATCCTCTAGAAGGTATGTATGTATGTATGTATGTATGTATTACTACTAAGTAGCTCTTAGTAGTTTGCTTTTTAAAAGATAACCAGGGAGTTTCTGGCATGGATATAAGTTTTTAGGGCAAACACGAAAGTAATACAGAAGATCCTTCTGTTGAGAGACTTTAAAAATATAGAGTAATTCCATAATATGTACCCTGCGTCGTGGAAGTGTGCATAGTATAGAATTAGCTTACCTTAAAAGATTTGGGCCTATTTTTAAAACTATATACGTCCTCAGACGTGGAATAGAGGTAATCCATGTTAATTATACACTAAAATCCCCTCTTTAAAGTTCTGCAGCTGGTTACAATACAGTATTAATAATTCATCAATTTTCATGGGAAATCTTTTAACTTGTTGAATTGATTTCGGCTATTTGCAACTAATTTCTAATTAAGGAGAAGGGATTATGTCTATGCCAGTGATGTGGGTATGCTAAAGTGGAAATGAAATTCATTTTATTGTGCATTATTCATAATTTATTGCTTATCATTTAAATAACTCATACATACTCACAACAATAATGTGTGTCAGAGGCAGTTCTTGAACCCATGTTTTCCTGACTCCAAGAACTTTTTCCTAAGCTACCTTCAATACTACCTAATTGCCTTTGAGGGAGGACACATATTAGATCTGTTTTGTTGAGTTCTTTGTTTTATGATGTCTAGGTCACTACTTCTCAGAGCTAAGAAAAACTTGTTCTGTGGCTATGTTTTGAAACAACTTTAGAGAATGATCAATCAGGTAGTTATAAAAAATATGCAATTTGGCTTCTATCTTTTTTTTTTTGATTGCTGGTCTTTGCTATATCAGTATATCTTTCCAAGAAAATTCCTTTTTTTAAAAATGTAAATTACTAAATAGGTAAGTTTATCTTGGCTGCTCAATCAGTTCACTATTTACAAACCATTGAATATTTCTCAGTCTGTTTCCAAAAAGCCATCACTTTGTTTTTAGATAATTAATATTTTATGATTCCTTTTTGCAGTAGTCACTGATTTTTCATTGTAGCCTCTAAAAATCTATACGTAGTAATAGGATCATATTATCAACTTAAATGAGAACAGAGATTTTGTCAGAGACAGTTGATAAAGGAAAAATTCTGGGCAGATAAACTTCTGATTCTTATTAAGATAAAAATCAAATAGAGTTGGTGGTAAATGCCCTTGTTCAACCCTTATTCAATATAAATTATGTCTTTCTGGTAAATGTAGTTTTTTTTTCCCTAACATCAAAAAGTAGCATGTGAAGGTCAGACACATTGGAAGTAATCCATCTCTATTTATGGAATGTTTAAGATGGTAAATTGATCAGGACAAACTAGAATTGTGGATCTGGGAAAGGAGGAGGAATCTAAAGTTAAATGAAAGGAGCAAAGGAAAGAGAAATCAAAAAGAAATTCTTAGAGCATAAAACCTCAAGTATTTTGTAAATGGATTTCTGAATTTTACCTCCATTGACTTAACTTCCAAAATGATGTACTGAAGTTTTATCAAAGAAGATTTCATTTTTGAAAGAGAAAAAAAAAGCATTAAATAGAATCATCTGGACTAGTAATTTAACCAAATTCACTCTGGTTTGGAAAAAAAATGTTCAAAGGCATAGTGATAATTTTGAGATTCCAAACATCATGTTAATTTTTTATTGAAATATATATAGAAATCAATTACCCTTTATCATTACTTTATGTTCTTATTTTTTGGAGAAATTTTCTTAATGAAAGATAAATAAACCTGAAAAGTTTTCTTTTAATTTAATTATGCCAAATCAATGTTATTTTCAAATACACTAGAGGAATTCACAAATATATTGATAAGAATCAGAGAGGATTTGTAAATTAAATCAAGTCCCTTTAATTTATTTCACAAATCTATATTTTCACAGGTTGGGTTTTTATAAATTTGGATGCAATTAAAATAACATGCTAGAATAGGGTATGTTTTTCCCAACCCGAGAGTATTGGAAAACTATCTAATATTTAATGACAAATATTTACTGCTTTTTTCTTTTCTTTTTTTCTTTTTTGGTCAGAAATATTTCGCATGACTCCCTGATCCCTTCAATGATGCAACTATCTATAATTTTTTGTTTTAGGTATTTGACTGTGAAGTTAAATTACTTGTTCATAGTTGCATAGCTGGTCTGTGTCAGAGGTAGCACTTGAAATCGGGTCTCTCTGTCTCCCAGGCTAACTTTCTATCCACTATAATGTACAACTGTTAGGAAGGACCTTTAAGCTTCTTCACAATCTGAATTCTACTGACCATTCCAAGTATCATTATTCCCTTTCATATGCTTCATGTCTCTGGATTATTCAGTGTTTCCTAAGCTTAATATGCAGTCTCTCCACTCCATGACTTTGAGCAAGTTGAAAATGATGATTTGTAATGAAATTTCTCTTGATCCCTGTTTTGCAAAATCTTTGGCATGTACTCTCGCCTTCAAATATCCTTAGTGTACCATCTTGATCTCTCCCTTTCCCCCATTGCTATTTCATTCTTACTTCTTACTATATTTATTGGTATAAATGTCTGATTTGCTCTCACTCCCCTTAGTAGTAATAAGGTTCTTGATGGCAAATAATGGGTCATTTTTATCTTTAATACTGAGAGCCTTACATGTTGTAGATACTCAACTGTTTTCTGAATTAAGTTAATTTTTTACTTAAAGTATATGTATCTTTTGGTTTTAATATATGGCCTGTACACTTAGATTACATTGGCACAAAAAGACATTCTTTTTAGATGGTCCTTAGCCTTTTGACTACCTGGTATCCAAGTGCCCCCTTAAATTCTCCCAAACTCTATTTAGAGCTAGATAGATAGATAGAGCTAAGTATACATAAACATACACACACATACATAATGTGTATGTGTACAAATGAGTGTAAGTATACTAATACGTATGTATATCCATGCACAAATAAATAAGAGCACATGGAATGCTTGAATCTTCAAGATTTACATTTAAGACCTGACAACCACTTAATGTTACTACTCTCATCTATACATGCTTCCTTCTGAATTGAATAGATTCCAGTAGTGTCTGACTGTTTGTGACCCAATTTGGCATTTTCTTGACAAAAATACTGAAATGATTTGTCATTTCCCTGTCCAGCTCATTTTACAGATGAGGAAACTGAGGCAAACCAGGTTAAGTTATTTTTCCAGGGGTCAAACAACTAGTAAGTGTCAGAGGTAAGATGTGAAGTCTTTATGACTCCAGGAAGGTCACTCTTTTAATTGAGCCACCTAGCTATTGGATTGATACACATTCCAAAAAATTGAGCTCCATTTGTCACCTTTCTGTAGCAGCACAAAGCATTCACCATGCCTGGACTCTGTACTTTCTCCTTATCTTTGTCTCTCAGAATCCTTGTCTTTATTCAAACTCAACAAAGATGTTATTTCTTCCATTAACCCTTTTCTGACCTCTCTTTCCAGTCAGAAAAAAATTTCTTTTTTAATAATATGTTTATATTTTATGCAACCCCAGTAACTTATAAGATCCTTCGGGGCAGAGAAGGTTTCATTTTGCTTTAATCCTCATCCTAGCAAAATGCTAGGATGGCTAGAATTTTGCCAACATCTTATGCAGAGAAGGGTTTAATAATTATTTTCTGAATTAAATTGAAAATGGCAGAAAATAGAAATTAGTTCTACTTTCTATCTCCCAGGTGTCCAGTGTTTCTCATATAACTGTACTTTGCTAATTCACCCAAATGGGGTCACAAAGGGTTGGACATGACCGAACAACAACTGCTACGAAGTGAAGTATAATATCGATAATGATGATCACATTTATCCAGTGCTTTATACAGTACTCCAGTACCATCCTGTCTCATCCTAAGCTATATACTTTGATATCATCATTGTTTTTAGATGTTATTCTACATACTGTAGTACAAAATCATTTTTCTAAAGGTGGACTAATTGGAGAAAGACAAGGGTGAAAAGATAATATGTGTGTGTGTGTGTGTGTGTGTGTGTGCGTCCTTATGCCATTGATTTAAAGATGTTTCATTTGGATTTATCCACTAGTGAAATTTTAAGCACAGACCAAAAAGTTAATGTCATGATTGAACAGATTGACTTGTAGAGAAAACAATAACAAATAAACAAAAATGTTGGTCTGCCAGGAGTTGTAAGGACTTGGTTCTAAACTGTTTTGTTCTTATATCTAGTATATAAAATTTGATAACACTTTCTTTCTCTTAGATTTTCCTATCCTTTTGATAGTTCACATTTTGCCTTAGACTTCCTCGAATAAGTGCAAGCCAGCAGACTAATGATCCACTGTTCCATAAATTTCATAAGTGAATGAAGGTAGAGATGGCAGAAGGAGATTTCTAGCTGACAAGAATTATGTCAAATTAGAAGAAAAGGGTCAGGAGGCAGAAGTTTAAAACTCACAAGAACTTATGCAACCTTTTAGTGCTACAAATCATATCCACATTCCTTGTCAGGCACAACCTCCTGGCATGGAACACTTGAAACAGGACATTCAACTTTATTTGTCACCAGCCACCTCTGAAAATTTGTCCTGAGTTCCTTGCTTTCTTGACATCTTAAATGCCTAAAAGTTAGTCAAGCTGCCTACTGGTTCTTTTTTTAATTTATATTTTTTTTGTTACATTATAAGTCCTGAACTGTCTTTTTCCCTCCCTTCTCACCTCACACTAGGGAAGGCCACCATTGATGCAGAGGTATAAATATATGGAAAACTATACCACATGTGGTTCTTTTTTTGCAGTTCCTTCTCTGGAACTGGATAGCATCTTCTTTCACATTTCCTTTATAGTTTTTTTGAGCATATGTAGTATTCAGAATAACTGGGCTGTCCACAGTTACTCTTCTAACAATATGATTGTTATTGCATACAGTGTTCTCTTGGTTCCCCTCACTTCACTTTTCATTATTTCTTGCAAATATTTCCATGTATTTTCTAAGAATCAGCTAGATCATTTCTTATAGAGCATTATAATCATGTTTGACAACTTGTTTGGCCATTCCTCAATTGATAAGCATCCCCTCAATTTCCAGGTCTTTGCCACCACAAAGAGAATTGTTACAAATATTTTAGAACATATAGGTTATTTTCTTTTTACCCTGATCACCTTGAATTTGGTATATTTTACCATGTTTCCTACCTAGTCGGAACTAAAGTTTCTCCTTGCTGCTCCAAGAACAAGAAGGATTCACTCACCATGGTGGACATCACCTTAAGAGAGTTTGCATTAAACCTCACTTAGCTTTCATTCCTACAGGCTATACTGTGTGAGCCACTCTACTGTCCTTAAGATCACAGTAGAATTTTGCCCACATCTATTACAAAGAATGAAGAAGTAATGACTTCAGTGGGAGATAGGGATCAGAAGAGGATATCAAAAACTTCCTCCAAAAAAAGACTGAAAGGACTGATAAAAGTAGTGAAACTCAGCCAAGTGACAGATCACAACAGATATTACAGATGTTAGTCGTATCATATAAAATATACCAAAAGCAATTAGCAATTAAAAATGCAATGCTGATATACTAGTGCCCAACTTCAGTTAGGAATTACATAACGTGCTTTTCTCTGAGTACCTCCATGACATTTATTCAGTTACTTGAATTAACTTAATGTTCAGGCATTTCTCACTAGTAATTAATTTTAAAATATAGTTTAGTTTCCCATATGACATTGTATTTCAAAAAGGATTGTTTTTGAACAATTTATTCTTTAGTTTTTTTAATTTTTTCAAGAATTTTCTTTACAGATATGAGAAATATCTAATTTTTAATGACAACTCATAAAGTAATAGTATTTTTACTTCACTTTCTTCATCTTAAAATAATGTGTTGAGGTTGTTGCAAACTCATATCTGTTTAGTCTTCAGTCTTCTTGCCATCATCACTTCTTCTCACAGTTTAGATTGATTGGTTTCATGAGGAGGTATGGGAGAGTAGCTCACCTTTAACCTTTAGAATTATTACTTTCCTCACACTTTCCCCCCCACATCCCTTTACTTTGGGAAAATCAGAAGTTGACTCATATCAGGAAAAACTTGAGAACCACAGAAAAGATCCAGTCTAAGATTGTATGTGTGTATGTGTGTGTGTGCATGTATGTGTGTGTGCATGCATATGTGTGTGTGTAATATTAATTCTATCTCTACTTATTTTAGGATTAGTGACTTCCTTGAAGTAGCCATGCCTCTACTTCTCTTGGTGAGCACGAATATAGGCAAAGGCCACATATTCATAGTCATTTCTTCACCTTGACACTTAGCACAGAGTTGCCTTGTTGCTTGCTTAGAGGGCCAAAGCACTCCAGGGGTATGGCATGAACAGGGAAAAAGTCTGCTTCATTATTCACAGGACCATATTGATTTCATAGCTGGGGTAAGCTCAAGTGTGGACATACAGTGCAAAGTCCAGATGAAACATATCATAAATCATGAAGTCACAGCCAAACTTAGATCCTGAGAAGCAATGCAGGATAGCTATAAAAAGAAATCATCTAATAGGACAAGGAATACTGTAGTGAGACTGTGAATACAGTTAAATTGGAACCGGAGCAGAAATGGGAGTCACTTCTCAGGACTGTTAAGTAGGGCAGTTGGTCAAGGATGCAAGGAAAGAGGACAAGAGATTAAGAAATAAGACTGACAAGTAGTTAACACTGCCAAAGGGCAATGGAATTGCAGAAGAAATCGGGGCACTGAATGCAGAGAATGCCATCTTTTGGCAGAACTTAGAATAAATAGAGGAGGAAACTGCTTCTTCTCTCATGGAGTTCATGAGGACAATGGCAGCTTCCATGAGCAGAAGCAATTAGCTATCCCATATTAGTCCAGTTCTACATCTGAAGGGACAAAGTCATATTCAACTTAGTTACCTGAAAGGCTGATTGATACATTTAATACACAAAGGTGCACTTGATGGAACACTCCTCCATATTGAAAAGATACAACAAGATGTATGTTTACTCTAGAGGACTAGCCTTGGTCTGGTTCTAGGAAATGAAACTGCAACTCAGATGTTAGGCTTTATCGAGAGAAAGACCAATTTAGAATGAGCCATAGGGGTTTGAGTTATGATTTATGGAGTTTTATACTAAGGTAGAAAAGGGGAACTGTAATCTTTTTTCCCTAATAGTATTTTTTCCAATTACATGTAACAATAGTTTTCAAACCATCATTTTTGAAAAATTTTAAGTTTCAAATTTTTGTCCCTTTCTCCTGCCTAAGACAGCAAGCAATCTGATATAGGTTATACATGTATAAACATGTTTCCATATTAGTCATATTATGAAATAAGAATCAGAACAAAAGGGAAAAACAAGAAAGAAAAAACAAAAAAATGAAAATTATATGCTTCAATCTGCATTCAAACTTCATAGTTTTCTGGATGTGGTTAGCATCATAAGTCTTTTGGAGTTTTCTTGAATCATTGCTTTGCTGGAAAAAGCTAAGTCTATCATAGTTAATCACTGTACAAAGTTTCTGTTGTTGGATATAATGTTCTCCTGGTTCTACGGACTTCACTCAGCATCAGTTTATGAAAGTCTTTCCATGTTGTTGTTGTTTTTTTTTTCTCTGAAATCCTCCTGCTCATCAATTCTTATAGAACAATAGTATTCTATTGCATTCATGTATCACAACTTGTTCAATTTCCAATTTATTGCTACCACAAAAAAAAAGAACTCCTATAAATATTTTTATACACATGGGTCCTTTTTCCTATTTTTATGATCTCTTTGGGATACAGACCTAGTAGTGGTATTGATGGATCAAAGGGGATGCACAGTTTCCTTGCCCTTTGGGCATAGTTTCAAATTGCTCTTCAGAATGCTTGGAGGAGTCCAGAACTCTACTAGCAGTGCATTAGTGTCCCAATTTCCCCACATTCTCTATTTTTATGATTTTCTCTTTTTCTGGTCATATTAGTCAATCTGATAGGTGTGAGGTGGTACCTCAGAGTTTTTTTTCTAATTTATATTTTCCTAATCAATAGGGATTTAGAACATTTTTCATTTTATTAATGCATCACTTTAATTTCTTCAGCTGAAAAGTGCCTGTTCATATCCTTTGACCATTTATCACTTGGGGAAAAACTTGTATTCTTATAAATTTGACTCAGTTCTCTATATATTTTAGAAATGAACCTTTAATCAGAAACATTGGCCAAAAAATTATTTCCCAGTTTGCTGGGAAATCTTGGCTACATTGGTTTTGATTGTGTAAAAAACATTTAATTTAATGTAATCAAAACTATCCATTTTGCATTTCATAATGCTCCCTATCTCTTGTTTGGTCACAAATACTTTCCTTCTCCATAGATCTGACAGGCAAACTATTCCTTGCTGTCTAATTTGCTTATGATAGCATCCCTTATGTATAAATCTGTAATGTTAATTAGAGAGTTAAAGATCTTCCCCATCCATTGTAAGGGCCTGCCCATAAAGGGAAGCTTGATTAGTGGAGGCCCACACCTTTCATTAATTTTTAATGCATTGGTTCTCCAGGGTTGTGATGCCTTCTGGCTTTGCAAAGTGTATAAATACTCTTAGATGAGGTTTTACTTTGGGGCTTACTCACTGAAAGTATTTGTTTGGCCAGATGAGACTCTGGGCAGCAGCTAAGGAGAGCCCCAGTTTTGAAAATGCAGAGGTTGGTGCTTCTCTCTCTGGTAACTATGTGTGTATGTAATGGTCAGACAGCTGGATCTGTCTGTTGATCTGTGATGTATGTATTGCTTATGGTCAGACAGTTGGAAGCCCTGTCTGTTGGCTGATCTTTGTTTCTCTGTATTTTCTCTGAAGTTCAGGGTGCTTACTTTTCCCCTGAACTAAGTGAATGATATATGTGCTTGACTGAAGTGATTGTCAACCTTTCAAAGGTTGTTTTCCTTTTAGAAAAGCAGATCTAAAATCCTGTACAACAGGCCTTCCTGTGTATGTTGGGGTCCTTGCTGTCACAAAATCATGTACCCATTTTGACCTTATTTTGGTATAGAGGGAGCTGTAGTCTTTTATAAAATGCACCTGTATAGGTTAGGAAGATACAGGTACCTTTGAATACACTGATAAAGAGTGGATTTTATAGGGTTTACCATAAATATTTGTAGAAACCCTTTTCTATTAAACTGTATTTATGTTTACTCATTCATTCTAGCTGTTACTGACTCTGATTTCTCCTCCTATCCTCCATTACCACCTACACACAGCACCATGTGTACCAAGGTACTTGTCATTGCATGGTCATATTATCTGCCTATCAAAGTGACTAATATACTCACTGTTTCTACTTCTTTATCTATTAATTTCTCAATCCCTGGCAAGATGACTTCTGACCACAGGACCTGAATGAAACCATTCTTTACATGATTACCAGAAATCACTTAAATTCAAACTCTGGGGATAATTTTTGAATAATTTATGCTCTTTGAAATCTCTCAAAAATTTTTTTTATACTGTCAATTATCTCCCTCCAGGATATTCTCTTCTGTCTTTGATTATGTAATAGTGTGCTCTTTTAGTATTTTTCCTATACCTCTAATTAATCTGTCACAATCTCGTTTGCTATACCATTCATCTCCTGCCTCTTTAACAAAAGCAGAACTATAATTAGGGTTGCTAACATGAAGGGAAAGCCCTACAGAACACACACTACAAAGCAGCAATGAATAGTGACTCAAGTAAATATTTTGAGACAAATTCAGTTAATGGGAGTTAGAAGGATAAGAAAGGAAACTGCAAAGAGGGAGATCTTGGAAAAATAACTTAGAATTAAAGACAGAAGTCCAGAGGGAGAGATTTCCAAACATCCTCAGACTTCTGAGAGAGGGAGGAAGGAAGGGCTCTTGATGAGAGACATTCATTAGGCATGAAGGCATCGGAAAGTAGAATTATTATCATTTGATATATTATTTTTAAATTAGTTATTTTTGTTGTTAAGCTCAGTAGTTTTTACATACCTGTGGTGGGAACTGACTGCCAATATCCTTTAAATTTAGTCAACCAAAGGCAAAGCCCCAGTTGTAAGATACTAATTATATTTCTGAGCACAAGTTTCCCTCAGGGCTTTTACCCTAAGCCCTTTCTCTTCTTTCCATATCCCCAGTGAGATGAGATGATCTCATCTGCTTCCATTGATCTAAGGAATATATCTTTGGGGGTGACTCCCAAATAAATGTTTCCAGTTGGAATCCTGAATTCAAGGCTTATGTTATCAGCTTCTACTGGCCATCTTTTAGATGCTCTACTGGTAGTCAAATTTAATAAGTCCAAAATGGAACTCATCTTCCCTCAAAAGCTTCCCCTCCACAAAATGTTCTTATTTTTGTTGAGGACATTATTATCCTCCAGATTCAATACCTCAATATCCATTGTACTTACTGCATCATCTCATATCCATAAGCATCTCTCTACTCATGAAGTTCCCATTCTAGTTCATGTTTTAGTCCTTCTTTATCACCCTTTTCCTGGACTTTCATAACAACCTCTGAAGTCACCTCTTTGTTTCTAATTCTTCCTCTATCCAATCCATCATTCAAATGGCTACCAAATAATTTTCTTAAGTTATAGGCATGATCAACATAATTTCCAGGGACCACATATAGAGGGAAATCTATTTTTATCTATCTGTCTATCTATCTATCTGTCTATCTATCTATCTATCTATCTATCTATCTATCTATCTATCTATCTATCTATCTATCTATCTATTTATCTATCTACCTATACTCTCCAGCCTGACTTTTAAGGCCCCACACAATCTCAGTCCTCCCCCATTTTCTACCCTTATTTTATACTACTCATTTTCCCTCACTTAGTAGTCTAAATGAACAACTCAACGAGTTGTTCCCTAAACTCATCACTCCTTTTTCATTTCATTGAATTTGAATAGGTTATCTTCTATGGATGGATACATACACCCTTGATTTTTGCCTAAAAACCTTTGTATTCCTGGAAGACTCCTCTCAAGGGTTAACCCTTATTGGAAACCTTTCCTTATCATACCAATTCTTAAGAATGACTTTCTTTTCAAATTATATTGGATTTTATTTATTTATATACATATGGAACCCCATCCATCAATGTTGCTTATTGAGAATGGGCACTTTCTGATGTTTATATTTCTGTGACTGTTATACACAGTGAGTACATAATTTTGTTTTTAAGTTGCATTCACATCAAAGAAAAATGGGGAACTCTATTTCTTTCCCTACAAGATCTTTTTGCTATGTACTCATTGTGTGATTACAATCACTGATAAGATTGGTAAAAATGAATTAATTATTCTGAGAGTTTAGCTATCAGGCACATGAAATACTAAAATAAATGAGAAGAGAGAATGCTATGATCACACTCACATAGCAGAAGGCTCTCAATAATGTGTGTTCTACTCTCGAGGGAGTCCAAACCCTCAAGAGGACATAGGTTGTCCATCTATAATGAACAGACAACTGTCAGGTGAATGAAATCATATGTGATGAAGGCAAGTAGAGAAAACAAAATGACAGCTCAGGAAACAGTAACAGAAATTTCATGGTGAACCAGGAGTGTAGTCAAATTGAAATTTTAATAAAAACTGGAAACAATTGACAAAACTACTTAGCAAAGCAGAGAGTCGTTCAGGAAGCCCAGACAGTACATGAGAAGTGCACAAGTCCTGGCACGGTTGCTTTTAAAGCTGAAAATGTAAATTGATGTTGCCCTCTCCCCAACTTGGAACAGCTGCTCTGCACTGGGGTTTGTGCAGTACTGGGTACTCACTGAATGTTGAATGAGTGAATAAATGCATGAATAAATGAGCTAACTGTATAAACAAATTAGATAAATTGGATGCCTTCCAAAGAATTAACTGATAGGAATATGCCATCAAAAACTTATTTATACTTTCCCAGTCTACTGATGCTCTACCATACCACAAAGAAGAATGTTCTTCAATGGTTGTCTCATAACTCCTATTAAATAATCCCACATAAATCTGCTTTTGGCAGACAATACCTTTTTACTCCATTTTTTAAAAATAGTAATTTAAAAAGTAATGTGTATGAGATTTCCTGGGTGGCTACCAATTCCTTAAAAGCAGAACATCGAGAGAAGTGACCTTTTGATGCCTCTCCCTAGAACTTTACAATAAATGATCTGGAAGTTCTGGCAACTGGTTTCAGGTTTTATTAGAACATTATTATCATTATTATTTTTATATTGGTTCATGAAATGATAGGTTTGGAATCAATTTCTTCAAAGGCTATAAGTTATTGCTCTTCAGAAATAAATTTGTAGTTGATGGTCTCCATAAATCATGAGGTTAGTGTTCAGGGATTAGCAGTTTACTAAATATATTTACTGTTGATTTGTTCCTTGCTAGTCAGAGGCTGCCACAGCTAATTTGTTGTAAGCTTTCAGTCTTTAAATTTATTGTTGAGGAGAAAATT
The DNA here is from genome assembly GCF_028372415.1 of Notamacropus eugenii. Classification (NCBI taxonomy): domain Eukaryota; kingdom Metazoa; phylum Chordata; class Mammalia; order Diprotodontia; family Macropodidae; genus Notamacropus; species Notamacropus eugenii. The sequence continues at coordinate 268,582,891 of NC_092877.1, forward strand.
TCAAATAATACAGATCAAACTCTTTATTTGGAAAGAGTGTAAATTAATTGATCAAAGTTAATCAAAGATTCAGTTAAGAAAGAGGTCTTGGAAATCATATAGTCCAATGCTCTCATAGAAGAGATGTGGAAAATGAGATACAGAGAAGTTACACAATTTGCCTAAAGTCATGAAAGTGGTAAGCTGGAATTTGAACACAGTTTCTTTGACTACAAATCGAATGCTCTTTATGATATAAATCAAAGGGTTATAGATCTGTCACCAGAAGAGTACTGCACATTATTCAATTATCACATGGAAAATAATGTTCAAAATCAGTATTAGATCTCAGGATCATTTTTCGGACTTTTAATAAGTTTTCTTCTGTTCTATCAAAGACATACATAATCATATACATATATGTGTATACATATGTTTATATTTATATGTGTGTACGTATGTATATATACACATATGCAGGTGTATTTGTGTATATCTATGTATCTATATCTGTATGCTTCACAAGTCCACCTTTTCAAAGGTCCCTATGTTTAATAGTTGTGTAATTCTAACTCTAGTTATTAAATGTATATTTTTAGAGCATCAACTAACCCTGAAGCTAGGAATGCAAGCCTGAACTTTTCATTTAGCTAATTAGAATCTAAATCATTTGAATTGAGTTGTCCTCTTTCAGTTCTAGTAATTAAGTGGTAGATTCTAAACTCCACACCTTTGTTTTCAGATACTGACTCAAAAATAATACTACAAATTAGTTTAAGAGCTTTTAATATTACCCCCTTCTTCACATGTCTATAAAATGAGAATTTTTTATGCAGCACCATACATGGGCCTATTCATGAGAAATTTAACTACTTCGTATGATTTTTTTTAACAAAGTATAATATGTATTTTATAAATTTTACTGCCAGTACCACCACCATCACCACCACCATCGCCAGCACCAACAACAAAAGGTTCATTCTTACAGATGTTGTGACATATTGTTGGCAATTTGTTCTAGCTGGTCTTGGAGTGAGGGATTGCCAGGTTTCAAATGCTGTCTCTGGTATTTATTTGCTGGGGGACTATGAAGAATCACGTAACTAATTTAAACCTAAATTCCTCATCCCTAAAACAAAGATAATAGCAGTAATGATGCCAAAGTTATAAAGTTGTCTTGAGGATCAAGGCAATATATATATATATACATACATACATACATACATACATACATACACACACAAACACATACACATTTGTGTTTATCTATATATAGTGTCTTATTTTAAAATGTTATATAAATTTGAGCTATTATATCACTTTCATATTATAGGATCATATATTACAGATATAAATTTTTTTTTAAAAATCATGGAATTTTGTTTGACAATTTGCTAACTAGTTATTTGCTTGTAACTTTAGAAAATAGTTGAATAATATTTTCTCTGGTTATTGGACATTTGTGGGTTTTATGCTCTTAATAAATTGTCTATTAAAGATACCATTACCCCCAGTAGTGTGCTTGTGTGTCATTGGAAAAATGACTAAAAAATTTCTAAGAGTCAGTTCACTAATTATTAATAGTTTATTACAAGAAAAGTATGTTAATTTTCAAGAAAAACAACTGCTTTTCTGCTAATATGTTAATAAGACAAAAAGGTCCTGCCATCAGATAAATTCATAATAATCTTGATGAATTTCCAAGAAATTTTCTTTTGTAACACTAGTGAGAAAGAGGATGGTTAACCAGTCGAATGAAAAATGTACTGGAAACAGAATAAGAAGACAGCTAGGTTCGAATCCAGCTTCTATGACTTACCTGATGCAGGAGCACGAAGCCCCAGTTTCCTCACCTATAAGATGTGAATAATTAGAACAGCACAGAGTTGTTGTAAAGATAAAATAAGATAGAGTATGTAGGCTTTAAAATCATAAAATTTTCATTATGATGTAGAAAAATAGAAACACTTCTTATAGTGTGAGTAGTCTGTTATGTACAAGCAGCTCTTTTCTATTACAAAATTTTGAATTTCTTCCCTGAATCCTGAGGTTGACTTACAATATAAATTATGTACTTACAATACATTAAAATAATATACCTCCTAATTATATGACATTCTTATAAAAGTAATATTTTACAAAATAATCTATTACCTGTACTATGTGTTACTAACCTAGTATTTGGAGCTAGGAAATTCTTGCAATCAATGCAGATCAGCAACTGAATTGTGACTTAGAGTTGCCTGGGGGCACCGAGGGGTCAAGTTACATTTAGTATGTTACAGACAAGACGTAAACCCAAGTTGTCCTATTAGACCAGCACTCTCTTTACCACATCGTATCTCTTTCCTTCATAAAAAAATATAATATATGTAATATAGTATTGATCTACATTAAGAAACTTTACAGTAAGTACCTCCAAAGAGTTTAATAGACAAATGAAATCACACTTCTAATAATATATCTATTTTGATATCAATATAGATAGAGGCACACATATATAATTTATTGTTATCATTTTTTCTGTCATGTCCGATTCTTCATAACTCCATTTGGAATTTTCTTGGCAAAGATACTGGAGTGGTTTGCCATTTCCTTCTTCAGCTCATTTTATAAATGAAGAAACAGGCAAGCAGGTTAAGTAACTTGCCTAGGGTCACACAGCTAGTATATATCTGAGGCTTAATTTGAACTCATGAAAATATGTCTTCCTGATTCCAAGCCCAGCATTCTATCCACTGTGCTACCTAACTGCTCTCACATAAATAACAAGGTATTCTATGTTATGGTCATATATTATAACTTTTTAATAAACATGAATTACTAATTCAAAATTGTTTCAATAAAAAGGAGCCAGAATCTTTAGGAGGTAGGATAATCAAGGCAATAGTGTTTCTTAGGAAAAAAAGATAAGAATATTTGTAGGAAGAAGAGAAAGAATCAAGGCTGAGGGAGATATAAACAGACATGAGAAAAAGATGATTTGTGGGGGAAATACCAGAAAAACTCAGCAGTGAGAGAAGCAAGGACACACAAAGAGAGGTTAGTTATGGCAAGAAGTAGTGATAACTCTGAGACTGGGGAGGAGAAAAGGGGAAATAAAGACAGAGGGAATTTGAGGGAGTTCATATTGACTCCATGGTAGGGGCAAACAAATCAATGAGGAGAGTCATCAAGAGGTCCAATCTTGGTAAGGGCTAAAATGAAGGCAAAATTTGGGTGAAACAATGAAAAAAATAGTTGGAATTGGGATTTATAACTAGAATAAATGGAAGATTCAAAGGTCAGAAAGGGATAAGGGAAATGAAAGTTTAAAATGTTGGGCTCCAATGCAGAAAACAATTAAGAAAGTTCCATATTAGGAACTTTGTTCATTACAAAATAGACAAATTATAGATTTAGAATTAGAATGAACATTAAAGATCACCTTGTTCAACTCCCTAAATTTACATATGAGAGAATAAATCCCAGAGAATTTATATTTCTTGTCCTAACTCTCATAGATAGGAATCGATAGGCATGAAAGTGGAACAGACATCCTCAGACCTTGAGGCTAGTGTTCCTCTGCTACGTCACTGCCATTCATTTGCAATTTATGAGGTACTTTGGCAATGTATGTGTAAAGAAAGAAAGGTACCAACCTAGTAAGGCTAACATTTTTCTTAGAATTTTCATAGCGCTCTCTTTGCATTCACTGTGTGGAGAGCTATATGCATAATTAGTCTTTACAAAAATAATAATCAATGTGGTATGGGCCCCCAATGACATCCTTTGGTTCTGTGTCTTGGGTTCTATTTTCCTTAGACTTATGAGAATACATAATATCACCACGTTAACTGACCAGCAAGGAAGTTTACTCAGCTGAGTGCAGTATATGAAATGTCTATCATTGGGCACTCCACTAGTCATCAGCCCAGGCCTTGTTACTGTTCTCTGGCACATATGCAAAGGATCACACTTTCCTAAGAGATTGAACTATTCATGATGGCCACAAGGGAGTGCTCAGCCTGTACAAACCAGGCTGTTCTTTCCTGCTAAAGAAGCGCTAAATTTTCTTGATTAACCTCTCACTGGCCAAATCCCAAGAATGGAATTGCAGTATACTGCTCAGGTTTTCTCTTTAAGTTATTAACCAATTTTTTGGAGTTTTTGTAGCCAAGCTGTCAATTTGCCTCTTTGAAATCATATGGTATGGTCTTTGTTGTACAAACATAGAATACCTCCAAGCATTCTTCAATTTTTTCTAGTTTACTAGAACTTGAATGCCCATGCCCATGTACTTTACTGATATATCCTTTGAAAGCTAAGGGCTCTCTCCATATACTGTTGAGGCATCAGAGAAATATTTTGTTGGAGGAATTACCTATTATTAATGATTAAATTACCATAATCAAGAGGTGTCACAGGAAGTAAGAAGCTACTTTAAGTTCTGTGTTGGTATAATTGGCTCCCCAGGTATAGTATTGCCCAACTCTGGTGTAAGGAGATTTATGAGGCAACTTTGTGCACCCTTCAAAAACTATATTTAAGGCACATCACAAAGACCATAACCAAGAGTACTTGGAAAATTACATGAATTTCTCATTTTGCTCTTCTGCTCAATTTAATTCCTTTTTTTTTTCTATTCAATGAACTCTCATTAAATGCCTATTATGTGAAAACTTTCTCCTCTTCACAGGACAAGAGGAGGTAAGCTAAAAAAAGAGCCTAATATCATCTGCCAGATAGTTTTTGCATTGTCATTTTTCATGACTTTCCTGGATCAGAGGAGATAATTGTTTTAGTGTAAAAGACCTCCTGTTGGGTGCCAGCCAGGATAGAGAAGTAGATGTAAATGAGAAAGCTACTTAAGTCAACAAGTTATATTATAACCTCCTTTACCTAATTATATCAATAAATTTGAAAGTAAGATCTGCCAGAGTAATTAAGACATACTTTTACACCTCCATGCATTTTTTTCTGTTGTTTTTATGCCTCACTTTAAATGTCCCCATTCTTCCTCTCAAAATGTGTAAATTGTACTCATCTATCACTCCAATTCAAATCTGCGATTCTCCATGTCAGTCCATTCCTCATCATGTCAGGTGCCAGTGTTCTCAATTTTACTCTAAACTGCTATAGTTTTCACTGTCTGAATAAATATTTGACATTTTCTTTCTGTCCTATAATTTTTAAATTACCATTTAACTTGCATTTTTATATCCCTAACTGAAGTATAAACTCCATGAGTGTAAGGACATTTATTTTTCTCATGGGAAGCTCCTGACTTACGAATAATTGTATTATAAAGGTCCATCTGCAATTCAGGTGTTTGGAATCCATAATACATTTTTTTTTGCTTTAGAGGGAAATATGCTGCAAATGATGACTGGGCTCTCAAGACAGCTAATCATTTTGGATCTATTGTGAATTAAATGGGTTTTTTTTATTATGACCTTTGAACTTTGCTACTGCTTATCATAATATTTCCATTGGAAAATATAATTACATGGTACAGAAGAAAGAAGATGATCTAGTAATATTCCCCTTTAGACCCTTTCCCCATTTCTTCCCCTCCCATATTGCCACCCAATCACAAATGTTTGGCCCACAATAAAAACAAAATAGTTAAGTGTGACCGCTTATTTTCTCTTCTTACCATATCCTCTACCACATGAATTCAACAGGAAGGGAATTTTGTGACTTGCAAAGTAATCACTGCATTTTAATGGAAGGAAAAAAGAAGAAAAAGGAAAGAATAATCCTAATAAGTTCAGATGACTTCAACAATTGCAGGTTATGTGAAAATAATTTCTTTTTACATTTGTTAAACCACTTAATCAAGGGAATCATGTATATATTGGATTTTAATAAAGTCTCTTGATTTTCTTGCAGTATGATATTTACATGAGCCTTATGACTATACAAATTAAATTAATTCCAAACTACTTGGCAGGTGTTGCCAAAGAGCAGTCATTAGTATTGTGGTGGACTGGATGGCTACATTACTCAGTATTCTTTGGATTTAGCCATATAGACGTTTAGATGAATTCATCTAATTGTTCTATCATCTAACTCACATGTACTGCATAGACTACAGGGACAATTATAAATGACCATACAGAATGTGGAGATATTAAATTCTTATTTTGCTCCTATTTTGTCTTCCAAGAACCTCCTTGCACTGGAAATAGCAGGACAAACATGTCTAATGGAGTTTATTGTCAACATAACAAGAAGATGTTAAGGATGTGCTTAATTTCTCTTAGAGGATTTATCACCTGACTCAGATTAACTATATTTTTGATTATTGAATGAGTGGCGGAAGTGATTACTTTATAAATGTCAGCAATTCATTGAAAAGTTAAGGGAAAAAAAAGAAGAGCTGCTGAAGGATTGAAGTAGGGCAAATTTCCCAGTTTTTAAAAAAGAGAAGAAAACAAACTCTGCAAATGATAGGTCAGTGAACTTGACTTCAATTTTTGTGAAATTCTGGAAGAATTTATTAAAGGGATGGCTAGCAAATATTTAGAAATGGACACAGTAACCCAACTGTGCCAACAGTTTCATCAAGGATAGGTTGTGCTAGACAAGCCTCACTTTTTGTGACAGGAATAGCAAACTGTGTATAATCACATGGGTTAATTAGTATCTCATAATATAGGTAGATTGAGAAATGACTGAATGACTAGACTAAAGGAGTAATCATTAGTAGCTCAATGTCAACTTGGAAAGAGATCTACTTTGAAAGGCCTCAGGGATCTGTGATTGACCCTGTGGTATGTAATGTTCTTAAAAAAAAAAAAAACATAACTTGGATAAAGGTTTATATGTCATGCACATCTAATTTGAAGATAGTGTAAAGCTGAAATGGATTTCTTTTTAAAATTATAATTAAAAGAATTTCTTTATTTTCAGTTTTCAACATTCACTTCCACAAAATTTTGAATTCCAAATTTTCTCCCCATCTCTCACCTCTCCCAGCCCAGGACAGCAGGTACCCCAACCACCCTTTTTTCCCCAATATGTCCTCCCTTCTATCACCCTCTTCTCCCACCCCCCTCCTCTCTATTTTCCTGTAGAGCAAGATAGATTTCTATACAACATTGCTTGTACAACTTATTTTTCAGTAGCATGCAAAAACAGCTTTGAATTCTTCATTCTCTCCCTTCCTCCCTCCCCACTCACCCTCATTTAGAAAGTAGGCAATTAAATATAGGTCATACATGTAGCCATGCAAAACACTTCTGTAACAGTCATGTTGTGAAAGACTAACCACATTTCCCTCTAGTCCTGCCCTCCATTTATTCCATTCCCTCCTTTGATCTGTACCCCAACAACAGTGTTTACTTCTGATTATTCCTTCTCCCAATCTGCCATCCCTTCTTTTAACCTTCCTCTTCTATCCCCTTCCCCTCTCCTTCTTTTAGGGTAAGATAGATTTCTGTACCCATTTGAATGTGTGTCATTTCCTCCTTAAGCCAAATCCAATGACAGTAAGGCTCACTTATTCCCTCTCACTGCCCCCCTCTTCCCCTCCACTATAAAAGCTCTTTCTTACCACTTTATTGTGAGATGATTTACTACATTCTAACTCTCCCTTTCTCCCAGTACATTCCTCTCAACATTTAATTTTATTTTTAGGTATCCTTTTTTCAAATCCAATTCACTCTGTGCCCTCTGTCTATATACATACACACATACACATACTCACAAACATATGTGTACATATATACACACATGCCTACATACACATGCATAATGCACACATGTACATATGTGTGTATTGTGTATGTGTGTATGCACATGTACATATTACATATATACACATAAATATATACATATATCCATCCGTACATATGTATATGTGTGTGTATGTGTGTGTATATTCTCTAAATACCTTAATACTAAGGAAAAAGGTCTCATGAGTTACATTTATCATCTTTCCATGTTGGAATGTAAGCAGTTCAACTTTAATGAGTCCCTTATGGCTTCTATTTCCTGTTTACATTTCCATGTTTCTTTTGAGTCTTGTGTTTGAAAGTCAAATTTTCTATTCAGCTCTGGTCTTTTCAACAAGATTGCTTGGAAGTCCTCTATTTCATTGCAATTCCATTTTTTTCTCCCAGAAATGTTATACTCAGTTTTGCTGTGTAGGTGATTCTTGGTTTTAATCCTAGCTCATTTGACCTCTGGAATATCATATTCCAAGCCCTCTGATCCTTTAGTGTAGAAACTGCTAAATCCTGTGTTATCCAGATTGTGTTTCCATAGTACATGAATTGTTTCTTTCTAGCTGCTTGTAATATTTTCTCTTTGGCCTGGGAACTCTGGAATAAACCCTTGCCGTGGCCCTTTCAGATTGCCATGAACTGGAAATTTCTTTCACTTTGTCATGTTGTGGCTTCTAGAAATTTTTAGAGTCATTTCTACAGGTATTATGAGAGCTTTGGGGGAGAGCTCAGGCATGTCCCTGCTTCTACTTTACCACCTTGGCTCTGCCTCCTGAAATGGATTTCTAATATGCTAGATGACAAAATCAAAATCTCAAAAGATCTTGACAACCTAGAATTAGATTAAATTGGATAAGAAATAATTCAATAGGACCACGTACGTAGTCTTGCATTTGCATTATGCTATTATCTTCACAATTATAGGACAAGGAGATTAGTTATAGAGAGTGATTCATCAGAAGAAAAATATCTTCACAGAATGTTGGTTTTGGCAAAGGGATGTGTTTTAGCAGTCTGAAGTCTAAATATTAGCAGGATTATATGGAAGAGGAAAAAACTAATCAAAATTGAGCTACATTATAAGAAGCATACCTTCCTAAAATAAAGAGGTGCTAGGCTGTCTTTACCTTCCTCAGATCTTGTCTGGCATATTGTGTTCAGTTATCAATACAGTGCCATAAGAAAGGCATGATAAGTTGGAAAGTATGCAGAGGAAGGGAAACAAGTACGGTAAAGGGTCTGCACTTTAGTTGAGAAGTTAGATGTTTTTATCCTAGAGAAAAGAGGACTAAAGACAATATAATTATACTTTAAGTATTTAAAGGACTATCACATGGAAGAGGTATTAGACTTGCTCTCTTTGGCCCCAAAGGCAGAGAAGTAATGGCTGGTGGTTACCAATTTAGGTCTGATATCTGGGGGAAAAAATCTAAACAAGTAAGTCTTTCTAAAAGTAGATCTGAGTGTTTAATGAAGTTCCTTCTCAAAGGACTTCATAGAGAAGTTGGATGATCACATTACAATGGGATTTCCTTTTCTTTAACATGAGTATGGTGATTACAAAATTTATCTTTAGAGTATTGTGTTGAGTTCTTGCTGCCAAAGCTTAAGAAGTACACTGATGAGGTAGAGAGAGAATGAAGGGAATTAGGATAGATATTAAATCCATATTTTGTGAGAGAATGTTGAAAAAGAACTGGTGAGTTTTAGGTTTGCAAAGAAAAGACACAGGAGTAAGTGATAACCACTTTTAAGTATGTGAAATAACATTATGTACAAAATTTATGCTAATTCCGAATGTATTAGCATGTTTCCCTGAGCCTTAAGGTAATAAAACTAATCTAATGGAAGAAGACATTTGTGCATTATCAATGTCATGCATGAATTTGTCCATCCACTGAGTCTCACTCTGGCTACTTTTGAGTCTCATTGCTTTTCAAGGAAAATAACTTCATTTAACAAGAATGTCAATATGGATATGGTTAAGTTCCTCTAGTTGTGTTACCTTGTCAATCATAAGAACAACATTTATTCTTAAGAGTGCAAACCATTCATGAAGTTTGGTAAATACTGTAGGGCAAATTATGTGATAACTATGTGATTCTTAGCATCCTGTTCCTCCTTCAAAAAAGTAATGTTAACTTTTGTTTTGTCATCTTTATTTTTGAATTCCTGTTTCCCTGGTAACATACACATTTATCCCATTTATATATATATATATGCAGTTTAACAGAGTACACACAATCATTTTCCCTTACTTTCACAAAGAAAGGAAGTCCTCTGATTTTTTTTTTCTATTTGTCTACGATGTGTCTGTAGAGAAGTAGATAGGGGAGTTGTAGCAATGAGAGACTTTTTTTAGCATGTTTTCATAGGCCACTTGAATTAGCCACTGGCCAAGAAGACATCACTTAGTACTTAGTTAACAGCAACAATAGATAACAATAATACTGATAATATCTAGCATTCATATAGTTCTTTAAAATTAGCAAATCACTTTACAAATGTTATTTTTTTTTTTTTACTGAGTGTTGAGACTCTAGGAAATTAGTTTAGTTTTCAGGTCCATGTGCTTGGCATGTGTTCTAGATTTAAGGGGAAAATTTCAGATCCTGAGAAGTTACCTGTCTTTTTCATTCCACAATGGATAACAGCAAAAAAAAAAATTCTTTTTGTGAACGGAAGGAACACAAAGAGATTTGTTCTAGGTTAGCATTATAATATGAGACTTTTTAAAAACATAATTATAATTTGACCTTCAAACATAAGAATCAAGAGAAGCATGAAAGGGTAAACAGCAATGAGAACTCATAAGGGACTTACTAAAGTTGAACTGTTTACATTCCTGCATGGAAAGACAATATTTGTAACTCTTGAAACTTTTCAGTATCTGGGTAGTTGGTGGGACTACACACACACACACACACACACACACACACACACACACACACACACACACACACACACACACACACACACACAGAGACAGAGAGCACAGGGTGAATTGAATAGGATGAGATCATATCCTAAAAAAAATGAAATTAAGCGGTGAGAGAGAAATATATTGGGAGGAGAAAGGGAGAAATGGAATGGGGCAGATTATCTCATAAAAGAGGCAAATAAAAGACTTTTCAGTGGAGGGAAAAAGAGGGGAGGTGAGAGAAAAAACATGAAGTATACTCTCATCGTATTTGACTAAAGGAAGGAATAAAATGCACATTCATTTTGGTATGAAAACCTATCTTACAATACAGGAAAATGGGGGAGAAGGGGATAAGCAGGGTGGGGGGGATGATGGAAGGGAGGGCAGTGGGAGGAGGGAGCAATCTGAAGTCAACACTCTTGGGGAGGGACAGCATCAAAAGAGAGAATAGAAGCAATGGGGGGCAGGGTAGAATGGAGGGAAATATAGTTAGTCTTACACAACACGACTATTATGGAAGTCATTTGCAAAACTACACAGATATGGTCTATATTGAATTGCCTGCCTTCCCAAAGGGAATGCGTGGAGAGGGAGGGATGGGGAGAAGTTGGAACTCAAAGTTTTAGGAACAACTGTTGAGTATTGTTCTTGTAACTAGGAAATAGAAATACAGATAATGGGGTATAGAAAGTTATCTTGCTCTACAGGACAAAAGAGAAGATGGAGATAAGGGAAGGGAGGGATGTTAGAAGAGAGGGCAGATTGGTGGTAGGGGCAATTACAATACTCAGCGTTTTGGGGTGGGGGGAGGGGAGAAATGGGGAGAAAGTATAGAACCCAAAATTTTGTGGAAATGAATGTTGAAAAGTTAAATGAATAAATTAAAATTTAAAAAAAAGTAATTATATATCATTTTACAATTTAGGGAGAAACCTTTGGGGGTACTTTTAACGATTAATATGTAGGCACTTATTGGAGAAAAGTTATGATACAAACATATATTATTAGTTGTTTTAGCATTTTTGCTACTCTAGTAAAATAATGTGAAATATATCTTTTATAAACATATCCATTGATAATTGAATATTTTGTATTGCAAAATGTATCCCTTTATATAACAGTACGTGGTTTCTGTTCACTATTTAAAAATATATGATCTTCTATTATTAATGTTAATAAAATTGGTTTATTTAGATTAATTGTTTAAGAGCCAAAAGAATGAAAGAATATATAACAGTTATCCTTGGTTCTCTTTTTTACATTTTTCTTTCAGCTAAGAAACTGTCTCTCTCTCTGAGACAGGTTTAATCCCAGAAATATGCTGAATGTAGGGCTGCCCTTGAAGACCATCTGGAAGCTTCATCTGGTGTAATGTGCAGCTGTCTGTATTCTGAGTCATATTGGCCAATATGAACATACAGCATCTGGTCTTGCATTTTTGCACTGGTTTTCTCCAGATGAAATTTAAGGTGGTGGTATTCATACTTAAAATTCCTCAGAGGCTGCAATCTGGCATGATAACATTTTTTTCCACATCTGCCTAAACTAAAATTGTTTTTTGATGCTCTTGCCACTTTCAGGTATGCCTTGAACAGTCAAAAAGCAGAGCATCCGTGCTCTTTACAGCTTTGGTAAATTTGTGCCTGTTAACTAAGCTCAGCTCAGCCAGAAACCTTGTTCCATATGTAGGGATTCACACAGAATTCTTTAGTAAGTAGTCTTTCTTGAATCATACTGATTCATCCAAAAGAATTCTCTTCAATACACAGTTCAGATTTTATGAAGCATCTCCAGTGTTTCAGTTTAGCTCTGAATAATCTCAGTAATCTATGAAATATGTCTTAAGCAAAGAGCAAAATCAAACAGTCATATACCCTTGCAAATTGATTTTGATTATAAATATTCATTTACTAAATGCTGATTAACTATATGATGTGTACATGCAGAATACCATAGTAGGAAGTGGGCAGAGGAGCTATGTATAAACAGTGTCTAATCTCTTTCCTCATGGAGTTTATGTTCTAGAAGAAGGCTAAGACTTATAGATAAATATAATCCAACATATATGATATACACAGTAGGTAGATATTGCAAAAGTATTATTTGAGGTCCAATTATTTGAGGTCCAAGAGAGGGGATCATTGGCAGCTGAAATTAGAAAAAGATTCTTGTAGGAGGTGTCATTTGATTTGTGCTGTAAAGGACTTATAAGAGTTCAGCAACGAGAGGAAAGATGCATATTTCAGAAAGAGGAAATAGTGTACGAAAGGATCTGGGGGAAGTACAGGAAGTGGGGGAGAGGGGAGAGAGAGTATTTTAATTTGCCTGGAGAATAGAGGCAAATTTGCTAGGAAGAACTTAATAGGAGAAAGGACTAGTAATATATAATTGATATTGATTTTTTTCCAAATTTATGTCATCAGGTAGTTGATTTAAAACACAATTGACATTCCTTTGTTTGCTTGGGTCTTTTTGTGCTTCACAAGTGTAGAACTTTTTCTAATTAAAACTTATCCCTTGCTTTTTACAAAGGATATTAGGTCCTCACAAGGCAGTTATTTTTGAACAATAGGTAGTTATGAATTGAACAAAATCTTAACCTTACTTATAGTCATCCTGTAAACAACTTGTATGAAATACTCAACAAGTAGGAATTGAGAGCTGAGAGGGCAAAAGAAACAAAAGAAAGTTTTCTACCTTTAAGGATCTTATAGTAAACATACTGATGGTTTTGTAAAGCAATTTTCAAGATTATAATTTTAATTTCCTTCTTTCTAACAATTGTTTTATTTTTGTGGAGCACAAATATATCTCTGGTCGTTTAACAGCTGCATTATCTGAATAACTGCCAGGTGTTGACAGGTGTCTAGACTGAGAGCCAAGTGTACTTCGGCATGTCCATCTGATCCATTCCCCAGGCCAATGATCAGGCTTTCAGTCTATCAGCCTGAGAAAGAAAGGTGAGGTTTGTGCCAAAATGCAACCAGTCCAGTTCTGGCAATTACTTGCAACTGATATGATAGCTTGCCAAAGAGTGGACAGCACATTAGACATATAAGTATAGTAGCTAGGATAGCAGATGTCATGGATCATTTTCACAAATCACAAATATGTTTTTTGATCCTGTCAGTCCTATTAGACTAAGATTCAGGGGAACGTGCTAACATGATCTGGTCTATGAAAACCCAGGAATCTCCTATGAAACCAATCACAGAGAACTGAAGTAAAATTAACTGAAAACAAGATGACATTCTATAATTCTATGAGATCATGGGGCTTATAGATCCCCATAACCATAGGTGTTGCCATGTTTTTCTTCCAGCTGCAACCCTCCCCCCTACTTTTTTTTCACATGAATTTCAATTTATTCATTTTAGTTTTCAACATTCACTTCCACAAGGTGTTGAGTTCCAGATTTTCTCTGCATCTCTCTCCTTCCCCCACCCCACAATGATATGCTTTCTGATTACCCTTTCCACCAATCTGCCCTCCCTTCTATCACCCTTGCCCCTTCTTTTATCTCTTTCCCCTTCTATTTTCCTGTAGGGTAAGATAAATTTCTATATCCCATTGCTTGTGTATCTTACTTCCCAGTTGCACGGAAAAACAGTTTTTAACATTCATTTTTTAAAACTTTTAGTTGCAAAGTCTCTCTCTTCCTTTCTCTCCACCCATTCTTACTGAGAGGACAAGTAATTCTTGCATCACTCTCATTTCTCTTACCAATTTTTCCTCTACCTTTCTTACTTGATATTCAGAATACTTGTTTTTTCCTCTTTGATGGTCTGAGACCAAGTCATATTTTTCTTGGAGGCTTTGGGTATATGAGCTTTGACTTCGCTGTATTCTTATTGTATGTTTTGATCTTCCTTGTAACAAAGTAAGATTCTATAACCTGAGTTTTTTCTGCTATTTGCTTATTTTCCCAGCCAATTCCTTGACTTTGTAACTCTTTGTTTGTAGCTCTTAGGGGTAGCACTCTGCTTCCAATGTGGAGGGCATATTGCCCCAAACTTCAGGGGTTTTGTGCAACTGTTTTCAAATATACTTACTTCTAGCGACATGTAAGTTTTTAGTTCTTCCAATGTGATATGATCTAAGTATTCCGTTTCCACTGCTGTCACAAACTCTGCTATGCCTGTGTGCTCCTCAATCCAGAACTGCCAACCAGGACTCCAACCCTGATCACAGTATGCGTAAAGCAACAGAACCCATCCTCAGTGCCAGTAAAGAGACCCTGATAATCTTCTGATCAGTTGTTCAATCCTCTTATCTTCTGTGGACTGAGAATTCTGAAGCAGCTGTTGCCACTGCCATTGTGGCTACCTGCTGCCACCACTGCCCTGGTGCTCTGCTGGTCTTGGTGCTAGTCTCTGCTCCTCTCTCACCCAGGTCTTACAGACCTTTCCCACTGACCTTCTAAGTTGTCTTTGGCATTTATGAGTTGAGAAGTCTTGAAAATCTCCCAGTTGCCAGTGATTCAGTCCCCTGAGGCTTTCTGTGGGTTAACTGGGGCCTGGTCTATGCTGCCCAGACTCCCACTGGACTACGCTCCTTTCCTAGCCCAGTGCACCAGACCTGTCTCATCCACTGTACATGTTTTCTTAGGCTGGAAATTTGTTTTACTCTTTCTTTTTATGGGCCTTGCTGCTATAAATTTTTTCAGTCATATTTATATGTTTTTAGATGGATTTTTGGGGGGGAATTCAAATGAGTTCCTGCTTTTCCTCTGTCATTTTGGTTCCACCCACTTTTGTTTCTAAGTGGATTTCTACACAGAGATCTTTTGAGAGGCTATGGATCTCATTCAGAATGTCTTACAAGTTTATGGGAATATAATGCAAGCAATATAATGTCAACTGCAAAGACAGGTATTTGGAGAAACACTACATTTATGGAGAATTTTTTTTCCACATTTACCCAGTATACATAATGTTCTTCAAAATACTAGTAACAATGTGATGAATATATGCATACATATTTTATGCCTCATTTAATTCTGATGTTCACAAAATTAGTTAGCAAATGTCATCTCTATGATTGAATGTGTCAAAGGATCTTGTATAATCTTTAGAGACACATGGGATATAATTTGGAGAAAAACTCTTAAATTACATATTTTTGAAAAGTCAAATGATTTTTGAAACAACAAATGCAGTAGATTTTTAAACATACTGCTCATCTCCTTGTATCATATATATGATATATGTTGTATATATGTATATATATACATATACATATATATCATATATATACATATATGTATCATATATATAGTCTAATGTAGAAAGTCATCTTAAAACCCTTCTGGAACTTTTTCAGATTTTCATAAATAATATCCTTGATTGGAGATGTCAGGGGTATTTTAAGAATTAAAATATTACTGTGATGAAAAAGAGGTTGGTGGAGTATCTTAGATTGTTACCAGTGGTTTCTTCAGCTAAAAAAATTAATTCTCACATAATGTTTTCCACTAATTTGGAATTTTTTTTTCCCACCTTGGTCAAGTCCTTTAACTTCTTGAAAGGACTAAAATAATGGACATAGAATAAGGACCTAGATGTCTTGATCTTATAATCTATGGAATCTTAAAAGTCAAACCCTGAGTGCTTTTAATATTATTTGCTCCACCACAAATATTATATATAATATATATGAAATATTATTTATGAGTTGAGAAGTCTGAAAACTCCCTCAGCTACCAACAATTGAGTCCCCTGAGTCCTCCATATTCTCTCTCTCTCTCTTCCTATATATATATATAGATATACACATATAGATATACATATAGCTATATCTATATATCTATACAAATATATGATATTATACATTTCATATATTACATATTTTATGTATTATTATAATACACATATTATGTATTATACTGCACATATTATCTATCTATATCTATCAATAGATATATCTATATATATAGAGAGAGATGCTTGTACGTGTATGTGTGTGTATGTGTGGTCTCTGTATGTTCTTTACTGTGAGGCTTTCAAGGAAAGGTAAGATACTATGTGCTAAGATGTGGGGATACAGAGAAAGGCAAAGACATACCCTCCCCTCAAGGGGATCACAGTTAATTTAATGGATTTTTAAAATAGTTTGAAACCTGTATGTTTTGTAGCACTTTTAACCCACTTTCCTGCTAGTCTACAACCAGTACTTGATGACATAAGACCAAGCGTTATAAATCTCATTATTCATTGGCCAACCTGGTAAAATGAATTATTCTGAAACTGACTTGGCTGGTTATCTGATAGATATAATCACTTGCAAGTCTCATAATTAAAATCTTTCTAGCTTGGTGGCCAAAAATTTAAACTCTTGTTCTAGAACCTTCAAGAGCCTCTCTGCTACAGTGAAGTATGAGTGAGACTTTTTGAAATAAGCTATTATTGTAGCAATAACAATAATAATATTCATGATGATGATGACAATGACTGAGACTTGTGGATTTGTTCCTATAAACAGAGGAATTTATGACAAAAATTCACTATTATGTGACTTGAAATCACATAAAGACTTATGATCAATGTCAATTATTTAGGAAATGGCAGAAATTGGCAACAGATTATTGTATGATTCACAAATTTAGGACATATCAAATACGTAGTGGAATATAACCTGTTTGCCAAAATTCTGTGTCAGTAATTTGCTATTTTACATGAACTGTTAATTTTCTGAATAGCAATTGTTGAACTCATAATATCCTTTTCTTATTCAGTCATGACCATTTCTTCATTACCCCATTTGGGATTTTCTTGGCCAAGATACTTTAGTGTTTTCTAATTTTCTTCTCCAGGTCATTTTACAGATGAGGAAAGTAAGTCAACCAGGATTATGTGACTTGCCCGGGGTCACACAGCTAGTAAGTGTTTGAGACTGAATTTGAACTCAGGATGATGAACCTGGTCTGGTGCTCTATCTACTGTGCTACCTAACTGCTAGCAATATCCTAGAGAAACTAAAATTATTGGAATTTCATTGTCCCAAACTGAACTACTGCCCAATCAACCATAGTTGGCATTGACACATAAAAATGTACAAATGATGTTTTTTCAAAGATATCACAATTCCAAATACTCATAATTTCTAAACTACATTGAATGAAAAACTTTCAAAATATAGAGAGTTAGCACAAGAGATCAAAATCTTATGACAATAGCATCATTTGCATGTCTTCTCTATTGTCCCACCTCTTCCTGAAGTTGTACTCAGGATGCTTGCAGAGATGAGAGTACAGACTAATGCTTTTATTCAACATCAGGCATTTTATGAATTTGTTCATTGTTCTATGAGAGAAATATGGGCTATGCCTATAATTTCATTGGTATAGGGAACTGCTATTTGAGGAAGCTCCTTCTACTCATGAAGTTTGGAACCTTCCCTGCAATTTGTAGTCTTAGAAAGTTGACTAAACCACTGACGGATCGTGACTTACTTAGTGACATTAGGTCTAAGTCAGAAGACTGGAATTCTGACCCTTCTGGCTTTGAGCATCTCCATTCACTAGAGCCTCTCAAGATTAACTGGAAAATTAAAATATAATAATAATAGAAGTACAGCACTTGCTCTGGCTTCATTCTCCATATTCAACACGAGTGGTGAATTGGGTCCCCAGAAATCAATTGTTATTTCTGGTCTCAGGGTTCTAGAGTCTATCCTCTAGAGGTTTCTAACACTTTTTCTGACAAGGTCCTATCCAGTGATTCCCCATTGATTATCAGTTAAATAGTTGAGATAATTAGCTATTTATAAGTATAGTTTAAAAAAATATAGTAAAACCAACACTCAAACAGGAGGTGTGGTCTCTTAGCTACATGTTCCCTGGGTAGACTTAGCAATCGAATATGGCAAAAGGTAAACTCACAGTTTTCTTCTTTGAGTCCTCATGAACTTACCCTGAATTATAAATCTAGGTTGGATTTACTCCCTGAACTTGCCTTTCCTAAGTGTCATTAGTTTGTTCTTTTTCAGCACACAGAGGAGTGCATAGTTTGTAAGTGTTCCAGCCCTTAAAATGACATGGTGAATTTGGGGTTCAGATTTCAAGGGGGTAGAGAGCACTACATGCCTCCAATGCTGAACAGGTAGGTGGTACACTGGATAGAGTACAGGACCAGGCCTCATCTTCCTGAAATCAAATCTGGGCTCAGACAAAAGTATATGACCCTGCACACATCACTTATGAGATTGCTTCAGTTTTCTTATCTTTAAAATGAGCTGAAAAATGAAATGGTAAACCATACAGTATCTTTGCCAAGAAAACCCCAAATGGGATCACACAGAATTAGACAGGACTAGCAACATACCCTTCTGGTATTCCTATGAACAGATGGAGTGACAGAGACAGACAGACAGACAGACAGACAGACACACACACACACACACACACACACACACACACACACACATACACACACAGAGTGCTATCCTTTGGTTACTACTGAGAAGGCTGTAATTTTTCAGGACACTCCTAAACCTTAACTTGTCTTCTGTTGGAATCCCTTCTTTAATATATGCAGGCTCAATGGTGTTTCTAATTCTTTCGAGGAATTTGAGTATATTTCCTAAATGTCCTCATCTGAATCCTCCAGATGGCTCAAAAGAAATACAGTTCTCCCAAATTGATAAAGGACTATTTGGTATGTAATTAGTAATTTTTATTCAACAGAGATGTCTAAGTCTTCTATGAGTATATTCATTGAAGCTGGGAGGTGTGGAACACCTTTCTTTCTAGCAGAGTATTTTGCTTGACCCAGGACTTTTTCTGTATCATCCCCATAAGAAAATTATTAGAATGAGATAATAATGATGTTTGATTTTTGTTGATTTAAATGAGGGGTTTCTGATAGTTATTCAAGATCAGATGATTATCCTAGATGGTAGAGAACATTTGTCCTTATTTATTTATTCAGATCATGTTGTAAAAGAAGGATATCTATGCAACCTATCACTCTAGTTGGTAAAAATATAGCATTGACTGCACAAACACCTAGAAAGACACAATCGGGTGGTTAGATTCTATTCCAGAGATTTGATATCCTTGATAAAATGATATGAGGGGAACCTCTATAGTTCAGTTACTAGTTACACACTTGAAGTAAAAACAATATAAATGGCATAGCTTTGGTTTAGGTACCAGGCTCATCGGCTCATGCTTCTCTGTCCTGTGCCCACTGACTACTGGGGAAAGCTAAAGCAAAGCAAACAAAAAAACTGGCTCGGAAGAAGACTGAAACTTGCTGACAAGGTCTTTAGTTTTTGCTAGCTGCAGTTTGTCCTTCCTGCCTAACTTGAATTAATTGTACTACATTAGAATCGGCTAGACAGAGTCAAGAATTTAGCCATGCCAGCAGAGCAAATGTTCATTTCTTCTGCCTCTGACCAAAAGGAGAGCAGATGCAGACAATCTGCCAAGGCAAAAATGACAGCATGGACCAGCACCTGAGCACTAGACACTCCAAACACAGGCTAATGTCTCCTCTTCTGGAACAGTATTTTTTTTAAGGAAGAGTAAATATAAACTAAATATTACTTGACCTTTCTGCTTAATGAGAAAATGGTTGCCTTTAAAAAAAATTCTCCACAAGGTAAATATCACAGAAAGGGCAACAGCACATGTACAGTTTTTATGCGTCTATTACTGACTTTTTCATTGAATAAAATGGTATCTTTTCTTAGTTTCTGTCACTCATCACAGTTCTTAAGTCTTTTAAAACTAAGTACACATTGTTTGCTTCTTATAAGGAGTTAGTCCCTGGATGTATTATCAAATTAAACTCTTCATATAACTATTCTAAATGGATTTAATATCAAACATTTATTTTGGATTTTGCATAAGGAAGTTTTAATGAAAATATTCATACCTTTCTTTGAGGAACAGAAAGGCTTTCTCTATCTCTGCTTGTACAAATACCATTATTTAAATGTAGAAAAATTAAGTATGATTATCTACAATCCTTGACTTGCAGAGTTTCTTTTCTTGGGGGAGGGTAGAGTCCTGAGGATGCCATCCTAGATGCAGTTGCCTAGAAGGAGTATGCACATTACAAAATTTTGCTTAGATGTCCAGAATTTAAACTGATGTCCTGAGGTGGAAAATAAACAGTAATAACAAAAATACTTTAAAACTAATAGTTCCCAAGTTGATAGGTTCAATACCTTAAATTTGTTAACCTCAAAGAATGTCTTTTCAATTTATTAAATGGCAAGTCTACTATATTTTTTCAAAGGATAACAATTTATGTGATGGACTATGGAAAAATAAAAGGGGGGCAAATGCCAGGCTAGGATAAAGTAGCTGTCTGTCCAAATCTAGTATTCTGGTTTTTTTTTGTAAGACTGTGTGTTCCTGTCTTGCCCATGCTGGAAGTACAGGGGTTACTCATGAGGCTCTCTTATTCTAATCAGAACAAGGTCTTTGCCATGCTAAGTATCTGACCTAGGCCAGTTCAATTGTCCTTAAGCAGGCCTCCTCACTTACTGTGAATTTATTGTATTAATGCCAAACTTAGTGTGGACTGTTGGTCAGTTTAGCCAGCTGCAGCTCAGAATTCCAGAGCTTGAGATCAACTATCTGTGGCTTCCTTGGCAGCTCTGATTACAGGTGTGTAGTGGACCCAGTATTCTATTTCTGAAAGTAGAACCATAGTATATTTTGGAGCATACTTCAAGTCATCCAGCACCTTATTGCATTCATTTGGTCCAAACCTGTGATATGACCTGTTTAGAGAACTCTCAGTTTGAAACTGTCTTCACCAGTGTGTATCAATAGTCTTTGTAAATTAAATTTAATGAATAATACCTAAAACAATAATACCTATAATAAATAATAAATAAAATTAATACATTTGAGTATTACCTAAATTACTTGCTTAAATGACTGAGCTTTGGTTATACATCAAGTATATGTCAGAGATAGTACTGTAACCTGTATCCTTCTGTCTCACCCCACATATGCAATCAGTTGCCAGATCTTTTCATTTACATTGCCATAGCATTTCTTTCTTTTTTCTTTTTCTTTTTTCCCAATTCATTAATTTATTTGTTTTCAATTTTCAACAATCACTTCCATAAGTGATTGTTTTCTCCCCATCCCCATCCCTAAGACAGCATGCAATCTTATATGGGTTCTACACATGTATTCCTGCTAAACATAATTTCATATCAATCGTGTTGCATAGAAGAATCAAAATGAATGGGAGAAACAATGAAGAAAACAATATGTAACAAAGGAGAAAACAGTTTGCTTCATTCTATATTCTGATGCATAGTTCTTTCTTTGGATGTTGATGCCATAACATTTCTTGCATACATTCCACTCTTTCTGCTTTGACAGCAACAATCCTAATTCAGCACCGCATCACTTCTCAGCTAGACTATTGAAATAGCCTTGTATTTAGTTTCTTTGCTTCAGGTATATTCCCATTCCAATCTAACCTCCATACTATTTCACCATTACTTTTTTCCTAAACTCTTGTGGGACCCCATTACCATTAGGATCAAATGTATACCTCTGTGTTTAGCATTTACATTTTTTTACAAGCTGTTCCCATTTTAATTTTCCAACCTCTTTCCACATTATTCTTGTATTCTCACTTTATGTTCTAGCCATAATAGTCCTACCTCTAAATCAAAATTACATTCCCTCTTCTTCCTCAGTATCTTTGCTCAAGCTGTCCTCCATGTTGTTGTGCTCTCCCTTCTCTCTTGGAATTTTGATTGCCTTCAAGAAGTATTTTCTATCAGTCTCTTGGGTTGTAGATGTTTGAAGTCAAATTTCAATGGGGATTGTCTTTTCCACATGACTCTGTGGCTGGAGTGTGGGTAGGGGTGAGGAAGGAGTCCTATGAGGCATTCAAAATTCATACCTATTTTAAGGATATTAGTACTTTCTGACATTAAACCATGCTAATTTATAAAAAAAATAGTATTCTGTCATCTGTTATGCTCTATCTCTTTCTCACAATTTATTCCATAGGTCTTAACTATGCTTAGTTGTTGGGGTTGAAAGCTCAATTCTGTGTGTACAGTCTCGGGCGGGTAAAGGTGGGAACTTCTAAATCTTAGAGTTCTCACGAGACCCCCCAGGAAACGGCTGGGAATCGAGGTGAACCGAGCTATCTCGTGTATTTCCGCCTCTTCCCGTGAGAAACGTGATGGGAGAGAGCTCTCCCTGCCCTCGAGATTGTCCCGGATCTGGGCACACTATTGTTATCTAACAGCACGGTATTCAGATGCAAACTATGCTGCTGCAGAGCTTAAGTAGGATCAGGAAAACCTGAAAGCTCTCTTGGGCGGAGGGGCGCGGAGCGGTGAGGACAACAAGGCTCCGCTTTTCCTCTCTCTTCTCTCCCCTCCCCCTCTCTCCCCGCTTGTACTTCTACTTCCAATCTCTTATTGTAAGATCTTTGCCTCCTTGGGAGATTCTTCTATCCCTCCTAAGGAAGAATTCCCCTGCACTTGTAACTAGACCCTGAAATAAAGCTCAACCCTTGTTCGACTCTGGAACGTCCTTTCTCTCATACGAGCATCTGGTTTGGCCAACTGAAGACCTCGGGAGGTGAGGTAAGAAAGACTCGGGTAGCCCACAGGCCTCTAGGTCTGGCACTTAGTTACCTAGCTATCTAACTAGATAGGAAGCACCAAAGAAAGTCTATTCAATACCATGGTAAATTACTATTGAGAGAGACAGAGACAGAGAGAGATAGAGACTGAGACAGAGAGAGAGAGCAAAAACTGAATTTTATTTTTTATTTAAAATGATGTTTGCATTTTGGGGACTGATACACATTTGCAATTTTAAAGTACTATTTCTCTCTTGGTTTACCTCCAACCCATCTGAATGTTACTTCTCAATAAAATTTGTTGGACTATTATCCACTTCATGTGAACTAATTGTGAGTGTACTTTCCCTCTTCTCCTTTTTCTCTACTTTCTTCCCCTTGCTAACTGCCTCAACACCCATGGGTTCAGTTGCCACATCTATACAGATGTACAAATAAAACTATACTGTATAGCTATCTCTCATCTCTAGACATTTCAAAATGTATGTCTCATGAGCACTTCAATTTCTGTACATCTAAAATAGAACTCATTTTCTTTCCTTCCAAATCTACCACTCTTTCAAATTTCCTTTTCACTAATGAGAGTGCCATCATTCTTATAGCTCACAAGCTCAGTGTCAATCTATAATGACAACACCATAAAAACCTCATACTCCCATAAGGTATATTACAGTTGTAGGGGCTGGAGACGATAGTGGAAGACATATGGCATGGGCAAGTTGGTGATGGTCAGTCTTTAAATCCACAATATGGCAACAAAATCTTGGTGGTGAGTTATGACACGTGGAATCCAAGCCCCATGGAAGACATAAACTCAATAGCCTAGGATTTGATTGAGGGAAAGGTCATATCACAGATGCTAGAAAACACGGTGTTAGGTAGATAGAAGACCCTGAAATATGGAAGCAACAATTCAGAAGGCTACAGCCAAGTAAAAGCACATTTCTATTTGTTAACTACCCATCAGAACAATCAATTATTTTCATATGTTGAAGAAGAACCAGACAAAGCAGATGCTTATTAAGCTTATTGGAAAGGAAGGGAAAGAATAAATATCTACATAGTGCCTTCTAGATTCCAGTCACTGTGATAAGTGATAAGTGCTTTTTTACAAATATTATGTCATTCGATCTTCACAAAAATCTTATGCTATTTTTATCCCAGTTTTCCTATAGAGCAAACCATGGCAAACAGAGGCTAAGTGACTTTCCTAAGGCTAATGAGTGTCTGAAGTCAAATTTGAACTCAAACCTTCCTGACTCCAGGTCCCATTCTCCAAGTACTGGGAAACAAGTTGCCTTATTGATTGTTAAATTAATTGAGTAAGTAAAAAGTTTTTAAGTGCCTTCTCCATCTTGAGGCCTTGTTGAAAATCTTTTTTGTACTACCATGCTCAGCTGCTCAAACTTCTGCTTTACTAGTTTCAGTTCCACTACTCTAATAAAATGTTTCTGTTTTTTTTTCTTTCTTTCTGATGTATGTGCTCAAGGATAAAATATAGATAGACTGAACTATATTGAAGCACTTAAAAAATCACAGAATTGAAGTTGCTGTGGTCATGCTCCAGATACACTCTGAATACTTAAATATAAGAAACAGTTTTCTGTTAATGTAATTGTACTCAGTCTCAGATGGTTTACACAGAGGAAAACAGTAGTTATGCATTCTTTCATTTTCCTTTTAAAACTTACTTCTTTTTTATTACCTCTTGAGAAGAAGACAAAATTAAATTTACAGGTAGTAAAAAACACAGCTGTTAAAACACAGGGCAAATTTGCAAACCCTTATGTTACTTTATTTAGTTCAGTTAATTACTGTTTACTTTGAATAATTAGAGTATAGTCAGTTGTTGAATAAAAAATATCTAATTGATAGAAATATTTATCGTATCTTGATAAACTATATCATTTCCCCAAATTATCAATTTAGATTTCTCAGTTTAGCTTCTCTAAAATAGAAGACAACATATGATATAGGCATTTATTATAAGCATTTTTGCTATTCCAAATTTGATGAAGCAGTGAATGTTAGTAATAAAACCGGGATTTTTGCCTACCATCTGTCTAATCCACCTGCTGAGCTGTTAAGTCAACTGATGCTCAGGTGTCAGAAAACAAAGTGCTGCTGCTAGCATTAAAATGAAGCTTTAAAACTCACATTTTTAGTAGCCCATTTCTTCCTTCAACCTTTATCTTCACCACACATACACACACACACACACACACACACACACACGCATTTAGAGAAAACAAAACCACAAAAAGGTTTTTTTTTTGAAAATCCTAAAATGTTATCATCATGAATTTTATCTAGTGGTGCTAGTAGCAAAATCGACTTTGTTTAACATGAAACAATGAAGCGTTAAGTTGAAAGAATAGTTTTCTCCTGACTAGCTAGGGTAGAATGTTGAAACAACCAGTAGGCATTCAAACTCCTTTCCTTGTCCAATTATTTCCTGTTCACTCCCTTCATATTTCTTTCTACTTTGGCTGTACCACTTAACTTCTCTGGACCTAAATTTCCTCTTCATTAAGTGGAAGACTTGAACTAGATGACATATAGACTTCTTTCCACCCTGAAATCTATGATTCTATTATCCAGTGAATGATGAAGGGCTTATCTGTCCCCAGTGCTAATGAATCCAACCCTTTGATGATACTTAAAACGGGAACTGGGGATGCAAGAACTGTCTGATCTTCCTTTTTTAGATTAAAGGAATGCAATTCCAAATCTTGAAATATGAAATAAAAGAAAATTCTAAATAATAACATCAGCCTATAAATACTTGGAGTTGTTTTTCTTTGTTTCTTTTGCTTTTCAAAATCCTTTCTAAGCCCAAAGAAATTGGTGAAGGAGAAAATAATTGATGCACTCTAAAATTTTCTGCTTTGGTATACTGTGTAGCTCTAGATGATTCAGGTTTTTTTTTGTTTTTGTTTTGTTTTGTTTTGTTTTTTGACTTCATAGGGGTGAAAATTTCAAATATTAATGAAAATTATGTATAATGGGAACTATGGATCAGGACCTAGATTCATGCATAGTCTATTTGTTATCTCATTATGAGCATTTGAAAACAAAATCATTAGTTCTTGTCATCTCTAGTAAGTCCCAAGGACTGAGATCCTTGGTCATGTCAAATAACTATGCTACACCTTACTAGGAGTAAGTTGGAGTAGCAAGCTGCTGACAAAGCACGTGCGAATATAAGCAAGTATATAAAAAATAGGGCGGAAAAGCTACAGTGATGGTGCGACAAAATGGAATTCGACTTTCATATGACCTGAAACCCAAGGAATGCAGTACAGAGTCAAGGAGTCTGTGGGATTGTTTAAAAATAAAGCAGCTACAAGCAAGAAAGCAGGAAATACAAGTATATGGAAACATGGTAGATGTATCACTTCCACTCTGCAGCTGCCAAGTTTTCATGTGTGGCTCTAGTTAATTACAAGCAAGTTGACCTAGGTGCTTCCTAGAAGAGGAGGCTTAGGTATATATGACTGAAATAGATACCTAGACAGATGTCATGGCACTTTATGTGAGGTAAACTCTGTTACTCATGAAATCATTAAATGTTCAAGAGGGAAAATTATGTTGAAGATCATCCAGTTCACTTCACATATGAAAAATTCATTTCAGTGCTATAAAGAAATGCATTATGGGAAGGTACTTGTTCATTGACATCTAGTTCATGCAAAGTTAATCAATCCATGGTTTCTTTTTCATATATGATCATCCTTTAGTCCAGAGTTCATAGTCTTCATATATTCATAGGATAGCATACTTCTCATTTGATAATATTATTTTAAGGTATGAAAGGCTTGTCATAGACAGAAATTCAAGTCATGAAAGATTTTATACCACTGACTTTAGGAGTGACTCATAGTGCTCAAGAGAAGTAAAGAAACTAACCAAACAAATAAGTCATCTGTTAATATAAACAAAAAATTGATTTTTAGAACTCTTTTTCTAAGATGACTAGACAATTTTTAATGAGTTTATCAAAAATTATTGGAATAAAAAACAAACAATGGTCAACCCACATGAATTCTATAATGAGGTGAAAAAAAAGGAAAATGATTTATTAACACCGAAAACAACAAATAACCTGAGTTAGGGTCTCATAAATATTTATGTATAAGATTAGAGTAGTGATTTCATGATAAATGCCAATTTGGCAACTCAGAATCATAGAATTATCAAGTCTGGAGAGAATTGAGAGGTGATATAATCCAATGTTGAGTCAAAGCTTAGACTCTGCCTCTTATTTCTGCAAGCAGAAACCACAGTGAATAGAGAACTGGTACTGGAGGCAGGAAGATCTGTATTCAAATCTGGCCTTAGAAACTTACTAGCTGTGTGACCCTGGAAAAGTCAAGTTTGCCTCAAAAAAAAAAAAAGATCTTTGTTGATATTAACTAACCCAACTTCTTTTTCCCAAAAGCAGCTTTTTCCTCTTCTGCTCAATTTCTTTGAAAGTTTTTTTTAAATTGAGCAAAAATCTATTTTCTATTAATATCATACTATTAGTTCTATTTCTAACCCTACCAGATCAAGAATAACAAATTGATTTCTTTCTCTACTTGATTGTCTTTGATATCCCTTCGGGTATTTGAATACCACTGTTGAGACCATTCTAAGTTTACTTTTCTTTAGGTCAAATATTTTTTAAAAAATCATATGATATTTGACATTCCTCACCATCACAAGCACCATGAATTCCAGCTTGCTAATTTCTGTTCAAAAATGTAACCTGAAAAGAGTAGAATACAGAACTATCACCTCCTTTGTTTTAGACTTTGTGTTTTTAATAATTTCATAATCCAACTCACTTGTCAGTATTTTGGGGTACAATGTTGCAATTGTTATTTATGCTATTATACCATTTTTTAAAGTGGTACTTTCTGGCCACATCACCTCCAGTATACAGTTCAACAGATGGATTTTTGAACCTAAGAACAGGACTTTATATTTATTCTTATCAAATTTAATCTTATTGGATTTAACTCATTCATCAATCAATAAATATTTATAAAGTGCTCATTTGTCAGATTATTCACAGGAAGATAAAATACTGAAGTTTGAAGCTTAAATACTTCAACCACATAATGAGAAGACAGAACTCATTGGAAAAGCTTGAAGGTAAAAGGAAACCTGAAAGTGTAATAGCGAAGTGGGATCTTTTACTGTTTTTATTTTAGTATAACCAAGAAGTATAATGCCTCCATTTTTTCCAGGATCCATGACCATTTAGATTTTAAGACCAAGGATCCTGGAAGGGTGGAGTGTGATGGCAAACAAAGTGGGATCTTTTGCTGTTTTTGTTTTAGTATAATCAAATGATTCTGATTGAATCTTGCCTTTATCAACCAAGAGTCTTTACTAGGAACAAAGTACAGAAACAAGAGTTCTTTAACTAGAAACAGTATATGTATTTGAATTGTTAATGTGATTAAAGATCTTGCCCACCCATTAATGGGTCTGTCCATTAAAGGTAGTTTGATTAGGGAAGATTTGTAGGAAGGCCCACCCCTTTTGTTAATGAGGCACTGGTGCTGAAGGGTTGGGATGCCCTCTGGCTCTAAAAAATGTATAAATACTCTGGGAGTGAGGTTTTACTTTGGGGTTCACTGACTAGAAGCTTTTGTTTGGCCAGACAAGAACTCTGGGATGCTGCTAAGGAGCCTCCCGACTCTGAAAACCCAGATGTTGGTGCTTCCCTCTCTGGTAACTATAGTCAGACAGTTGGACCTGTCTGTTAATGATCAGGCAGAGGAAGGCATGTCAGTTGATCTTTAATTTCTCTGTATTTTCTTTGAAGCTGAGGGTGCTGACTCCCCTGAAGTAGGTGTGATATATGGGCTTGGTTAAAGGAATGATACATGTGCTTGATTAAAGTGATTGTTAATTCTTCAAAAGTTGCCTTTCCTTTTATGAGTGCAGATCTAAGAACCTGGGATAGCAGCGTCTCCCTTTGTGTATGTTGGAGTGCTTACTGCTACAGGATGGCAAAGGATGAGATGAATGGATAATGTCATAGAAGCAGTGAGCATGAGCCTGGATAGACTTGGGGAGACAGTGGAGGGTAGAATGACTTGGTATGCTATAGTCCTTAAGGTCAGGAAGAGATAAACATGAATGAACGACTGAACAAGAACAAGAATGTGCCAGGCACTGTACTAAGCACTGGGGAGACAAAAAAGGGACAAAAGATTGTCTCTGCTGTCAGGAAGGTGAAAGGTTATAGAGGAAAAAACACTGTAGTAGCAAACGCACTGACACATTCAGGATGGCCTACTAGCACAGATCTTACATCTATTTTTCTAAAAGAAAAGCAACTTTTGAGTGGTCAACAAACTTCTTTCATCTCATTCATATACCAACAGAGAAAATACAAGCAGAGAAATAAAGACTAACAGACAGGGCTTCTAACTGTCTGACCATAAGCAATACATACATCACTGATCAACAGACAGATCTACCTGTCTGACCATTACATAGTTACCAGAGAGACAGAAGTACCAACATCTGGGTTTTCAAAGCTCCTTAATGGCTACTCAGTCTCATTTGGCACCTCCTTCCAAAGAGGAAGCTCCAATGCAAAACCTCACCTCAGAATATATGTACATTTACCAGAGCCTAAGGGCATCTTGACCAGTTCCTCGTTAACAATTAACAAAAGGTGTGGGCCTTCCTATAAAACAAGCCTCCCCTAATCAAGCTTCCCCTTAATGTGCTCCACCTGAGGCCTATTAATGGCAGGAAGATCTTTACATTACAAACATGCATACTATATATAGATATACACACACACACAAATGGAGCAATATTCATAGTAAACAAAAAATAATTAAAAGAGTGAAGACACTTTAAAAGCAGGTGGGGAAAGCTTCCTATAGAAAGTGGAATTTTAGTTGGAATCTAAAGCCTGAAAGGTCAATATTTGGAGCTGAAGAGATAGCCATTCCCAGCATGGGGGACAGCCAGAGAAAATGTCTGGAGCTGAGAGATGGAGCAGTTTGTTTGTAGGACAGTTAGTGTTACTGAACTGATGAGTATGTAGAAGAGATGAAGGTATAAGAAGACTTGAAAATTAGGAGAGGGCTAGGGTATGAATGACTTTGAATGTCACATGGAGCATTTTAATCTATCAAAATCTTTCTTTTGGATTCTGAATGTCATCTTTCTCAGTCCCTCTGTCATTCAGATATCTGATTAGTATATCATTTGTGCCTTTAAGTCATAGATAAAAATGCTGAACAGAACTCTGCAGTAATAAAAATATGAATAGCTAATAATACTAATAGTAATAATAATACTGAGAGCTAACATTTATATAGCACTTACTATATGTCAGCGCTGTGCTAAGTGCTTTACAATTATTTTCTCATTTGATTCTCATGACAAAACTGGAGGTGGGTACTAATATTATCTCCATTTGGCAAATGAGAAAACTAAGGCAAACAGAAGTTAAATGAGTTGACTAGAATCAGATAGCTAATTAGCGAACGTTTGAGAGCAGATCTGAATCACTTCCTGATTTCAGGCCCAGTGCTCTCTCTACTGAACCACAAGTATTTTAATAGAGATTAAAGTCAAGATTGGTATAAAAAGAAATTACCATTCTTTGTAATCTAGTCCAGCGATACAAATTCAAGAAAACATGTGAAAGACTTGACCAAATATAGACATTGCATTCTTGGTATCTCCTTTATTTACTGGTCTAATAACAATTCTATGATCCTATTACCTTTAGGAAAATCACTTTGGCAGCAGTGTAGAGGATAGAATGCAAAGGGGAGATACTTAAAACATAGAGACCAATCAGGTTGTTATTTCCATAGTTCAGTCAAGAAATGATGAAGGCTTGAAGTAGGGTGGAAGTCTTGTAAGTAGAAATGAAATATATACCAGAGAAATAAAATAAGTAGTTGCAGAAATAGAATAAAAAACTCTTGGCAAGTGGTTGGATACGTGAGGTGAGAGAATTTAGAGTTGAACGTAACATGGCTACTTAATCAGAAGACTGGTGGTATCCTCAATATGAGTAGAAATATTTGGCAGGGGAGGAATTTCAGGGAAAATACAATAAAGTTTCTTTTAGATATATTGAATTTGAGATGTCTGTAGGATTTCAAGTTCAAAATACCCAATAGGCATTCAAATAGGTAGAATTAACTGATATTCAAAATGAATATCTCTTACATTCCTTTCTCCTGATTAAATGGTGTGGGACCTCATGTCAAGACCTAAATTCAAATTCTAATTCAGAGATTTTCTAACTGTATGACCCTGAGATAGTCATTTAACTTCTATATGCCTCAGTTTCTTCATCTATTGTTGTTGTGGTGGTGGATCAGTCATTTCAGTCATGTATGACTCAGTGTGAGCCCATTAGGGGTTTTCTTGCAAATATACTGGAGTCATTTCCCATTTCCTTCTCCAGCTCATTTTATAGGTGAGGAAATAGGGTTAATTGTCTTTCCCAAGGTCATACAGATAGTAAGTATCTGAAGTCAGATTTGAACTCATGTCTCCTGATTCCAGGACCAGTGCTCTATTCACTGCACCACCCCTTCATCTATAAAATGGGGCAAATAATTACACCTACCTCCTAAAGCTGTTGTAAGGGGGGAAAATAAGACCATATTTTTAAAGTATTTTCCAAACCTTAAACTGTTATTTTAATGCTGGCTATTATGTGGCATAGTTCTTAGCTCTTTCACTATCCAGGTCACCTATGCTGTCAGTGCTGGATGCTACTTTTCTAAATCCTAGGATGTATATCAGTTTGTGTCCACCGTTTCCCTTCCTATGCTTCACAATTTTAAATTTCATTCAATTATGTGTTACTTGATTCAGATCAATTCGATTAAATTTAGTGAATATGTAGTGTGTCTACAATAACCAATGTACTGTGGTAGGAATTGGGAGTGCAAGAAATAAAAGAAGACACATTTGCTAAATTGGAGATGAAATGGCCATTATCTTTCAAGACTCCTCTTGTTTACCAACTGGTTTTTCATTATTGGTTAGAACTAGGCTCCTAATAGTAGGACCTCCCTTTCCTCCTTCACTTTCTGAAAGATGAAATCATTGGTAGGGATATTAAATAGTTGGTCAGTTGCTTGTATTTTATATAAATTGCTAGCAGCCATCTAGATAGTTGAAGTTTCAGTTCACAACTCTACGCTGCCTCTTGAGCCTTGATATTATTTTTATAAAGAACATAAGATCCTTTGCCTATAGTTTGTCTGGTAGCATACAACCAGTCAGATACCCTCCCTTTTTCTTTGCCCTTGATCGTCCCCCAGTTGCTCTACATCATGCTTCTCACAGGAAATATATGGGATTCCTGTAGAGTTGAATGCCATCTTGATGCACAGTGTACCTTTGAGTCCTTTCCTACCTGATGGTTCTTTTGGGCAAGTTATTTCAGTTCCAGATTGTGATGGTGATATGGATGAAGTCGTTTTTACCTTGTTGGATTTCAATCTTTAGCTCACTTTCTTGCCCTTATCATAATTTGTTATTTTTTAAAAGGATATTAGCCCTTGAATATTGCTCTTGTCTTCTTCCTTATAATTGTCTCTTGCAAGATGCTTCCTTTGAAGTATTTAGGCAACTGTGATTTTTCTTGATACAATTCACAACAGATGAATACTAATGCTTAGTTCTTGAGTGTTATTATGTTTAATAAATTGTAAATAGGGTTATTGATCATATTAACATAATGAAGTATTCATTGTAAGTGTTATAGTCATGGCATTGCTTTCTATAGTTACACAAACTCTTTAGTTTCATTTGTCCTTGGACTAATTGTAACAAGTATCAGAAGGAATCCAATACAGCACTGCCATTGGTAATATGGTTGATTTACTCATTCTTTTTTTTCTCTTTTTGATTGATGCTTTAACAATAAATCATTTTAGTACTTTTCCTCCATGTGAAAATGTTGCTCTTATATTGTAATCTCCAAGATAGCAAACACTGTGCTCTATTCCTAGTAGATTTCAAAAAATGAAAGAATGGATGAAAAATGTAGGAAAACTTGAATAAGTGATACACAAGAAAGAATGGAAAATGATGAGATAAGGATTAGTAGCAATGAAAACAATATTAAAGGGTTTGAATTAATTGTAATGAACAACCTTAATATCAGAAGGAAAAAAATCCAAATATTTATATTTGTAGAGTATTTTAAGATTTGAAAAGTTTTAAATATTAAGACACATGTGTATGTATGTGTATGTGTAAATAAATATATACATAAATGAATACATATATACACATATGTGTAAGGGTATATATATGTGCATAATACACACATATATATACACATATACACACAAATATACATATGTATATATGTGTACATATATACATATACATATATATGTGTGTGTATACACACACACAGACACACAGACACACACACACACACACACACACATTGGATCTTCCAAGAACCTTATAAGAAAGGTGCTATTATCATTCCTATAATACTGATATGGACACTAAGGCTGAGACTAACTTAAATAACTTCCCAATGGACAGTTAAATCTCTGAGGAGAGTTTTGAGCCTAGATCTTCCTTATTCTGTGCTGTGGAGAGAGGTATTAAAAGGGAAGTGAATATCAAACTTATCTCTCAGGGAGTGTTCTGTTCCCTATGGCATGACCCACTCTTGCCATCACCCTCATTGTTTCTAAATTCTCAATAAAGGTTTTCTTCTTCTGTATCCAACCTTCTCCTTAAGATCCTACATATTTATACCCAATTCTTAGCTTCATTATCAATGATGGTATCTGTAACAGCAAGGATCCCAGCATACACAGGAGGACCTGCTGTACAGGTTCTTTGTTCTGCTTTTCTAAAAGGAAAGCAACTTTTGAGGGGTCAACCATATACTTTAATTAAGCACATATATCATTCATTTAGTTCAGGGGGAAAAGTCAGCTACCTGAACTTCAGAGAAAATGTAAACAGAGGAAATAATGACCAACAGACAGGGCTTCCAATGGTCTGACCATAAGCAATACATATATCACAGATCAACAGACAGATCCAACTGTCTGACCATTACATACATGCATAGCTACCAGAGAGACAAGTACCAACATCTGGGTTTTCAAAGCAGCAGATCTCCTTAGTGGCTACCCAGAATCTTGTCTGGCCAAACACTTCAACGAGTAAGCCCCAGAGTAAAACCTCACCTCAGAGTGTTTATATACTTTTACAGCAGGAGGGCATGACCCTGATTCAGTGCCTCAATAAAAATTCACAAAAGGTATAGGTCTTCCTACAAAACAAATCTCCCCTAATCAAGTTTCCTTTAATGCGTAGGCCCATTAATAGGGGGGAAAGATCTTTAACTCTCACTAGCATAATTAATATTACAGTATCATACTAAATAAAATTTTGACACAAAGGCTGGTGAAGACATAAATATATTGTTTAAGGTTCCAAAATCTTTTGTTCTGCCCTAGAAAGAGCTGTTGAAATGATATATGTTATCTTGCCAGAGTAGAAATAGTCTAATTGATTTCATATTAAAGCTGTTTAATGTATTTAATTCATAGGAAGTGCAACCATCATTGAAATTTATACTATTAGTGCTACATAATTTTAGTATTTTTATTTCCATAAATGCTTTATTTTAAGTATTCTGAACTTTCACAGAGATGTTTCTCACTGATCTCAAAAAATGTATGTTATTTTATATTTGAATACTCTTTGCTGGTATTTTTCATTCTTACTTATTTGCCAGATGAAATTGAATTACCTAGCGATAACCCACTTTTTTTTCCCTAAATTTAACACATATAATTAGGGTATGGGCAAAATAGAATTCATTGCCATTTGTACAATAAATGAGGATTTTAGAAGTGTAGTTCTTTAAATTTGAACATGAATAATTTCTTTTTAATACAGAAATTTGCTCAGATTCCACAATCAGAATTTATGCTATTAGATTGACTTTCCACTGATAACTAGAAATTCTCATAAACAATTGTATCACTGGAAAATGTATAATTTGTAAGACTAAAGGATGGAAACAGAAATGAAATTCCATTATCTGTTGTCTTGAAGCACCTGTAAAAGGCTCAAGAAAACTGACTTGAAAGATGAAACTTTGAGGTCAAGGTTGCATGTAACAAATATATCAAAGGCATGGAGGCAATTATTCAATAAATACAAAAAAAAGTACATAGTTAATATAATGAATTCGGGAATGGAACCAAGAAACGTAATTTTTTAAAAAGCAACAAGTCAGTAGGTGACATGAAAAGGTAATATGAAAATGTTCTTCAGTGATATCAGACAGAAGACACCAAGGAAGTGTCATGACTCTGATTAACTTGGATCAAAAGCTTATAACTGAGAAAAGCCAAATGAATTTAATATGATATATTTTTTAAAACTTGCCTTTATGAAAAAGCCCTCTCATGATCATGGAAAACACCTATGGCATAGAATACCCCCATGGAGGCCAATACATCCTTTAGCCCTCATTCATGTCAATGATGGTATGTACTGTATACACACACACACACACACACATACACACACACATAAATGAATATATATGTATACACATATATTTATATCACTTATCTCATGCATGAGAAATATGCTGTAAGCAGCCTGTGTATAATACCCATTAGAGATCTTTCCATCTTTGTCAGGATCACGAGCAACTTTGATTCTTGTCAGGTTGCTATGCTCCATTATTCACCGCCATAGTATAACTGGAAGAATATTAAAAGACATATAATCTTCTACAGCAAAGAGTAACTTAGAATCATTGAAAATGCTGTTCTGTTTCTGAAATGTTATTGTCTCATCTAAGCCTCCCTTTTACTAAACTTTGGGATCAAGTTTTCTTCTATCTACAGCACCTGTCCAAAACTGACTGACTGGCTGACTGAGTCTGTCTCTCTTTCTTTATCTCTATATCTATCCACATCTATCTATCTATCTATCTATCTATCTATCTATCTATCTATCTATCTATCTATCTATCTATCTATCTGTCTGTCTGTCTGTCTGTCTGTCTGTCTGTCTGTCTGTCTGTCCATCTAGCTAGCTAGCTAGATCTCTCTTTATTTACCAAACAACCTACACACCTATCTACCATACAAATGAGACAGTCATTCAAGTAAACGTCTTTATTTGAACACTTTGAATTTTATCATATACTTCATGATTTAAATGCACATTTCTCTGAGGCTTTTTTGTGTGACTCAAAACAATTAGTATAGTGCCCTCTATAAATAGAAGTATTTGTAGAGCTATCAATAAGGAATCATTACTCTGTTTAGTCTCAGATGGCAAAACACTTAGGTGAACACATATCTCTCATATGGCCTGTCCTTTATTAATATTCAACAGGTAAATAAAAAAAATGCTTCCATTGCTGTTTTTGTCACAGAATTTTATAGTATTTTAATCTCTAGCTAAGACATGTTAGATTCTAAGAACCTTTGAAATTAGTATTATATGAAATTGAGTGTGCATACATTTGTGTTTTAATTAATAAACAATGGACAGAGTAAGATGTTAGTTTTCTCTATATCTCATATATTTATGTAAGTGGAAACATGCAATTAGTTGGAGAAAATTTTCAAAAGCCTGCCTCTTCCCTTATGTTTTCATTAACTATGGATGATTGTTGTAAAGACTGCATAAAGGTGATAAAGTATCACTCCTTTTATATATCTTAAAAATCAATCATTAAATGCCTTTAAAATTGTATTACCTCCAGCACATTTTTTTCCCTGTCCAGGCATTCTTCCTGACATAATATTCTTAAATGTCTTCTATACCTGTTTAAATAGAACATTCAGCACTGAAGTGCAAAAGTCATAGTCCCAGAAATTCATAGTTGGAAAGCACTTTAAAGTTATTCATCCAACTTATACCTGAATATTGTAGTTTGACTATCCAGTGAAGATAAAAGATCTCAATAGAAATGCCAGCAGATCTGTCCCAGTTCATATATATTTGGCATCTTAGGATGATTTTCTTGAAACATGGGTTAAAGGTGGAAAGTGAACACAATGGAAATTCATATGAGATTATCTTTTTGGGAAGCACTATTGTTTTATTCTTTAAGTGCCTATAAAAGAAATAAAACAAATACAAATGTATATATGTTGAGTTTTCAAAAATAAAACAAGAAAAAATAGCTACAGCTATACCATAGCAAATTATAGTTTGCTTATTTTAAACTGAGAATATCAGAATCTCAACCATCACCTTAATATTTTATAACCTTAAACCTTATAAAAGTTTAAGTCTAGGGAAAAAAGTTTAATACACTAGTAGAAGCTGGCTTCCGAATGAGAATTCTGTGAAAAGGCTCCTTGAGAAGAAGGGGAAAAGACATAGGAATCCTGTGTGAATATTTCATGTAACAAGGGCTAGCTTGAATGAAAAGGCTTCCTGAAGCCTTTTGGCATACAGAGCATCAAACGATTGCTTATAACATTTTGGAAATGTTCTACTGCTAATGTGAAACAGATAGAATATCAACTCACTTTCAGACTTTCACTCTTCTTATTTATACCTTATATTATGTGATCATTCAGAATGATCAATGCAAGCCAACTATTTTCAAACTATCTGTTCTCAAGTCATGCAGGAGTATTTCACTATGCTACAAATAGGAAGGGAGCGGTTTGAAATAAATATAGTAGTTTTAGAAATTTTTTTGCCTAATTATCAATTCCTGATAGAATTTCTATCAATCAGAGGGCATCTGGAGGGAGAAAGTATTTAAAAAAAAATGTGCCTTAATCACAATACTTTTTTTAAAAAAAAATATCAAGTTAGAAACATTTCTCTTTAAGATTAACTGTGAAAGATTTAGCTACTTTGGTCAATACAATGAACTAAGACAATTCTGAAGGACTCGTGATGGAAAATGCTGTCCACTTCCAGAGAAACAACACATGAATTCACAGTCAAAATTGAGGTTTGAGTTTTTTATACTTCTTTTTGCTTTTATTTTCAACATGGATAATATGGATTATGTTTTTTCATGAATAATTGATATCATACTCTTTGCTTTCTCAGGGGTGAGAGGAGGGAATGGAGGGAGGGAGAGAATTTGCAACTCAAAAATTTTTTAAGTGTTAAAACAGATATTTTTAAAAGATGAATATTTAAGCGAATAGGCAGTTCTTCAATAAAGAATTTACATTTAATTTGAAGATACAATAGTGAGTTTAGTGGATAGCAGACACTGATCTAGAAGAATAAGGGGAAATGACTTTCTTGCTACTCTGAAAACAATATAGTTATCACTAGGTTTCAAGAGGAAGAATGGGGCCAGTATGGAATCTTTCTAGTCTTGAAACTACTTCTACAAAGTATCTTCCCTTGCAAAATAAATAGCTATGCAATTTGGAGACTTAGGACCTTTCTTGATACCTAAGAATTTTCCTATCCTAATAACACAAGCATTCCTTCATTCCTTCATTAAATAAACAATTAATGAGTATTTTCTTGTTTAAAGTAAATTGATAAAGGTAGGCATTACAAAGATAAAGAACATGACCCTTGTTTTCCAGGCTTTTACAATGTAGGAAAGACATACATGCATACACACAGGTACAATAAAAGGGAGGATGTAAATAGTGTCATAAGAAAGGTACAAAAAAAGGATATGATTTCAGAGGAAGATTAAAGTTTAAGTTCATGCTAATAAACTATGCAATTGTAGTGTTAATTAGAATTAAAGATCATCCTAGTCCATCAATAGAGCTCACCTGGAGCCCATTATGGGGAGCTTGATTAGGGAAAGCTTGTTTTGTAGGAACACCCACACTTTTTGTTAATTAATGAGGCATGAGTCAACAGGGTCTGGATTTCCTCAAGCTCTGAAAAGTGTATATAAACTCTGAGGTGAGATTTGCTTTGGGGGCTTGGAAGAAGGTTTTTGGGCCAGGTATGACTCTGGGTAGCTGTTCCACCCTGCTTTGAAAATTCAGAGGTTGGTGTTTCTCTCTCTGGTAACTATGTATGTATGTAATGGTCAGACAGTTGGATCTGTCTGTCAGTCAGTGATGGGTGTATTGCTTATGGTCAGACAGAAGCCTGTCTCTTGGTCTTTATTTCTCTGCTTGTGAATGTAATTAATGAAGATTATTCACCGCTCAAAAGTTACTTTCCTTTTAAAATAGCAGATTGAAGAACCTATACAGCAGACCCTCCTGTGTATGCCAGGGTGCTTACTGCTCCAACAATTAAATTCAACTCCTTTTATCTTATTAACCTGTTGTAATCAGATGATTCCCATTTATCATAGTTAATCTATTTAAAACACCATTGATGTGAACTACTGGTTGTCAGTAAATAAGCATTCATGAAAACTCTGCTCTAGACTAACATAGAGAATGTATATTAATGTTTCAGTACACATTTGGACTTATCCATATGTGTTTCACTTCTTTCATTAGAAGTTGCATCCAATCTTTCAGTGTTTTCTCTTCCAGTGTTCATATAAGATCTCTTTGTGAAGTACTTGGGCTATATATTCTGTTATTTCTCAATCTTGCTACATCAAGGCCATCTCACTTTCTGATCATATACTGCCTATAAAAGTAACCCTTACTCTAAATCTTGCACATAAGTCACCTATGGAAATATCCTATGTCCTACGTTTGCCCACCTTTCTTTCTCACTGACTTTGGAATCACCTACAACTTTGGTTATTTAACTTCAATTATATTTCAACATTTTCATTCCTACAACATCTTTGGTTGAACAATTTTATTAAATTGTTCTTAAACTGAATATGTGCTTCATGTTGCCAAGCACCTTGTGTTATTTAATGCAGATCCATTCAGGAAGTATTGATGAAGGATCTATTGTGTGAAAAATGAGAAGCAATCCTGATATAGTAAATAGAAACCTGACCTCAAAGTCAGAACGTCCTGGGTTCAAGTCCTGACTCTGACACGTGTTAACTGGTGTCTTGGGGCAACTTAAATTCTCAGTGACCTAGGCAACTCTTACGGAATATAAATTGAAGAACAGATGCTAATCTGTAGTTTCCCTACTAATAATTCTCAGCAAAGATGAAACCAAAAATCTGGTCTAAAAAATTATAAGGTATTCGGATAGGAGTTGGGGATATAAAATAAACCATAAAACAGTGCCTTTTTTCTTAGAGATATAGTATTTACACAGGACTAGAGAGTGTACACTTACCCAATGCTTCCCACAGGAAGAAACCTGAAACATTCAAAGAAAGATAAAGCTTTTGAAAACATGAAAGATTCTCATATTAAGTTTTTGAATGTAACACTGACCAAAGACAAACAGATGGATAGGAAACAGAATATTACAGTGCAAATATTTCTGGAATAAGACTGATAAGACCTAGATTCAATTTTTACTACCAATGTTAGCTAATACAAGATATTTAAACTTTCTTGGCCTCAGTTTCCTTTCTCTATAAAATAACGGGACTGTGTAGTATTAATAAAACATTTAGATTCACAGAACCAGGATTCAAATGTTATCTCTAATCTGTCAATTTATAGATCAATAAGAATCTAATAATTTATAAGCTAAGCATTTTCTTAGATCTGTAGGATATAAAGACAAAAATGAAATAGTTCCTGCATTTAAGGAGTTTGTGTTCTGTCAAGGGAGATGACTCGTAAAATAAATGTATATGCAAGTAAATA
This sequence comes from Notamacropus eugenii, assembly GCF_028372415.1. NCBI lineage: Eukaryota > Metazoa > Chordata > Mammalia > Diprotodontia > Macropodidae > Notamacropus > Notamacropus eugenii. The sequence goes on from NC_092877.1 coordinate 268,623,782, forward strand.
TGGGGTAATTTTTTGTGAGGGGCAGAGCTGGGAAGAACCACTAGTAGTTAGGGTGACAAGGAAAGTCTTCATGAAAGAGCTAGGTTGAATTTGAGCTGAGCTTTGATTGGAACTCAGGGTTTCTTTGTTGTTTCTTGTTTTGTTTTGTTTTCTGGCAAGGAGGGAGATCATTTCAGGCATGTTGGTCAGCTTGTGAAAAGTCATGGAGATGAGAGATGGAATGCTCTTCTTGAACAACAGTAGGAATACCAGTTGGAGATGTCCCTAGGAGTCCTCCTATATATATACATACATACATATATATATATATATATGTATATATATATATATACATATATATATATATATAATTATAGATTTATAATAAACCTAGAAAAGTAGGCTGTAGATGTGTTGGGACAGAATTCAAATGTCAGACAGGGAGTTTTGTATTCCATCCTAGAAATTACAGGGAACCATTAGAATTTTGTTTGCATTTCTTCCTAGAGGCTAATATGGTCAGACATGTGCTTTAACAAAGGAAGGATTGGGCAAGTCAGAGACTTGAGGTGGGATGACCAATCAATCCAGTTGATGGGTAATATGGATTTAAGCTAGAGTTCTGGCCACATGAAGGTAGGAAAAAGGACGTATGGAAGAACTGTTTTGTATAAATTGTTTGGCTATAGAGTGAGAAAGAATAATTAAGTGAAATTATTACCTTCAAAACCTCAGTACCTGAGAGAATGGTATTGTCTTCAACTGAAATAGGTAATTTAGGTAGAGAGGGTGCGATATTTTTATGGAGGTAGTAGAGGAGCCAGTATAATGATATCTGTTTTGTACATGTTAAGTCTGAAATTTCCATGTGACATCCAATTTAATAGATCCATTGGACAATAATTGATGTGACTTTGGACAAGTCATCCCTTTTAATGGACCTCAATGTTTTCATTTTTATTAATGCTGCATACTTTTTTCCAAATGTAATTTAACTTCATTTCTTCATCCTGTTCAATTCTCAGATTAACTTGTTGTCTCTCTGCAGTGGTAATAACAGACATATGTACTTATATGCCACCTCGAGGAACTGATCACCTCTCCAATTGCATGTCATCATTTCAGCAATAAGGAATTTCAATTTATTTAAGTTTTTTTCCTGTATGGATTGTTGAGCTGATTTCTTTTGAGTAATATAGGTCTTATTAAGTACACATCATAATTATCTGTGTTTTGATTTAGGTTAGATATAGTTAGCACAGTATCATCTGCCAACATGAACATAACAAGCATTTAGTAAATCCATGTTGATTGATTGACTTTACCATACTTAGGAAATCTCTATTCCATTTAGATTCTTCACAGGACATCCTACGTTACACAGAGCATGTGCGTCCCCATTTTATCCTTCATTTTTAATCAATAATAAGAAGGTTATTGAGAGGGAGTTTTTGTAATTCTTTTTTTCTCAAAGCACTTTATAGCGATTGATATATTTATGGGGAACTCTGGAGTATCCAACATAAAAACTTTGCCAAGCCAGTTGAATAAGTTTTTATTATCAATATTATTACTTGTCCTTGTATTTTCCCACAACTACTGATTGCTTTATGCTCTGATGTCATAAATGGCAAGGTGACTTTTCCCTTTGAATGGGTCAGCACAACTTAAACAATCCACAGGTTTTGCGATGATAGATATATGGATCCAAAGCAAATTATTTGAGTTGTGTGTTGACTTGAGTATAGCAGTTTAAATAGTAATTTGCACTCTATATGAAGATTTACAAAATGATTTTCAAATATGAATTAATTTTCACAACACCCTTGAGAAATGTTTGCTATTTCCTTTCAATATCCAGGAAACCTGGACACAGAGAGTTAAGCAACTTTCCCAAGGTTACATAGTCTGCATCAAAACTGGAAAAGAGTCCACAAATCTGGTTCTGTTCTGTGACTTGTGCTTTGCTGTCTTTATTAAACAGCCAAATTGATGAGAAGACAGAAACAGAGACAACAATGGAGACACAAAGACAGAGGGGAATTTATAGTTTGCAATTATAATTTTAGTATTAAAAGTCTATTGTTACAATGATTTCTCATTATTGTTTTTCACTTATGATACTAGAAAAAAATGCCTAATAGATACTTAACACTAAACTTTAATTGAGAGCAAAAGACATACTTAAAGATCTGTTTTTTTAAACTGAAAGCAGCATTCCAATTAAAATTCTATTATAAAAAAAATCACTCAGTTTTGCCTGATAGCCCTATACATCTTTTACTTATTTACACATATTAAAATGTGATTGTTTCTTGTCAAACAGAAACCTCATACCCAGAATGTAACCAATTCCTAAAAGTTGAAATGGAATTTCTGTTGTGTTCGATGCTTCATAGACTGGAACAACAAAGTTCCTAATAATGTAAAAACCAATGTTATATCCATCAGCCAAGATTTCCTGTCTTATTTTCATTGGTAAGCCACTTACCTGCATTGACATTTCAATTTTATAACATTTCAGTGATATTAAAAAATGCCACCTCAAATTGTCTACTAAAACTACAACTTTAAAAAAATGGCTTAAAAAAATCCCTTCAATTATGATTCTGACAATTATACATAACCAAAACTGTCTTGCTAATACTTGAGAATTTTTTTTTTCACATAGGTTTTTGGATTAGCTATTATTTCATAAACACAAAGTGAGTATACTTTTACGAAGAATGAAACCAAGAATACAGGCCCAGTAATATATTTCCTATCTAACAATCACCCGAGTCAAGTATGGAAAGCCTTATGGCCAGAAGGTTGACAATGGTGACAAATTAAACCAGTCAAAAATACAAAAAGGTTCTCAGTCCTAGGCAACAAATTTTTTCTCTCTAGGAGTGGAGTACCCAAAAAGGGTAAAATTACTAAGATTTACACAGTTCTTAAGACTATCTACAGCCTTCATTTAACTATTGGTCTCAATGGATAACCTTGGCCTCACAACTACTGAATTGGCACACTGCTAAAGGAACTAATCCCTATCCATATTTATATTCTCAGTGTAAAGGACAGCACAGAATCTTAGAATCTTAGATAGGAAAAGGACTTATAACAAAGGAATCAGGAACCTCTTCTTAACACTCTCAAAATTTTCAATGATTAAGTACACACTCCCTTTCAAAGCGGTCAACATCAGTTTTGAACAGCTGTAATTGTTGGAAAGTTTTTCCTTCGATTGTCCAGAAATTTATGTCTTTGTAATTCTCTGTCTATGTTGTCATGTAAAATAGACATATTTAATCTTTGTTCCATAGTATATACTTTCAGATACTTGACGGCAAGCATTTTAAAATCATTTCATTGATATCTTTTAACTTTACATAATTGACATTTCCCAATGTACTTCTCTTCCCTTTTCCTCCCCATAAAAAAAGGAATAAAAATAAGGAAAAATAAGAGCAGCAAAACCAACCAACACACTGAAGTCTGAAAATATATTCATTAATCAATAATCCCCACCTTGGCAAAAAAGAGGAGAGTTTCATTCTCTTATCCTTTCTTTAGAGAAGAGTTGGTAATTATAATTTCACAACAAATTAATTTCATTTTTTTCTTATGGCTTGATTGACATTATTGTAGTTTTCTTTTTCCCTAACTCTCCTTATTTTACGTCATATCAGTAACTGTTTTCACACACATCTCTAAATTCATCACATTCATAGTTACACTATAAAATTTCCTACATTCATATACCACACTTTGTTTAATCATTCTCTAATCACTGTTCCTTCATTTTGTTTTCACGTCTTCATTTCTATATTTTTAAAAGAGTTGCTATAAATATGTTGGTATATATTTGATTTTTTTAGTCATTGAATTTCTTGGAGAATATATCTGGCAGTAGGAATTATAAATCAAAGGATATGGACATTTTATTTGCTCTCTTTGAATAATTCCAATTAGCTTTCCACAATTTTTAGACAATGAAAACAATCCATTAGAATGCCTGTCTTTCTACAATCCAGATATTACCTATTCCCACTTTTAGTAACATTTACCTGTTTGCTGGATCTGAGGTTTAAAATCTCAGAGTTTTTGTCTTATCATTAGTAATCTTGAAAATTCTTTCATGTAGTTGGTAGTACCTTATAATGTTTCATTGAGAGCTGTTAGTTTGTATCACATGACACTTTGTCTCTGGAGAATTATGTTTCAGGCCCTTATCAGAGATATTTTGTGCACAGATTTTTTTCCCTATTTGACTACTTTCTTTCTTCTGCTGCTTTCATTAATTTTGTTTGTGCAAGTTAATTTTGTTTGTGCAAAAGCTATTCAATTTCATGTAATCAAAATTATTTTTTAAAAAATATTTTTAAAAAATATTTCCCTTGTTCAAGAATTCACTTTCCAGCCATAGCTGGTAAAGGTATCTGATTAGTTAGATAGATAAAATAGATAGATAGATAGATAGATAGAGCTATAGATATGTATTACTTTTTCATATTGAAGTCATATATCCCATTTTGAAGGTGCTGGGTTTTATGGTGAAAGCTTTCATTCTAAACCTAATTCATTCTCTGTTTTCCAGTTTTTCCAAAAATTCTTGGCCAATAGGAAGGTTTTCCTTAAGAAATTTGTCTTTCAGGGTTCACAAAACTCTGGGTGATTGCATTTCAGTTAGTTATGATTTTTCTTTAGTCTGTTTTACTGATCTACTTTTGTGCATGATAATGACTGTCAAGGAGTATTAATGATGATCACTTCATAATATCATCTGAAGATGATAAGGGCTTATTTCATTCTTCATTATTATTTCCTTTAATATTCCACATCTCTCCTTATAAATGAATTTTCTTATTATTTTTTCTAGCTTTGTCAAGTGTTTTTTATTTGTATAGCACTAAATCTATATATTTAGACAGGTGCAATTTTCATATGTATTTATGTACATTGTGTACATATGTATGTATATGTGTATAGGTGTATATATACATGCATATACATATAACTGTTTATATCTACACATATATACATATATATGTATGTGTATATGTATGTATATATACATATAAATGTATGTATAATCTAGCCAGCACAGTAGCTCTTGAATTATTTATCTTCTTTTTTATTACAGTGTATTTTGTAATTGTATTTGTAAAAGTTTTAAATATCTTTTGTTATACGGATTCCCACATATTTTGTAAATTTTTTAATTGTTAAAATGGTACTCCCCTATTATTCCTTCCTAGATTTTATTATTGCTATATGAAAATATTGTTTTGTTTTTTATGTGCCTCGCTTCTTTCCTGATGCTATTAACTATTTCAATTAGTTTCATTGATGATTCTCAAGAATTTTGTGCAGTAAAAACATGTCTTCAGCCAATGGGTATGGGTTGAGTTCCTCTCTGTCTAGCTTTATGCCTTTAATTACTTCCTCCTGCCTTATTGCAATTTTCTTTTCATTTCTAGAACTACATCAAAAAGCAGCAGAGAAATTCATCATTTTTATTATTTACTTGTATTTATTGGAAAAGTTTCTAGTGTTTTCCTATAGCAAGTATTGCTAACTATAGGTTAAAGGAGATCAAAGGAACATATTAATAAAAGATCTTTCTACGTTTCTGTCTTGTGGGGCAAAGAGAGATATTATTATCCTTCCTAAGTCTTCTCTTGTCTAGTTTAAATGAATATAGGTATTCTCCAGATTGATCATCCACATCTTTCCTAAAATGTGGAACTCAGAACTCATGGCAGCACTCCTGATATATACACACTAGAGTAAAGGGCAAAAAGGACTGCCATTTGCCTTCTTCTGGATGACATTCTTGTGTATTAGAACTCAGGAATCTAGATGCCTAGAACAAAAACTTCTCTATGCAATATACTGTCATTTCCATGTACTTGGTCAACCGTCACCTTGTTTTCCCTTCCTGAAAAAGCCAGGCCGAAACAATATCTTCAATAACCCTCAATGAAAAATATCAGATGGACTTTTGGGGGAAACTTTGTAGATGTTACGTTACATTTTCCTCTTCCTTTTAGACTTGTTTCAATTCCATCACAGTATTTGATCATCTGTAGGATAAAACATGGCACTAATGGATGGGAGCCAATGTATTAGTTTTTCATATAAATAAATTTAGATTTGTTTTTGGCATTAGGTTTGTTTTCTTAATGACCTCTGAAGGAATAAAAAATGTTAGTCAAAGAATTAGAAGGGTTTTTTTGTGGGTTTGTTTCTTTTAATGGCATACTGTGTCTTCATACCTTCAGTATTCTCCCAAATAAATGGTGAAAGAGAGGAAGTAGTGGGAACTGACTATGAGCTTCATAAGAGTTTTACCATGGAACACACCACTAAACCTTAGATTCCTTGAATTCCAGGCAACTAAAAACCTTAAGTGGGACAGAAGCCTATGGAAAGAGGAGTGCAGCAGAGTATTACCACCTTTATACATGAGTATACCTTCTCCCTCTTAAAGTTAAATGGCATTTAAAAAAATTTTTGCTTTAAACTATACAGTCCAGTGTTTAATGAAATGAAGAATCAACTCCATACCCCCCCAAAAGACTGCAGCTTTGGTCATTACCGAATATGACTAGTTTAAAAGTGCCTATTCTTCTTTTGCTTTGCTTTTTATTTTAGGAAAAGAATAAGGAAAGTTTTCTGTCTGTTTCTGTCTCCAAGAAGAGACAATTTTCTCAGCCCTGATCCTATACTAGCAATGATGCATAGAAATGTGGTTGTCATGGCAACTGTTCCACAAACTTGAAGGCAAACATTGCAGATGCCCTAAATGTTTGAGTCTTGGCCTGTGAGAAAAAAGTATGCTCTGCAGACAGGTAAACAGAGGTGAGAGGTGCTTATTCTTAGATTTTTCCTATGGCTGTCTCTGACCTGAAGAAGCTACAAGCATAGGTAATAGAATTCTATCCATATAATATGACTTACTGACTGTGCTATTTCTTTGTAATTTATAATTCTAAAAAAAAAATCTAATAAGTTCTTTATCCAATAATTTGATGTAGATTTTCTAAGGAATCTTTTATAGTAGACATGATAGAGTGACCTACAAATTGATCAGATAAAACCATATTATTTTTTAATAAATGCAATCCTTGGCTGCTAGGCAACTTTGAAAGTTATTTTGGAGACATACTCAGTAACCTGAAATGAACTCCAGTACCTTGGGGAATAACTGATAGCTACATTAATGATAATCTCTAGTTATTTCTATGATTCCATGATTCATAGGTACCTCCAGCCATGTGTGTGTCCTTGGGTAATCTTGTATCAGTGATGAATATGTTCCAGAATGGGAAAGTTCCAAAAAAAGAAAATGACAAAGTGACTTAATGGAGAGAGAGCTGCAGTCAGGAAGACATAGGCTCCAATCCTACCTCTGAAACTGACCACTGGCAAGTCCTTTCTCCTTTTGGTGCATCAGATATTCGTAAACTAAACTCTAAATTGGCTGAATTTCTTACTCCAATGAAAGTACCCTACCGTGACAAAATCATAGGTTCTTTCAATTTGTCCTTAAACATAAGGATAAAAGAGGAGGTATTTCCAGAATTTCAAGAATTCCAATTCAGCATATCCATCCTATTTTTCTTTTTCCTAATCAGTGGATCAAATACTTTTGCTTTCCGACTTAAAGGATTTTTAGATGTTTCTGCTGCTCTTAGATTCCTGTTCTTTTGATTCTTGCCATCCCCACAGACCAATTTAAATTCTTTTGGAATCATTCTTCTGACTGCACTTAAGTTTATCTCTTGACCAGCAAGACTGTATACAATATATGTTGCTATCCTTATATCTGAAGTGAGATCTGGATCTGAAGAAAGTAGAAATCAATAAAATTTATGAAAGAGATACTCATAGGTTTTCTGTAATGTTGTTAGGATGATGGCAACAGGAATACCTTATATTTCTACAGCATGTTATACCATTAGGGTTTTTTGTATTTATGTAATCTGGTTTTATATTCAAATTAAAGTTTTTAGGTAAGCCTTTATGATCCCAGTTTTATAGATTTAGAAACTGTGGCACATAGCATTAATTAATTTAGTATGGGAGAAAAAGGTACAACTAGCACTGACATATTTTCTTGAATGTTTTCTATTAACTTCATTGCTTCTCTTAGGATACTATAGATTATGTCTATGCAATTTTAGATAGCTATTTTCAGCCTATGCTACAATTATGCAAACTTTTTATGTGGTAGATCTTCAATGGAAAATATTCTTGCTCAGGAAAAAAAGAGACTTTTTTTCAGACTGCTTTTGACAATACTCAACTCAAGGTAATGTCATGGAAAGATGGCTGTCATGGTGTAATAAAGGTGTCTCTTTGGGGGATGAATGGTTTTCACCTGCCAGTGTCTTAATAGCATGGAATCTCAACAGATTGCTATAGTGCAAACTTTGTCTTTGTACCTCTTATTGTTAGGGATGTCCTTGATTTCTTTAGAGTTGTGATCCTTTGGGGAATAGAAAAAAGTTAAAAGGAGGAAATAGGTCTGTAATTATACATTTCATTTATTAACACTTTAAGGTTTGAAAAGTACATATTTTATTTGTTCCTCACAACAATTATTACAGTTATTATTATCTTTGTTTTACAGATGTAGAAAATGAAATTTGGAAATATTAATTAAACTGCCCAAGACTGAAAACTAAGTGTCACAGGTGCAATTTGAAACCAGGACTTTATGAACTCCAAACTTAGTACTTTTTATGCTTGCTCCATGTTCTACCAGAATTAAAAAAAAAATACTGATTTAGAACTAATTTTAAAAGGCATGACTCATGGCAAATTATTTGGGTTTCTGTTTTGGATTAGATTTTATGTTGTATGAAACTAATAACACAAAAATTGACTAACATTCGTACAGAGTTTTAAGGTTTGCAAAGTACTTTCCATGTTTTATCTCTTTTGATCCTTACAACATCTCTTTGAGATGTCTTTATTTGCATTTTAGAGATAAAGGCACTGAGGCTAAGAAAATTTAAGTAACTTGTCCAGGGTCACATAGCTAGAAAGTGTCTGGAGGAGGATTTGAACTCAGGTGTTCTTGACTCTAGGTCCAGTGTACATTGTGTCAACTAGCAATTAGACATATACAAAGACAGCAAAATGAACTTCAATTAGCCTTCAACAAAGGTTAAGTTCTGGCTGGGTAAAAACAGAGACCCCAAGAAGTGAAAGAAAAGCCCTTTCATATGCAAGGGAAGATTTCTACATTTCAGAAAGGGTCCAGGCTGAACAGCTGAAAAGCATGTGAAAAGGATGAAGGGACCTGAGCTTGACCAAGCACACATACTATTGCAGTGTCTCTGCTTGGTCCATTCATTCATCTGTCTAAGATCTAACAGAAATCTAGGAAGCGTTTTTGATGTAGTTGTACTAAGTTGTAGTCTTTCACTGAGGGAGCCCCCTCTGACCAAGGAAAACATTTTGTATAGAAAGGGCTAGACCAATTCACTTCTCAATTAGAAATGACACAGGCGCCAAAAAGAGCTGGTTTCCATTTATCCAAGGCTAAGGGTCTTTGCCAGTGCAGAAAAGAACTTTTTTTTTTAATTTGAAAAGAACAGTTTAACTCTACCACTAAAAGAGAATGTAGTAACATTCAGCCAAATCAGAGAATAAAGGTGACCAAAAAAAAAAAAAATGCCCAGGGAGTCCAGTGAATCAACCTGCCCAGAAGAGAAACCAAGCCCTATTAAGAAATCAAGGGGTGAGTGATCTGCCTGGGCCAATAAGACAAGAGCTGAAAGCAGCAGAATAAACTTCCCAGATTAGTCTGGCAGGAGTAGCCTATCCCAGTCCATTTCAACAGAAATTGTGCCTTATAGCTAAAAATACCTATTCAGACCAGTTTGAATAAGTCTAATAAAAGATCAATGTGTGTGACTAATATATTGGGCCCTTCAAAGAGATAGCACGGTGGAGTGACTTTTATATCATGAATGTCATGTAGCGCATGCTTAAAGATCCTCTCATGAAGGAAAGGGAATTGAGTTGTATCCTTGGCCTTGTGTGTTCCTAAAATGCATGTCTCAATGCAGTTGGACCAAAAGTTTGTGCCCACTTTTTTCTCCATGGAATCTGTATTTATTTGTGGGAGGAGCCCCAGGTTATGTCTGAAATGCTAAATAATTATTGTTCTTGTCATCTGAGTATATAACTTTGCTAAACAAGTCAACTGGCCAATGTTAAGGGGAAAAAGCCCAGTGTGTGTGTGTGTGTGTGTGGGGGGGGGGGGCCCATCCATGAACTAACTATACTGTTAAGAGGATAGGCAACCATGGGGTTTCCCCCAGAATTCTGAAAGGAGTAAGAGCTTCCCCTCTGGAAGCCTAACTAGTAAACACCAATATGAGTTGAGGGAGTGAATCCAGAGTGGGTGATAGCAGGAAAATATGATATCTTAAGATCAGAGTTTGAATGGAAAAGAACATTGAATTTGGATCAAAGAAACTGGGTTCAAGCCCTGGTTCTGATACTTAAAATCCAGGCAAACCATTTAGACTTAGTCTGAGACTTATGTCTCAGAGACCTCATGCATAAAATGTGGAATTTGGGCTAGATAACCTCTAAAATCCCTTCTAGCTCTAAATCTATGTAACTATTAGAATAGGACTTACTTGTTCTGTGGCTGTGGGTAAGACATATAATCTCTTTGAATCTCAGTTTCTTCATTTTTAATGTAAGTATGATGATTTTTATCCTACCTACCTCATAGGAATAAGGTCAGGTAGTATATTTCTTATGGCTATAAAAATGCTATGTAAATTTCAGCTATTAGTATCAATTTTTCCTTCTTTGAATTCAAGATTCCAACTATACAAAGCTTGCTAAACTGGATAGAAAAAATTTCAGCTATTAGTCTAGATAGAAACCTCTGTGGTTATAAAGATATAACATTTGTGAAAAAAAATTCTTGCTGTATATGTGAAGGCAAGCAAAGTAGGATCTTTTGCTGTTTTTGTTCATACCAAGTATAATGCCTCTGAATAATGTGTTTAAGGAGGATTTTTCCCACCTATTGTTGGGGCTGGGAAGTTTTGTAGGAAGGTTCAAACCTTTTGTTAATAAGGCACTCATTCTCAAGGGATGTGATGCCCTCTGGTTTATAATGACTCTTGAGGTGTGGTTTTATTTTGGGATTTAGGTTTTGGAAAAGGTTTGTGTGCCAGACAAGAGTCTGGGAAGCCATTAAACAGCCCCCTTGGCTTTGAAAACACAGATGTTGGGGATTGCCTCTCTGGTAACTATGGTCAGACAGTTGGATCTGTCTGCTCATTTGTATGTATGATCAGTATATATACTGATTATGGTCAGAAAGAAGAAGCTTTGTCTGTTGATCTTTGATTTCTCTGTATTTTCTCTGAAGTTCAGAGTGCTGCCTCCCCTGAACTAGGTGAATGATATATGTGGTTGATTAAAGAAATGATATATGTGATTGATTAAAGTGATTGTTAACCCCTCAAAAGTTGCCTTTACTTTTTAGAGAAGTAGATCAAAGAACCTGTGATAGCAGCCCCCTCGTGTATGTCAGGGTGCTGACTGTTACACTATATCAAAAATTTTAGTACAATTAATAATCATTTATGGAAACAAATAGAGAATACCTCAATTTTTCCTATTGGGGATATAAATTGTCACATTGTCGTATCTTTCAGCCGAAAAAAACCCATACAGATGTAGCAAATATATTAAATAGCGATATATATTTAAACTATTTCAATGGATCTGTGATCTCATTGATGTTTTTCATTTTTTTATTTCATTAAATATTTCCCAATTACATATAAAGGTATTATTAATCATTATTTTTTTAATTCCAAATTCTCTCCCTGTCTCCGTCCTCTACCTCTTATTGAAGAAGCCATGGAATTTGATTTTAATTATATATTTGAAGTTATACAAAAAAATTCCATATTAGCCATGTTGCAAAAGAAAACATGAACAAAAAATAAAGATATTTTAAGTATACTTTTATCTGTATTTAGAGTTCATCAGCTCTCTTTCTCTCTCTGCCTCTGTCTTCTGACCCTTCTCTAACATCTGCTTTGCTTCTAACTGCTGGCATCTTTTACCCCCCCCCCCATTTTTAATCAAATACCCCTTTTTCTTATTTCTTTCCCATCCCCTCCTACTTCCCTTTTACTTAGGCTACATATCTATCACCAATTGTGTGTGTGTGTGTGTGTGTGAGTGTGGGTGTTTATGTATTCCCTTTTGATCCAATTTAGATGTTCATGAGGTTCAAGGATTTCCCACATAACCCACTATTTTCCACTCCATTATAAACAAAGAATTTCCTTGTGCACCTCTTTTGTGTGAGGTATTCCCCCCATCCTTCCTCTCCCTTACCCCTTCTCTCTGTGCATTTTTCCTGCCCATCCATTTTTGGCAGCATCCCAACATAACCCACTTATTCCCTCACCATCTTTCTATGTAGTATCCTTCTAACTGCCTCAATAATGATTGTTATTGTTCTTGTTGCTGATTCTTAGTTTTTGAACAGGATCAATGACTGTGTCATGTATGATGACTTGATTTATGCATGAACTGGATATAAATAAGGCCAATTTGCACAAAGTTATTGGTTTCATTCTTTTTTCTAGAAATAATCATGATAAAGTTCTTAGAAGATACATCTATCATCTTGCCATATAGAAAGGGAAACAGTTTGATTTTATTAAGTCACTTATGATTTCCTTTTCATGTTTGCCTTTTTTATGTTTTTTTTTTTCTGAGTCTTTTATTTGAAGGTTACATTAATTCAACTTAGGTCTTTTTATTGGGAATGCTTGAAAGTGCTCTATTTCATTTAACATTTATTTTTTTCTTGAAAAATATACTTAATTTTTATTTTTTTTTTCTCCCACTTCACAATGATTATGCTCAGCTTTGCTGGGTAATGTATTTGTGGTTGTAATCCCAGCTCTTTTGTCTTCTGGAATGTAATATTCCAAGTCCCCTAACTCTTTCAATGGATAGCTGTTAGATCTTTGTGATTCTGACTGTGGGTCCAGATAATTTGAAAGGTTGCTTTCTGGCTGTTTGAAGTATTTTTCCACTTTACTTGGGAACTCTGAAATTTGGCTATACTATTCCTGGAATTTTTCATTTTTGGATCTATTTTAGGTGGTGATCAATGGATGCTTTCACTTTCTATTTTACCCTCTCTTTGTAGGATATTGGAGCAGTTTTCATCAATAATTTTTTGAAAGATGATGTCTATACTTTTTATTTAATCAAATCTTTCAGGTAAACTAAGAATTCTTAAGTTATATCCCCTTGGTCTTTTTCACAGGTCAGTTGTTTTCGCAATGAGAGAGTCCATATTTTCTTCTACATTTTCATTCTTTTGACTTTGTTTATTATTTCTTAATGCCTCATGCAATTATTTGCTTCCAATTGTTCAAGTCTAATTTTTTAATTATTTTCTTCAGTGAGCTTTTGAACCTCTTTTTACATTTGACCAATTCTACTTTTTAAGGTATTTTTTTCCCACTATATCTGTGCCTCTTTTACCAAGTTGTTAATTGCCTTTTCATAGTTTTCTTCTTTTGCTTTCATTTCTTCAGCTATTTTTTCCCTCCAACACTCATTTTATTTTGAAAGTAATTTTGAACTCTTCCTGAAATTCTTATTGGTTTTGTGTTCAATTCACATTTTCTTTTTGAGCCTTTTCTTATAGCTATTTTGACTTATTTTTTCCCCCTGAATTTGTGTCTTGATCTTCCCTGTTGCCATAACAACTTTTTATGGTCATGTTCTTTTTTCTTTTTTTTTGCTCATTTGCTCTAGTTCTTGATTTGGAACCTTATTTTAATGATAGGCTCTCTTCCCAGTGTGGGATGTCAGAAGGGTTCTGTCTTAAGCTTCAGACTTTTCAGTACTGTTGAATTCAGAGTTACTTCTGGTAGTTTAGGGGAATTTTTGGTGCTTCCAATGTTGGCATGATCTGGAGAAAGGTGTGATCACTACTCTCTTGGTCTTTGTTCTGCTCCTTAGCCAAAAAGGTCTCTGATACCCCAGAACTGCAATCAGTACTTTTTGTCAGAAATCCTCCTCCCAAGAGACAGGAAATGATATTGTTCCTCAGGGCACCTATCCTTTCAGGTCAGAAATGGTACTGCCCCTCAGGTGTTCCACTTCCTTTTGTGTGAAAGTGTCCTTCTCTACCATTGAACTATATCCCAGGATTGGGTATAGGAAAGGTAGTAGCAAAACAGTATCTGGTCCTGCATTCAGTGCTAGAACTGGGGTCCCTTGAAATGTTTTTTGTTTTTTTTCCTGACAGTTTACTAGGTCTGCATACCATTTCTGGCTTGAGGGGTCCCAAAGAAGCTTCCGATTTAGTCCCCACTACCTAGTATCACCACTGGTGTTTCTTCCATGTGAGCTTTGGACCAGTCTCATCCCCTTGTCCATAGAACTCTCTTTCTCATCTCTTATGTTGTCTTGGGTTCTAAACATGTCTCACTGACATTTTTTTTTTTTTTGGCTCTGACACTCCAAAATGTGATTTGAGGCATTATTTCAAAGTTGTTTAAAATGGAATGTTAAGAGAACTCAGCTTTCTCTACTGTGCCATCTTGGATCCACCTCCATGTCTCATTAATGTTCATTCCTTTCAAGCATCACAGGACATTCAGGCATTCTTCCAGCGCTTAGCACAGTGTCTATCACATAGTAGGTGCTTAAGAAATGCTTATTACTTGATTGAAAAGGAAGGTAATTTGATATAAGTTATGCATGTGTAGTCAGGCAAAACATTTGCATTTTAGTCATGTTGCAAAAGAAAACACAGACTAACCACATCCCTCCCCAACTCCAACCCCCAAACCCAAGAATATTAAAGACATTAAAAATTATATTTAAATCTGTTTTTAAATTCCATTAGTTCTTTCTCTGGAGGTGGATAACAGTTTTTCATCATAAATCCTTTGGAATTGTTTTACCTCATTATATTCCCTAGACTGGCTAAGTCATTTACAATTGATCATAATACAATATTGCTGTTACTATGTAGTTACTATGTGCAATATTTTTCTGATTTTGCTTATTTCACTTTGCATTAGTTTACGTGCATTTCTCAGGTTATTTGTTTGTTTGATTTTTTCTGAAATAATTCATCATTTTTTAATAGTACATTACACTCATGTACCACAACTTTTTCAGCCATTCCCCAATTGATGGGCATCAAAGGCGATATATAAAAATCAAGAATGTCATAGTCAAAGAAATATTTTTTTTACCTTTTACTTCAAGGATTTTCTGAATATTTTGACATTTCTGAATATTTCAGTCAAAAATCCCCTATCACATTTGAATCATTGCTTTCAGAGGTGGCGCATGAATAGAAGTAAAATTTAAACTTTGCATGTTCTTACTCTATCCTTCTAATTGGTTATACCTGGATGATTTCTTGCAGCTTCATGGTTGAGGAAACCCTGAATGTATATATGTAAAGAAGATATTCAAGAAGAAAAAGTGACAGAACTATCAGATTTGAAGGTTTTGTGTTTTACTATTATGTTATTTTAATGAATGATTTTATTTTGTTATTTCCAGCTTCCTTTCTTATTTTCCTTTTTAAAAATTTCAGATATGGAGATGTCAGTAGCCAAATAGTGGGTGATTACCTTATAAACATATAGCTTATAGGAAAAAATAATTCCTTAAAGATTTGTATGCTTGTTTGTAGTCATAAAATAGTTCTTATAAATATGGAGGTGAATAACAAATAATGATATGTAGGGAATAACAAGAAGCCATTCTCTGGAAAGTTACCTTAAATTTAAACATTTTACTGTTTTTCCCCATATGGTGTATATTAAATTGGCATGTCTTTATTCAATATTCATTTCATTTTTTCTTTGATAATCTTTCTGTAATGAGAAGTAATGACTATAGTTCTATGGTCAATAATTAATATTGACTTCTGAAAGTTGATGAATGCTTCAATTCACTTGATAGCCATACATAGGCTTGTCTTGGACTTGTCTAGGACTTCAGTTTAAATATAGTGTTTTCCTTGCTTAAATAGAGTGCTTTCCTTCTTCTCCAAAACCATAATGTTATCTCCTGGCTCCAGTTCAGGCTGCTGGTCACATTCACTAAGGAATGTTATCTTTTGATCATCTTTCATGCCCTTGTCAATATCAGTCCCTGAAACCCTTTGCTCTTTAATTATTTTCCTTTCATTACAGCTTTTACATCTGTCTTTAGGGCTGATTCATTACCATTCCCTTGGCATTCCACATAAATTGAATTTGCTAAAATGTTTCAGATCCTATCTGATAAATTCTTTTTTTCTTTTTTTTCTTTTTTTACATTTCAGTTCCTTTGAAATTGGTAGGGGGAAGGAGAGAAATGGATGAAATTCATGACTGCTATCCCTCAGACTATTTAGTAATGAGAATAAATCAATCATTCAATCAACAAGCATTGATCATCCACTTATTGTATGCTAGGCGATATGCTAAACATTGAGAATACAAAGAAAAAGGAAAAATTGTTACTGTCTTCAAAGAGTTTACTTTCTAAAAGGGGAACAACAAATATAAAAATTGACATCTATATATATATTCACATATGTATATATATAGATAGATAGATAGATAGATAGATAGATAGATAGATAGATCAAAAATGAATAAATGGAAGAAAACCTTAAATAGAAAACACTAACAGGTTAACAGGAAATAAATGAGGAACAGTAGCTAGAGTCAGAATTTATATTGAACACAGAATGATTTTTCAGTGTTAGCTGCAACAGAGGCTTCAGCACTTATCACTGTATCTCACACAAGATATATGCTTAAAGTATGAAAAAGAGACACTTTCCCTATTATTGTAAAAAAGCATTGTAAAATTAAAGATAGGAAAGCTGGTCAAGGACCCTTATCTGGAATTCTATGATACAATAAGTTTCAGTGAATGTTAATGGAGAATATGATTTGAACTCCATTATAAATAAATCCATGCCATAGCAATGAAAAACATAGATTTAGGATTAGAAAAGACCTTAGGCTCCATCTAGCCCAAGCTTCCAATTTTACAAATAGGGAAACTGAAGTCTGAGACAAGAAAAATGAGTTGCCAAAGCTGAAAACAAACAAAAAAAAAACCCAAAAGGTTAGAAGTTGCAAAGAAGTAAATATGAATTTGATTTAAAGGAAAACAATTAGAATGTAGTTGGGTCTTCTCATTCAAGCTCTTCCAAGAAAAGACTAGATGATTACTTGTTAAGTATATTATATGGGGGTTTCTTTAAGGATAAAGTAATAATAGGTGGCTGGACAGGTCTCTAACTCTGAAATTCTGTGACCTGTGACAAAGTTAATAAATTATCAGAATTTGAAGAATGGTCCTCCAAATCCAGTTTTTTTATGAATATTTTAAAATATTAATTAATTGCCTACTATTTATAAACCACTGTACTGGCTTATAACCTGGCCATTCAGGAATGTGTGTGCAATTGAAAATATGATGAATCTGATGTTGGGCAGAGTTGGATTTCAATACCTATTTTGACACTTGGTATGAGTGGCCACAGACAAGACATAGAATCACTGAATTTGGAGAGGGAAGGGATCTTAGATATGCTACAATTCAACCCCTTAATTTTATAAATAAGGAAACAGGTCATGGGAAATCTTACTCAGTGTCCTACAAGTTGCATTTGTGTGCTTGTGTAAGTTGTACTTATGTAAGTAGAACTTAACCCTAATTTTTTTTTTTATTACAAATCCATTGTTTCTTCTCATAGACTTAGAGATGGAAGGGGCCTAATAAGTCATCTAGTTCAGTCCCATCATTTTCAGATAAAGGAACCAAGACCTATAGAGGTTAATCAATTTGTCCAAGATCTTAGTGCCAAAAAGTGACAGAACTGGGATTTTAACTGTGGTTCTTTGACACCAGATCCAACATTCTTTCAATTTTGTCACTCAAATGAACAAATTCACAGCCTCTCAGATTTGAAAGGAAGGTCAAAGGGCTTCTAGGGCAACCTTTTACCTAAAGAAAAATGCTCTCAATTATATTTCTGCTAAGAGGTTGACCAGATATCACTTGAAGAGCTCTAATGAGGGCAAACTCACTACTTCTCAGGGAATACCATTACATTTGGAGACAGGTCCAATTTATAAAACAATGCTTTTCCTCCTCAAGCTCAGTTTGTCTATTTATGACATCTGCTTCTTTTTTCAAGCAGAACAAGTCTAATACCTGTTCCATATGTCTAATACCTTTTCCAGGACTGAGAAGTGCTTTTCATGCTCTATTTCCACTACCTCAAGTTATCTCTTATTTTCATGTACCATTCTTAATGCATTCACCCAATCCAGTATTACACAGTTGCATGTTCCTTCATCATCCTGGTAACTGTCCTTTAGATGAACTACAGTTTTTCAATAACATAAAATATAGCTGACATGAGTCCTCTAATGTCTAGATTATCTGGCTTTGGACCTGCTCATCCCAGATTTCCTGGGATGGGCAGTGAGATATACATGCATACCTCTAATCACCTGGGAACTCATACTCAATCACATGGACCAACTTACTCTTTCTCTGATTATGGAAAATAACATCACTATATTAATCCTGATTATTCACCCAATGATCTATAATCTCCACTTTTATAAAATTATTGTTCTACCTTCTGTCACAAACCCCTAGAATCTGGCTTCCTAACAGACTGATTCCAACAATTACCAACATTAAGAGAATATAATACAAGTCATCTTTATAGTCAAGGGTAGGAATTCACAACTATACACAGCTGTATGCACAGCCATGCTTTGACTTGGGCTTATAGGTGCTATTACAGTCTATTACTAGTGGAAAGTACTGCACACAGTCCTCTAGATATAAAAATATTTCATCAGGGAAATATATGAAAGGAAAAAGAAGATGAGATGGTCATATGGTGAGAGCAAAGAATGACAAGTTCCAGCCGTAGTAATCCACTAGCATCCTCATATCATCAGAAAAAATGAGGAAGTAAATAGGAAGAACCCCTGTGACAAATTTATGGATGGAGATGGACAGGAATCTAACAGGAAAGGTAGGCATGGACAGCTTGCCATCTACATCATTGGAAAGGTCACTCTGATTAATGAAGTCGTAGATTCATTGGAATATTTTAAAAATCATTTTTCTTTTTCTTATCTGTGACTACACCGTATTTGCCAATGGAATATAACCACCTTCAGGGCAGAAAATGCTTCAGATTATTTTTTTACCTTTGTCTTCTCCCTGGTAAAAGTGCCTGAGTTATAGTAGGTGCTTAATAAAGGTGGACTGATTGATTGATACCCTGGAATACAGTCTGTTTGGACCTAATCACTCTCTCTATCCTCATCTTCATCTCCTGCCTTCTCTGGCTTCCTTTGTGTCTCAGCAGAAAAACCACTTTCTTCAAGAAGCCTTTCCAAGTTCTATTTAATCTTCCTTCTTTTGAATATTTCCAATTTATTTTGGATATATCTTGTTTGTACATAGTTGTCAACATGTTGTCTTACCCCTCAGAATGTGAGCTCCTTGAGAGCAGCGACTGTTTCTTTGTTTGGGTTTTTTTGCCATTCTTTGTACACCCAACATTTAGCACAAAAGTTTGTTAACTTGATTAGTCATTAATGGAAATAATCTACTTCCTTAATGTCATATTATAAAATTTATAATTCAACATTATTTTAACCAATTTTGTCCTATCCTTTTCAATTCAAAGGTCAGTTTCTATAAGAGAGAAAAATATAAAAGAAAACAGTTCTCCTTTCACTCCATCATTCATTATCAAGACCCCATTCATGCTAAATAATGCTTGTATCTTCTTCCATCTTCCTCTTAGTCTCAGTATAATTATAAGATCCTTTTTTATTATTCTTAGTATTTGCTGTCAGTCTTTCTGAGCTTTAGGGGTTTTCACACAAGTATTATAGAACTGAGCATTTTTTAATATTCATCCTCAGTTCCCTGTCTTTATTTCAACCCTTTAGAAATAGCTTTTAAATTCTGTGGATGTTTCCTGTGTACCAAGTTCAGTCTCTAGTTCAAGTTCTAGTCCAAGTTCAGCTCACACATTTCTTCCATATTGGAATAATTTGTATTTAGAGCTTGAGTTTTCTATCACTATTGGATGACATTATCTGCAAAATTTATGAACTTGGGATTTACCTATTCATTCTAAGAATTCATGGGAATCTCCTTTCCCTAAGTAAGTGATTCAGTTCAGGCTATGTTCAGATTTTCTTTCTTGATGACAGATTCTGAGACAGTGTATGTATTTCTCCCAATTTCTATTTGAATTTTTAAAAAATTAATCATTTTATATCTGAAAGGCATTATACTAGCCACTTGTGATACAAAGGCAAATAATGAAAATAGCTTCTGTACTCAAGTAAATTATAGTTTAGTATGGGATAAAATTAGATAGATAGATAGATAGATAGATAGATAGATAGAGCTAAACCAATCTAATTTGAAGAATGAGAAAGTAATAGCAATTGACAGATGGTAGAAGTACTTCTTGTAGAAATGACACCAGAGCTGATGCTTGAAGAATGCTAAAAAACTTCTTCCTTATAGTATAGAACTAGGTCTAGAGTAACATTTGTTCATATAATAGCTGACATGTTTATATCATTTTCAGGTTCACAAAGTGAATCAAAAACATATCTCATTTGATTCTTTCAAAAACTCTGTGAGGCAGATACTATTGATATTCCTATTTTAGATGAAGAAATTGAAGGAGAGAGAATTTGAGTAACCTTCTCAGGATCCCTCAGTTATAGTATGTCTGAGGCATGATTTTAACTCAGATCTTTCTTACTTTAACTTTGGCAACCTTTTCAGTCCACTTCTCTCCTTTCACTGTCTGAAGATGGAAGATTTTAGAAAGTAAAGCCAAAAATAGATCACAGGTTGTGTTTTTGGCAAAGGAAGAACGTTAGAAAATGTCTCAGTAATTGAAATCCCCACTTCACCCCCACCCTAATCCTGGAGGCTGATAGGGTATGCAGGGAATAAATAGAACACTGAGCCTGGAGTCAGAAAGGCCTGAGTTTAAACCTTGCCTACATACTTACTCTAGGCAAGTCTCTTAACCTCTGTCTGCCTCTGTTTCCTCAACTATATAATGGGAATATTAATCAAGCCTACTTTTCAAGGTTGCTGTGAGGACCAAATGAGATAAATTGGTAAAGCACTTGGCACCGTGACTGGCACAGAGTAACCACTTAATAAATGAATATTTCCTTCCTTCCCTTATACCAGGTTTGCTTTATGTTTCCTGAAATCCTTGGTTAGTTCTGTCTAGTGAGTCAATAATATTTTCTCACAGAAGTGAAACTTCTTTTTCAGTCTTTGAGCCACACCGAAATACTGTCTATCCGTTTTCCCCTCAATTTAGTGATTTTCTTATGTGTCTAACATTATAATTTAAACTGCTTCTCTACTCCCTTTCCCCCCTGTATTCTTTTGGATAAGATATAGACATGCTCCAGACTTGTATCCTATTACAATGAAATTAAGTAAGAAATTTATGAAGTCATATTTCACAGAATCTCTGACTTCAGAAGGACCTAAGAGCACACCTAGTCTAACCTACATATCTATGAAAATCTCTTTTATCATTTCCCAAGAAAGTGAACAATTGGAATTTTGGTGAAGACTGAGGGTGAAGAAGAACCTACTTTTCCCCAAAGTAATACAGTTTTCATTTGTTTAGCTCTGACTGTCAAGTGGTTGTGATTAATGAAGTGAATAATGTGCTAGACTTGAAACTAGGAAGACCTGGGTCACTCTCCTTCCTCATAGAGTTATTAACTGGATGGCAGAGGCAAATCACTTAATTTCTCACAGACGTACTATCCTCATCTATAAAATAGAGATGATGATACATGCAATACCTATTTCCTACGGTTGCTGTGAGTCTCAAATGAGCTATTTATGTAATTGTGTATACACATGCCACATATTTCTATTACTGGAAAAGTTTTCCTTATATTAAGCCTCTTTGCCCTTTGTACTCAGTACTCCACTCCTGGTTGTTTTCCCTGGGGCAAAATGAAACTAAACTGTATTTTTTGTTTGTTTGTTTGGGTTTGGATTCAAGGCATATTGACAAGTTTAGGGTGTAGGGCTTGGGTGGGAAATACACATAGACAGAGAGGTGCAAGATGGCACCATGAAATAAAGCTAGAATAATAGTCTAGGGCCATGTTGGAGAGAACAATGAATGTCAGGCTATAGAAAATAATATACAGTAGGGAACCAACAGTAACTGTGCATTAGATGAGTCTAAAAGCTAGATGTAGGGAAGATTTTGTATATTTACTTTTTATAGACAAAGTAACATATACATCAGCATATCTTATCTCCTCCAATAGAACGTTGACTCCTGGAAGACAAGGGTGGTTTAATTGTCTTTGTTTCTATGACTTGCAATAATCACTGTGCCTGGTATACAGGAAGTGCTCAATAAATTCTTATTCATTCATTCAATATTCCTTTGAGAGTTTTAAGGATGAAAATGTCATTATTACCTGGAGGGTAATTAAGGAAAACTTCATTTAAAAAGTGACTAATATCTTCTCTACTTACCTCTTAGAAACAGAGGTATTATCAGAATAAAATTTTTACATATATGTATATATGTATATACATATGTATATTTGCATACATATATATATATATAGAGAGAGTTCTTGCATGTGTATTTGTCATATTTTGAAGAAGTAAATGCATTCTAAAAATGTAAGTTATTCAAATTTAATGATACTGTTATTTTGTGGACAGGGTCCAAACCTTTTTCCAGTCCCATGGTATTTAAAGAATCATATCCATCAAAGTCTTTTCAACACAAAGCAGACAACATTAACCTTTATCTATAAGCAGATATACCTTATTGTCAATGTCAAAAGTCTACCCCCTTCTGGAATTCTGAATAAATGGTCATCAGATCTAATAAAATATTTTATTTGAAAAATTGTCCTTGTGTACCTAATACAAGGAGCCTTCTCAAAATAAATAGTATGATGGCCTGCCACTCACATTTCAAACAAAATCAACGTGTTTGATCCACTGAAAGTAATGCTGACTTTATCTATGGTTTTATTAGATCTTTCCTGGGACTTCAGAAATCATTAGCAGCAGCAGCATCTCCATTGCTACTGGCATCACTGTCGTCAATAACATCTCACACTTAAATAGCATCTTATATTTCAGGAAAGACTTTCACCGACATTAAAGCTCAGCCAAGTCCCCGTAGCTACTTTGAGCTTACTGTGGAAGTAGGAGATTTTAATCACTATTAATTGATGATACCATTTAGGATATGTGAAGAACTACAAGTTTTTTGTTTTATGTTTCCTTGACATTTTCAGCATCTGCCAAATTGAGTGAGTTCAGTGATCATTATTCCAGCTGTCACAACTGCAAGAAAATATTTCTACTGTTTTCTCCCTTCTTTTTAGCATCTGATCAATGTTTTGAATTCTTATTATAAGCTTCAGTGGAAATGTTTTTACATTTCAAATAATAAGTAATTTTAACCATGTGGTTTTATTACTTATGATAAGTCAACGCATGCTTAAGTAATAACTATCATATATGCATTTGGTTTATTGTTAGATTTGATGATTATTTATTTATACAGAAAATTAATATTTGTACTGGAAATTTTAACCTCATTTTTAATACATCAAGTACTTTAACTCCCTATATTTCAATCATTCAAAATATTTCAATCACATCTCATAACTGAAAAATGAAAACCTGACAGAATTATTTTACATTGCATCACAATAGCTGTTTATCAGTGTTGCTATTTTAGACTCATGTGAAAATTATAACTTTTAGTTTAAAATCTATTTTCTACCCTCTAAGTTTCCTTTCTATCACTGCTTATCTTTGCTATAAACAAAATATAACATAGCAACTTAGGTTGATTTATACAAGGTTTTTTTGTTTGTTTATTTATTTTTGTTTTGTTTTGATCAACAGTATAGTTGAATTTGCATAACACTTAGTCAGGCTATCATAAATTTCTATTGTATTTGAGCTTTAAATATTACAGTCCTATAAGTTTGTGTCTTGACAAATTTTAAGACCTTACCAATTTTTCAAATACAAGTAAGATTCAAATGTTTAATTTGGCAGCTGCACTTCATAATGTTGGTGATTTATTCTCTTTGTATAAACTTGACCTTACAGAAAACT
Source organism: Notamacropus eugenii (assembly GCF_028372415.1). Classification (NCBI taxonomy): domain Eukaryota; kingdom Metazoa; phylum Chordata; class Mammalia; order Diprotodontia; family Macropodidae; genus Notamacropus; species Notamacropus eugenii. The sequence goes on from NC_092877.1 coordinate 268,648,010, forward strand.
GCTTTCATCCAAAGAACATCATTAACACAGATAGACACACAGACACACAGAGACACATACCCACACACCCTTCCTTCAGCTCCAGGGGGTGTTTTCAAGAATAATAAAATTAAGATAAGTGTATCCAACTATTGTCACCACACCTTCTCTCCATTCCCCACAGAAACAAACCAGTGCAGTCTACCTAAGGAGAAGAAACTGGGAGAGTAGCTGCATGACTTTGTCATATTAGGTATATTACCTCAAACAGCTATGGAAAGCTATTATAAGCACTTAAGTGCTATGGTGATATGTACAAGTAATCAGAGTTTATCACTTACTTCCTTGTTCTTGGTCCCTTCTCTTTCCCTTTCCTTAAAGTATCCTATCTCTTTTCTTACTTCCTCTACTATGTCTGAATACAACATTTTTTAAATTTAGGACTCATCACAGGATTGTTCCTCAGAATCTATTTGCTATTTTTATTTCATTATTCTATTGAATGCCCCTTTTTTATTTCATCTTTGAAGTGACTTTTTCATATTCTCTCAAATTAACAGTACCGTAAAATTTTCTCTATTTGATCTTCAGATTCTAATATCACATATAATTTTGGTGTCTAATTCTTTTCTTCTGACTCCAAAAAATAGTAACTTTTCTGCCTTTATGAAATCATAGTATCTACTTGCACTTTCTTACCCCGTGTCCTTCTTCTTGCTTTAGTCCCTTGTTTCTTTAATATAATTGCGACTATTAGAATTTTCTTCAATTTCTATCTCTTCACTGACTCTTCATTCATTCAAACACATCTCTCCATTTAGGAAAACAAAGGAAATCATCATTGTGTCATCATAATATTGTCTTGAAACATCATCATATTTATCCCTTTTTCACTAATTCTTAAATGAGTGGTTTATTCCGATATTTTCCTTTCACAACTTTACCTCCTTTCCTTACTCCCTTCATTTCCTTTCTCAATTATATACTGTAACCAGATGTTTAAAGGTTACAGCAACATTTCAGAGACCAAATTCAATGGTTTTTCCTTAGATCTCATTCATTTTGATCTTTCTATAATATTTGATCTCCATTCCTTTAAAGCTCATTCCTCTTGTCCTTCATGACACATTTATCTGCTTCTTCTCCTGTGTCTTTGATCACTTTTTCCTAATGCTTTTTACTATTTAAGTTCATTAACTATGACATTCCTCAAAGTTTTATCTTCAGTCCACCATAACACTTTTCTTTCAACATTTATCCCTTGAAAATGTTTAGCAACACTGCCAGGATCAGTGGTTCCCAATACGATGTCTTCATCTTTAAACATCTAGTGAGTCCCCTGTCTTTTATCACCTACATCCTTTTGTACTTCTTGGCTTAGCTGATTCACAATAAACTTAATATAAACATATCTACAACTGAATTTTATCCTACCTTTCACTAGAAACTCTAAACTTCTTCTTCCTCCTACCCTAACATCTGTGAAACTATCAAGTGATTAGCAGACATGGAGGGAATAAATAAACATGGCAAAAAGGACTTGCTCCAAGCCAGAATTTCAAGACACATCCAAGTCCATAGAAGTAACATGTATGTGTAGCAAGCAAGACAAAAAAGAGTCATAAAGTTCAAACTTGGAATTGAGAGTGGAGAGAAAAGTAAAGAAGGAAAAGTCCACATGGAACAAGGTAAGGAAAATACCATAAAAGGAGAAATTTATGGTTTAGTGACTGAGAGGTAATCAGCTGGCTATAGACCGCAAAGGCATGCTAATCCCCTCTTCTTGTGCATCAGAGAGTTATACAGCTGTGGTCTTAGATACCTCCTGTGTGTCATATATATCATTAAACAATATTTTTAAAATGTCCTCACAAGGACTTAAAAGCTCAAGGTCTTCTCTACCCAACATATCTAGTGAGGTCTCAAATTCTTTAAAATCTTGCAATCACCTCACCCCTGGGTATCCTTTTTGATAGCTTTCCCTTTCCCTTGTTTTACATGGTTTAATAGAATTTGAAATTGGGTAGAATCTTAGAAAACTAGTACAACTCCTTTCTCTTCATTTTACAAGTTAAAAAACAGGTTTAACATGGTTAAATGATTTGCCAAACACTACATGGACAGTGAATTTCCAAGCTGCAATTTAAATGAGGGTCTCTTGATGCCATGCTGCGTTTTCTCTGACAATTAATCCTCCTAAAACAGAGTATTAATCTGTCATTAAATATTATTAAGGATAATCCATCCATTCCAAATATTCTATAAAGAACCAAGTATTCCCCAGTAATATGGGGAGATTGATGGGTAATTCTTTAATATACAATACACTCATAAATGAAATAATTGATGAAAAATAATGGTGTTTATTATGTGCCAAGTAGAGAGTCAAGCACTAAAGATAAAAATACAATAATGATAATCCCCATCAAATATTTTTATCTTTTAGAGTAGAATTAGGTTCTAGAACTAGAACTGTGGATTCAGCTGTGCAGGCCAGCCAAGACCAAGGCCAAAGCCAAGAGATCTGGGAGTAGAAAGTTGGTGAAAATCTCAATGATAAAGCATCACTTTTCCCCTAATAAAAAAAGGTAAAAAATCATCCTATCCTCCATCTTTCCCTTCTGTCCAAGTCTAAGGTTGAGCTCTTGTAGCAATAAAATATGTAGTATTTAGGAACCTTTCTAAATTAAATGGGCATTTTGTAGTTGATGACATTTAGAAATGTTATGCCTCTACTACATGAAAGTGAGCCAGGCTCACACAATTTTCCCCCCTGGAATTTAGTGCCATCCAGTATTGTATTGAAGCAAAATGAGAAAGGAAACATTATCTGGCATTACTTATCTGGCATCCTTGACTCATAAAGATAACTCTAAAAGCAATTTTATTTTGAGAATAGCACTGAATTACAAGTACTTTTCAAAGTAATTGCCTTCTGCATCCCATAGCCAACTAAGATAAAATTGCTCCTTACTACTTTCTGTGTGTTTTGCTTTAGAAAAAAAGTAGAAGAGATGATGATAATGATGTAATCCTGGTATGTTTTTCTCATGTGTTCCTTTTATTTGCATTTTTTTGTCTTTTCCTACCAGTGGAAATTCTTTTACAATAATTGGTTGTTAAACATTCCATTAGTTCCTTGAGGGTATGAAACATACTTTTCACCTCAACGACAAATGAGTGGATAATTTTTCAGGTCATTAGAATTGTATCATTCACAAAAGATTTAAAAAATGGGTGAGAGATGGTAGGTTGAGGGAACAGAGAAATATTAAATCATAAATCTTGTGTATCTTCCAGTTTTTAAGCTGTGAATATTTAGAGCCTAATCCTGTCAATGAGAAAAAAGGAGAACATTCTTCTCTTTAGGGCACTAGAGAGATGCAGATTGATGAAAGGGAGTACTAAGAATTTTAAAAGAGGCCATTAACCACCATACTCTGTATATTCTTTCTTATATTCTTGTGTTTCAGCCTGTGCAAAACTTAAATTGTGCAAGATTTTCAATTCACTGTTTTCCATATGGACTCAAGAATAACAGGGAATAAATATTCATTTAGTTAGCATAGGAAACAAAACCACTTGTACATTTTGTAATATTATTCAGTGTATGCAGATTATGTATGCCCACATGAATTTTCTATATGTGGATCACTGAAGGCATTAAGAGACATTTCTATAATGTTGTTCACCCTTCTCCAAGGTAGAATTTAATCCCTGCCTTCAAAGTAGCAGAAAAAGGGCTTCATTGCTAACTGCTATGTTTTCCTGTGTCTGAGAGGGAGTACTATGCTAAAATATTGCTGATCTAGGGACCCAATTTGGGTTCAAAATCAAAAGTCTCTTCCCTAAATGTTCTTAAGGAGAAGGTTCTATAAGGAGAAGTTTATACATACAAGCTTAATTCCTTCTTATCAAATTATGCTTACAAAAAAGGCCATCACAAATAGTGAACAAACTCCTTCATCTATTACCCCAAATCCTTAACATTGTACCTCTTCCTATCTTTCCATATTTATTTCACAGTACTTATGCTAATTCAATGTGCTTTGCAGTCGATATTCCATAGCGTCTCTATATCTTTGCTCAAGTTACTACTTCCTAGAAGTAACATGATTTATTATTTTTTTTACCTCTACTGCTTGTACTACTTTCCGTGGCCAGTTTTTGCTGATCCTAGTTGTACTTATCTGTGTCAATGCTGTTTTCCCCAAGTAGAATGTAAGAATCCTGAGAGTAGAGAATGTTTTTCACTTAGTCTTTGCCTCACATGCACATACTCTGTGGCACAGACTGTTGAATGACTGAATCGATCCGAGGAATCTCTCCATGAGTGAAAACTTCTAATTGCTACTGTTTCTTTCAAACTGTACTTCCTTTGGAAGAAGATCTTGGGAGTGAAATTGGATTTAGAAACTCTAACAGTGGTAAATATCTATCTATCTATCTATCTATCTATCTATCTATCTATCTATCTATCTATCTATATTAATCTGGTTGCATAACTGAGCAAGTCATTTAATCTCCGCCTCTCAGTGTCTCAGGAATTCCTCAAAGTCTGTGAGATGCAGTCTACATCACTAGAGGAAGGTTCTTTCCTGAAGTGACCCAGGAAACAAAGAGAATTGTTTAAAAAAATAGAGGTTTTGTAAAGAATAAAGTATAGTCGAGGGTCTATAGACTTCATTTTTTTGCACGTGAAAATTTGTTTTAAAAATCTTAAAAATAAATTGTAATTATTTACTTTGAGGAAAGAACGTTAAGAAGTTTCATGAAAAAGTTAGAAAGCAAACACAGAGAATGCCATTTAAAAAATGTTACAGGGAATCTAGCCTTATTCATCTGTGGATATCTTTCCTCCAAACCTGCTGAGTGCCTATCACCTTTCTGATCACCTTTTCCTCATCCGTAAAATGATGAACTCTTTATTAACCTGAGATGTCCGTGAGATCTGATATCCAAAGAACTTGCATATTACCGAAACATAGTGGTACAAAATAAGGGGAATATTATCACAGAATCAGACAAAATTAACATGGTGCATAGGCCCTAAGAGTTTTCTCTTTCAACCTGTAGTTGAAGCATGAATTTCCCTCTATAACATCACCTACAACTGGCCATCCAACTTACATTGGAAGTTTTCCAGTGAAGAGAAACTCCCAACCTCAACACCAAGCATTTAAAAATTTTGTCTTACTCTAACTATTGGCAACATTTTCCAGATGTTAAATAGAATTTTTATCATTAAATCTTTCTCTTCTTTCTAGTTCTGGTCTCTGGTGTCAGTGAGGAATGAATAAATATAATGAAGAAACAAAAAGAGGTAATACAGTGAGATTAATATTGCAGTCAGTATAGATGATCATTAGGTGTAACGTAAATGAAAAGAAAAGATGAGTAAAAAATATGGTACAGTTGAACACAGAATTACCTCAAATTGTGAAAAAGGAGATTCATCTGTTGTTCATAAATCCCTAGATCTGTTTTAGAAAATATATTCATTATCATCTAAAAGTGAAACGATAAAGTGGATTAAATGATTTTTAATCACATTTTTCCATTATTTTTATTGTCCTTCCAGAATTTAAGTGTTTGACAGAATAAGTAAAACAACTTTTAAGTAATGTATGTAACTTATAAGAAAATGGTCAGATGTTAATATCAACCTTGGAGGCAGGAAAACAAAGGGCACTAACCAGGCCCTAAGGAATTGGGGGTAGGGAGTAGAGAGATGAACAGATAGACAGACATACAAAAAGAAGCAGGAACAAAGACACGCATGTACAGAGAAAGACGCAGGGACAGAGAGACACCGAGAGACAGAGAGACAGAGAGAGAGAGAGAAACACAGACATGTGTGCATGCACACACACACACATACACACACACACACAAAGAGAGAAATTTAGATTATATGTGTGAAAATAGTATGTTTAGTACACTTTCCAGATAATTGACAGTTTCTTTTGGTCTTAAGTACATTTAAAATTTTTCTCTTAAGATTGGTTTTGTATGCCCATAGATTATGTGTATATCCATACATGTACATATCATGGGCTCAAAGTTCACATATAAGACAGGGAAACTAAATTCTCAAGCATGATAATTAGCTGTCACAGACAATACACCATTTTTATCAAGAAAAAGGATCATATTGAAGTTTCTTATTTGCCAGTGCTTTGGAAAAGGATGAGTTTAGATATGGGAGTAGCAGAAGTCCAGAAGTGTTCATTTAGTAATAAATATTCAAAATAGAAATAGAAAATATGAATTATACCTTTTGTTTAATGCAATAAAACTTAGATGTAATTAAATACAGTCTAATAGACATTACAGAAAATGACACTTTATTTGTATGATTCTAAAATAAACATAGTGCTTCAAAACTGAACATTTCAACCAATGAAAAATCATATGCTAAAGCAATCAAATAAAAAACAAAAAGAAAAGGGCCAAAAACTCAGAATGAAAACCCATTGCTATAAAATCAAAGTATTTTCACAGTCACACTCTAAATAGTGTCATTGTAGTGCATTTATTTTTAAATGTACAATATTAGAAAATTTCTCTTCTGAGATTTATAGGATATAAGGAAGGTTGTGCGTGTGTGTGAAATATTTGCTGACTAGCAAAGTACAAAATAGTTTTATTAAGTAATATTTACCTTTAGAATCTTTATACATAAGGAAATTTGTTTTCTTTAAAAGCAGTGATTCTGGGCTTTAACCGCAACATTTTTTATGGTTAGAGGAAATTCTGATATTGCCATGTTTGGTTCATTGATAACAGCTGACATATAATATAAACTTATAATTGCATATATAGCTCTTCTTATTTGCCCCTTATAACAAACTCTTTGAGTATGATTGTTTTTACCTTTGTGTCTCCAATGAAAGGCATAGTTTCTAACACATGATAGTGCTTAATAAATGCTTCTTGATTGACTAGATATTGAAGAAATTATTATGACCTTTTACAGATGAGGAAACGGACTGAATATCAGTGATTGACTCAAAGCAACCCAAGTGTAAATGTCAAAAGTGATTTTTTTTATTAAAGTACTTCCTCTAAGTACTAAGACCAGCACTGTCCATCATATGCTATGCTGCCATTATTTCATTATGAATGCATTCTAAATACATTAATTCTGAAATTATTTTAATTGATTTTTGCAGAAAACTTGCACAGATATTTTTGTAAGTCATACTTCAGTAGAAGCTGCCAATATTTGAGAATATTGGTCCCAAAAGTCTCAGTGCAATTTTAAGCTATTAAAGCTTTTTAGTTATTTAAAGCTCAAAATTGCACTAAGACTTTGGGGACAATCTGAATGACTAAAGTCTTGTTATAATTACTTCCATGTTAGGTTCAGTTTGGTTCTGTTGAAGTTGAATTTTTACATATATCTTTTGTTTTTCTATCACTTTTTTTATCCCTTTGCTATTTCTGTCACTAGGGACCACTGCCTTTAACAAAACAAACAAACAAATAAGTAAACAAATAAAAAAAGACTCCACCAAAACAAAACATCAACTGGTTCTGGCATTATATGCAACATTCCACATCTATAGTCCCCCTCTCTCTGCAAAAAAGAAAGGGAGATGTACTTTTCTTCTCAACTAGGGCTAAGCTTGGTAATTATAATTACATAGCGTTAGGTTTCATCAATTTTTATCCTTCTTATTTGTACTGTCATCATCATTGCATCTTCCTAGTTCTGCTTACTTCCCTCTGCATAATTCCCTATCACTCTTCCCATGCTTCACTGAATTATTCATATTCTTAATTTCTAATGGCAGAAAAGTATTTCACTCCAGTCATTCACAATGGCTTATTTAGGCATTTCTCAATTGATGGGCATTTAATTTCTTTGTAGTTCCTTGCTGCCACAAGATATCACATAATATTTTGGCATATATGATTCCTTTCTTTCTGTCCCGAATGTCCTTGGTGTATATTCCTACTGGTGGGATCTCTGGGTCAAAGGGTATACACAATTCTAAATTGCTTTCTGGAACTATTCCACTAAGAGTTTATTTGTATAGCTCTCTTTTTCAGCTCCTCTGACATTGACTATTTGCATCTTTTCTCATGAGATTAAACCTCATAATTGTTTTACTTCTCTTTATAGCAATCTTTCATATAACTTTTAATACTTTCCAGTACATCTTCAGAGATCTGTCTTTGTAACCTCATTACGATGGAGAATTAGTCCTTATCTTATACATTTGGGTTAACTCCCTACCTTTCTTAGATTTAAGATCCTTTCTAGAGCTATCTGGTGCAAATATGCATGCTATCCACATCCAGAGAAAGAATGAGGGAGTCTGAATGCAGATCAAAGCACGCTATTTTCACTTTTTTGGATTTTTTCTTTCTCATGGTTTTTCCCTTTTGTTTTGATTCTTCTTTCACAACATGACTAATGGGAAATATGTTTAATGTGATTGTTCATGTATAATCTACATCCAATTGTACATCATCTTTAGAAGGGGGAGAGGGGAGGGAGAAAAAATGAAACTCAAAATCTTATAAAAGTGAATGTTAAAAGCTATCTTTCCATGTAACTGAAAAAAATAAAATACCATTAAGGGGGAAAAATAATTATATTTCCAATCAACACTTTCCTTTCTTGTTCTAGATGAAATGATTTTGTTCCAGTAAACTTTTCATTTACTTGCGTTCTTAATTATCCTGTCTTTAGGACTGTCTTCATCCTTCGGTTAATAATTCCTCAAGGGCTTATAACAATAAAAGGTATTGACTTTTGCTACTTTTAACTGTATGCACTTTATAGAAATATATTTTAATGAGTATATTGCTGGAAAGTACATGTAAGGCCTTAAGATGAAAAAAAGAGTTCACACTTAGTTTCTATTTAATGAATTTGGTCAGTATTTAAATGATGTCTGATTTCATTGATATGGACATCCTCACCACCAAACCAAATCTTGACAACATTACATATGATCTTTGAGTATTACTTTGGCCAAAATTCTATCACCTCATGGAACTAATCAGAATTAGCTCAACTGAACTTCAGAAAATAGACTTGTAAGTAAGCATTGATCCCATACCTGAGGCTTCAGTGTAACCTAACCTACCGAAGCAAAAATTTTGGCATGATATGAATCCTTTTGTCCTGAGGAGGGTAGAAACCAAACAAAAAGAGTAGAAGACACCAGTGTGTGTGTGTGTGTGTGTGTGTGTGTGTGTGTGTGTGTGTACGTGCGTGTGTATTTTCAACCAAATATCATATGCTTGCTTTATTTATTAGAGCATCTGACATTGACCAGATGAAATTTGATTGAGCTACTTTCCCCACCTTCATTTACTTTCTATGAGTCATGCTGTATTTCACGCCATATGCATGCATTTTGTTGATCTCTTTTATGTATTTTTAATTCTATGATTTTTAAGAATGACTATATCTTCAGGGAGATGTACAAAATTTATACTCCTACAGAGAAAACTCCAGTGACCATTAGAGATACTTCACAGGCAGTTAGATAGAGGAAGTCAAACATTTCAAGTCTCATCCAAGCCATGATGAAATGGGATCAGTCCTACTGTAGCATACTTGAAAATTTAAAACATCAAGAACTGAAAAACTATTACTTCAAGATGGCTCAAGTGATTTATAGAAAACAATTAATCCTCAGAAGGATCTGGGAGATGGAAGAGTTGTTATTTATTCCTCCAGAATTTAGTGTAGATTTCTTGTAGTTAAACAAAATGAGGAAAAAGGCAAATAGAACCATTACTATGAAGAAAAAGTTTTATCTTTGAACAAGGAAATACAAATGTTAGAGTATTAATAATTGTGTATGTTACTGTGTGTGTGTGTGTGTGTGTGTGTGTGTGTGTGTGTGTGTGTGTAAAACTCATTCAGAGTTGTAGATAAAATCATCATCAGAAGAGCCTGTAAGATCTGGATACCTTCATGAGACAGAAAAACATCTTGTCAAAAATTGTTTAGAGGATTTTTCATCTAGTGGACCTAGAAATCTTCCACTGAGGGAAAAAGAAGAATCTCATAAATACATTGAAATAATAAGAATCATAATTGTTTTGGAAAACTGAAACTCCCAAATGGATATGGAATACTGCATTGTATCATGAAAGGTTCAGAAATAATGGAAATAAAACATTATTCAATGAACAGTCATAAAATTAATATAGTGAATTTGTATATTATTTTGTTAAAATGGCAGGCGGTTTATAATAGAGATTCATGGTCTTGTGTAGGATGTCTTATAAGTCTTAGTATAATTGTAAGGTAGCAAAGTTTAAGACTTTTGTGATACCATGCTTAAGACTTTTTCTGTTGTTCAAATATTGAAATGTCTATGTTAATTGTTGTTTATCAAGTATAGAACATCAAAAAGAATTTAATGTGAATATAAAAATATAGGCAATTATAAAAACTAAACTTTAAAAATGATTGGTAATTGGACTTACAATTGGTTTCATGATGAAGTAAAGAAACTATTTCAAAATCTTGAACTCATCGCCAAATTGTATAAAACATGGAAATGAAGCAAAAGGAGGACATATTCATATTAAATATTTTAAAATCATAAAAATGTTGGAAGATATATGTTAATAAATTTAATTGTTTTAATTCATCCTCATTAATTTACACACCATGCATAAATAAAATTAGACCTTTTCTTCTTAGAATTTATATAGTGAATAGGGAATATAAATACCCTTCCATCTCTTCAGAGCTATGTTTTTCATGCTATCTACATAGATTTCTAAGAGCTTGTAAAGTTTCTTCTTTATGTACACATTTTATTCTCACATTGCAACAATAAAATGATTTAACATATCCTTATTGTTAATTAAATTATTATTAAAATGTTATATTTTTCTATAGGAAAAGAAATATGATCATTAAAGTCATGGTTTAATTATGAACCAACAAGATTTTCTAAAATTAAATACATCTTCCTTATGTTATTTTGTGTACATTACAATTCTATGATGTACTTACTATTAATGCCAAACATTACATCAATATCCCAAGGGAATATTAGGATATGACATAAAATCGTTCTATAGTCAAATACTTTGCTTCCTAACTTTGCAACTTTTCAGAAGAAGAGACACTTGAAAATATTGAAATGAAATAGATGATACAATATAGATGCTAAATCATAAAACATGTGTGTTCCTCTTCATTTAACTAAAATAACATTTTAAAGAAGAGGCTGACTAAGCAGCTGTTTCTGGGTTCGGGCATGATAAAAGTCAGACTGTTCCATGGCAAAAGTGAGTTCATAGTGACTGACTAAAGAATTTCAAGGTAATGAATATGTTACCTCATTTGATCTCATTTCTTTGTATCAAGGATTTGTATTTTCAATGACATTGGAATTCCCTCAACAGTACAGTTTGTAAAACAATTGTACAACAATAATTCATGATTTCGGAGTAACCTATGGCCCAGAGAAACTCAGTCACTCACCTACAGCCCTGCTTAAGAGGCAGAACTTTAACCCAAGTCTTCCTGACTGGAGTTCTACCTACTACCACATTCCTTATATGCCTTTAAGCATAACCTACCAATACTAATAGTTAAGAAAAACTTAGAGGATAGAGAATTTTCTCAAGTGCTATATAAACTAGATTTCCATGTGTTCAAGTTATTAGAAATTAAGGTATAATACTTATTGTTAACTTTTCTAATGACATCATGTCTTCCCAGTGTCCTTTGGTTATCTGCACTTATCAAAAGCATGAAAAAGCACATAAAAATAATAAGGTCAATACTGCTCTTATAAAGCAAAATATATTCCTTTTTTTCTTAACTTCCATTAAAACTATAATTAGTAGTAACTTAGCACTGGCATTAGAAATTTACTATTTCTTAAAATTCTTTCAAACATATAAGCAAATGTGTTAAAAAAATAGATAAAATTTCTTCTTTTTTGAAAAAAAGTAATTACAATATTTTTCTTTTAATATCACTTGCATTTCCCACCAACTGTTTTCCTCCCAACCTCTCAAAAAAGGACCAGAATAAAGAACAAGAAGGAGTATTTTTAAAATCAGTAAAGCTAACGAACACATCAAAAAATCAAATGCAACACTGAGTGTTATATTTCCATAGTTTTCCATCTGAAATAGGAGGAGGTATCTTCTAATATTTTTTTCTTTTGATCTAACTTTGGCTATTATAATTTGATGGCATTCAATTTGTTTTGTTCTACTTTTCTTTCCATTTGCATTGTTTTAATCATTGAGCTTAATGCTCCCCTAATTCTGTTTACTTCAGTTTGTATGAATTTATATAAGGTTTTCCATGTGATCCTCTGTATGCACCATAGTCATTGACTTTTACAGCACACCTCCAGGCTAGGGTGCAACCAGCAGCAAGCCTTAAACAACAAAGGGCAAGCCCTAGGAGTAGCTGGGTTGGAAGGATGTCTTGGCCTGGTCACAGGAACTTTTACCCCAGGGACAATGAGGGGAGTTGGGCATCTGAGCCCTGGAAGATCTAGAGAACCTCTGAGGACAAAGAATGCTAGACCCAACTGTGCTGTGGGGAGCAGCAGCGGTGAAAAGGAACCAGCACAGGCCCAGTGAGCAAAGAAGTGGTGGGGTGGGGATGCCACCCACTGTGGGCACTCACAAGAGGCTGCAGGTCTTGATTTGAGTTCAAGGTCATGGGAGAGAACTGAAGAGGATCAGAGGCATCATCCTCTGTATCCCCAGGACTAGAGGTGATTTTAAAAACTAAATTATTACCAAAAAATGCACAAGTAAAGCAGAGAGAATCAAACCATAGAGAGGTACTATGGGAATAGAGAAGACTGGAATTCATTTTCAGAGGATGATACTGAAGCAAAGAAACCCTCTTCTACCCCAAAGACTAATGTTAAATGCTTACCTGCCCAAAAATAATTCATTGAAGAACTTAAAAAAGATTTTAAAAATCAAATGAAAGAAATGGAGGAAAAGTGAAAAATGAGAATACGAGAAAAGCAAGATTAGGACAAGAAAGCCAACCAATTAGAAAAGGAGATCTGGGATCTTAAGAAAGAAAATGACTCCTTGAAAATCAGAATTGGACAGCGGGAAACCAGCAAAGTTATAAGAGATGAATAAATAAATAAGTAATAAACGAATAAACAAACAAAGATAAAGAATTACAAAATATAAGAGAATGTGAAATTTAAGAAGAACAACATATCTAGAGAACAGATCAAGAAGAGAAAACATAAGAAGAACTGGACTATCTGAAAGTTCTGATCAAATAAAGAATCTTGATACAATAATGCAAGAAATAATTAAAGAAAATTCTTCTGAAGCATTAGAACAAGAGGGGAAAATAGAAATAAAAAGCAAAATTCCACAGATCACCACCTTAAAGAGATATTACAAGGAAAACTCACAGGAATATTATAGTTAAATTCTGAAACCCCCAGATCAAGGACAAAATATTACGAGCAACAAGGAAAAAGAAACAATTTATATAGGATGGTACCACAATTAGAATTGCACAAGACCTAGCCTTGGTGAAGTTGAAAGATCACAGGTCTTGGAACACTATATATAGAAGAGCAAAAGAATTGGGTTTCTGGTCAAAAATATCATACCCAACAAAACAAAGCATAATTCTGAATGAAAAGAAATGGGCATTTGATCAACTGTGAGACTTTCACAGTTTAAAAAAAAAACACAAATTCTGTACTCAATAGAAAATTTGACATACAAGAGCCAAGAGAAATACAAGGTACATGCCAATAACCAATTACAAGGGACTCAATATGGATAGGATGTTTACCTTTTATGCATGGAAAATGGAAAACCTATGTCTAAGATTGTTAACTAGTAATTAGGTAGTTTATAAGAAAGATTGGGGTAGACCTAAGTATGATATAACTTTAAAAAGTAAAACCATTCAAGAACAGTTAAAAGAGTAATTATGAGGTACAAGAGAAAAAAAAAAGACAATACACAGGGATTAGGTGGGCAAGGGGGGCTATTAGTTCTGGAAACCTACTTTCATCAGGAATGGTTTGGAGGGGGTAAATACATATACAACTAGAAGAGTATAAAAGTCTTCTAAAATTAAAAAGAAATACATCTAAGGATATTAGGAGGGGTAGGAAGATAAAGGAGAGATCTTTAGAGGAGAGAGTGAAGGAATAGGTTAAAATGGGTTATTGAAGGGTATTTAGATTTAGGGGAATGGGAAGATAAGGGAGGGTTTGCTGGAATAGGAGGACAAAGTAGCAGGTAGAAGTAGAAGAATTGGGAGAGATGGGAAAAAAAAGGATGTACACAAATATAAAAACAAGATTAGGAGTAGAAATTCTTAAGGAACGTATATGTTTATATATATGTGTAGTATATGTATTTATGTGTATGTGTATGTATATATCAATACCTCTATACACATATGTCCATGCTCAATTGTAGCCTTCTGGTGGCAGATAGGGAGAAGAGGGGGTGGGTAGGGAAGAACAAAGTAAACAGTGTATAGCAGAGTCTGTGTCCATGCTTGTTTTCGAACAAGACCATGACATCAGAGAAATCATGACATGACTTGCACTTGACTTTTGTTTTGAGTGAGGGAGGGCTTTGCAAGGCCATGAACCTCACTTTCTTCTCCTGAGCCATCTGGGTCCATTGACCACATATTCATCCGGATGAGAGATGGCCCAAGATGCCCGAAACCTTGGCCTATTCAGGTTCTCACTTAGAGGGAGATAATACCCATTGGGTGAATAGGCCTTTTTAAGACATAGTCAGGGAATGACCCTTTTATTGAACAAAAGAAAAAATAACTAAATCAACAGAATTTGTTAGTAGTGATAATCACTCTAAGTGAGCCATTAAGTTGAGCTTGGGGCAGGGACCTATTGTTGTCCAGTCCATGGTCTTCAGAGTGTACTGGGTTTGAGGTTTTGGGAACAGGAAGGAAGGAAGGAAGGAAGGAGGGAGGGAGGGAGGGAGGAATGGAGGAAAGACATCTAGCCAGTAAACCCCAAAGCCCCAAAGGAAGTGGAGAGGGAGACAGAAGGGAGAGGATAAGTTGGGTTACCCAGCTAGCTGGTTCCCCACTCAGGCAGCTTAGTCAGAGAAAAATAGAAAACCCACAAGGAAGTAAAGAAAAGATGGGCAGCTTTCAATATAACACACAGTATTTAATATATAGGTTTTCTTTAATTGATGTTATTGTTATATATTCTGAATCCTCTCCTATGTTCTGCTGGGCACATGACACTTTTTTTCCTTATTTTATATTTAACTTTAACATTTAAATTAATAATGTTTCTTTTTCTTTTCCTATTATGTATTTGTTTTAGTATTTGTCTGGAATAAAAATAAAGATATAAAAAGTAAGCAATGAAGAAATGATAAAGCACTTATGGAATATATTTCCTATATTTCCAGACTCTATAAAAATAAGCAAACAAGGCAGTCCAAAAGGAGTTTACATTATAACACAGGAGAGCAATAAATAAAAGGGAAAATAGAGATGAAAAATGCAGAATATGAACTCATGACTTGTTGACGGCTAAGGTTTGAGTGCTGAGACATGGACTAGGCAAGATCAGTTGAATAAAAGCTCATCAGTCAAAGCCCAGGATCATAGATGCAGGAAGCCATATTTGGGTAAGAAAAAGAGATATTTTAGTCACTCTCTTTACACAATTTCAAATTGATTTACAGAGTGCTTGGACCAATTCACAGCTCCAGCAACAGTGCATTAATACAACTCTATTTCCATAATCCCTGCAAAATTGCATATTGTCTTTGACAAGTTACTATGTATTAAGTGAAACCACACAGTTATTTTGATTTGCATTTCTCTTATTAGTTATTTATAACATTCTTTCATGTAGTTGCTAATAGTTTGTAATTCTTCTTTTGAGAATTATTTGTTCCAAATCTTTGATCACTTCTCTACTGGGGAAATAGCTTAGGATCTATATTTTCCTATTAATTGTTTATATATCTTAGATATGCAATCCTTAACAAAGATATTTGAAACAAAGATTTCTTTTTCTTTCTTAGTCAACCACTTTTCTTCTTCTAGTTTGACTAATGTTGTTGGAGCAAAGGTTTTCAGTCTCATGTCATTTTAAATTTTGGAATTGATTTCATTCCCTGTTCGCTTAATATTTCATAGTTATTCATAACTTTGCAAGATTATTATTTAATTTTACTCTAATATGTTTAAAATATGATATTTAATATTCAGATTATATACACATTTTGAATTTGTTTAGTCTTATTTTTTTCAAAACTGCTCTCCACTTTCTCAGATTTTTTTTCAAATAGAAAGTTGTTTCTTAAAATGTTTTAGGTGTATAGGGAACTGTTTTTTTGGGGGGGTTTAATTCTTCTTTTTCTATTCTATAGTCTTCATATGATTTTGATTTTTTTTACTGGTATCAGAGAGTCTTGATGGTAACTTTTTTATAATATAGTATGAGGTCTAGAAATATTATTCCTCTTTGAGGGCACATTTTACAAGACACAATTTTGTTGAGGCTATAGTCTTAATTAGTTTTTTTGTTGATAATGAGTGACCTTTGACTGAATACAGACCTCAAGTATTCGGTCAACGGGACGCATATGAGGATCTAGAGGGCCACATGTGATCTCGAGGTTGCAGGTACCCCTCCCCAACCTAATGCTTTCTAAGTAATCCATCATGTTATTTTTATATTTCTTTGCCTTTCTTTTTATACCTTTAATTTCTTCTTATTACTGATATTCCTAGCATTTCCTGAAATAGTGCAACTCACAGGGCTGTTATGAGGATCAAATAAGATAATATATAATTATACTTTTCAAACCTTAAAATGCTGTCATCATCATCATAGCATATGAAAACGGAGAAAAGGGGCATTCTTGCTTTACTCCTACGTTTCTTGAGAAATCTTTTGGTGTTTTCATCATTGCATATAATATTAGATTTTGGTTTTATAATGTTATAAAACATACCCAGAACAAGGTCAAATAATTAAAATTATATATTTATATGATTAACCTTAAAGTTTTTACATCTTTTAGAAATTAAAATGCAATACGTCTTTTTGCTACAGTCATTCAGGTCAGTCCTCCAGTATAGTCCATATCTGTTTTACTTTGATTTGTTTTCACTGTATTTCTTCATCTTACCCAGGATGAAAATGTAGCAGTCTCTCATGGCCCTGACTCTTCACTTCTGACTGACATGGAAGCTTTGACCTGCTTCATTTCCAGCCTGGGTAATTTTGCTCCTCCTTAATCAACCCATTGGCCTCTTGTCTGGACTCCTGGAATCTTGTCATATTGGTGGTGGATTTAGTGTGGGGACTCAACTGTGTTTAGCTTTACAATCACTCAAAACTTTCCAAATCAAGTGATCACCAGTCTCAGACTCCTCAGAAACAAAGGATGCATAACTATGCTTGCTAGACATAGTTTTTTTTTTTAATCTTTGTAAGAAAACAATAATTATCATAACATAATAGAATGAAAAGGTGATCATACATGAAAGTGCAAATCTACTATGCATAACTTGCTATTCCTTTGAAATATACAAAAAATATCATGTAATTTTTGTCTTCTTTTTTTAAATCACATAAGCTTTCTTTTCACCAAACCATATATATCCTCATTCCTTTGCTATTTTTCTCCACCTTTGATACCCTTTCAGATGTTGCAGGATTATATCACAATATTTAGTCAATTGTTGCAGATTTTTATAATTCTTAAAGAACTTTGTTTCTCAATATAGCATTAATTTTACTCATTTTCTCAATGAGGAAAAGATTTCCAGGTCCAATGGAAGCAAAAAAAAAAAAAAAAAATCTCGAAAATATTTTTAGTGCTGATTTTTTTTTAATTTGTATCTCTAATATATATTTTAAAATTTTTAATTAAGTTATTCTTTTTTTAAAGTGAAAGCTTTGTCCCTATCATAAAGGAGCTGAAGTGTACCAAAAGCCTCTGAAGCAAGAAGGGATCTGAATATAGGCTCTAGGCAAAAGTCCTACAATGTGTGCATCTCTATCAAAGTATGAAATGTGATACAGGAGAGATATTGAGTAAATATTTTAAAAAATAGGATTTTCTCATCCTAATTTAAAAGGATTTTTTTATTGATGTTGTCTCCCTCTTTTATCTCTATATTCAACTGTAAATTGCCTTTCATCTGTAACGCAATTCTCTTTATTTTCATTTAATTTTGTTTTTGTTTTACACAATTTTTAGGAGACTGAGGAAAGCGTGTACTTCTCCACCTTTGCAATCCCTTGATACCTTCTCTTCTGTATCTAACAACTGAATGGTTAAATCCATTTAATAACTAATTAATTCTATTTCAAAACCAAACAAGTCTACCATTTCAAAAAGATCTTGGAACAAAACTGAAACCCCCAATGTGCTGTCTTTATTCAGCCAACATTCCAACTCTGATTAACTTATAAGTGATAAATATTTTCTCTATTCTAAATTGACCAATAGGATTTACAATTGCAAAATGATCCTTTCAGTTATTTCTGAAAGCCATTCACTCAGTACTATGACTTTTTTTAGGGAAAGCACAAATGATAGTTTTCATTATATCACCACAATCTGGAAAATACAAATCCAATCTACATTCCAAGCAGAATGTTTTATCTCTGTGCTAGCAATATAAACACCCTTTAATTGGTTTGTGTCCTTTTTATATTGCCTTGCTATAAATATATGTGTAGGCTTAAAATTTTGTTAGAAATATGTAGTTAGTCATCAAAGAGATGGCAATGCCAGATCAACTTATTTGTCTCCTGAGGAACGTGATGCAGGTCAAGAAGTCACAGTTAGAATGCAATGTGGAACAACTGATCGGTTTAAGATTGGAAAAGGAGTACAGAAAGGCTGTATGTTATCTCCTTATTTACTTAACTTATATACAGAGTACATAATGTGAAAAGCCATGCTGGAAGAATCAAAAGCAGGAATTAAGGTTGACAGTAAACATTCCAACATACAGAGAGAGGCCTGCTGTACAGTTTCTTTAATCTGCTTTTCTAAAAGGAAAGGCAACTTTTGAGGAGTTAACAATCTCTTTTAATCAAGCACATGTATCATTCACCAACAGAGAAAAATACAAGAGAAATAAGGACCAATAGACAGGCTTCTAACTGTGTGATCATAAGTAACACATATATCACAGATCAACAGACAGGTTCAACTGTCTGACTGTAGTTACCAGAGCGGGAAGCACCAATATCTGGGTTTTCAAAGTTAATGAGCTGCTTAGTGGCTTCCCAAAGTTTCATCTGGCACACAAACCTTCCTCCAAAAACTAAGGAGGAAAGTAAAACCTCAACCTCAAGTATTTACACATTTTTAGAGTCAGACAGCATCACAATCCTTGTAGACCAGAGCCTCATTGGAAACTTAACAAAAAGCTGTGGGCCTTCATACAAATCTTCCCTAATGAAACACTCCCCTTAATGTGCAGGCCCATTAATTGATGGGGAAGACCTTTAATCACATTAAAATAATTAACAATACAAATACATATACTGTTTCTAGTTAAAGAAACTCTTGTTTCAGTACTTTACTCCTAGTAAAGAGTCTTGGTTGATAAAGACAAGATTCAGTCAGAGGCACTTGATTATACTAAAACAAAAGCAGCGAAGATCCTACTTTGCTTGTTATTACTCTGGGAGAAATATGAACAATCTCAAATATGAGGACAATACCAATCTGATGGCAAAAAGTAAAGAATTAAGAAGCCACTTGATGGAGGTGAAAGAGGAGAGTGTAAACGCTGGCTTGAAGTTTAACATAAAAAATACTAAGATCTTGGCAACTAGTTCCATCACTTACTGCAAATGGAGGGAGAAGAAATGGGAGCAACGTCAGATTTTGTATTTTTGGGCTCAAAGATCACAGCACGTTGTGACTGCAGCTATGAAATTCAAAGAGAATTGTTCCTTGGAAGGAAAATTATGTCAAATATGGACAGCATACTAAAAGCAGGAATATCACCTTGCTGATAAAGGTCCATATAGTCTAAGATATGTTTTCTTTTTTTTCCTGGTAGCAATATATGGCTTTGAGAGTTGGACTACGAGGAAAGCCGAGTGCTTCAGAATCAAAACTCTCAAATTGTGATGCAGAAGAAAACTTTTGAGAGTCCCTAGAACAGTAAAGAGATCAAATCATTTAATACTTAAGGAAATTAATCCCCTGGATATTTACTGGGAGGTCAAACACTGAAAGTAAATCTCAAATGCTTTGGCCACATGAGAAAACAGGACTTATTAGAAAAGACCTTGATGTTGGGAAAGATTGAAGGCAAAAGGAAAATAGGATGGCAGAGGATGAGACGGATAGATAGTGCCATGGAAACAGTGAACATGAGCTTGGTAGACTTTGGGGAATAGTGGAGGGAAGAGGAGACTAACGTGGTGTGTTCCATGGGTTCATGAAGAGTCAGACATAACTGAATGACTGAACAACAACACAATTTATTATTCTTTAATCATTAGAAGCATTTGAATGGAATAGTCTGAAGAGACTGCAGGAACTAATTGACCCACAATTCAGGGGACTGGGGAAAGAAGTCTATATAGTTTGCTAAGTACCTACCCATACTTGAAGGGACAAAAGTGAAAGACTTGGGGCTGAATATCACACTACATTTTGGAAATAGTTGTTTGTATAGTCATGGCCTTGGATTCCTTTTTACGTGTTTCTTTTTACCAGTTTATTTGGATTGGACATGCTATATAATTTTTTAATTATTAAAAAATGGAACTAGAAATCTGTTATTTCTTTAGCTGTGTATTCCTTCCAGTGACACAGATTGCAATTTAGAAAATGTTTTTAAAATGCCTTTAAAATGGCCTTGAAAATTACTGGGGCTAACCTGTTGATGAGTTCACAAAAACTTAATGAACAAGTTCTCAAGCAAGAGACATACAATCTATTCCTGTCTCCATCTTTTTCTAGATCAGTAGGACCAGACAAAGTTTGTGCTTCATTGTCAAGGCCTTGGGAGCAGAGAATCACTTATTTGCTTCAATGTCACTATTAAATTTATGGAATAAAACAAGCACTTCCATAATAAAATACAATAAAGATTACTGTAATGAAACTGAATATCTACCATGAACAACTTGTTTTTCCTTTCAAATATACAATAAAATTATCACGTAAATTTCTTTCTTTTCTTCCCTCATTTCCCACTCTAGAAATGGCTACTAAAAGACACAAATAGGTATATATCTGTAAAATTATTCTATTCATACTTCTATTCATTAATTCCTTCTCTGGATGTAGATAGTGTTGTTCTTCATATGTTCTGTATGGTTAATTTGGTTATCTGTAATAGACAAAATAACTCATTAACTCAATGTCATTCTTAAAATAACATTACTGTGGCTATACACACTATTCTCTTGGTGCTGCTCACTTTGCTCTTCATATTTTGTGCAAGTCTTTCCATTTTTTTCTAAAATCATTGAGTTTATAATTTCTTATAGCATAGTAGTATTCCATCACAATCACATACCACAACTTGTTCAGCCCCTCCTCAGTTGATGGGTATCTGGAAATTCCAGTTTCTTGCCATCACAAAAAGAGCTTTAAACATTTTAGAATATATGGGTTCTTTTCCTTTTCTCCTAATTATCTTTGGAAATAGATCAAGTAGTGGTATTTTTGGGTAAAAGGGCATAGGTAGTTTAATAACTTTTGGGTGCATAATTCCAGACTGCTGTCCTAAATAGTTGGATCATTTTATAATTCCACCAACAATGAATTAGTGACCCAACTTTTCCCATCTTTTTCAATATTTGTCACTGTCCCCTTCTATCATTTAATCAGGTAGGTGTAAAATCATATCTCAAGGATGTTTTAATCTTCATTTCTCTTATCAATAATAATTTAGAACATTTTATATGATTATAGATTGCTTTCATTTCTACATTGAAAAACTGCCTGTTCAAATACATGGACCATTTATGATTTCGGAAATGACTCATATTCTTATAGATTTTATAAAGTTCTTTATATATTTTAGATATGAGACATTTATCTGATAAACTGTCTTTAATATTTTTCTTCAATTTTATGCTTTCCTTTTAATCTTGGCTATGTTTGCTTTATTTGTACAAAAAGTTTTAAATTTGATGTAATTGAAATTATTCATTTTACACCTCACCCTGCTCTCTGTCTCTTGCTTATTCATAAATTGTTTACCTACCCTTGTCTGATAAATAATATGTTCCATGTTCTTCTGATATTCTTGAAAAATCTCTCTTTATATCTACGCCATGTATCCATTTTGACCTTATCTTGGTAAATAATGTGAGATACTGGTCCATGCCTGTTTCTGCCATACTGCTTTCCAGTTTTTCCAACAATGTTACCAATGTAATTTTTATCAATATCATTTTAAAAATCTCAATATTTGTCAATTCTTGATCCTATTCAGAGTTGAACATTTCTATACTCAGCAGAAAGAACCAGTTGTGGGTGCTCATTTGCTCATCCTAGATGTTAGGTGTATTCTCCCACTCCCACAAGGAGGAGAAGTGCTAAGATAGTCTTATGCTCTCTTTTATTCTTGGGAGACAAAGAAAGAACAGAAAAGGCATTTATATAGAACCTACTATGTACGATGAAATGTACTATGTGCTTTTGACAAATATCATCCCATTGATTCTCACAAAAACCCTATGAAGTAGATTCTGCTATCCCTCCCATTTTACAGTCCAGGAAACTGAGACAAACAGAGGTTTGGTGACTTGTCATGTATCTAAGAAGTGTCTGGGACTGACTTTGAACTTAAGTTCTTCCTAACTCCAGGCCCAACATTCTATCTGCTACATCACCTGTTCCCTGCAATAGATCACCTTCTATCTTCCAAATCCATGTTTCATACCAAGAGTTATAGATTATAGTTCTTTTACCCAATAAGAAATAAGCTCTCATCTTTGAGAAACCCTGCCTCTTCACTGAACTGATTATGCTTTCTGAGTCTGAGTCTTCTAATCACATTACAATGGAGCCAACTAACCGTAGTGTTGGGACAAATATGCTAATAAAGAGATTCTTTTTTACTCTTTGCATAGAATAGTAAAACCATAAACTATGCATTGCAGTAATAAACCAATGCATACTTTTGTTTCACTAAAGTAAATATACTTTCTAAGTCTACGGCACTTTTCAGGGAATACAGAAGATACTTCAAACCCAGGATATCAATAAAAACAGTAACGGCAATGTGTGTCTGTAAAGGGTTACTCCTAGCAGCCCTTAAAGAAGAAGTAATGAGGCTTAATCTCTTGAGTGTGACTAATATATCCAGTAGATGACAATACAAAATCCATGGAATGGAAAGAGTTGCTGTTCTTCTGGTACAAGGCTATGGATCAAGAAGATAGACTGTTTTACCCTCTGGTTCTAGAATCTCAGGGCAGTTTTCCTCTATAATTTCTTGAAAGACGCTGTCCAGGCTCCTTTTTACAAATCATGGCCATTAGGTAGACTAGTAATTCATAAATTATTTCTCCTGGTGTTTTTCCTTCTATTTTTCCTTCTACTTCTAAGGTACATTTCCTTCTATTTTTTCATTCTTTTGATTTTGCTTGGATGATTTTTGATGTCTCATAGAGTCATTAACTTCCACTTGCCTAATTCTAATTTTTAGCTAATTGTTTTCTTCACTTAGCTTTTGTACCTCCTTTTCCATTTGGCAAATGTGACTTTTTAAGGAGTTGTTTTCTTAAGTAGATTTTTTTTTTCCATTTGGTGAATTGTACTTTTTAAGGAATTGTTTTCTCCATTGAATTTTTATCCTTCCTTTTCCAAGCTGTTGACTCTCTCTTGCATACCTATTATTTCTTTTCCCAATTTTTCTTCTATCTCTCTTATTTGATTTTTAAAATCTATCTTTAACTGTTTCAAGAAGTTTTTTTTGGCATAAGACAAGCTCATATTCCCCTTTGAGTTTTCAGATTTGGATCTATTGACAATGATGCCATCTACTGACTTTGCATTTTGATTTTCTCTGTCCCCATAGAAATGGTTTATAGTCAGTGTTCATTTCTGATTTTTGCTCATTTTGTTTGCCTATTTTGTGGCTTTTAAAGTTCAGGTCTCCTGCTGAAACATAGAGGGGGGGAATGTCTCAAGATTCATTTGCAAGAGGTACAGGGGCCTGTTCAGTAGCTTTAGACCAAGTGCCTCAGGTGCTGACGGTTGGAGTCTGGCTGTTGGATATGGCATTCTCTGAATCTCTCAGTCAGCTATGTGACTGTAAAAAATCCCATCTGCTTCAGAATATCATTTATGAAAGACCACCTGTACCCTTGTGGATGTAAACATATTGTTTGGAAATTTTAAGGTATCTTTGCTTCCATATTTTTCTGGTAGTACTATCATCCATATATATAATCTTTTGGTTTGTTTCCCTGTTTTATATATGTTTAAAATTATTGGTTAGTTCTCTCAAAAGTGTCTCACCAACTGCATGAATATGTTTTGTGTATACTCCTCCGTATACAGAGTTAAGTGGAACAATGGATAGATGTGGAATCAGGAAGACACAAATCCTGCCTCAGACAATGGGTATTTGTTTAGCATTGCACAAATTACTTAACCTCTCTATTCTTAGTTTTTTTTCCTCTGTAAAACTGGGTAATAATAGCACCTACCTTTCAGAACTGTGGTTGTTCAGTTGCTCAGTCATTGTCATGTCCAGTTTTTTGTAACCTTGTACACCATACTGTCCATGGGGTTTCTTGGTAAAGACATTGGAGTGCTTTGCAATTTCCTTCCCAAGTGGATTAAGGCAAATAGAGGTTAAGTCACTCGCCCATAGTAACATAGCTAATAAGTGTCTGAGGCTGGATTTGAACTCATATCTCTCTGACTCCAGGCCCAGTGCTCTATCAACTGAGTCACCTAGTTGTTAGTCCAATACGATAACATATAAAGTGCTTTGCCAACCTTAAAGCACTAAATAAATGCTAATTCTTATTCATACTATCTTTAGTAGTAGTAGTAGTAGTAGTAGTAGTAGTAGTACTGAGAGTTGGCTAGCTGTTCTTTTCCTTGTTTCGTTTATAGCCATTTCTAATTTCTCAGGGACTGTAATGTAAAAAGTCTTAATGTGGCAGCCCCTGCTATTGATGGGGAAAAATATTGTTTTAGCGAAATGTTGACAAATCTTTTCCACTTTTCATTCATTATTGTTCTTTGAGTTTCATCCCTAAATACTCTCCAGATAATATGACCTTATGGAGTCTCCAGCCAGGCTTTCTGAAATTTTCTTTCACACCATCTTTCATTGAATTGTGCTGTGATAGTACACATAATCTTTTACTTCTAGCCAATCACAGAGAACGGTGATTAGTACCTGGATTAGTCAAAGATTAAATATCTCCTTTTTAAGATTTTGTGAGTTTAAGGTTCAAATGAGTATGGTCCTTTGCTCTTATATCCCTCCACCTTGCAAGGAGACCAACTTTTTTGCTGGCTCAATAGGTTTATGGAATATTTTAGAATCCATTTAATGATGATGGTTTAAAACGACTACAATTTAGAAAATAGTGATAACACACGCCATTATCTGTTTCTGGTTTTATTGTTCACAAAGAGTTAACATATAAAGAAGTTTATCTTCATTATTTTATTTAGTGATTGCCTTGCACAAAACACTTTGGCGTTCTCATTAAGAAAATATCCGTTCTATCAATAAACTTAGATATGAAAAGTATCTTAAGTTTTGTCTATAAAGTATGTAAGCATAAATTTGTATTTGGTTATAAAATTTCTGTATTGTCTACAAGTTTTCACCTCTCTTGTTTCCCGATCATGGGTCACATTTCTTTTTTTTTTTTTAGGTTGTTACATAGTTTATTTTTTTTTTTAAAGAAGAAAATCTACACACATATATATGAAGTTTAATGAGGTGGTAACACAGTTAGACTATTTGTATATTTTTGCTTTATTCTTTGCATGTTTTATTGATACTTTTTCCACTGTTTGTCACTATCTAACTCACCTCCCCATGACTTCCCAAATAGAAACTCTCCCTTGAAACAAATAAACATAGTTAAACAAAACAAACCAATACATTGGCCATGTGTAAGAATACATGTCTCATTCTGTTCCACCACCTCTTTGCCAAAAGATGGGAAGCATGATTCATCATCAATATGTTAATTCAATTATATTTCAGTAATGAGAAGAGAACTGGACATGATACAACATAGGTGGGGGCTGTAATCTGTACTTTTCTCTGGCTCCATGAAGCACAAGTGAAGAAAGTTTGGATTAGAGGATTCACTTAATTCTCAGTGGGGGTAATAGCAGTTAAATGGAGGACATATGGAGGATGGCTCCTCATGGCCTTCTTCCCGACTGAGGTATACATAATGATACACATGACAAAAACAATCCTGGCAGGTTTTCCTCTGAGGGCTGAGCACCTATTCTGCAGGTCTCAGAAGCTTTCAAGGATTATATATAGTAATTCTTATATACTCCCAGAGGTGGCCTTTCCTTATCAGATGGTTGTTTGTTCATCAGTCCATCTTCTCTCTCTCCCCCTATCTTGAGGAACAACCAACTAAAAAGGTAGTTGCTTTTTAATTCAAGTTGGCCAACCTGATGTGTGTATTCTTTATAATTTGAGTTTGAGACACCCCTTTGGTTGTTTCATTTTTTGCCAGTATTTCTTTCCTCTAATAAATATCCAGGTATTTGATTTGTTCCTCATTTATCAATTAAATAAATATTAGAATTAAATTAGTGGAGAAAATGCTGTAGAATTTTCTTGAAATTTCAGATAATAGTATTAACAGTAGAAGTAGTAGTAATAGTAGTAGTAGTCATAGCTAACACTTATTAGTCATTAGACTAATACAAACCAGGCACTGAGCTAAGTACTTTACAAATATCATTTCATTTGATCCTCAGCAATCCTGATGGAAAGGTGCTATTATTATTATTCCTATTTTATAGGTAAGGAAACTGAAGCAAATAGAGGTTAAGTTACTTCCTGAAAGACACTGAGCTAGTAATTTTCTGTGCCCAGTCAGAAGGGGTACTCTTAGTCAATATTTTAGAGGGCATTACCATGGGCCTTATCAGGTTGAATTTCTGAAGACCTGGAATCAAGTCCTTTCTCTGACTTATTTGGATGATAGGACTGTAGTCAAGTCACTTAACCTTTTAGTACCCCAGGCAACGCTCAGGGTTATAGATGAATTCACCACTAGAGTGAAATTACAGTTAGGAATTCTCCCTCTCTAAAAAGCAAACAAAAAGTAACAAAAAAAAAATCAGTTCCTAGATTTTTTCCTAATT
Organism: Notamacropus eugenii; assembly: GCF_028372415.1. Classification (NCBI taxonomy): domain Eukaryota; kingdom Metazoa; phylum Chordata; class Mammalia; order Diprotodontia; family Macropodidae; genus Notamacropus; species Notamacropus eugenii. The sequence goes on from NC_092877.1 coordinate 268,675,319, forward strand.
TTTCCTAATATTTTCTACTTTTTTCCAGTTTTTTCCTAATATTTTCTACTGACCCTTATCAGATTAACCTGTGTGATTGCATTTCTAATACAGTATAGAAACAGGGACTAGACCTATGATTTCATTAGTATTATTTCATTAGTATAGGGAATTCTCAGATGGGGAGATTGCCCCCATCATGGAGCTGGAATCTTTATTTTCTTATTTTCTTTTTTTTCATGTTTATTTACTGACTTTTAGTTTTCAACATTCATTTGCACAAAATTTTGAGTTCCAAATTTTCTCCTCATCTCTTCCCTCCCCCACCCCATAATGCCTTGCATTCTGATTACCCTTACCCTCATTATGCTCTCCTTTCCATCACATCCCTCCCTTCCCTTATCCCCTTCTTCTCTCTTTTCTTGTAGGGCAAGATAGATTTCTATACCCATTATCTATACTTCTTATTTCCCAGTTGTATGCAAAAACAATTCTCGACATTCATTCTTAATACTTTGAATTCCAACTTCTCTCCCTTCCTCCCTTCCCACCCAACCCAACTGAGAAGGTAGGCAATTCAACATAGGTTGTATATGTGTAGTTTTGCAAAAGACTTTCATAATAGCAAAGTTGTGTAAGACTAACTATATTTCACTCCATCCTAACTTGCCCCCCTATTTATTCTATTCTCTCTTTTGACCTTGTCCCTCCTCAAAAGTGCTTACTTCTGATTACTCCCTTCTCCCATTTTCCCTTCCTTCTATCATCCCCCTCACCCCACTTATCCCCTTCTCCCCTACCCTTCTGTAGTGCAAGATATACTTTCATACCAGTATGAGTGAGCATGTCATTTCCTCCTTAAGTCAAATGTGAAAAGAGTAAGCTTCCCTTTTTCCTTCCCACCTCCTCCCTTTTCTCCTCCACTGAAAAATATTTTCTTGCCTCCTTTGTGAGTAATAATTTGCCCCATTCTATTTCCCCCTTTTTCTCTAAATATATTCTTCTCTCACCTCTCAATTCTATTTTTTAGCTATCATCCCTTCTTATTCAACTCACCCTCTGCTCTCTGTCTCTCTCTCTGTCTCTGTCTCTCTCTCTGTCTCTGTCTCTCTCTCTCTCTGTCTCTCTGTCTCTCTCTGTCTCTCTGTCTCTCTCTCTCTCTCTACATATATATATATATATATATATATACACACACACACACACACACGTGTGTGTGTGTGTGTATGTGCATGTGTAAACCCTCCAACTACCCAAATACTGAGAAAAGTTTCAAGAGTTACAAATATTACCTTTCCATGTAGGAATTTAAACAGTTCAACTTTAGAAAGTCCTTTATAATTTCTGTTTCCTGTTTACCTTCTCATGTGTCTCTTGATTCTTGTGTTTGAAAGTCAAATTTTCTATTCAGTTCTGGTCTTTTCATCAAGAATGCTTGAAATTCTTCTATTTCACTGAATGACTGTTTTTCCCCTGAAGTATTATGTTCACTTTTGCTGAGTAGGTGATTCTTGGTTTTAATCCTAGTTCCTTTGACTTCTGGAATATCATATTCCAAGCCCTTTGATCCCTTAATGTAGAATCTGCCAGATCCTGTGTTACCCTGATTGTATTTCCACAATACCCGAATAATTTCTTTCTAGTTGCTTGCAATATTTTCTCCTTGACCAGGGAACTCTGGAATTTGGCTACAATATTCCTAGGAGTTTCTCTTTTTGGATCTCTTTCAGAAGGTGATCTGTGGATTCTTTCAATATTTATTTTGTCCCCTGATTCTAGAATATCAGGGCAGTTTTCCTTGATAATTTCATGAAAGATGATGTCTAGGCTCTTACTTTTGTCATGGTTTTCAGGTAGTCCCATAATTTTTAAATTGTCTCTCCTGAATGTATTTTCCAGGTCAGTTGTTTTTCCAATGAGATATTTCACATTATCTTCTATTTTTTTATTGTTTTGGTTTTGTTCGGTAATTTCCTGGTTTCCCATAAAGTCATTAGCTTCCATCTGCTCCATTTAATTTTTTAACGACTATTTTCTTCAGTGAGCTTTTGAACTTCCTTTTCCATTTGGCTAATTCTGCTTTTTAAAGCATTCTTCTTCTCATTTGCTTTTTGGACCTCTTTTTCCAATTGAGTTAGTCTATTTTTAAAAGTGTTATTTTCTTTAGCATTTTTTTGGGTTTCCTTTAGCAAGCTGTTGACTTGCTTTTCATGATTTTCTTGCATCACTCTCATTTTTCTTCCCAATTTTTCCTCCACCTCTCTTACTTGACTTTCAAAGTCTTTTTGAGCTCTTCCATGGCCTGAGACCATTGCATATTTATTTTCGAGGTTTTGAATGCTGAAGCCTTGACTTCCTCTGATATTAAGGTTTATTCTTCCGTATCTGAAATGATGGAAGAAAATGCCTGTTCACCAAGAAAGTAACCTTCTATAGTCTCATTTTTTCTCCCTTCTTTGGGCATTTTCCCATCCAGTTACTTGACTTTTGAGTCTTTTTTCAAGAAGAAGGCATACTCTGGGGACCTATAAGTTCTCTGTTCATCCAAGGTGGGCCAATCAAGGTAGAGGAGTTTACTCCTCTTCTGGCTTGCACACTGGTCTGCGAGCAACCAAAAGCTTTTCTGCCCAGAATATGCAATTGGAATTCCCTCACCACAAGCACCTCCTACTCCACCACACCAGAGTTCCTCCTCACCCCAAGGCTGCCACTCAGGGGTGAGATTCAGATCAGCTGCTCGATTCTCCCAGGGGCTCTAGGTTGAGGGTTCCAAAAATGGAAGCTGCCGCTGTAGTGCCTGCTGCCAGAGGTCCAAACCACTCTCTCCTCTCCTGGGTGAAGGAGCTCTCCCACTGACCTTTGAAGCTCACTGTGGCATTTGTGGGTTGAGCAGTCTGGGAACTGTTGCTAGTGGCTCCTTGAAGCCTGTTCTGGGTTCTATCTCTGTTGTTTCATGCTGTTCTACATGCCACATGCTGGGTTTGTCTGTGTGCTGCACCCTGGATGGATCTCGTGGGTCACATTTCAATATTAGGTTTTGGCATTTTTCTTTGGATTCAAATTCACAATTATGTCACTGCATATGAAAACATATTTATTTGACTTTCAGTCTTATTCAGTTCTTCATACAACTTGTTTTTACTGCCTTCTCATTTATTCACTTATATCCATAATGTTTTTGCTTATCATGAACACTGTAATGCAAAATGACCAAGAGTACATTGAAATAATATTTCTCTTGCCTTTGTGTATATAATAAAACCGATGCTGACAATGCTTTCATTTCTCTGTGATCCATTCATTATAAATAGAATACTAGATCTATAGTTGTAAAAGATTTAATTGACCATTTATTATGAGCCTCTCATTTTACAGATGTGGAAACTGAAACTGGATTTTTGCTTAGAGATTGGTCATTAGACAATGATTTCAAATTTAAAATAATATTCATATTCATATTTGTATATGTTGTAAAAAGTGATTCTTAAACATCTCTGCCCTTTTTTCTTCCACTTATCCACTTTTAGTGAAGAAATTAAGAAGGGATAAATAGAGAAGTATGGAAAATTTTGGATTATTATGAGTTTTAAGAATTTGCATGAATAGATAAATTATCATGTGGTCTGCCCTACTGTTAATGAGCTCTTTCTGCATAGAATGGTGCTCAGAAAGTACTTATTGTCATGACAATATCTGGAACCTTTTTACTCTTGTAAAACCTTTAAAAACTAATACTTTCTCAGACTTGTCTAAAATAATCCAGAGGTATAATTAAATCATAATGAGGTATGAAAACTGATGTACCTACTTTAAAAATGAATTTTTCTGCAATTGGAGAATGGCTGAACAAATTGCGGTATATGAATGTAATGGAACATTACTGTGCTATAAGAAATGATGAACAGGCAGACTTCAAAAAAACCTGGAAAGACTTATTTGAACTGATGCTGAATGAAGCAAGCAGAATCAGGAGCACATTATACATAGTAACAGCCACAATGTGCAAGAACTTTCAGATGGACTTAGCCCTTCTCAGTAATGCAAGGACCTAAAACATTTCCAAAGGACTCATGATGCAAAAGGTCATCCTCATCCACAGAAAGAACTATGGGATCAGAATGCAGAATGAAGCTGACTATTTTCTCTTTTGTTATGTTTTCTTTTGTCTTTCTCATGATTTTTCCCATTCATTCTAATTTTTGTATGCAACATGACTAATATGCAAATATGTTTAATAGGAATATCTGTGTAGAGGCTATATAAGAATGCATGCCTTCTTGGGGAGGGATGGGGAGAAAAATTGGAACTTATGGAAGAGAATATTGAAAACTAAAAACAATAAATTTGCAAAAATGAATTTGTAAAAATTGCATAAGTGACTTGTAAGTATTTTTTTCGTAACTGAAAGATAGCAACTAAATGAATATAACTCACAATGTAGTTATTTGAAATTATACATTGTTATAAAAATCACCAAAATATGAAATATATTAAAGATAGATTAGTAATAATGGTCATGTGGGATGTTCTCAATTCAAATCTGAGGAGATAATTGGAATTGAGTCTGGAAGGGAAAATTCAGAGAACTACACAGTAGAATGAAAAGTTGGAAGGCATGGAGAATTGTATTAGAAATAAATATTTTATTATGTACATAAAAGAAAGTCAGAACACTGATTGACTGACTCTCCCTGTCTCTTTCTGTCTCTCTGTCTCTATCTCTCTCTGTCTCTCCTTCCTCCATATCATAATAGGGACATAAGCTATTTTTATAGGAAAATAGTGAATAATCATTTACTGGTTAAAATATGCGAATTAGAAAATTATTGGTTAAAATATCTATACATCAGTAATTGGTGTTTAAATATGAGCACTGCTGTTAAGGCTTTCTGGAATACTTATAGCTTTTTCTGGGGGGAGGTATGTTTAAGTTGATAGTAAAGAGCAAGACATCTAATTCTAACAGTTGCAAGACTAGTTTCTCTGGAAATATTTACATACTAATAGATGCATGTATATACTATTGATATTTGCATGTTTGCATTTATGTATGTATATAGTATCCTCCAACCTTCCCAAGTTTTATCTCAATTTTTTCTTCTCAATAAATTCTACCTTCTAGTAAAATTGGTGCATCCGTTGAACACGTTCTGTGCTCTCGGTTCTCTTGATTTTGGTCATTCCATTTTCTATTCCTGAAATATCCTCCTCCACTTTGCTTGTTGAATTTCTACTATTTTTTTTCAAACACAAGTCACATTTTGCTATGATCTCCACTACTCCATAAGCTTGATTAGTAATGAAATTTGACTATATAATATGCAGAGTACCAGTTCATATTTTTGTTCATACGTAAAAATTGGATTGTACCTGCGATCTTAGCAATTTAAGGAAATTTCTGTTGAGGACAACCCCTTTAGCAATGCGGATTGGCACCTCCTCGAATTGTTGTCCAGAGTCTTAAAGAGTTGCCTAGAATAATAAAAAGTTAAGTGATTTATTCCAGGTCAAGGGGGTCACTATGTGTCAGAGGTGAGAACTTAAACACAGGTCTCCCTAAATCCAAGGCCAGCTCTCTAACCATTATGCCACACTGACTCAACTACACTTATTACGTGATATTGTTTATGTATCAATGCTCATCCTTCCTACTAAACTGTAAGCTTCATGACTCCTAAGTTACTACTATATACTACTTATATAATTATTTTATCTTCCCCATTTCCTCCTAATTGCTTTGTACGTAATTACTGCTTAATAAATGTTTTTAAATGAATGAATGAATGAATGATTACCTATAGATGTGACTTTCAGGATGATCATTTTGATTTCCATTTTATTTTATATTCATTGTTTTATCAGAAACCATCTATTAAGCATCTAATTGTTTCTTTCATGCTTGGATTCCTCTACAAAGAGAATTATAAAGGCTCCTCTGACCTCCATAATATTAGACAGATTTGATGCCATAAATATACATATAAAAAGCAAAGAGACAGGAGAATAGAAGCATTAGCTAATAAAGTAAAGGTCATGGATGCATATGTGGTATGGCTTTTTAAGGGTCAGAACTGAGGGCATGTGGATAATTGGAGTAGATGGAATAGCTTTGGGAGGTCACTGTACAAACTGACTTGGACCACTACAGTGATTAGCTTGCTTGTGACTGATCTGAGCAAATTACATGAAGATGTGGCTCTTATGGAGCCGATATTTGGGGATCAGAGTGGCAAAATCATTAGCTCTATTTCTTAGCTTTGTGCTATGAGGGATAAAACAACTTCTTATAGTTTATGCATTGAAAAAAGTTTTACTTTTCCCTCTTACACTGCCTATGCTCATACAACTACACATGAATGCTCACACACTTTTTAATTTTATTTTATTTACACAAATCTATTCTCTCATTCCCAACTCTCCCACTCTCATTTAAAGAAGGAAAAAAAAATCTTGTAACAAATGTGCATAGTCTAAATAAGATACTTCACACATTGGCCTTGTACAAAATTATATTTCTCATTCTGGACTCAGATTCCACTACCTCTCTTTCAAAGAGGTGGGTAACAAGCTTGATCATTGGTCCTCTGGGAGTATAGTAAGCCACTGTGTTAATGAGAGTTCATAAGTTTTTCAGTTATTTGTCTTTACAATCACTGAAAATTATTGAATTGCAAATGAAAGGAACTTTGAGATTCTACCTCATATTTATCAAATTGACAAAACTGATAAAAAATGTAAAAGTGGCAGGGGGGTTGTGGGAAAAGACATGCAATACACTATCAGTGGATTATTACTTCGTCTAGCCATCTGAAAAGGAATTTGGAATTGTATCACCATAATTACTAAATTGAAAGTATCAATGACCCAGTGATAAGGTGAGGTCTGTAACTCATTTTTTCCCATTTAATAGTATTTTTTTTCAAATTATATGGAAAGATATTGTTCAACATTCACTTTTATAAGATTTTGACTTTCAAATTTTTCTCTCTCCCTCTGTCCCCTCCCCATCCCTAAAACAGCAAACTCTCTGATATAGGTTATACATGTACAATCATATTAAACATACTTCCTCAATGAGCAAGTTGTGAAAGAAGAATAAGAACAAAAGGGAAAAACCACAAAAAGAGAAAAAACAAAAACAACCATTACACACCCTCCTTTTATTCTGTTGTCTTCTTTGATCTATCCCTCTACAAAACTGTTGGCTTCTGATCCCCCAATCTCCTGTGCCTTCTATTATCCCCCGTCTTATCCCCTTCCCACCTGCTTTCCTGTAGAGTAAGATACATTTCCATACCCAATTGAGTGTGCATGTTATTCTCTCCTGAAACCAAATCTGATGAAAGTAAGGCTCACTTATTTCCCTCTTACCTTCTGCTTCTTCCCCTCCATTGTAAAAGCTCTTTCTTACCTCTTTTATGTGAGATGATTTACTAAATTCTACTTTTCCTTTCTCTCAGTACATTTCTCTCAACACTTAATTTTATTTTTTAGATGTCATCCTTTCATATTCAGCTCACCCTGTGTCCTCTCCCTCCATCTGTCTCCTCCCTCCCTCTCTCTCTTTCTCTCTCTCTCTCTCTCTCTCTCTCTCTCTCTCTCTCTCTCTCTCTCTGTATATGTATATATAGATCTATCTGTTTGTCTGTCTATCTATTTATCTAATCTTCCATGACTACAGACTCCAACAGGAATCAGAGACTGAACTCTTACCTCTGCAAACAGCTCCTTCACTCACAATCTTTTATTGCTCTAGGGACTCTTTCCTACTTTCTTTGTTCCAGGCCTACTATAAACGTAGCATTTCTTTCAACAGCACATGGTAATTGCACATAGTAATTCTCACTACTGAGCTCTCTAGTGGCAGTTATAAGATTTTCAAGGAAAAAAAAAAAGATATACTTGAAGAATATTTAAAAGTTTTGTAGCATTGTATCAGGAAAATTGCCTAGGTAACGTTGGTAACAACTCCTACGTGCCATTTGATATCTGCTTTACTGCACTTAGTACCAAAGTAAACTGATACCACCATCGCTCCAGGACCTTTCATCTTACCTAAGGAGTATGTGTGTGTGTGTGTGTGTGTGTGTGTGTGTATAGATAGATAGATAAATAGATAGATAGATAGATAGATAGATAGATATAGATATAGATAGATTGATATGTATATAGATATATCTATCTATCTATCTATCTATCTATCTATCTATCTATCTATCTATCTATCTATTTATCTATCTATCTATGGAAGAAGGAACATTCATTGTTTTCTATGTGTCCAGTGCTAAGGGAGCAAACAGAAAAAAAAAATAAATTCTTCCCAATTTGTTCCTCCTATGGGCCACAGAAGCACATATACAGCAATCAGATTTCTGTAATAGTCTTAGGTGTTCTCCAATATGCAAATTAAATTTCATTAAAGACCTGGGGTTACAAAAGTTATGCAAATCAGCTCTGTTATTCAAAGCACTAATACCGTAATACCATGACATTTTATCCCAACACTGAAGAATTAAAGTGTGAAATAAACCCTCCTTCCCAAAGGGAAACATGTATTGGCCAGTGCTTGGGACATTTAAACGTGTTGTAGCTTCAAGAGTTTCTTTTCTCATTATCAATTCATAAAGTCAATGAAACAAAAAATGCTTACTGAGGCCATTTAAGTTGTGTCTATTTTTATGAGTGGAGTCATCATTCACTATTAAATTCAGAATGTACTGGGAAACTGTTCTGTGGTGCCATTTTTTCATTGATTCTGTATTTTGATTTTTAGGTTAGTTTTAACACCTATAAAATCACAGATAAGAAAATGCATTATTGCATTTATTGTCAAAATACTTGCCTCCTGTAGGGTGATTATTTTGATCAGCCTGAAGAATGAACTACACTCTGTTCCCATGAATTCCAGTAGAGATTTCTTATAGCATACATACAACATCATAATAATATATGCATATATTGCATTTTATAGAATGATATATATATATATATATATATATATATATATATATATATATATATACACACATACATTATAAACACACACACACAGACGTACAGCACCTTAGAGACTGAAGGCCAGCAGGTGTCCTACAATAACATTTTGGGGTAAACATCACCAGCTCTTCAAACACAAGCATTTCACATTTTCCTTAAGGAAGAAAAAAAATGACTCATAAATGACATAAAATTAGGTTTACTCTGGACATAGTATATTTTCTAATCATGTTTTGGAAAAAATGCACATGTGGGCATGCATATGTGGGTGTTTATATTGGTCTGTTTTAAAAATCTTTACCTGAAGATGTCTTTTGCTTATTCCCACATAATTCATGATGATTTGCTTGACTCCTGAAAAGTATTTAGCTAACTTCTACCAAAACCTTTTAATGTCATCGTTAAGTCTTTTTTCAGGCATGTCCAACTCTTCATGACCCCATTTGGGGTTTTCTTGGCAAAGATACTGGAGTGGTTTGCCATTTCCTTCTCCAGCTCATTTTGCAGATGATGAAACTAAGGCAAACAGTTGCCCATGGTCACACAACTAGTAAATGCCTGAGCCTGGATTTGAATTAAGGTCTTCCTGACTGCAGGGGCAACTCTTTTTTCTACTGTGCCACCTAGCTGCCCTCTTTTTGCATTAAGCATTTAAAAATTTCTACTCTTTTGAACATCAGCTTTATAATTACTTTGTTATTTGACTAGTGAGTTAATTTCTGAAGAATGACTACAAATAATATGCAATAAAATATTTTGTAGGCAATAGTAACTCTATTCTGTGCTTTTTAAAATCTCTAGACAAAAATATACTGCACACACATTAGGCCAAGAATAGACTCCTTAATTTTAGGGTTTTGTTTGTTTATTTGTTTGGGGTTTTTTGCAAAAAAACCATGTCACTACAAGCATAAGTGTTAAAATATTTTTTTTTACATTGGCCATTATATTGAGACCTTGGTATGTCATATTAATTAAAATTAGTAGAACCTTTGAGACATACATAACCTCAATTAAAATAAAATGTATGTATTTTAAAATTATAAATATAATCACTAAACCAATTATTCATTATTATATTTGTAGTTAGTAAATGGGAAATTATTTTTACTAGGCTCAGATTATTTTTATATACTAAAATTCTTATTAAAACAGAAAACCAAACCTTATGTCATAATGAAAGAAAAAACCTACAAAAATGTTTAATTCTGAACACTTTTATATACAATTTTTTTAAAAAAATATTGATGCTAAGGATATTAGAGGGACTTTTTATAACATACCTATGTTCACTCTCTTAATGATTTGTTTTAAGAACCAGTAAAGTTGAAAAGGGAATATGTTGAGAGAGAGACAGAGACAGAGACAGAGACAGAGAGAGACAGAGACAGAGAGAGACAGAGAGACAGAGACAGAGAGACAGAGACATTTAATTTTGAAAGTTTCTCCAAATAAGGGCAACGGTGTCAATATAGTTTGTATGAACCATAAGACTGTCAAGCCATAAAACTGAACCCCCCTCATAACCCTTGTCACCTCTCATTCATACCATTGAAATAGTTTCCATTCTCTTTATCTCCCCTTCCCAATCCTTTATATAGTTTCCAAGTTAAATTGCTAAAGGATCTAAACCCAAGACCTCATTCTCATAGGTTTTTAGTGGCTTCTTTTTGTTTTTGGGATAAAATGTGCATTCATTATCTTGTCATTCTAAACATTTGGTGCAACTGGATGATTGCTCAAGTCCTTTCCAGCTCTAAAATTTTATTTCTGCAATTACTCAGATTATCTTTTCATTTTGTACTTGTTTGCACCCAACTCATTCTGTCTCATGATTTGTGTATACATGATGTCATCACCTTCACCTAGTCGAATGTCTGACTCCATTCAAGATACAAATCAGCTGTTTCTCATCCACAAGGCTTTCCCTAGTTGACCCTAGTTACTGGCACTCTCCTTTAAAGCACTTTTTATTTATGTTCTATCTACTTACTTGCTTTATCTGTCCCACTTACCATTAAAATTTAAGCTCCTTGAGGGCAGGGATTGTTTTCACCTTTTATATTGTATCTCCAGGATTTAGCATCCTGTCTTGCAAATGTTTGTTACCTTTTCAAGTCATTAAAGTAGGTTATTCTAAATGTTATTAACTTTTTTTTCCTCTGAGAAAAATAGATATAAAAATTTAGTGACTTTCTGCCACAGTGGTAGAATATTGATTACCTAACACCCACTGCTCTACTTAATATCCTAAATTCCATTTACTTCATAAAGTATTTATGCTCCAAGCCAGGCACTGTCCTAATTCTATGAAAGATTTCAGAAATGGTGGGAAGCAAGAATATTAAGTGTGAGTATATAACTAAGTATACCGTGTAAGGTTACTCAGAATGAAAATGCTAAGACAGTTGAATAGTTATATGCGTTTATATTATATATTGCATTAACATTGTTACATATATCTGTAATTTATAAAATCATGTCTTTTTTCTCTTACTTTATTTTGTAGTTATTTTCCTTAAAAACAGATAAAGTCCCAGTGTCAGGCTTAGATAGATTTTGTCTCTCTAGATGTTCTTAAAGCTTTCAGGTTCAGTCTCGAAGTCAATCTAACAGAGTGGATAGAGCTCTGAATCTGCAGTCGAAGAAATCACGTTGAAATCCCAGCTTGTATACTATTCCTAGTGTGCAAGATAGGAGTCATAGTAGTACTTATATAAGAAGACCTGAGCTTACATCATGTCTATGATATTTGCTGTCTGTATAACCCTTGGGTGAGTCACAAGTCACAAGGTCTCAGCTTTTGTTTTTTTAATTTGTAAAATGACAGGGTTATTTGGAAAGATTTAAGAACTCTATTGATAAATTCACTGACCAACCATGATTCCAGATGTCCAGTGATGTGCTACACTACCTACCTTCTGATAGATTAAGTATGCAGAATGCGACAATTTGGTTTGCCTGACTATGCGCATTTGTTCTAAAGATTTTCTTATTTATTTCTTTTGTTTTTCCTAATCACCTAGACTAGAAATATTAGATTCATGCTTGGTTTTTCCCTCTTCTTCTCTCTTGACATCTAGTCACCCATTTCCTTTCAAAAGGTCTTTCCATGTTTTCCCTCAGCCAATGTCATAACACAGAGCCCATTACTAAGGCTAACAGTTATGACAAAAAAAAGAGAGGAAGTGGTTAACAATAATTTTTAAAATATTCTTCTCAGGTGTTTCTGTGCTTGATTATATTCAGTAATTGCTTAAAGATTCTTAGCTGATAACTAGCACTGAAACCTCATCAACCTAGTGCTAACTGATAATTACTCACACCTGAGCAGATTGCTGGGGCCTAGCAGAGAGCTGGGAAAAAGAAGTGGATAGAACACTTGAAAATGGCTCTCCTAGCCACAATATTGGAGGACTGTTTCTGATAGACTTAGCCCTCACAGCAATGCAAGGACCTAAAATATTTCCAAAGGCCTCATGATGCAAAATGCTATCCACATCCAGAGAAATAACTATAAAGTCTGAATGCAGAATGAAGCAGAATATTTTCTCTTTTGTTATGCTTTGTTTTGGTTTTCTCATGCTTTCTCCCATTCATTTTAATTCTATGCAACATGACTAATGTGATAATGTGTTTAATAAGAATGCATGTGTAGAACCCATAGAAGATTGCATGCCATCTTGAGAAGGAGGAGGGGAGGGAGAAGGAGAAAATTCAAAACATATGAAAGTGATTATTGAAGACAGAAAACAAATAAATTAATTTTAAAAATAGAATCGCACCAAAATAAATAAATAAATAAATGAAATGCCTCTTCTAAGAGACTCTATCTATGTTGGGAGTACCCAGATTAGCAAAATTAAATGGAAAGGAGTGACTGGTTTGTCACACAGAAAGTGCTTAAAATACTTGCTTAATTGATCAGAAAGTCTAATAAGACTATCTCCTTCTCTGTCTTTTCTATCTCCTTCTTAGCTCATGCAGACACTAGAAATAATAGTCTTCTACTTCCATATTTTTCCTACAGTCCTTCCCTCAAACTTCAACTAAATCAACCATTCGAAGAAATATTTTGACCTGTTGTAGCACCAACACGACCTTCTCATTGCCTATGGAAGTCATGAATATCCCAGCACAATTCTGAACTGCAAAATGCAACACACTCTCCACATGGAAGACAGAACAAAAACATGTATGCAGATATCATAAAGCCAAATCCATCATAATCTATACACAATAACAATGCAGAGGACAGCATCATCCCCAAGCCTTCCCCTTGCTAGACTTTTCACAAATCAGCTCCATTAAGCAAATCACAAGCAGGCTCCCTTAAACAAAATCACAAACAAGCTCTTTCACTCACTCTAGCCAATTGCCTATTTGCCTGCATCCTACTTAAATCTGACTACTCTCATGACTAACTTCCTCTCAGCCCTGTTCCAGCTCTTCTTCTTCCTGTTTCACCCTTCCTACTCCACCCTTTTAGCAAACTCCTCCCACCACAGGTTTCCTGTGATTCAAACTCATGTAATTTAGGCTTATATATGACTTAAGCAGGTCACATGGGGCCTACTAATGAATGGGAAAGATCTTCCCATTTAAATTACCATTACATATGGCCCCAAGATCTTTCATATTCATTACATATGTTGATGGGGCATCTGGTATCAACAGAACTGTAACAGGGATAACAGAAAATAATCATATAAATAAATATCTTAGGCAACTGATGTCAACGAAACTCCACAGCAATACAACAGGGATCACACAAAATGAGCACATAAAACAATAGCTTGGGGTGAGAGATAGATTCCCCCCTCAAAAGAATAGGAATCAAAATCTTGTGGTAAGGGGTGAAGGTCCTTTCTTCCATAGCCACTTCCTGCTGAGATTAGATGTAGAGCTGTCTGCCCCAAGAGCAACCATTCAAGAGGTCAGTTCTATAACTGGCATCCAGAACTTGATTGACACCAGATCCAGTGGTGACATGGCACATCAGATGGGGGTGGTATCTGGCTTAAGCAATCAGGCATCTGCAGGTGGAGGGTACTAAACCTGCAGAAAACAAATCTGACACACAAGGGGAAGGGACAAAAGCTAAAAAGAAACAAGGAGACAATAACCAGAAGCAAGGAAGATATAGGGTCAGTCATGCTTGTGGAGTCCGTGAACCCACTATCATAGCCTCATTGACTATTGTTTATTGTTTTCCAATTTGCAGTTTTGGGGTCATCATTCTGGCCAAAGGCATATTTTTTTAAATCTAATATGGGGCCCCTGACAATCTCCCATTCTCCCTACAGGTGTGAAGAACTTGGATACAATGTTTCAGCTCTGTAGGGGCAGTTTTTATTTCCCTGCTAAGTCTACTATCAAGCCCCTTTTCTCGATACATTTTGTTCATTAGTTGGAATGCCATCTAGTCTTCCGAAAATCTACCTCTGCTCCCAATAGAGCAGTTAACAATTCTTTTCTTGTCAATCTATTCTGACTTTGCATCTGCTGGTCATTTACTCTTCTCTCTCAAGGAAATCTAGCTTTCTCACTGATTCTCACCATCCATGGTACCAATGTTTCTCCCTTCTTTGGGTGAACCAACTCAAAAATACCTGTGACGTCCTGCTGAGAAGAATCCTCAGTTACACTCCCCCAAACTTTGTGGGCACCCCTGATTCTCTTTTTGTGCTTCTGCCTAAGAAGCCGCCCACAAATCCTTTCTCTTGTTACTTTTTTGCTTCTTTCTGGGAGCAAAATAACAAAAGTTTTTCTTCTGTCACCTGAGACTTTCTAGTTTGCTCTTCTAAAGGAGAGTTTGAATGCTGCAGTACAAAAAGCTTCTCATGCAAGCCAGTGAACTTCCTTTCCATCCAAGTTTTTTGTGCCAGTAACTTGTCTGTACTTTTACAGTTAATTTGATAGCTTGTTAACAATGCCCATCCTCTTCTATATATCTCTGCAATTTATTTTCCTTGTTCGACTGGTAATTCTTACAGACATCTTTCTAAAATCTCTAAGTTCTCCCTTCGGTAGCTTGGGTTCCCACTTGGTTCCCATGAAGCCCTGTGCCCTTAGCCTAATCTCTCACTAGGGAGGAAGAAAGGCAAATCCTACCAATCTGGGACATCCGTTTCTCTCTCTAAAGTCTTTCTGCCTCCAAATAGAGGTCTGATATTTTGAAATCCCTCCTCATCACCTTTTCTAGTGTCAATGTGATATTCCCAGTGCCTATGGTAGCCATGAATATCCCAGCACAATTCTGAAATGCAAAATACAACAGACTCTCCACATGAAAGATAGAATGAAAACATTTATTCAGATACCAGAAAGCCAAATCCATCATAATCTATACATAATAACAATGCAGAGAACAACACCATCTCCAAGCCTTCTTCCTGCTAAGCTTCCCACAAACTGGCTCCATTAAACAAATCACAAGCTGACTCCCTTAAACAAAATCACAAACAAGCCCTTTCACTCATACTAGCCAGCAGCCTGCATCGTTCCTAGCTCTGACAGCTCTCATGACTCACTTCCTCTCAGCTCTGCTCTAGCTCTGCCTTTTGCTGTTCCACCCTTCCTGCTCCAACCCTTCAGTAATCTCCTTCCACCACAGATTTCATGTGACTCAAACTCTTGTAACTTAGGCTTGCATGTGACTTAAGCAGGCCACATGGGCCTACTAATGAATGGGAAAGATCTTCTGTTTAAATTACGATTACACCTGTGTCCTCCTGCTCAAAAAAAGAAAAAAAAAGGTTCCCAACTAATTACTAAATAAATCCAGAACTTCCTTAGAACATCAGGCTATGCAAATCTTGACCCAGCCAATTTTTGTAGCCTTGTCTCCCATTATTGCCCCATGAGAAGCCTTTTTTCAAGATAAACTGTTGGTTTCTCATCACCCAGAGTACAGCACATGTTGTCTGTAAGTTTTTGTTCCTTCTCTCCTACTGGAATTCCCTCCTACATCTTCTCCACTAATCCAAATGCTTCAGAGATGTGATACTGTGGGTAGCAGTAGGGCAGCAGGACTAGGGGAGAGCTCCAGAATGAAAAAGAGAATCGATAGAACATGGGCTTAAAGAAACAGGTTGAAAAAATGTAGACAAACACACATATACATGTACACACATACACACACATACATATGCATATACATGAATGTGTGTATATATATGTGTGTATGTGTGTGTATACATGTTATATATAATGACAGTTTATAAGGTGAGAATTTCAAAGTCAATTTGAAAAATCAATCAACATGAAGTCAACATGAGTAGATGAAATGAAAGGTAAATTATCAGCAATTTGATTTTTAAAACATATATTAATCATCTTCAATGTATAGAGACCTCTGTTATACAAGGAGATACAATGCTTGATTGGATGTAATGCCTTAACCTCATGCTACTATCTAAGACTATTGCAAATTACCTCTCTAGTACTTGTGACTTTTTGATCCAGTGACTTTATTTTTCAACATTTGTCAGTGCCACAAGTCCATTTCCTATGGCAGGGTAGCCTGTTGTCTAACTATTTTATCTTCTAACTGGGTATGACCACAGTCCAAATCTTTAGCAGTTCAGTTTCCCTGCCACCTTGACTGGTGAGAGGGTGAGATGGGGGCAGAAAGTCTTCCTACTGGGAAGCATCATTGAATTGATTCTTTGGATTGCTTATAGTTTTGTAGCATCAGTTCAACAGCTCCCTTGATTGCCATAGGTAACCAAGATTTGATTCTCATGGTGACTCATAGGAGAAAACAAGTATTTTCCCAGAGATATCAATGTTATCCAAAAATATTTCTATTTTAATGGTCAAGGGGTTATCCATTATTTATTTTCTATTTTAATCGAAAAAGGTTCTTGCTCTTGGAGTTTGGCATATTTAAGGAAAACAACCAGGGGTTGATGTGACCAGTTAGTATCATGACTATAATTACTGTGAATTATTGTGCTTAGAGAAGTGTTTTTATAATCAGAGGTCCATACTTGCCTGAAGTCTTGGGAAACCCCAGCATGCCAGAAAGTTTCATTCAGAGTACAAAAGGAAAAGCATGCTGACAGGTTCACATAACAGTCATATTTATAATCAATTCCTAATTACCTAGCCATAGGTCTCAGCACTTCTCCACTGATCCTAAGTTTTACTACTGACATGATGTCTGCAATGTCTGATGCTGATCTACAAATTGCAGGGTGTGGGATAAGGGAAGTACCACTGTTGGGATTTGAACGATGTTATTCCCTTCTCTTAATAACTGCCCCACTCCTCCTTGATGCCTGTAATTTACACATTAGTCACTCCTTTGGGTTAAGACTTTGGAAATCCCTATTGGAATGCTGTTGTGCCATTTGAAAGGGGATGAAACACCATTATTTGTGAAGACACGGGCAATAATTATTTCATCAGATTTCTAGTTAGTTACTTCATTTACTTAGGTTTTAATGAAATTGAGCAAAAGTCAGGCGAATTATCATGAGTCAAAACACTCAGAGGGCATCTAGTCCAATCTGACCAAAAATTTACTCTATAACACAAAGAAAAGAAGTCATTCTGAGTCATCTTGAAGACTTCCGATAAATCTTGTCAGCTAAAGGATACTTTACTTACTATTCTATTTTTGGATAGCTCTATTTTATCAGAAAGTTTGTCCTTACTTCAAGCTTAATTCTGGATATTTATGACTTTTCCCTACGATTTCCATTCTGACTTTTGGAAACAAGCAAAATAAATTTAATGTTTTCTCTGAAGCAGAAACTCAAATATTTGAATTTTTAAAGATTTTTCCTTTAAGCTGGTTGAATACCATAAGACATGCATATAATATGTTTTCAGATTCTTTCACCATTATCATCCTTTTCTGGATATATTCATTTCTCCATGGCCAACTGTGGCATCTGGAAAGCATCTCAGCACTCATCGTATGAATAAATCAAAGCAAAACAACTATTTTGTCCCTTCTGTTGAGTACCCTGACTCTCAATGCAGCCTTGGATAGCATTAATGTTTTAGATTCTTTTTAACTTGACACAGTGAATTGAAAGACCCTAAGAACCACAGGAACAATATATTGTCTAACAATGCATCTAGTACTAGGGATTTTGAGTTCTTTGTCCATTGTTAATTAGTTGTCACCTTCTTTTATGGTCATATGTGTTTTTCAATGACATTCTTTAGATCATATCCTTAGAAGTCTTTGTAATATGTCATAGTCTACTACAGCCTATATAGACCCCCACACCTCTCCATTGTAAAATGTTCATCATTATCACACATCATCCACAGTCTGAAGATTTCTCAAATTCATACTATACAGAAGCAAATGAATCTAGTGGGCTAGCATTCCATAAACAGAAATACCCCATCTACTGAGATAAAAATTCATTATTTGATTTAAAAAAAAAAACCTGCTGGGAAAATTGGACAACAGTATTAAAGAAATCATATTTAAATCAATAAATACCTCACAACAGAAATCCAGATAAACTCTAAGTATATTTGTGATATAGATTTAAAAATTACAGCATAAATAAATTAACATAAACGTACCTATCTATGAAGAAAAGTGCATTAACAAACAAGCTTGCGTATCTGCCAAACTATATGTTATGGAGTAGAAATTTGGTGGAGAAAAATATAAAATGAGTTATTCTTAAATTCATTCCATCTATATCTAATAGGCTACATAGATATAATAGTTACTCCTGGTTACAAAAGAGTCTCTCTCTCTCTCTCTCTCTCTCTCTCTCTCTCTCTCTCTCACTGACATAGAAATCCTTAGCCCTTTTGAAAACAATGTATTTACCTAAAGGCGAAATTCTAATGAACTTCTAAACTGATTAAATGAGAGAAATTAGTAGAATATAAATATTTGTAATTTCTGGTAAAGAAAACATAGGTTTCTTTGTCGTTATAGTTCTCTGATGAAATAGAGGTAGACTTACACATTTGTTTTATAGAATGGAATATATTGCATTTTGCAATAGTAATATGCCCTTGGTCCAGAAATTATCTTATATTGAAAATCAAAAATGTTGTCCCTGCTCTTTTCTCTTCCTCTGTGGGTGGTGGTGGGGAAATCAAACGTCATATTGATTGTAGTAGAGTCATAAAAGCTAAAGATCATGTAACAGATGCTACCTTCTAAGTCTTTCACATAATTTTATTTGACATCCAGTTGTATAAAATCTATTTGATGATAAAAGGGGAAGCAGAGTGGGAGTTAAAGAATATCAGCTCATAGACAAGAGGTGTTACAGTAAATATTAAGTATGTCATATCACATGGAATATAATGTGTTTTTCTGTAGTTATAAAATCATCAAAAACAATGATGGACATGTGTTGGAAACTCTAATATACACTTCACCCCTAGTGCAACAAAATCCTATTGCTTTAGGGAAATGTGCTCCTGGGGTGATGAAAGCAGAGTCATTTGAAAACAAAATAAAACCACAAATCTGATAAGAGAATGCATTTCTGCTAGTAGCTAAAAGAGTTCTCATAGTTTAAAATGTCATGAGAGCCCCTCAGTGGAATTTCAGCTCTCTAATTCACAGTGGCTTGCTTTTTTATTTTATATAGGAATCTACTGAGATTTTTCCAGTGGCCATACCCCATGAATGCCTATTGCTTCATAAATTAGATATTTTTTTTTTGTCTCTTAAAAGCCTGAGGTAACTTGTTCAGAGAATCTGTAGTAAATTGAGTATTTTTGAAAAACACTTCTCCCTTCCACTCCATTTCATAGGGAGAATACATTGAAACTCAATTAGATGTAGACAGCAGAGGGCCAATTCTTTCATTGTTTTAATTAAATGGGAAAAATGACTAGAGGAAATGTGCTAATTTGTTTAGGATTTACTTTGATACATGAAAAAAGTTGAACATGATTAGTTTAAATCGTATTTTGTAGGAGAAAAAGGTTCATCTTTTCTTTTGGAACTAGGATATCCCCATTTAAAGCACCAACTTATAGCAGATTAAACAAATGATAATATAGTCACTCTTCTTTTTAAAATTCAATTCAATAAGCATATAATAAGGTCCTACCATATTCAAGGGAAAGTATCTGACACTGAGGATGCAAAGGCAAAAAGACAAAAAATTGACATGATGTCCTCATGTAGAACTGGCATTTAAGTTGTATATTGAAGGGAATTAGAGATTCCAAGATGCAGAGGTTGGAAGTGAGAGAATCCCAAACATGGGGCGGTGGGCTTGGGGGAGGGGAAAATGAATATCTGTTGTGTACAGGAAACTGCAAGTAGGTCGATGTGGCCAGAAGATAGTTCTTGAGGAATAGCAAATGTAAAATTACTCTGAAACAGTAGGTTGGACCCAGAATGTAAAGAGGATTTAAATGCCAAAGAAAGGAGTTTACATTTTATTGTGCAGCCACTGGAATACCACTTATATGTTGAATGACATAAAACCTGCACTTTGGCAATATCAACTTAGTACTTATGGATGATGATTTGGAGAGGGAAGAAACTAAATGTATAGAAACTAATCAGGAGACTATTGTTATAATCCTAGTGAGAGATAAAGAAGGTAGTGGTCATGTGATTAAAGAAAGGGGTATAGATATTAGAGACTTTATGGAGGCATAATCAACAAGATTTGACAATTGCTTATTTATGGTACAGAGAATATTAATCACAGAAAGAAAACAGTTGAAGATGATGTCACTGTTGCAAAGCTGAGTGGCCAGAAGGATGATGGTACCCTTGACAAAAATTGAAATGTTAGTTGTAGGGAGAAACTGATTTCAGGGAGAAAGATAATGAATTCTCTTTTGTTTAGGTTGAGTCTGAGATATTGAAAACATCCAACAAGGGCAAGCTCTATAGATCTTGAAGTCATCTGAGAATAATGTTTTTCTGTATTTTCAATGACACTGTTAAAGAGGAAATGAATGATCCATGAAACCACTGAAGTGTGCACTGCAGCTATATTCAAAATCAATATGGAATTCATTTGATCCATTTTCTAATGGTAGTTGATGTGAATAGTAAAGTTGATGGAAATTAATGTATTTGTTGTAATAGACTTTATTCTATGTATATATACAGACATCAGCCAAACTAAGGGTTAGATCATTTTCTAGAAGTATATATTTCATGTTGGAAATGTAGGTCTACAGGTAGCATCTAAATTATGTATGGTCTGTGTTCCAAAAATTCAGTTTTATTGTTTGGGATTTAGAATGGATTTTTTTTTCCATAGAAACTCAATGGCATTTAGGCTGTGGTACTTACCTATATCAATCATAAAAACCTATAAAATCCATAACTTATTGGAAGAATACTGCAGTTGGTACTATCTCAATTTCATCTAACTACAATATATACTATTAAATTAATAAAACAAAAAATATATTCTGAGTTCCAGATCTGAAAACTAGGTCTTCACCTTGGTATTGAAATAGTTAGCCTTATAGTAGTATTAGAAGCAGGAGAATGAGTAGCTGGTCCAAAAACTAGATACAATGCCCTGGAAAGATACTTTCAAAATGCCTATTTCTGGTTATTAGTTATAAGGTAAGTAGGCAGAGAATTTAGAGAAGGCACTGATGTAGGGCAATTATTCTTTGAGTATTTTGAATTGGGGAAGAAATGGTTAAGGCTTCCTGAATTAGACTACATACAATGCACATCTGTTATCGCAGGTCATTTGTGAGTTATGTGTTTGCATTTTGAGACTACGTATATTGTGTTTTTGAAAAAAGACTAACAGGAAGAAATTACATACGAAAAACAGGTAGTGTAGAAGAAAAAGAAACCATTTAATTCTTAGAACATGTATATATGTGTGTGTCTACATATATATGCATAAATGTATACATATACATAATTGTATTATTTTAAAACTGAATTCCATTTTTAGAAAAAGAAACCATTTAATACCCTTTCAGAATGTACATATGCATATGTATATATTCATTGTTATTAACATAGTTATATAATGTTTACATATATATACATATAATGCTGAAAGAGTTGTGGTTTCTTTTTTTATATGTGGAATTAGGTTCTCAAATAATACAATATTTGCTGAAAGTTAATAAAGGGATCCCATCTAAAAGATACACACATACACATACACACGAACACATACACACACATATATGTGTCCCAAATAAATTAAATATATTGGAATCATGTTATTCTAAAGCTGACACATGGACGCTCACATAAAATTGTCAAATATGAACTAATGTATAAATAAGCGAAGAGATTCTTTAACAGTAATTGTAGGAGAAGCCAAGATGACAGAGCAAAAGCAGGGACTCATTTGAGCTCCCCCCCCAAACCCATCAAAATACCTGTAAAAAAATTAAACAAATCCTAGAGCAGCAGAACCCACAAAAAGAAAGAGTGAAACCAATTTCTAACGCAAGACAACCTGAATAGTCATCAGGGAAAGTGTGTTGTTCCAGACTAGGAGAGGAGTACAATCCAGTGTGGGTCTCTCAGCCCAGCCTGGGCCCACCAGCACACACAGAGCAGGCCACAGGGGACAGAATCACTGGTCACTGTGGTACTCTCCAGACTTCTCAACCCACAAACACCAAGCACAATTTCGAAAGTCAATGAGAAAGATCTGTCAGACCTGGGTGAGAGAGAAGCACAGACCAGCCCCATCCCCAGTGTGGTGGCAGCACAGCTGTGGTAGCAGTGGTAGTGGCAACAGCTGCTTCAGAGCTCTCAGCCCACAGACAGTAAGGGGATCAAAAATTGATCAGAAGGAGAATACAGGGATCATTTTGCTGGTACAGAGGTAGGATTTTGTTGCTTTGCCCATACTCAGATCTAGGTGACAGTCTTGGGGTGAGAAGGGGCACTGGCCCAGCAGAGCTTGTGGCAGTAGTAGTAGGGAAAACTCCTTACAGTACAAGGGTAGAAAAGAGTGCTTGTGGTCACTTAGTGTCAAGAGCGCAGGTGAGGAAAGGAGTGAACACCTCTCCTTAGATCATACCACCTTGGAAGAACTGAAAAATTACAGATCCCTAGAAGTATCTTTGAAAATAGCTGCACAAAACTTCTGAAGTTTGGGACAGTTCACCCTCCATACTAAAACCAGAGCCCTACCTGAGCAATAGCTAAAAATTCAAGTAATTGGCTGGGAAAATGAGCAGACAGTGGGAGGAAGGGGAAAGCAATTCAGACAGTAGAATCTTACTTTGATGACAAGGAAAACAAAACATGCAATCAGAAGATGACAACAAAGTCAAAGTTCCTACATCAGAAGCCTCCAATAAAAATATGACGATCTCAAGCCATGGAAGAGTTCAAAAAAGATTTTGAAAATTAAGTAAGAGAGGTGGAGGAAAAGTTGGCAAAGAAAAATGAGAGTAATGTAAGAAAATCATAAAAAAAACAAGACAACAGTTTGCTAAAGGAAATCCAAAAAATGCTGAAGAAAATAAAAACTTAAAAATAGACTAGACCAAATAGTAAAAGAGGTCCAAAAAGCCAATGAGGAGAATTCCTTAACAAACAAAATTGTCCAAATGGAAAAGGAGGTCCAAAAGCTCACTAAAGAAAATAATTATAATAGAGCAAATGGAAGCTATTGATTTTATGAAAAATCAGAAATTATAAAACAAAACCAAAAGAATTGAAAAAATAGGAGACAATGGGAAAGATCTCACTGGAGGAAAAAAACAAAAAACAACTCACGTAGAAAATAGATCAAGGAGAAATAATTAAAAAATTTTTGGACTATTGTGTCCATGATCAAAAAAAGAGCCTAGAAATCATCTTTCAAGAAATTATCTAAAGAAACTTCCCTGATTTTCTAGAATTAGTGGGTAAAATAGAAATTGAAAGAATTCACTGATTACCTCCTGAAAGATATTCCAAAATGAAAACTGCTAGGAATATTATAGCCAAATTCCAGAGTTCCTTGGCCAAGGAAAACTTATTTCAAGCACTCATAAAGCAACAATTCAAATATTGTGGAAGCACAATCAGATAACAAAATTTTACCAGCTTCTACCTTAAGGGATCAGAGGGCTGGAATATGATATTCTGGAGGTCCTAGGAGCTAGAACTAAAACCAAGAATCACCTACCCAGTAAAAGTGAGTGTAATCCTTGAGGGGAAAAAAATTGATATTTGAGGACATAGTGGAGTTTAATGCATTCCTCAGAACTCACAACTACACAGAAAAATAACTTTCAAATACATGACTCACAAGAAGTATGAAAAGATAAAGAGGAAATAGAAATCATAAAAGATGTACTAAAGTTGAGCTGTGTACATTCCTGCATGGAAAGATGATATTTGTAACTCATGAGACTTTTCTCATTATTATATATTATATATTGTATTATCTATCATATAATACTATATATTATATATTTATATATATATGTACATGTGTGTATATGTGCATATACATACATACACATATGTATATACAGAGAGAAACAGAAAGACCCAGACAGAGACCAAGAGACAGAGAACACAGGATGAGATGATTCTGAGGGGATGATATCTAAAAAATAAAGTTCAGGAGTGAGAGAAGAATATATTGGGAGAAAGAAAAAATGAGATGTAGAATGGGGTAAATTATCTCACATAAAAGAGGTAAGAAAATGCTTTTATAGTGGAAGGAAAGAGGGGCAAGGTGAGAGGGAATGAGTGAACCTTACTCTCATTAGATTTGGCTTAAGGAGGGAATAAAATACAAACTTAATTAGGCATGGAAATCTATCTTACCCCAAAGGAAAGTAGAGGGGAATGGTCTAAGGGGAGATTTTAATAAGAGAAGGGGAGGAAAAATTGAGGGAGGAGGTAATCAGAAGAAAACATTTTTGAGGAAGGACAGGGCAAAAGGTAAGAATGGAATAAATGGGGGGCAGGATAGAATGAAGTGAAATATAGTTAGTTGTTCACAATATGACTATTATGGAAGTGTTTTGCATGACTATATGTGTATAACCTATATCAATTTTCTTGTCTTCTCAATAAGGCTGGGAGGAGACTTTGGAATTCAGAGTTTAAAAACAAATGTTAAAAATTGTTTTTACATGCAACTGGGAAATAAAATACACAGGCAATGGGTTACAGAAATCTAACTTACCTTACAGGAAAATAGAACGGAAAGGGGATAAGAGAAAGGTGGGCGGGTGATAGAAGGGAGGGCAGATTTGGTTAAGGTGTAGTCAGAATTCATACCATCATGGGAGGGGGAAGGGGAGAGATGGAGAGTCAATTTGGAGAAAATTCATAATCTTGTGGAAATGAATATTGAAAATTAAAATAAATAAATAAACTGAAATTTGAAAAAAAAAGGAATAATTATATATCTAGAGCATAAGATGAACAGGTTAATAACCACAAAACCGATGTGATCTTTAGATAGAAAGTTCAAATAAATCTCCTAATATTTTTGGAATATATAATATTTGGGATTTTTCTAGATATTAGAAACATTGGAAAACAAGTTTCAATGAGAGCTTAGCATCAGATCTTAATAATAAGTAAATATATTTTGAGAATAATATGTTTGCACATAGTTGGCGTTTAACAATTGCTTATTGAATGAGCACTAAAACTAACCAATGCAAAGGAAGGAGTGGCAACTCTCTTTTGCAAATTTCCAATTGATACTATAGACAAATATGTTAAAGGAATCATACTAATTGAAGTTTAATTTTGGCATGAGAGGCTTCCTCTCAAAAAACAGATGATCTAAGATTGAAAAATAACTATAAATAATTATTGGTGGCTAGTTTTTTCCTGTGCCTTTGTAAATAAAAGTGAGTCATCTGGTGATAGTACCAACAGCAAGGAAGTATGTCAAAACTTATCATAGACCACTGACCTGCTGTAATTTTGCTTTTGAAAGCCACCTTCTGTCTGCCTATGCTTCTATCCAAAGTCTTCCAATATCTCTTGACTAGTGAAAAGGGAGTCCTGTCATGAAACATTGAATTGGAAGAAGGTATTTATAATTCATAGCACAAGAGAACAAGGAGCAAATCTGCGACTCCAGCAGGTAGTGTCTTTTAGGTTGTTTGACTCTAGCAACACCTTTTTGCTTGAGTAGCCCAGAGTAATATCAATAATTTGAATAACCTCAGTGTGTTAATGTAACAAGCTTCTTAGGAAAAATGAGAATCTTAATTTAGTGATTGGATGGTGTTAGGGATGGAAACTCCTATTACATAAGTTTAAGAAACTCCTGAGTTAGGCAACTTCATCTATCAAGGCAGATTGGTACTTCGTTTACAACATATATTCTTAGAGAGCTACCTACCGCCTTGAGAAATTAAGTGACATGCTCTGGGTTACATAATAAATATGTTTCTGAAGTGAGACTTGAACCCAGGACTTCTTGGTCTTAGGTCTACCATCCTACTATGTCATGCTGGTACCTAAAATACCATCTTATCTATATCTATCTATAAATAGATAGATAGATATAGATATTGCTCTATCCAGAATTTCTATATAATTTCTATATTATAAGCAAAATCATTATGCCTACCCTGTGGTTACAACCCTATTTGCATAGTGAGTGCTAAACTAAGACATCAGCTCCATTGGTATTCTGTCTTTCAGTAATGACCATATGCTCAGCTATAACCATGTGCTCAGCAAAGCTATAAGAGTAGGTATAGTACCATTCGGTTGGTCATGTGTCTATTCTATATCACTTCCTAAGGGCATGTCATTTCTGTAGTAGGAACAATGCTTCCAGATTCTCAATTGTTTAAGAACATATTTATAAGATATTAAATACTTTACTACTTTTCTACAAGTAAAAATTTTCATATATTTCTATATTTCCTAGGTGCTGTGGATTCATCAATATAAATACCGCTCCCCCTACTGACGTATCACAATCCCTCTATGCCTCAATAGGTAGCCTTCATGACTTACAGTGCCCAGAGAGGGGGAAATTATTTTTTTTTAATTAAAAAACATCTGTTTTTTTAGGGATGAGACTTTTCAACATCACTATATCCTTCAATCATGTATCATTGGGACCCTGTGAAATGTCTTTTTAGGTTGATATAACCTGTAATAACTTGTGGCCCACTGGAATTTCTTGTGTTACCCTAGTGTCACTACAGCATCAAGAAAATGCATCAAAGTAGAACCTTAGGGAACACTTGAATTATATACTTTGAATACACGCAAAAGCTGTGCTTTTATCAGTTGGGGGACCACTCTTTATTGGAACCCACTCAACCAAAGCGATCACTAACCATTTATCATATAGCAAATCAGTATTTGGGAGTGCCCAAAGCCTACAGAGGTTACCTGATTTGTCCGGGGTCAAACAGTTGGTGTATATCAGGCTGGATTTGAATGCATCTTTCTGAATCCATGACTAGTACTCTATCCATTAAATATAACTGTCTCATTCTGATTTAAATTAAAAAAAAAACAAACTATTTATGTGGGTCTCTCAACCCGTAATTTCTTCTTTCTCATGCTTGCTTGAAATATTTATTGAGTCAGTCTTTGTAATGCAGAGGCATTGGTCCTCCATTGCCCAGTTAACAACATATGAGCTCATTAGCCTGATATTTAAAGCCCTCCACCCTGCCTTTCTATCTTCATTTTATTCTGCTCCTTTCCACACACTACATATTCTAAGTAGAATGTCAGCTTCCTAACCCCATCTTGCATTCCTTCACCTCTGGCATTTTCTCATGCAGTTATCCACATGCTTCTAAAACTAGCTTTTTAAAATTCCTTCAGAATTCAAGTCTGGTTTCAGAACCTCCATTAAATCTTTACTGATTTCCCCAGCTAAAACAATTTCTAAACCCCAATGTATTTTTAGACCACATGACATGAATCTTGGTTCTTGCTCTTGTATTATCTGAATTCATGTTTCCCCCTCCCCTAGGAGACTGTAAACACCTTGAGGGAAGGAAAAACATTAGGTTTCATCTTTATATCCCTAGTTCCATGCTTTCACATTGAAATTTGTAAGGGGGGCTGACTGCCACACAACCTGGGATGCCACACTGATGGACGTCAGGTAAACTGAGTCTGGAGCAGGGAAGGGTGAACAAGATGGCGCTGGAAGGGACGGCCCCATCCTTGCTTGTGTTTGTTACTATAGCCCTGGCTTGTGTTCTGGGTTTGTTTGTATGTGTTACTGTTACCATAGTTCGTTGTGGCAGAGACTATATAACCAGAGTGCTTGCTTGAATAAATCCGAGTTGCTTCATGACCCACTCTCCTGCTTCATTCTTTGCTCTCAAGCTCCACAGGAGGATGAGCAGCCTGCTGGCCAGGCATAAGACTTGCTCCTCTCGGTGTGCTAAGCCGTTACCTTAGCAGAAATTGCATATTATATTTGGATGATATGGCAAGAATTGAATAAATTTATCTTAGGATCACAAATCTAGAGATTGGAGGGTTCAAAGAATCCAACTAGCCCAACCCCTTCATTTTACAGAACACAAAACTGAGACCCAGGAAATTTAAATGACAGGCATTATGAACCAAAATTACAATTTGAACATAGAACACTTTCTTCTCTACCAGGCAGTCTCTACCTGCCTAGAATTAAGAGAAAGAAACCTCTCTCCATTTCTATTGTTCAGTTTTTATTTATTCAATAAAACATTTTTAGAGTTAGAGTTCTAGTCCTAAAATAATTACTTACTGTGTGATACTGGACAACTTTGTCATTCTTTGTGGGTCTCTGATTCTTTATCTATAAAATGAGGGGGCTATGGTAAGGAAAATGCTTTTGTAAAGCTGACATTGACATATAAATATGA
This sequence comes from Notamacropus eugenii, assembly GCF_028372415.1. NCBI lineage: Eukaryota > Metazoa > Chordata > Mammalia > Diprotodontia > Macropodidae > Notamacropus > Notamacropus eugenii. The sequence goes on from NC_092877.1 coordinate 268,704,062, forward strand.
CAATTACGAGTGTTATCTGGAAGAGGTACTGTTCTGGGATTCCTTTAGTGATGGGAACCCGCAGGTGGGGAAATTCCCTTTACCAGTGCACGTCAGTATTTCCTCTGCTGCCTAGAACCTTGAGTAAATAAAGCCAGAGGCACGATGCAAACCCAGGTACCTCTTTATTGATGCAGTTGTTATTTTATTAGTATTATTAACAGACACTTATGAAGTAATCAATATTTTATCATTAATAACAGTACAAGCCACCATTAATACGTGCTTCCATATACTCTAGATACATAACCAGTCTTCATGGAACCCATGTTGGAAAATGAAAGAAAAGACATGATTTCAATGATCTAAAAAATTAGACTCTTTTTTTCCAGAATTGGCTTGTTATGGGACTAGTACCTGGTCCATACTATATTTTTTTTGATATATTGTATAGGACTGGATCCATAATGACCATTTTAGTCACTTGACTAACTTTGTACTTTGTAAAAACTTGAGAATGCATTTTATCAAGCTTTGTGCAACATTATTTGCTAATCACTACCCCTTTTTATAGGACACTGAGTCGTATGCCCTTTTGGAAATCCTATTTTTAAACATGTATTGTCCCTTTTGATTTTGTTCTGTGCAGCATTAGCAAGTTGATAATATTCTAAAGATATATGTGAAGATATATGTGATAAAAAGCTTAAATGCTTTTTATTTAAAGCAATTTTTATTTAAAGGCAACTCATGTGTCCAGAATAGCATTTGTCTTCTTTTAATTAAACTCAATCTTAAGCTATTTGGTATATTTAACAGTTAACATTTAACACTGGTGAACTGTAATTGGCAACTAAATCACAAGGAACTAAAAGGTTTTCACTACATTAACTCTTTTTGAACAGTAAACTTCCTTAAAGGGCAATGCCAAAAGGAAGGAGAAAATGTACATCAAATGAAACCTGTTTAAAAGAGCCATGAAGAACCAAAAAATCCAACTAACTTTAGGCCTGATTTATAATAGAAAGTTTAAAAGTTCTATTAAATTGTTATCTTGGCTTCCTTAGCCATTTTTGATAATGATATGAAGCAAGATTTGCTTTTTTTATAGAATTTGTTTGCAATTTAATTCCACAACATATATGTTTTCTTCACACATCTATTGAAAGCAGCAGTAGAAGTAGCAGCAGCAGTAGTAGTAGTAGTAGTAGTAGTAGTAGTAGTAGTAGTAGTAGTAGTAGTAGTAAGAGTAGTATAGAGTAGTAGTAGTAGTAGTAGTTGCAGCAGCAGCAGCAGTGGTAGTACTGGTGGTAGTAGTAATGGTAGCAGTGATGGTGTTGATGGTGGTAGATGTATCATTTGAGTTATTAACAAGCATTTAAGTGTCTAATATATGTCAATCATATGTGCTAAGCACTGAGTACAAAAAAAGAAAAAGCAGTCCCTATCCCCCTGACATTCACATTCTAATGGGGAAAACATAAAAATAATTAGGTATATTCAGAATAGATATATTCAGAATAGATGGTAAGTAGTCCCAGAAGGGAAGACATTAGCTGCTAGAGAGATTTAGAAAAGTCCTCCTGCAGGAAGTAGGATTTGAGCTGACTCTCAAAGGAAGCTGAAAAGCTAAGAGGTGGAAATAGGGAGCAAGGGTTGAGCAGGAATGCAGGATAATGAGTGAAAATGTTTGGAGATGGAGGTGAAGTGGAGTGTGCCTAGACCAGATAGATTGTATATTAGAGTGAGTAAATGAGAGTAAAATATAAGAATACTAAGAAAGATCCAGATGATTAATAAAGAATAGTTTGCAAACATTATTTTATTTAATTGTTATAACAACCTATGAGATTTTTATTTGTCACTTTTGATTTTTTTCATTCATTTTAATTGTGTCCAAGTCTTCATGACCCCATTTTGACTTTTCTTGGCAAAGATAGTTGAGTGGTTTGACACTTGCTCCTCTAGTGCATTTTACAGATAGGAGACTGAAGCAAACTGGTTTAAATGATGTGTCTTGGGTCACGTTGCTAGAAAGAGTCTGAGTCTCAATTTGACCTTAAGTCCTCCTGAATCTAGGCCTGACATCCTTTCTATTATGGAACCTAGCTGCCGACCTATGAAACAGATGTTATTATTTCCATCTTATAAATGAAGAAACAGAGACTTAAAGAGATGAACTGATTTTGTCATGTACAGAGAAAAAGGAACACATATAACATCTAGCTGAATTTAAAAATATTCTTTTCCATAGATTCTATTGAAATAACACTGAAATACTTGATTAGCCTTTTTTTTTTAGCAAATAAAAGGTGGAAATTGTTATTTGCCTTTACAATTAACTACATAATACAGTTGAAATTTATCTTTAAAAACAATCATTTTGTGTTTTGAAGGCATTTCATATTTACAGAAATATGTTGCATTACACTTAAAACTACTTACTTTCAATACCTTTCTTGTTTAGAAAGTATCCTAATGAATAATTATTAACTGATAAGACAATTCATAAATTAATTTAGTCCTATAAAAACAGAACACACCTGAGATAATGATATTCCTTTGAAAGAAATCTGCTACTATAACTGTTAACTGGTACGCTATTTTCGTGTGGGAATTCATACTTTGGTATTAATTTTGAATATATAAGATTTATTTTGACTATGTAGATTTCTAGCTTAGTTTTTTTGATAAGCAATAATGTTTATATAAACATTTTTATATCACAATAATGTTGCACATTTTAAAAATTAATGGAAATCATCTATTTTTAACTTTGTAGAATAGACAACATACTTATCTCAAAAAGTCAAATAATGTAACAAGCTTTATTTTGTATTTTTAAATGTGTCTCAGTTCTCATCGTAGGAAAAAAATTCCATCTATTGGAACTTGGAAATAGCTATTTCTAGTTAATAACCAGGCATATAGAGAGTACTGGCTTTCAGATTCCTTCAGCAGTAGAACAATCTCCATAAATGAATGGGTCCTTAGCATTTGATGTTATAACCCATTTACAAATTAGACTTTCCCAGATTGGAGCATAGTGTCTCTGGTTTTTCAATATATTTGGCCTTCAAACAGATGAACTTTGGCTGCAATACAGAGATTAAATATAGAGATTAAATAAACATAGAGGAATCAGCCATTTTATTTTGACAAAAATTCAGCTCAGGACATTGAAGACCCAGAGTACCTTTCAAATGCTGGAGCTACAGTACAGGCATTGCATGGATAACAGTACAATGATTACAGTTATATATGTACTTATTTCAATTAACCATAATCTCTTTCCTGATTCTATGACAGCAGCATAGATTGTTCCTATTGTATGATAATTCTGTTGTTTCCTATTCTCTGATGGAGCATTGAGTCCTTTATGATTATATCTTTGATGGCAAACAAGGCCATCATTGGCCTTGATTGGCATCCAGGAGTTTAGACTATGGGGTTTAGATCTGTGTGCGTGTGTTTTAAGTTAATGATGTGCTATCATATGCATGCTAAACTACCTGGTAGTAATTATGATGGGATTGTCAGAGAAGCCTTCAAGGGGAAGTTGGGACCTGATTTAAACCTCTAATTAGGGTTATTTTTTTTGGAGGTAATTCTCTTATTTTTGAAGAAAGCGTTTTTACAAAAGTGTATTTCTTCTTGAGTGAGTAAGAACATAAGCTGTAGTTCCTCTACTGGAGTTTTCCTGCACCCCTCTTTGTCTTTGTTAGTTCACTTTCTAAGCTTTTAAACCCAAATCGCTTTGACTTTAACTGATTGGTCCCAACCCAAGCCTCATTTTTTCATTGTGTTTGGGTTTTGATGGCTCAGAGTGAGTGTGAATAGCAATTGTTTCTGCTCTGGCCAGAAACACAGAAGATCTTCCTTTCCCAGATTAATTCTTTTATGAGGGCAAACTAGACCATCTTTTGCCTGAGTTCTTACCTAGCCTTTAATTACTGAGTGAGCTTTGCCTCAGAGAAACTGAGACCTGGGAAAGACTTTAATTTAAAAAGTCAAAGTCTCCCACTGCATCCTGGGCCATGGCCAGTATTCTTGAGTTATGTCTTGCCACTGGACTCCAATGACTCTAAAGGAGAGAGTGAAGCTGATGACTTTGCACACCTCTCTCACTTAAATCCAAGTTACTTATAAGCCAAGACTTAAACCTCCTGTATTCATTGATCCTTGAGAACAAAGGATAAATAACAAAAACAACAGCAAATACTTTCTTGAAGTACTTGCATTTGAAAAGTGAATTATTGTAAAATAAAAAGCAAATCAATCCTACTTGCAAAGGATCCTGGACTAAATTAAAAAAGAAGACCCTACTCTGAGCAAAACTCCATGGTCTCCCTTTCCATGTTATATGTTTACATCAGTCCTGATGCATTCTGGACTTGGTTACTTCTTTGGTTTCCTTAAGGAGGCCTTGATAATAATAAGTTCAATTCTAATATGTGCAGTTTAGTTTGGCCACTCATAATTGGAGAATATGTTGTTTTGATGAGCTATGTGGTTTGAATAACAAGTGAAAAATAATGCAATTACAATCTAGGATCTAAAGTTTTAAGTGGGTGCAGACTTACAAAGTGCTATGAAACTGGGGTAGCATTTTTAGAGACCTTATATATAAGGGTTCCCATGTGCTACATAAAACAGACATCTGGAAATGTCTTGTCCTGAGAAGTCCAAGGCATACATATCATCATCAAAAAGTGCATGCAACCAGAAAAGGAAATGCATCACTCACACAGTGACAATGAGAAATAACCGACAGATAGCCTGTTATAATTATATGATCTTTTATGGAGGGTGCATAAAAAGATACAAAAGAGAATCACTCATGAATGAGAGGGCATGGGTGGTTCCAGACCTATACCAGTGGAGGATTTAGATAGATAAATGGATCACAAATCTATCTAAGTATGTATCTGTATATTATTTACCACTACAAAAACTGTTTAAGTATAAAGGTAAAGGAAAACAAACCCAGCATATTTCACACCAAAGAAACTGGTGTCAGATAATTGGATTTCTGGATGACTGACCGTTAATAAAAGAGGGGGGTAGTTATATACAAGTGGGTAGATTTTTTATTGCAGTAACACAAGATCTGTGGCATTCTTTGATTTAAGAGTATTGGACTGTTTAATCGAAGTCTTACCACAGTGAATAATGCCACCTGCTCATTCCAACTAAGTACAAGTAAAACAAAATGTGATATAGATCATTCCTGATTCTCTCCCAAACACTTGACCTCTCCTCCATTTTGGAGTCAGATTTAAAAGGTTTACTCTACCCCCTGTCAAGAGACACAAGTTAGAAAACAGTAACAGGAGCTAATCATGGCATTTCTGTTTTATTTTACAACACAGAGGTGTACTGGTAAAGCTGACTATAAAGACAATCATATTTTCTCCTTGACTTCCATTATAAAATTAGAGAGACCTTCACTTGTAAATTTTTTGGTAGAGAAGGACATAAGATTGTAGACAGATGTATTGTTCTTCCTCTAATAAATTTAATCATCATGCATGGTTTAAGATACTGTGACTGATGGTAGTGATCCAAATGTGGTGAGTAAAACAATCCCTACTGGCAAGAAGCAAGTAACACATTCAAGTTTTCCTTCCTTCCTTCCTTCCTTCCTTCCTTCCTTCCTTCCTTCCTTCCTTCCTTCCTTCCTTCCTTCCTTCCTTCCTTCCTTCCCTTCGTCATAAAGTCTAATCACAATTCAAGTTAGATGAGCTCATCGTAATCATTTTGTCTAATTTCATATTTTATGCAAGGAGATAATTAAGGCCTAGAGAATTTAAGTGGCTTGTCCAAGATAACATCATAAGACAGTGGCAAAGATAAGACTAGAGTCTGTATCTTCTCACTCATAATCAAGTCCTTTTTTCTATATATAGATAGGAGTGACATTTCTCTTTTAAACACAAGCACAATAAAACGAACAAACAAATAAAAAAGTTAGAAAAATGATCCTCTAATAAGAAATTAGGATGCAGGAAAAGAGGATAAAAAGTTCAGTAAGTTAGGCAGACAGTCTGAGGACTTGGCTTGAGGAACAATCAGCTTACGGAGATGTGAATGGTATATACTATCCATCACCTTAAATTCCAACAGTGAAGTCATTTGATGATGTTGGGAAAAGATTTCACTTCTCTCCACTCATTCACTTGCAACTAATGACCAGTCACTTTTAGATCTTATTCTCCCACTCTCCATATAAAACTCCATGAACTTTTTTATCACAGCAATACAGAAATTCCATCTAAATACAAAAGGAGACAATGACAGAATATACAGTTTGTAGAGGAGCAAGACTCTGCCCACCTGCTTTTTGGTGGGTCAATGAGTAAAGAGGATGAGGCAAATGACACTATGGTCTTATGAGTTTCCAAGAATCTATTATGGCATCAATCAGTGGGTGTCCATGAGTATGATATTACAGGGATCAGTTAGATCTTTAGAACAATTATATAAATGATTCACATGCTGCCTTTTCTTGTGACTAAGGTTCTCCTTTCGGAGATTCTCATTCTTTTCCTGTTGTATGAGTATTTAATTTTTTTAGAATTTATAGCTACATCGTACACAGAAAAATATCAAGACCCTCCCCTCACCCTCCCCTTACACATACACACACACACACACGCACATACACACGCTCACACTTTAGGAAATGTTCTTTGACAGTAGCTCTGGCCAATATATGTACACACATGCATACATACATGTACACATATATGCACATATATTATGTACATACATATGTATGTACCATTCTTCCATGGCAGGCCTGATGATTACAGTTAGAAAGTCAATAAGCATTTATTAAGCCACAGTTATATCCCAGACACTATGTTAAGTGTTGGGGATACAAAACAACAACAACAACAAAACCTTAAAGCAAACAAAAAAATGTCTTCTCTCAAGAAGTGCACATTGTAATAGAGGGGAAAACATATATATGGCCAGGTACATGCATGATAGATAGATAGAGAGAGAGAGTTGATAATCTTAGAGGAGAAAGCACTAGCAGTGAGTGGAATAGGGGAAGGCCTCTTGCAGATAGTGTAACTTGACCTAAGTCTTGAAGAAAGTCGGAAAAACCAAAAAGTAGAAGAGTTGGAGCGATGTATTCTAGGCATAAAAGACAATCGATGCAAAGACACTGAGATGGGAGATTCAGTGTCATTTTTGAGAAATTATAAATAGATCAACATAGCTGGACATAGAGTGTTTGGACTTATGTGGAGGTCAGTAAAATATAAGAAGGCTGGAAAGGTAGGAATAGTCTAGATAAAAAGATATTCAAATGCCAAACAAACATATGAAAATTCATAAAACATATAAATATGATATATTAGAATATATATTTATGCATATCAAATGCATATATATGTATTTATAAAGATAATAGAGACTACTGGAAATCATTAAACAGGGAGGAGACATACTCAAACCTATTTAATAAATCATTTTGGCAGTTCAGTGAAGGATGGAGAATGAGGAGAGACGTGGCAGGGAAAGCAGTAGGAAGGTTATTGCAGTAGTCCAGGCAAGAGGTGACAAGGGCCTGAATCGGGGTTGTGGCTTTGTTAATAAAGAGATGGAGCCATATATGAGATGTGGTGAAAGTAGGAACAAAAAGATTTGATTACAAACTGAAATGTAGGGTAGAACGCCAAGGTTGAGTTGACTAAAGGGATGGTGTTTCTATTGGCAGTAATAGGAAAGTTCAAAAGTAGGGAGGATTTTTGGGAAAAGATAATTAGTTCTGTCTTGGACATGTTGAATCTGAAATGCAGTCAATGAGCATTTAATAAGCACTTATTTATTGTATACCAGGTACAGAAATTATAAGACATTCAATTCAAGATATCTAAGAAGCATTTGGTGATATCAAACTGTAGCTGAGGACAGAGGTTAAGGCTGTCTTTATATATTTATATCCAAATATACATACATATACATACACACATATGTGTATATATATCTATTTATATAGACATATATACACATATATAAATAGATATAGATATCTTTAGCTATATGAATGAATGATCTACATAGAGATGCTAAACTCTTAGGAACCGGGAGATATAGCAATCACAAAGTCAGACAGTATAGAGCATAATGGAGAGAGGGCCTAGGACATACCTGACTGTGGAGCCTAAGAGACTGCAGTGTATACTTACCAAATCACACAGGAATTGTAGAGCTATGGTTTGAATTCAGGTTTTTGATTCCCAACCATGCAATCTTTCCACTGCAACAAGCTCACTCCAAGCCGTCCTTTGGACAACAGACATAGCAGTCCATCATATGGTTGTAAAACAGTCTTATATTTGGTAGATCAACCAGAGCTTGTGTTCTTACTGTTATGACCTTGAAGAACCCAAGGTCATCTGCACACCACACTGAGGCAGCAGAAAAAATCTTTAGTGGTCTGATTATGTAGCAGCATTTTAAAAAATGAGCCAAAGTACAGCATCACAATTTGTTAGCATATATCTTATCTAATTGATCATGTGCTTTGGTCTGAAAATTCCTTAAGTTTGAGGCATCAAGATCTTTAAAATACTTAGTGACCAACTTGATCAATTTGCTACATAAAAATTCTTTTTGGAAAAGTTATAGTTAAAATTAAAGATGCCTACTCAAACATTTACCCTTTGTACAGATTAAAGGCTTAGCCTTGTTTATAGCAGGATAAAATAATTAGCATGTCAATTAATTCTCTTCTCATTTATGTTTTTATTATCAATATTAGTTCTTTAAATAAGTAGGACTTTGAGCCTAGATACTGGTACTTAAAAAGTAAAAGTTGTTATTTCCAAGGTGTGGAGTTTTGAATTTTCTTTTATTTCGTACCATAAAGAAAGGCTTATCAGATGTTTGCATGTAGAAATAATTTCAATCAAAACAGAAAGCTCTCATTCAACTAGCAAAATAGTAGGAAAATATTAAGTTTCAAAACTGTTAACTTCAGAGACTATATCATCGGTGGTGTTTCTTAAAATCTAGACCAAAGAATTATTTGTCACTACAGATTTTTGAAGAACTTAGAATTCAATGGGTTAAAACATGTAATACTTATACTTATTTTAGCCAGCAAAATTTTACTTTCATATTACTGTAATTTGACAATTTTTTGTTGTCTATTCTAGGCAATTTTTTATTGACAATAAAATGCCTCTTGTTATTAATTTCAGTGGAAAGGCTTTTTTCTTCTTAAAATACGTGTCTAGAAATGCTACTTTATAGAGGCAAGAGTATTGGTCTCTTTATCATCATTGATTTGATTTATGGAGAGGCCAAATATTTTGTTATTATTTCATTGGTTTCCTGTTTATTCTTTTACCTTTCTTGAAGGCTTAGGTTATTGTAGGTTAAAAACATCCTTAGAGAAAATTTGTTTTTCAACAAGCAGGAAGGAAATAATAAGCAGAAAAAGCTTCATAGATAGCTGTGTATCCTGCCCTCCTAAAATTAAATGTCAATCTATTCAAATTGGGTTTTAGCTATTTATCTGATGTAAAATTTACTTTTCTCCTAAGTCTCTTCAATCCATATGAAACTGTTTTACTTCTAAAAAAAAAAGATGTGTTTTCTATACATATTTGACTCTTCAAAAAAGAGGATGAGACATACTTATTCAACAATTAATCGAGTCATTGAAAAAGATTAATTAAAAAAAGGTTGAAATTTGAATAAAGAGGAAAAATCCAGATTAGATTTAAGGGGAACAAATAAAAGAAAAATACATAACAGAGATAAAGAAAGATAGGAAAGATAGAAATAAAAGTTTAAAATCAGGCACAGTAAGCCTTAGTCAGGGACTGACTTTCTCTTCCCTTACATTTTTGTCTCTAGCTCTTAGAACTGTAGCACATTCCAAATACTTAATAAGTGCTTCTTTCTCTCCTTTTCTTTCAGTGAAAGTTGAATTTTTAAAATAATTCAAATGGCTTTATGGATATTCTGAAGGGATATTATGACACTTCATCGTTTTATTTTATTTTGGCTTTGGAAACTGTTTTCCTATCACTTCCAGGCAAGAAGAGCAATGACCACTGACTGACCAGCCCCTTTTTTGATTAGGACAGAAGCTCTGACCTACTTCATTTATGACCTGGACCAGTCTTCTCTTCCTTAGGCAGCCTGCTGGCCTCTGGCTCCCAGGGGCTATTTATGTTGGTTCCAGACTCAATAAATTCACTTAATTAGCCGTAGCCTTACTCTAGCTATTTGTCCTTCATTCTCAAAGAGAACTATGACATCAGGGAGGTGATGTCATGACACCAGCATCACTTTCTCCTCTGAAATCATGTGGGTGTAGGGGCTAGATATGATCAGGATGACTGGAGAAGGCACTGAATGCAGGGGGGACCTTTAACTCTGAACTCCCTAACTCAAGTAATCCAACACCCTCAGCTTTCCTCAGTAGCAGGGATTACGTCACATGCTACCACACATCCATGAGCTTATGTAGTTTAAGGGTTTTTTTAACTCTAAGTAAAGCATTCTTGTTATTATTGCCTGGGTGAACGTTGTTCTCTTAACCTCCCTTTGTCAAGTACATAGTTATGATTTTTGATTATCAATTTTAAGTTATTAAAACTGACTTTTCTGTGATATTTGATTACCCGAAATTATGAGCTTAAAGATAATGAGTAGATAGCAGCTACTATTCTTTATTATTAAATGGGGTATATAATGTGCATAATGGTTTTATTTTTTACATACTTAAAGTAATAGTATCATTTACCTAGAAGTGTCTTGGTAAAGGACACTTTTTTCTCCAGCTTCCAGGAGAAAAAAAAAGAAGTTCGTATAACATACTTTAAGTTTAATTGGATTATTAACATTTTCTCCCTCACTTTTTTAAGCCTAGAGTCCCAGGGGTGAGGAAGTTGTGGTCTCCAAGTCATATGTGGCCTTCTAGGTTCTTGGGTAGGGCCTTTTGACTGACTTCAAGTTTTACAAAACAAATCCTTTTATTAAGGGTATTTTTTTCTGTGAATGTGAAGCCTCACTTGAAGATTTAGAGGGCCACATGTGGCCTCAAAGCCCTAGGTTCTCAACCCCTGCCCTAGACAATCAACAAAACAGTGAATCAAGTGCTGGTTGAAAGTGTTTGCCAATTTCCCAGGCGTGAGTTCTCACATTGAAAATTTAATAATTGGTTCTCTTGAGCCAGCATAAGCTGCCTGCAGGACACCATTAAATTTACCTTCTATAGCCAGTATTTTGAATGTTTTAGAAATATTATTATACAGTAGAAAGAATGCTGGATATGTAGTAAGAGGACTGAACCACTAATTCCCTCATTTTATAATTCTATGATGCAAATCTTCCCAGTTCTCTGAGACCCAACAAGGTTTAGACAAGATTAGATGATCCCTTTCATATTCATTGTCCTAAAAAGTATGCTTAAAAATACTCAAAAGCATCTGTATCCCATCAGTTTGAATGTTCCTTCCTATGATTAAGATCATATTCTATCCATGCTCCTCTATCCATCTTGTACAACTCTTCTCCACATCCTACAAATTTGCCTAGGGGGTCACCGTAATATGCAGAAAGCCTTACTCACTCTATCCTGACATCCTGAAGACAACAGTAGAGCACATTGGCTACTCATCAGTCATTCCTACTCCTATTTGCCATTTGCCCAGCCTATCTTCTCTACCTATTTCTTGAGTCTTTGATGACTTTTTAAAACCTGTGTCCTTCAAATTTCCTTATTTTTAGCTCACCATTAATACAACTATTGCCCTTTAAAATTTTCATGTAATTATTTAATTATTCTGTCATGGAAATTTTTTTCTTATTCCAGTCATTCCATTTTACCAAAGCAGGTGAATTTCTTCAGGGTTTTTTTGTTTTTTTCTAAGGTTTTTTTTTTTTTTTTGCGTTCTTATTGCTATCATTCCTTGTGATCATACATTATCTTCTTTATGGAAATGCATTGCGTGTAATTAAGAACTTACATAAATAGCTTGAATCCATAGGCATCACTTTTAAGGTTTTGCCTCTTCTTTTACTTTCTCTATTATTTCGACAGAATGTCTTACAAACCATAAAGTATTTTTTTTGGTATTTTGTGTGTGTTTATGTGTGACAATGACTCATAAACTGAGATTTTTTTAAAAATGTGGCAGGAGATTTCAGAGACCTAAGTTGTGCTTTTATCCTCTTAGAAAGCTTTGTATTTCTAAAAAACAACAAAAAAAAATAGAACTAAAAATCAGGACTATACCCTTTTGTTTACCTCATTTTGTTAAGTGTGCCATAGGAGTGGGCAATTAATAAAAGTCTCTGATGATGATTTATCCTTGTTGGGCCCCTGATTTATCCTCTTTTAAGAATGAAGAACCTTCTTAAATGCTATGTCATGTTCAAGGATGTTGGAAAGCTTTGTGAAGAAATCTGTAACCACTTAGGAAATAGCAGGTGATGAGATGGGGGAAGCAGGGTGGGAAGCCCACACTGGCATCGTAGAGAGCATATCAAGTCAAGCTAGTCTGATTTTACTCTGTGACAGAGAGACTGAACTTCAAGAAAGATGACAGATATTTCAAGATATAATATGGCAAGGCTCGAAAGCTAGAATCTTGGGAATGTGAAAAATTTATGGGTACAGGCTCAGATTTTGGGAAATGACCTTGATTTTGGAACTCTTTCTTTTCAACCCATTATGCCTCCCATCGTGTTTGCTTCCAAAATTTTATAGCAAAACATTAATATCTATCATTTATAGCTTTAAAGTTTGCAAATATTTTTCCATACACTCATGCCAGACTCACCACAACATTATCAGGTCTCTTTCACAGTTGAAAAAACTGAGATTTAGAGAGTTTAAGCAGCTTCTCTATGGTAGTAAATGTCAGAGTTAAAGGCTGAACCCAGGCCTGCTCAACTGTTTGCACAGTTTTCTATCCTTTCTGCTCAGAAAGACTCTAAGTAATATGATAATTCAAGACATTTGTCCTATAAGTCTCATTAAAAAGAAAAATAGAAAAGAAGAAGCTCTGGAAAAAAAAGAAGCCTTTCCTTTTAATTTCAAGCTCTATCTTATTTCAGAACTTCAGAATTTTAGAATTATAAGGGGCCTCAGAGATTGATGGCTCTTTACAATGTACCAGAGGTCCTTAAGTTTTCTGTGTCTTTTCTTTGAGAGGTCTCTTAACCCCTTTTCAGAATGATATCTTTAAAATCATAAATTGAAATACATAAAATTACAAAGGAAAATAATCATATTGAAATATAGTTATCTATCTTATCTATCTTTTTAAAACCATGTTAATGGTCACCAGGTTAAAAATATCTGCATCAATAGCATCTACCATACTACCTCTTGGTTCTGTCTGATAAGAATCTTTGATTTTACTCCAATTATTATTTCATCTACCATTAATTCATTCACTCAATTAATATTCTTGGAAAGTACACCTTGTACATAGCTCTGTGGCAGTTTCTTTATAGGACACAAAAGTATTTAAGACACAGTGCATACCCTTGAGTTTATAATGTAGTAGAAGTAACCAGTTACCTAGTAGTTCATTACCAACTTCCCTTGTCATCCCTCCCACCCTCATTTTATGTAGGCATCCTCCATTAAATTCTTACTCCAATGTCTGGAGGTGATGTTAGGTACTGAAGACACACACAGACACAGACACACACACACACACAATGTAGAATAGTACAAAGGGAGAAGTTGTTGGAGTATCCTGGCCCTGATCATACTCTATTGTCTGAAGTTAATTTATTATCAGAAGGTTGGTCACACAATTCTGAATGTATTATCCACAGCAAGTTGAGTCGATAATATATTGATGTTTAATAGTTGTTTGGACAGACCTTAGGTGGTTTTGTAATAAGAATGTCTTGGAGAAAGTACTTTAAGTCTTCACTAAGTATCCCGGGATTCGGCTCATCTTACCAAGAACTGTCTCTCCAGATAAACCTGGGAAATGAAGCTTTGTAAGTGCCATGAAAAAAAGAAATTTTGCAATGGGAGATGGAGAGAAGAGTACTCATTCACCTTGCCTCAGTGTTCAAAAGTATCTGGAAGCAGGCTGGGAACCGTCTTATTATCTGCAGTGCTTTTACAGCACTTTTTCTTTCTTATTTTTCTTCTTCATGAGGTTTATAGGACAAATTTCTTGAATTATCATATTACTTAGAGTCTTTCTCAACAGAAAGGATAGAAAACTGTGCAAGCAGTTGAGAAGACTTGGGTTCAGGTGCCTTATTGTCTTCTGTGCCTGCAGCATAGAAGGGATTTACCTTCCCTGGCCTAGGCTATGGGAAGACTGTGCTCTGTTATAGCTAGACAGGGTGGGTGAGGAGTACTAGTCAGGGCAGATGCCTCATAGGGAATGTCATGACAATGAACCAAACTGTCGCTATCCAGCTGCCCTCTCACCTCCACTTGCCTATTTATTAAAAAGCCTTGGTTTTCAAGTAGTTTTTCTGTTATCAAATATCTAAGCTGTTACCTTTATATTGACTTTTGTTCTTTCTATAAAAATGTGGTTTTGCTCTTGTCCTTTTTTGTTCATGGACCAACTAGGCAGTAGGAAAACTAGTATTTTTGCCAAATAAATGGATATTGAATGGGAAGTTTCTTTTTGGCTCTTTTGTTAGAGGATCTGTCTCAAATTAGCAACATATATTTTGTGCCACTTTCCATGTTTTTTTTCTTCCCACTTTTGATAAGTTTCCCAAAACAGAAACTTGAAAAAGGATTTGTGACCTTTCTCTTTTTAAGACTAATGAGGTTGAGGGCAGGAGCCAAGATAGCTGAGTAACAACCCAGATTTGCTAGAGCTGTCCCCCCAATCCCAGCCAAAAACCTGTAAAAAATGAATCTAGAGCATTTCTGGAGCTTCAGAACCCACAGAATGACAGAATGAAGCAAATTTTGAGCCCAAAACAGCCTGGAAAGTCGAAGGAAAGTGGCTATTGTTCCAGACTGGGAGCAGAGCACAGTGTGGTGTGGGCCACTCTGACACAGACTAGACCTGAGCAGGCCTAGGGGGATCGCATTTCAGGCACTTGTGCTGGTTTGCAGACTCCATGACCCCAAAACACTGAGGACAAATTGGAAGGTCAGTGGAAAAAACCTGTGGGATCTGTGTGAGAGAGGAGAGTGGTTGGGCTCCAACCTGCCTGAAGTTTGAGACAATACCATGTCCCCATCCTACAATCCCCCCATACACATCACAGAAGTAGAGAACTATCTTGACAAAGAGCTCAAAAGTCAAGTAATTGACTGGGAAAATGAGCATATGGTAGGAAAAAAATCAGACTACAGAATCTTAGTTTGGTGACAAGGAAGATAAAAACATACAACCAGGAGAAGACAACCAAATCAAAGCTCCTATGTTCAAAGTCTCCAAGAAAAATATCAAGGCTATGGAAAAACTCAAAAAAGGACTTTAAAAAATATACTGACCCAAATGGCAAAAGAGATCCAAAAAGCCAACGAAGACAAGAATGTCCTTAAAAGCAGGACTGGTCAGGGTAGAAAAGGAGATCCAAAAGCTCACGAAAGAAAATAATTCCTTAAAGATTAGAATGGAACAGATGGAAGCTAATGATTTTATGAAAAATAAAAAAAATTATAAAACAAAACCAAAGGAATGAAAAAGTAGCAGACAATGTGAAATATCTCATTGGAAAAACAACTGACCTGAAAAATAGATCCAGGAGAGACAATTTAAAAATTATGGCATACCTGAAAGCCATGATCAAACAAAGAGCCTAGATATCATCTTTCAAGAAATTATTAAGGAAAACTGCCATGGTATTCTAGAACCAGAGGGTAAAATAAATATTGAAAGAATCTACCAATCACCTCCTGAAAGAGATTTCAAAAGGAAAACTCATAGGAATATTGTAGACAAATTCCAGAGTTCCCAGGTCAAGGAGAAAATATTGCAAGCAGCCAGAAAGAAACAGTTCTATTATATCTATGAGGATTACACAAGATCTAGAAGCTTCTACATTAAGAGATTACAGGACTTGGAATATGATATTTCAGAGGTCAAAGGAGATAGGATTAAAACCAAGAGTCACCTACCTGGCAAAACTGAATATAATACTTCAGGGAGAAAAAACTGGCTATTTGATGAAACAGAGGACTTCCAAGCATTCTTGATGAAAAGACCAGAGCTAAATAGAAAATTTGACTTTCAAGCACAAGAATCAAGAGAAGCATGAGAAGATAAACAGGAAAGAGAAATCAAAAGGAACTTACTAAAGTTGAACTGTTTACATTCCTACATGGAGAGACAATATTTGCAACTCTTGAGACTTTTCTCACTAGTAGGGTAATTGCAGAGATTATATACACATACACAGACGGCACGAGGTAAGTTGAATATGAAGGGATGATATCTAACACATAAAATTAAGGGGTGAGAGAGGAATTTATTGGGAGGAGAAAGGAAGAAATAGAATGGGGCAAATTATCTCTCATAAAAGAGGCAAGAAAAAGCTATTTCAATGGAGAGGAAGAGGGGAAAAGTGAGTGGGAAAAAAGTGCGCCTTACTTTCATCACATTTGGCTTAAGGAGGGAATAACATGGGATGAGAGGAAGGTAGAGAAGTTAGAACTCAAAGTTCTAAAAATGAATATTAAGATTTGTTTTTACATGCAACTGGGGAATAAGACATATGGATAATGGTGTATAGAGATCTACCGTGCCCTACAAGAAAATAGAGGGGATGGGGATTAGAGAAGGGAGAATTGTGACAGAAGGGAGGACAGATTGGGGAAGGGGTAATCAGAAAGCACACTGGCTTGGGGTGGGCAGAGGGAAGAAAATTTGAAACTCAAAATCTTGTGGAAGTGAATGTTGAAAACTAAAAATAAATGCTTTGGTTTTTTTAAAGACTAAGGAGGCTGACATTTCTTGTGGTATCTAAATGAAGATTTTGAAAAGAGAAAATGAATTGCAAAATGGATAATTTTGATTACATTAAATTGAAAAGTTTTTGCACAAAAAAACCCAATGCAACCAAGATTAGCAGGGAAGCAGAAAACTTAGAAAGAACTTTTGCAACTAGTATCTGTGATAAAAGTTTCATTTCTAAAATATACAGGAAGTGAGTCAAATGTACAAGAATACAAATCATTACCCAAATGATAAATGGAAAAAGGATATGAAGAGGAATTTTCAAAGGAAGAAATTAAAACTATCTATAATTATATGAAAAAATGCTCTAAATCCCTATTGATTAGAGAGATGCAAATCAAAACAACTCTGAGGTACCACATCACGCCTATCAGAGTGGCTAACACGACAAAACAGGGAGATGATAAATGTTGGAGACATGAGAGAGTTGTAACACTAATTGATTGTTGGTGGAGCTGTGAGCTGACCCAGCAATTTTGGATAGCAATTTGGAACTATGCCCAAAGGGCTATGAAATTGTGCATACCCTTGGACTCAGCAATATTGCTTCTGGGACTCTATCCCAAAGAGATCACAGAACTGGGAAAGCATCCCACATGTACAAAAGTATTTATAACAGCTCTCTTTGAGGTGGTCAAAAACTGGAAATCAAGAGAATCCTTATCAATTGGGGAATGACTGAACAAATTGTGGTATATGAATGTAGTGGAATACTATTTTGCTATGAGAAACAAAGAACAGGAAGACTTCAGAGAAGCCTGGAAAGACTTATATGAACCGATGCTGAGTGAGAGGATCAGAACCAGGAGAACTTTGTACACAGCAACAACCACAGTGTGCGAGGGATTTTTCTGGTAGACTTAGTACTTCATTGAAATGTTTGGACTTAAAAAATTTCCAATGGACTCCTGAGGCAAAATGCCTTTCACATCCAGAGAAAGAACTATGGAATTGGATCACAGATAGAAACAGACCATTTTCTTTTGTATTATGGTTTGTTTTGTTTTATGGTTTCTCCCATTCATTTTAATTCTTCTATGCAACATGCATGTAATAAGAATGTACATGTAGAACCTATATAAAATTGCATGCTGTCTCACGGGGGGAGTGGGGAGGGAGGGGGGAATAAGGGGGAAGAAGTGGAAGGAAATCTAAGATATGTGGAAGTGATTGTGGAACACTGAAAACAAATAAAATAATTCAATTTAAAAAATGAAAGGAGAGATGAAGTGACTATGATTTGTTTCATGTCTACCTTGACCTCCTAAATCCAGCTCTACAATGACTTCTGTTGTTATAAATCCCTAGAGGCATTTCAGTTTTTCAATGGAAAGTATATTCAAAATAATGAAATTATGGATGTTTGAAGTTTAAAGTTTGCGAAGTCATTCATATCTTTTAGATATCATTAGATCTTTATTCTTAAAAAAAAAAAACTTGATTGCTACTACTTGTTGCTTTTTCTAATATCCTATTCTCATGTGAACTGATACATTTCCTAAAACATGATATTCTTTCTTAATTACTGTTCTTTCTCCTTCTGCATTCTCCCTTCTCTGTAATATCCACTGTACCTCACCCATACACATAGACACATACATCCACACTCCCTATTTGTTAGACATATCCAAAAGTATTTTCCTTGATCTTACACTTATTGATAGTTAGGCACTGTAAGCCATATTCCATGACTGTAACAACTCCTATACTCATTTAAATTTTTTTTTAAAACAAGAAAAATCACATTTAGTCATCCCCACCTTCAACAAGCAAAGCTTTAAAAAGAAAAACAAAACAAAACATCTGCTTTACAAGGAGCTCAGTCTCAGAACAGTGTTAATACCACGGGAATAGATACTATTCCTCAAAGATCAGGCAACATGATGGCACTCCTAGAGAAGAAACTTTGTCAATAGTAATAAAAAATCCAAGAAAGATGGTAGAACTTAGGAATGGAACCCCGTTCAAGATGATTTCAGTTATTATTAGATAACGACTAGATTATAGAAACTTAATACCATAAACCAGTGGACTGCTCTCCCCTACAGTTATAATCAAAGGGCAATTATTGTAGAATTTTTCAGTGTTTAAATTAGGAGGATTCATGAAATTTCAAGTTCCATCATTAATGCCTGGCACCTAGAATGTCTTGTGTATGGAGTGCTTTTGTTCTCTGAATTATCAGTGTCATTTTAATATATTAGAGCACTTAGTTATAAACTGAGTATTCAAGATATACAAAATATGATAGTGATGAGTAATTATCACAAGGAGTATTTTTTAGATATGTATCTTTTGTTTATATTAAGTAAAATTTAGTTGATTACAAAGAATTTTATTAAGATTTTTCATAGATTTTAAATTACATGTATTATTCAGACACCCAGAATATAATTTTCTGTTTTGATTTATCTTAATTTATATTGGATTTTAAGCAGCTAATTTTAAGTAGTTGATTTTAGTAGCAACAGTCAGAATTTATTGAAAGTCTGAATAATCTCTGCATAATTTTATGACTATAGATAAAATCCTATAACTAGAATAAGCCAATTTTTCATAGTATTAGCTATTTGGGGGAATATCTTGTATATATTTTTAATATTGGTTCTTCTTCTTAATATTTATTTTCTCAGAAAATTTCATTGAAAGACTTATTTTGCTCTTTTTTCTTACCTATCATTTCCAAAATCTTTCTTCTCCTTTCTTTCACTCTTTGTTGCTCTTAATGATATTCAAATAAAAAAAAAAGAATTTTGCTTTGTTTTCATTTGACTTTTAGAACTGAAAGTATATCAAATTTAAATCTGAAGGCAAATTTCACTTTTGAAAGTTACCTCTGTTTTTTCTGGCCATTAAAATAGAATTATTACAGTGGGAAAAAATGGTTCTTTATATTCATTTTTTTCTTTTCATCCTGAAAGATTTTTGCACACCTTTCAAGGAGTTCTAAAAGTTTTGATCTTATAGACAATTGGTAGCCTGCCTGATAAACTATTAGCAAACTGTTAATATACTGGGGCCAATGAGGCTGCTGTGGGCTTAAATCCTACTTGAGCTATTTCATCTGCCTTATTTAAACTTGATAATTCCCTCAGCCCTTAAGTTCTCTATGCAATAGGTGCTAATAAATATTATTAATGCATTCACAAGAGTACATATAGCTTTAGAGCTCCATGAAAATTCTTAAGTATAATACTTAGAATTTCTCCCAGAGTCCATAAAGAGTCATTCTTGAACTTTGAAATCTGTGCCACTAATGAAGCTTACTGCAAGAATTGAAAGAATGCTTTTAAAAATAAAACATTTTCAAATTCACTTATATTTGATATACTATCATTTCCAAAGCCAATTTGAAGAAAGAAACTTTTATTGTTTTCACAATTTGCTCTAATGTTGGTGCCAAAAGTCTGCTGCAAACAGCCAAATAAGTTAAAAGAGGTTGCACTGGAAAATGTGAGCTGGATATAGAGTGAGTAGAGGTTAATTCAAATGTTCTAGCTTATCCTGAAATTATCTTTCATCTACACACTTGTTCTCACCAGTAGACAGTGAACTTCTTGAAGGCGGGAACTAGTTTTTGCCTTTCTTTGTATCGCCAGGGCTTACGAGAGTGTCTGGGATATAGTAGGTGTTTAATAAATGCTTATTGACCGATTAGATGTGCTACTGTTTGTGTAACATGGGCAAATCACATAATTTATCAGTGTCATCATTAAATGGAGATGATATTTGCATTACCAACTACACAAGTTTTTTTTTTTGTTGTTGTTTATTCTGGTGAGGAATGCAGTTTATAAATGTTCACCATGATTATAGAATCTCAGAGTTTTAAATGCCCTCAGAAATCATCTGGTCCAGCCTACATATAAAAAGCTGGATATGAATTCTCTCTACAATATTATTAGAGAAAAAGAAAATTAAGATCCATATTGAAATAGGCTCTTAAACCTCCCTTACTCCCTTCCTCATCCACAAAATTGTTCAGAATCCCATGTCTGAGTGTAGAGCCCATTACCATCGGATGGCTGGACATTCATCTGACTGGATTCTAGCCTGTGAGCACAGCTGATCCTTGGGGACAGTCAGAGACATTTTATGCCTGTTTCAGTCCTGACTTGATTCTCCCTGGGTGGTACCAGTAATATTAAAGCAATTCTAGTGTGGAAAATATAGTCCTTGGAGACTGAATATGCAGCATTATTGCTATGTTATAAACTATTTGAGATATCTCTGATATATACCTGAAGCTGATGCTATGAAGCAAATGATAGGAAATGAATGCCATTTGTAGCTGCTTTTTTTGAAAATTCTTCTTTGGACACATTAGGTTTTGGATGAGTTAGGCTATTGTGGATCAATCTTAAGTTTATGTTAGTTAAATTTTATTTGGGAAAGTATGCAGCATTAAGACTATAAGGAGAGACTCATGGTTTGGTTAATTTAGCCCTTGCAAAAATGTGAAAATTACACTCCACTGAGACACCTTATCAGTGTGTATTTTCCCCTTGGTTCCCATTTTTATCCATTTTTACTTGTTATTTCCCTTTAGTAAAGATATCCTTTTCCCCTGTTTGTCTTCTGTTTGCCCTTACCAATTTATTGAATAAGAAGAGTCAAGACAGAAGCTTAATTCTAAGATTGTAAGAGTATCAATGCTCAATAATAAGATAAGACAGGTGGCTATAGTGCACTGTTAAATTTATTGTTAACCTTTAAAGAAGAGAAAAATTCCACTTCTCTCAAGAGTTAAAAGTTATTACTTTTGTAAAGCAGTACTTTGTACAATAGTCAATAAAATTAGTATCTCTTAGCACAATTACGAGGAGTATATTGAAATTAGCTGTTCCCAATAACACATGGGACTAACATTACCAATTAACTTTAGGATAAGCATGCTAATTACTTTCTAGTTTAATACATAATATTTCCCTATAGGTAATGAAAAAATGTGTTATTTCCATCATCCAAGAAAAATCTTTTTCTAGCCCTTTGTTGCTTACTCAAGCTAATCCTTTGAACTGTAGAGAAAAAATATATTTTTCTGTTTTGTGCTAGGAATGATTAAAGCAGAGAAAGGTGCATTGATTTCTCCTATCAGCGTGGAGAAATCAGTGATTAGGTTTGGACAATTGATGGCACTTGGTCAACGTTACCTTATATTTGTGATTCACAGGCTGACAGCAACCAGTCATTCTCTGACACCCCCAAGTGATATGGACTCCAGTAGCTCTGAGGAATTCTATCAGGCGGTTCACCATGCTGAACAAACCTTCCGAAAGATGGAAAGCTACTTGAAGCAGCAACAGCTCTGTGATGTGATCCTGATTGTGGGCAACCGAAAGATTCCTGCACATAGGTAGGGGGCGTCTTTCTTCACCATAAATGTATGCCCATGTACAAAAGAGCATGGTCAGTATATAGATTTCACAAAATCTTATTCCAGGTTAACAGTTCACATTTCTAAATGATAATGTTCTTTCTTTCTCTTTTTTCTTTCTCTTTGTTTCTTTGTTTCTACAAATGCGGGAGTACTTTAAACCTTAAATATTTTCATAGAAGAATAAGATGATTTTAAGATAACTTCCAGTTGTTCAAGTATATTCATAATCTTAGATGTGGGGATTAAGTTGTTCCTTTTTTTTTTTTTTGGCCTAGAGTTACTTTGGATGGAATATCGACTGTATAGCGATATCTGGGAAATAAGATAAGGTCTACACTTATTTAATAAACTACTATAATATCTTTGTTTTATGCAATCATTTTCTTCCAGTAAAATCAAAGAACTTTTCTCATATTTTTACGTATGATTATTACTGCTTAAAATATTTATTAATAATATTAATGATGTTTTACTTTGTCCCTAAGGAATTTTAAAGTAAAGACACATTTAAATTTCCCTCATTCCTTGGTAATTAAAATTCCAAAACTAAAATATAAATTATCTCTAATCATAATGATGCCATGTCGTTTGCATTAAAAATTATAATCTGTTTAGTCTGCATTCACTAACTTTGATTCTGGCTACCGCATTTATCTTGTGTAAAATTTCCCCTACTCTTTTAAGTTGGCAAGCAATTATGTAACTTTAACTTGGGGAGCTTAACTTTTTCTTTCATAATGCTCTATATTTAGGTCTACCTGGAAGCACAATATTTTTCAAAACATGAAGAATCTAGCTTGGTGAATAAACATTTGTTTTGCTACGACTTTCTCTTCAGTTTCCACTATTAGTGAGCCTAGAATAAGGGAGCTACTTCAATGACTTTCAGAATCACAGGAAAGGGACAAAAAGGATCACTATCAATGCAGCCAAGGAATAGGCTATAATTTGGAAGATGGACATAAAAATGGGTGTCAGGGGAAAAGAATCACTGATTTTGAAAAAAATACTATATCACTATTTTTTGGTGCTGGATCAGGCAGCAAGGTAGAGGGGGTGTTCAAAAATTTGGTGATTTCTTTTAAATCATTCACATATAATAATCATTTTTATTATCACCCATAAGGAAGTTTTGCTATTCAACAAAAATGATATTTAGGAAACATTATTTTTGAAGGTAGGGTTTATAGAATTTGTATGGATGGGGGAAAAGCAAACTTTTCTAACCTTATATCCATTTTTCTTTCCTTCTGCTGGTCAGTTTCTCTGTTAATAGAAGTTAGCTTTAGCCTAAAGAAGGGCACTGAGTCTATATTGAAAGATTTGCTTAACATCGTGGATCACAACATCCCCTGTGACAATTTTTGTTTGAGAATTCTGAAGAACACTCACATTATTTTTCCCTGAAAGCATTATTCCCTATGGCGGTACAATTGTATTGGAGGCAGTTGTAAGTTATTGCTAATTAGTTGATTATTCAAACATAATCTAGCCTGAGCATATTTGTCAAAAGAATTAAACTAAATTGTTCCTCCAGACCACTAACGTCTTTCACCTAAATCCTTTTCTGGTGTACTAATTGGTATATTAACGACTTGAAAGAGGTAATAAACATTAAAAAAGAGAAAGAGAAACTCTCTTCATTGATAGAATAAGGCCTATAAATTTTTTTAATAATAGCTGACCTAAATCCTAACATTCTAAATTTTCTCAGTAACTTTTAAAATGCAAACCAATTTGAAATAACAATATTATACCATTGTTTTCTGTCTTAAAATATCAATTATAATATAGATCTTATATCCTTGAATAGAAAATAATATATATTTGAATAATGTTTTAAGGTTTGCAAAATATTATGTAAACAGATACAGATATAGGCAAAAGCATATATATGTATATATATATATATATATGTAGTATGTAAAATGCATGTTGTCATTCAGTCATGTCTGACTTCTTGACCCATTGGAGGAGAGCGAAGGTTCTTGGCAAAGATAGTGGAGTGGTTTGCCATTCCTTTCTTGAGCTCATTTTAGAGATGAGGAATTAAGGCAAGCAAGATTAAATGATTTGCTCAGGGTCTCACAGCTAGTAAGTGTCTGAGGTCACATTTGAAGTTGGAAGAAGAGTCTTCCTGACTCTAGCACTCTATCCATTGTACCACCTAGCTACCACTGGGCAATTACAATAGCTCTTCGCAATTTTAATCCTTCTTGACTTCTTAGCATCTTTATGACATGGTGGATCACCCCCTTTCTCCTGGAAATCCTCTTCTTTCTAAGTTTTTATGAATCTTTTCTTTTCTTTTGCCTTCCACTTATCTGGACATGCCTCATTCTCTTTTGTGGGATCATCATGCATAGCAGCATCCTTAACTATGCATCTACTCAAGGCTTTGTTTTAGGACCTCTTTTTTCTCCAGCTTTCTAAGTGATTTCAATAGCTTTTGTGGAATCAAGTAATCTCCATAGAGATTATTTCCCAAATCAATTTATTATCTTGCTCCTAAGGTCCTGTCTTACACTACTAAGTAACTACTGGACATTTCCAATATAAATCCAATAGGCACATTAAACTCAACATTTTCCAGATTAATCTTATTCCATTTTTCCTCCCAAATCCCTATTCTTCTCAACTCCCCCTCCATTCCTCCCACTCCTCCCAATCCCCCCTCCCTTCTGTCTAAGCTATCACCATCTTTCCAGGTGATTCCTCCTGAAAGTAGGTCCAATTGAGAGACAACCTTGACTCCTAACTCTCCCTCCCTAACTCCCTAATACATGATATCAAAATGGTTACCAAGTCTTATAAATTTTCCTCCATAATGCCTTTTATACTCTTCCTCAAAGTAAATTTGGCCCTCCCTCCAGATACCTGCCATGGAGTGGAACTATTAATTGAATATAGAGCTATTTGTACTCCCCAAAATTGATAGTCTCCCAATTCTCATTTCAGTGACTTCGTATTGGGTATATTGACTGATTGAGCAAAGTTATGTTAGAATTGAGTTTTGTTAATAACTACCACAACAGAGAAAGAAACAATAGAACTGCAGCTGTGACACAGGCAACGAATTAGTCAACTAGATTTCAGTGGTGTAAATTTTGAAAAATATTCTGGTGTTGGGACCATCATCTTTCCAGGCACTAAGTTTCACAACCTGAATCATTTCCCCCTTCCATGTCCTTCTGTATCCTTCAAGTCTTGTTGAGTATGCCTCCAAAACCTCTCACAACTAACTTCTGTCCTCTCATACCATAATCACCCTAATTCAGTTCACCTTCATTTTTCCTAAGAGAATATTATCCTCCTTTAGCTCTTTGCCTCATAGTTCTCTTACCTCTGAATCCATTCCTCACAAAGCTACCAAAGTGATATTCCCACATTACAGTTCTAACCATAGCATCCTCCTCTCTAAATGTTCCAGTGGTCCCTTATAGTTATCTAGAACAAATACGTACTCCTCTGGATTTTTAAAGATGAAGGTCTAGCTCACAGTGTTCTATATTCTTCCGAAAAATCATGTTAAGAGATTTTATGAAATTAATTGCTGAACTCTTGGTAAGACATATCATTCCCCTGATCTAGAAATCTTTGTTCTTTTGTTTTGTTTTGTTCAGTTTTTGTCTTTCCCTCTCCCCCCTTTTGGGTGTTGTTATACAACTTCATCAGCGTAAAAAATCGCCAGTGTGGAAATGATCAATAATTTTTTTCTATAACTTACATGTATAGATTTGTTTGGCAATATGGAAAACTTAAATGACTTCCCAATGGCTATATGATTAATACATGTTAGAGTTAGATCTTGAACTTATGTTTTCCTGATTCCAAGGTTTGGCTTCTATCCATTACGGATGGCATGCTTCCTCTTGATCTAATAACTATGTCAACAAAGGAAATTATGTTAGTTTTGTATAATCCCTTATTGATAAAGTCCTACTAACACTTGGTGATCACCATTTACTTTTCTAGATGTTCACTAACTATATTTTGAATAGTACTTTAAATAATTTTGATAGGAATTAAGTAACTGATCTGTATGTCTGTGAAAATGGTTTTCTTTTGAAAACCTGAGTATCTGTTCTTCTCCAGTCATGCAGAACTTTTCTTTTTCTCCAGGCTCTTTCAGAGGTCACTGTAAATGGTTCAGCAATTCCACTGATTACTTCTTTTGGTACCTGCTTGATGAAACTAATTTAAAAGTCTGAATCTTTTTTTAAAAGTTTATTTGTTCATATTCCACATTTTGTAAATTTTCTGTCTTCAAGGTTCCCTCTAGCACTATGATTCTAGACATCTTTTCATAATAGAAATTTCCAAAAAAAATGAATGAATTATGTAAAGGACCAATATTAAAGGCCTCCTTTGCACCAAAAAATGTAGAAATCTTTAAAAAAGAATACATGTAAAGTTGTTATAAATGAAATAATGTTCTTTCTTTGTGTTATATAGAGCATAGGATGCATTTATTAGCAGATTTTGATTTTTTTTTTTGTATTTGACATAAAAGAAAAATGTTCAACATTGCATTATTTTCCTCAGAATAAAAGCATTTTAATAGTTTCACCTCTAATTCATAATTTAAGGTCTCTTCTAAGCAAGCATAATTGATTTAACTTGAAAATAAATTTACTTCTTATGTACCAGGCACTGTGCTAAACAGTTTTCTAAATATACCCTCATTTGATCCTCACAAAATTATGGAAACTAGATGCTATTATCCTCATGTTTCTAGTTGAGGAAACAGAAGCAAATGGGATTTAAGTGACTTGCTCAGGGTCATACAACTAGGAAATGTCTGAGACTATGTTTGAACTCAGATCTTTTTGACTCTAGGCCACTACAACATTACTGCCTCTAGAGAACAAAAAAGCAGAAGGCTGAAATATGTTTTCTTTTCGACCTCTCTTCTTGTGTTTAATATCAAAATAATCCTTCAACAACTTCTCAGGACAAATTTTGCCCTAAAAATAAATATAGCATTAATCTACAGGACTTCAAAAAGAACTTGCATCAATGCACCCTCTGACATACACCACAGTTCTTTTCTTCACTAACACCAGATTTTAGGTGACAAGTGATTTGAGGCTGTCTGATGCTTTGTTAGTGGATGGAGAAATGCAATATGACTCCAGTTCCACACTCACAGCTACTAGAGAAAAATGTTTACTTCCTACACTTTGTGACTTTACAGTTTTCAGGTAATATAGTTGAAAAATTGATATCAGGTGACTAGAAGGGAAACTTCTTATGGTCCTTCTGCATTCAGTTCACCCTGGGAGAAATGTCAATTCTCAGTTTATCAACATGTTGAATTTATTACTCCATCTGTTTTCTATACCTTCTGTGATAGATTCAATAAATGCCATTACAGTGACAGGAGCTGAAATTGATCCAGCTCCATAGTTGTTGACAAATATTAATGACTGGGGCAAAAATGACTAATGAGAAGGTGAAGCAAGAGTAGCATAGCAATGTATGTATATATGTGTGTATATGACAAATACATTTATGTATGTGAATAAAATGTGTCCATACATGCATTATATGTACATATATGGGTGTTTGTGATATTATACATATATATATATACGTATATATATATGTACAATGTGGATATAGATTTAATATAGATCTCTTTCTTTCTATATAGGTTTGTGTGTTTTAATCTGGGTGGAAACAACTGAAACAATCACTGAGACTTTGTGCTATTAACAATTCAATAGGCCTGGTTACTGTTGGTGAAAAATTTTGATTCATGATCTACCCAGAAAATTGCACTGAAAACCTGTTTCAACAATTTGATTCAGTTCATCTTTACCAGCTATGCCATACTTTGGACTTTGTCCTTTGCTTTAGAGTGATAAAGCATGACAGTGAACATGGGCTTCAAATCCCTGACTACAAAGTGCTAAAAGTCAGTTAAGGGAAATGTAGACCACCACTTAAATGTTTCAAATAATTGGTGATTTTTAAAATTTTTCATATAGGTTTGCTATGTAAGTTACAAGCACTTTGATTCATTTTCATTTTGATAGACCAAAAGAAATCTAAAAAATTCTTCCCCTCAGTTCTACACAATTAAATAAATTCAGTTAAACATTTACCAAGTGAATAGTATGGACAAAGCATTTTAACAGGTGTGAGTTTTAGAATAATGAAAAATGGTATAGACTTGCCATCAAATAACTTACAATTGAATGGGAGGGATATAACATGTTAATTTTATAAATAATGTAGGGACAAAATTAAAAAAGAAATCAAGGCACATTGTTTTAAGATAATGTGTGGAATGAGATCTCACTTTACCTTGGTAAGATCAAACAAGCCTTCTTGGAGAACAGTACAGTTGAGCTTGGTATTAAAACAAAGAATATAAATGGGTGAATATATGTAGACAGTATGTTCTAGATAAGAGGGTTGCCTGTGTGAATGTGCAAAGAAATAGGAGAAGGCAGGATGAGGTCAGAGAATAGTTGATAGTTTAAATATAGATGGAACATGAATGAAGGGAAATAATGCTAAGTAAAACTGAAAGATATGGAGATGGCATAGCTAAGTGGCACAATGGATAGATGACAAGGCCCAGATTTAGGAGGATCTGAGTTCCAATTCAGTCACAGACATGTAATAGCTGTGTGTCCCTGGGTAAGATACTTCCTTTTTAGTTTCACTTTCCTCATCTGTGAAATGAGCTGGAGGAGCAAATAGCAAACCGTTCCCTTATCTTTGCCAAGAAAAGCCCAAATGGGGTCATGAAGAATTGTATATGACTCAAACGACTGAACAACAATATTAACATTATGGAGCTATATTGCAAAAGGTTTTAAACTTCATGGTAAAGAGTTTTTCTTCTGTCCTATTATAGGCAATAGGGCATCACTAAAGGTTTTTGAATGGGTAAGTGATGATGGTCACATTCATAGATTAATTTGGCATTGACTCAAAGGAAGGATTAGGGAAGAGAGAGTCTGAAGGGAGGATCATCAGATAGAAAGTTCAACTAGTAAGTGCTGTGTAGCTGGATTGGAGTTGACAATACTATCAATGGAGATCTGAGAGGTAATGTGCCACACTAGAATGGATATGACTTAGCAATATATCAGATATGGGGAATGAAGGTGGAAAAGTATAAAAAGGTGTCAAGGTTTTGAGCTTTGATAAGTGGGAGAATGGTAGTGTTATCAACCAAATAGCAAAGTTGGAAGGAAGGGCAGACTTTGCTAGGGGGAAGAGGAAGAACAATATTCCATTTTCACACAGTCGTATTTGGCACCATCAAAGAGAAATCGGTAAATTTCCAGTGTAGAACTGGATGTAATTCTGTACATTTGGGAGCCATCTGCATAAATGTATTTTGTTAATCAACCAGGATGTATTAAATACTTAATATTTGTCAGAGTCTCTGACAGGAACTAGAAAGTAGAAAGACAAAGACAAAAATGAAATAGTTGCTATTTGCAAGGATTTTGTATCCTATTGAGACATCAACATTTGCATGTGAAGTGTGTGTGTGTGTGTGTGTGTGTGTGTGTGTGTGTGTGTGAAACAGCAATAGTAACGAAGGTAGTGATTTTGCCTTTGTAGGTATATTCTAGATGAAGGAACTCCCTCTGCCAGCACAGGTTGGTACCCTCTCTGAAACTTACATTCTTAGAGAGTTGCCAAGTTAAGTGACCTGGCCAGAGTTTCACAGCCTCACGTGTCAGACTCAGACCTTAAACTCAAATCTTTCTGGCCCCATTTCTGAGGACCAGTGAATTATGTTGTACTACAAAGTATGTATGAGGTAATTTGTAGGATTAGAGCACTAGGATGAAACCATAGGAAAGTTTGAGATGTCAAAGAAGAGAAGAGAAAGAGAAAACCTAAATCACTTCAGAAACTTGAGGGATATCTACATTTAGATGTCAGGGGGTAGAAGGAACATGAAACACTGAAGGAAGCCACTAAATAGTAGCCAGGTAGGCCCAAGCAAAATTAGAAAGAACAGTCAAAATCCAAAAGAGGTATGACTCTCAAGAAAGGATCAGGGTAGGAAGGTGTGACATGGCCAACAGTGTCAAATGCCACCAAAAACTAAAAAAGAGAGAATAATGAGTAGGGAAAGGTTAATTTGGCTATTAAAAGGTCATGGATGTTGGGGAAACAGTTTCACTCCAGTACACTGGAGGAAGAAGCCAGATTGTAAATTGTAAGGAAATAGAAGTGGTGAGCATAAGCAATTCTTTCTAGAAATTTATCAAGGAAGTAGGAGAGCTAGAACATGAGGGAGCGGAAGGATCAAGAGGGCTTTTACTGTTGTTTCTGTTCTCGTTGTTATTGTTATATTTTGTGTTTTGTTTTTATAGTTGTGTTTTTGAAGTATAGAAGATGTGAACTTGTTTATAGTTAGAAAAAAAAAGTGCCAGTAAATAAAGACTAAAAATAGATATTTTTGTGTATGACTTTGTTTTTTTGTTTGTTTGGGGTTTGTTGCACTTAAAAGTATTTTTTTAATCTTTACACATAAAAATAGTTTTCAACATTCATTTTTTTAAGATTTTGAGTTCCAAATTTTTCTTCCTCCTTTTCTTCCTCCTCTTTCCCTCCCTCAAGAAAGCAAGCAATCTGACATAGGTTATACATGTACAATCATGTTAAACATATTCCCACATTAGTCATGTTGTGAAAGAAAAATCATAACAAAAGGGAAAAACCATGAGAAAAAAACAAACATACAAAAAACTAAAACCAAAAAAAGTGAAAATAACATGCTTCAATCTGTATTCAGACTCCATAGTTCTTTCTGTGGATGTGGATAGCATTTTCCATCACCAGTCTTTTGCAATTGTCTTGCATCATTGTTTTACTGAGAAGAGACAAGTCATTCATAGTTGATCATTGCACAATGTTGCTGTTACTGTATACAGTGTTTTCCTGGTTTTGTTCACTTCACTCAGCATCAGTTAATGTAAGCCTTTCTAGAATTTTCCGAAATTCCCCCTACTCATCACTTCTTATGAACATTAGCATTCCATTGCATTCATGTATCCCAATTTATTCATCCACTCTCCAGTTGATGGACATTCCCTCAATTTCCAATTCTTTGGTCTGTATATGTGTATTTGTACACATACAAGGGAGAGACAGACAGGTATGTTATTGAATGATCAGTAACAAAGGGTTTAAAGGCAATAAACCAGGATGGGATCAAAAGGAAGGGTTAGACTTGCTGACAAAGAAGTCTGTCTCATGCTCAGATACTGAAGGGAGAATTAAGAGAATGAGTGAGAGTGTAGGAATATTCTGAGGTACGCAAGACAAGAGATCAGATCATTTTCAAAAGATGTCTCATTCAATATGGACTTTAAAAAAAATCAAGGCTTCTTTTTCACTTCTCATTAAAAAGTAAGTACCATTGACAGGTTATGTGAGATCACCTAGAATGTCTCCTTTGTAGTACTGTCATTATTAGAATCAATTCTAAGACTTAAGATATAGCTGCTTCTTGAAATGTTCATATGAACAAGTTGCAATTGCATTATGTATAATATGGGCAAAATAATGTAATAACAGTACAATTTTCCCACAAATTGTTTCATTCATTGGGGGGAGTTGTTTGAGAATCTCATGGTGATTAGTCACAAGCACTTGAATTCCCAAGATATCTTTTCTGCTTACTATTCCCTCAGTTCAAGGTAACAGTCAGTCTGAGTTCCTAGGCAATTAGTTGTCCTGTTGGTCATGAGACATGAGTCAGGTTGATATCCTAACAGCAACAAAAACAAAAACAAAAATCGAGTGCAAGAGAGTAATGTGGAATCTATAGTGACAGAAAGTTCTGGGTTTTCTCTTTTCTCACTTTTTCCCTACATATTTGTAGAGTAGGTTGCTGCCATGAGTACCGAGTAATAAAAAGTTAGCTTTGAACACACAACTATATGATACTGTGCACATTTTTCCTTGGAAAATAATTCCATAGCAGGCCTGAGATTGGTATAAACTATAAAAATATGAGCATAGAGAAAGTTTTCTTTCTTGGAGATCACATGTGGTCCTCTAAGTCTTCAAGTGAGTCACATGTTGCCTAAAAGTCACAGGTTCCCCACCCTTGGGACAGATACACACCCAGTATCTAGGTTCATGAAGCTTATATTCTTTTGAGGATGATAGAGCAAAGGGAGGATGGAGGCATGATGTCCTAACTTTGTGATTCTGTGAGGCCTAGTGACATTAAGTATGTAGCACATGTCACAGAGTTCATTAAAAGGAAGAACAAAATTTAGAAATCAAGTACTCTTGATATAAATGTAGGATTTGGGTTTTTTTTAAAGACTTAGACATGAACTAGAAGAAAAAAAAACATTGGATTGGGAGTCAAAGGACCAGAGTTCAAATCCTGCTGTATTATTATTTGTACATGGAAAATGATAATTAACATTACTGTATCTATGTCACAGGACTATTGTTTTTTTTTGTTTTTTGTTTTTTTTTACTATTTTACAAACCTTATAGAGATAAAGAAATGCAAATTATTTTATCCAATATCTTCTTGAGGAAAGAAAATGTTCAGAATCATGGAATCATAGACTTTTAGAGCTAGAAAGGACAGTGGAGATGTTCTATTCTAAACCTTCATTTTACAGATGATAAAAGTAAGGCCTAAAAGATTAAATAGTTTTGTCATTGTCACACAACTAGTTAGAAGTAAGATCAAATTTAGAATCTGTTTCTTCCCATTCCTATCCAGTATTGGATTTCTCCCTTTACCATTGCATCTCATGATAGGCATTTGTTCATTTGCATGTGACTTCATTGGTCCTGAAAGGCTAGCGACTCAGTTCCATCAGTCATTCTGCAGTTAATTATTGCTCCAATACAAGAGAAGTAAATTTTATATTATTTGCAATGTACTCCTAGTGCAGATTCAAGTCAAGCACTATGTGACATTCAGAAACATCCCCCATGCCAGCAAGTCAAGTGAATAGATCTTATGTTCCTTATTCTCTCAGTACAGCATTGATGTGGTAGTCCTAGGATATAAAATTACAAGTGTTCATTTTACAGATCTTTTCCCCCCACTTGTATAACTGATATATTAATGCATTATATCCAGCCTGAGCCTCTGTTGTAAACTCTGGTGCCACATCATCGTTCGTCTATTGCACATCTTCTGTATAGCTCAAATTCAGCACATCCAACATAATCCATCCCAATCCCCTAAAAAACAACAGCAACAAAAACCTCTTCTTGCAACATTTCATATATCTTTTGAGGATGCTAATCTTCATAATCTCCCAGTTTTCAGTCTAAGAGGCATTCTTAATCCTTCATACTCATATTTGATCAGTTCATATGACTTGCCATTTCTACCTCTATGACATTGCTTACATCCATTTTATTCTTACCATTTACATTTCCACCACCTCAGCTCTCATTGCCTCTTACCAAGATTGTTGTAATGGACTCCTATTTATAGGCCTGCCTGCCTCAAGTTTCTCCTCTCTCCAACCTGTCTTCCATACCTCCTAAAGTGATATTTCTAAATCACTGTCCATTGCTCAGAAGCTACAGTGGGTCATTCTTGACTCTAGGAAAAAAGATAAATTTGTTTGGTCAGACAAGGGTTCTCCCCACCTTCCCCTTCTGTTTGTGTTTGTGGGTGCATAGTATCTGTATTAATATTGTTTTTCCCTAATAGAATGTAAGCACCTTGAGGGCAGGAACTATTTCACTTTTGCCTTAACCACATAGTAGGTACTTAATAAATGCTTGTTGAATTTATATATATATATATATATATATATATGTATATATATATATATATATATATATACATGTATGTTATATATATATGTATATCTGAATAAATGGTAGATTTTCATTAAAAAAAAACTTGTGATCATCTCTCTTGAAAGTCTTTATTGATTTTATGTTCAGTACACCAGTAACATATCAAAAAACAAATGTAATCCTAGAAAATGGCATGTTTGCAATAGCCCCCATAGTTTATGTAAGTACATGTCTATATGAAGGTATGTGTAGCAAAGCAGGGGAATGAAACTAAAGGGTGAGTATTGGATAGAGTTTATGAGTAAAGCAAAGTGTTGATTATTACGCTATTACTTATTTTAAAACTAAATGCTCCTAAGTGTTGAAAACTACCTTCACACCTCTCACCACTTAGAATTTTTATCCATTTGGATCCATAGCTCTCTTGAGTAACAAATCTTCTGACTCAGCCCTTCTGATAAGATTTTTGACAGACTTACATGCTACCCTTTTTATAATGAGGCCAACCCAGATGTACAGCTGAGTCTCTTTACAGGCTGACAAAACTGTGAGCAGGTCAGTTTGGATGAAAACAAAAGTCTCTATGTAGCCCTGGGAACCAGGGAAGTAAACATTCTGAATGAATGAAGTTTCCTTTAGAATAATCCTTAATAAAAGACATTTTTTGGTTGTCCAGAGTAACATCACTGAAAATTAATAAACCTTGGCAAGATCAAGTTTTTTTCCAAGGCAAAATATATTCTTTTCCTCCAGAGAGAATATCGTAAACCTGGCCTAGCTCCTTGTCCCCTGCATGCCTATTGTCTTATACCTGGGACTAAACCCCAGTTACAAGGTTAACTTTCCCTCTAAAAATTCTTAACATGGATCCAAGAACTTTTAATGAAGTATTTTGCATCTGTGTTTCTATACAATTGGTTTCCTTTATAAGCAAATGGAAATTTTATTTTATGCATTTAAAAACATTATTCTAAGAAACTGTACAAGAGTTTCACTAGATGGTCAAAAGGGCCCATCATGCCATGGATGTTGGATGTTAAGGTCATAGATGTTGTAATATAAAGAATCCTTTGGGGCCAAGATAGCAAAGTAGAAGGACAACCTGTAGCAACTCTCCTCCCACAGCCCATAAAATACCTGTAAAAATGACTCTAAACAAATTCTAGAGCAGCAGAAGCCACAAAACGACAGAGTGAAAGAGATTTCCAGCCTAAGGAAGCCTGGAAGGCCAACAGGAAAGGTCTATTGCACTAGGCAGGGAGCAGAGCACAGCCCAGCCTTGACTGCATGGTGCAGCAGGAACAGGACTGGAGCAGGCTTGAGGGCACCAACGGCAACAGCTGTAGTTCCCAAATCCCTCAACCCACAAATGCCAAAGACAGCTTCAAAAGTCAGTGAGAAAGCATTTCACCTGGGTGAGAAGGGCACAGGGTCCTCCTCAAGCTCTGGCCCCAGGTGGCACCAGGCAGCATTCATTTTTATAGCCCTCCTAAAGGCCCTGGGGGAATCAAACATCTGATTTGGGTCTGAGCCCTGAGTGGCTGTCCTGGAGGTGAGGAGGAGCACTGACTGGTAGAGCTTGTGGAGGCTCTGCAGAGGTATTTCTGCTCACAGGTCCTGGGCAGAAAAGCTTGTAGTTGCTCCCAGACCAGAGTGCAGGCCAGGAGAAGAGCAAACTCCTCTCCCTTGATTATGCCACCTTGAAGGAACTGAGGATTTACAAGTCCCCGGAGTATACCTTCTGCTTGACAAAGGACTCAAGTCAAGTAACTGGCTGGGAAAATACCCAAAACAGGGGAAAAATAAGATGATAGGAAGTAATTTTCTTGGGGAACAGGTATTTTCTTCCATCCTTTTGGAGGAGGAAGAACAAAGCATACCATTAGAGGAAGACATCAAATTCAAGGCTTCTTCATCCAAAACTTCTAAAACAAATTTGCAATGGTTTCAGGCCATGGAAGAGCTCAAAAGAGATTTTCAAAATCAAGTAAAGGAGGTAGAGGAAAAATTCAGAAAAGAAGTGAGAGATGCAAGAAAATCATGAAAAGTCAGTCAATAGCTTGCTAAAGGAGACAACCCCCCCAAAAAAAGATTGTAAAAATAACACCTTTAAAAATAAACTAACTCAAATGGCAAAAGAGGCCCAAAGAGCTAACGAGGAGAAAAATGCTTTAAAAAGCAGAACTAGACAAATGGAAAAGGAGGTTCAAAACTTCATTGAAGAAAATAGTTCTTTAAAAATTCGAATGGAGCAGATGGAAGCTAATGACCTTATGGGAAAATAAGAAATTACAAAACAAAACATAAAGAATGAAAAACTGGAAGATAGTATGAAATATCTCATTGAAAAAACAACTGACCTGGAAAATTGATCCAGGAGAGACAATTTAGAAATTATAAGCCATGTAATTATAAGCCATGTAACTGTAAGCCATGATCAAAAAAAGAGCCCAGAAATCATCTTTCATGAATTTATGAAGGAAAACTGCCCTGATATTCTAGAAGCAGAGGGAAAAATAAATATTGGAAGAATCCACTGATCACCTCCTGAAAGAAATATGAAAAGAAAAACTCCTAGGAATATTGTGGCCATATTCCAGAGTTCCCAGGTCAAGGAGAAAATATTGCAAACTACCAGAAAGAAACAATTCAAGAATTGTGGAAATACAATCAGAATAACACAAGATTTAGTAACTTCTACATTAAAGGATCAAATGGCTTGTAATATGATATTCCAGAAGTCAAAGGAACTAGGATTAAACCAATGATCACCTACCCAGTGAAACAGAGTATAATACTTCAGGGGAAAAAATGGTCATTCAATGAAATGCAGTACTTTTGATCATTCTTGATGAAAGGACCAAAACTGAATAGAAAATTTGACTTACAAACACAAGAATCAAGAGAAGCATGAGAAGGTAAACAGGAAAAAGAAATCATAAGGGACTTACTAAAGTTGAACTGTTTACATTCCTACATGGAAAGATATTATTTGTAACTCTTGAAACTTGTCTCAGTATTTGAGTAGTTGGAGGAATTATACACATGCACACACACACACACACACACACACACACACACAGAGAGAGAGAGAGAGAGAGAGAGAGAGAGAGAGAGAGAGAGAGAGAGGACATGGGGTGAGTTGAATAGGAAGGGATGATATCTTAAAAAATAAAATTAAGGGGTGAGAGAGGAATATATTGGGAGGAGAAAGGGAGAAATGGAATGGGACAAATTATCTCTCATGAAAGAGGCAAGGAAAAGGTTTTTCAATGGAGGGAAAAAGGGGGAAAGTGAGACAGAAAAAGTGAAGCTTAATCTCAACACCTTTGGCTTAAGGAGAGAATAACATGCACACTCAATTTGGTATACTACATTACAGCGAAGTAGGGGAGAAGTGGTAAGTGGGTTGGGGGAATGATAGAAAGGAGGGCAAATGGAAGAGGGAGTAATTAGAAGTAAACATTTTAGGGGAGGGACAAAGTCTCAAGAGAGAAAAGAATAAATAGGGGGTAAGATAGGATGTCTTTCATAACATTACTGTTATGGAAGTCTTTAGTAAAACTACGCATATATAGCCTATATGGAGTTTCTTGCTTTCTCAGTGAACATAGAGGAAGGGGGCAGGAAGGGAGAGAAGCTGGAACTCAAAGTTTAAGGAATGAATGTTGAGAATTGTTTTTGCATGCAACTGGGAAATAAGAAATACAGGTAATGGGGTATAGAAATCCATGTTGCTCCAAAAGAAAAGAGAGAAGATGGAGATAAAGGAGGGGAGGGGTATGATAGAAGGGAGGGCAGATTGGAGGAAGGGGTAATCAGAATGCATGCTATTTTGGAGTGGGGGAGGGGAGAGATGGGGAGAAAACTTGGAACTCAAAAGCTTGTCAAAATGAATGTTGAAAACTCAAAATAAAGAAATAAATTTAAAAAAAAGAATCCTTACTAGGTACTCTAAGGCTTCTCTTCTCCGTAGGCAAGGACATAAAAGAACTCTTGTATCTTTCCATACTACAAGCATCTTAACATCATGTCACCCTTGGTGGTATTCCCACAACCTTTAATCCCAAAGCACTTCTAAATAAGCCCTTATGTATTTGACACCACTATCAGCATACTAGGTTATGATTTCATCCCCTTGCCCTTCCTGCTTTCACGATGACCAATTGGATGCTCCAGTCTTTGCCAGGCCTGGCTTCCCCTGCTTTGAGCAGTCCCCACACTATATAAGTATAGTTTTTGACAAATAATGTGTTCGATTGATGAAAGGAGTCAAACATGTCTGCTGCGTATATCTTTATTAATAGCATGGCTGTAATCTCACCAAAATAGTTTCTTGCTACTAGCATAAATCTTATAGCCAATGGGTATGTAGAAATGGTTCAAACCAATAGGCTTTTTGGCCTCTGGTCTTTTCTTTCTGTTTTATTAAATAGTCTGGTCAAATGTCAGTGTACAATCCCCATAATTCATATACAAGTACAGGAGCTCAAGGGAACAAGGAATTAACGTAATACATACATAGCAGATGTAATTACAGGGAGAAAGCACAGGTAAAGGTAGCCATCTGTTTCCTTTAATGAGAAAAAAAGTTTCATCTGAGAGTAAGTAGAAACCTAGATAGAGAGGTGATGACTACAGCATTCTTCTCTGTGATTCCAGTTGTTACTAGCACTGAGACATATTGTGAGTGAACATATCATAAGTGCAAGTTTATAAATCGAGGGTGTAAGTATGTGCAGAGTCTGCTTTCCAACAAGGGAATTGCAAGTAGTGTTTGTAAATCTCTGTGTGGTTCTATGCAAAGTACATTTTAGCTTCTACCTTCCACAGCTCTTTCCTCTCCATTGCAAACTCTGAACTGAGTCAGCTCCTTATAGACCTAGAGATCCTCAGAGAACTGCAAACATATGGTACTTCATGCTTTAAAAATCAAATCATAAATTGAATCAGTAATTAAATAGGTGAAAAATAAGCTAGACACGTATTTGGTAATAATAAACTGAGTATTTTTCTGAGCAAAATAGAAAAAAATGTCCTAAAATATCAGGTTTCACTGTATACAATTAAGATACCTACACTTCCTCTTTTTTCTCCCCAATATAAAAGCGGGTAGCCGATAAAACATAAGGAATATAAAAAATAAAATATTAAATTGTCAAATTGTATTAATCCTTTTCCCCCACATTCTAATCTAGCAAAAAAAAAAAAAGTTCTCCACTCACATTCCCTTTATTCTTTGTTTAATGCTGTAGTCATTATCAATATTCAGGGCCTGAATGTACAAGGCACAGAATGATTCATTGAGAGACAGAAAAATCTACAACCTATCTAAGTCTGTTTATATTAATATTAGCAGCCATGGGTGAAATAATAGAACTGTGCTGAACTCCGGGGACACATTCATTCTTCAACTGACAATAGTAGATCAAGTTCACATCAAAAACACAACTACTGGAACATTTTAATTGCTCACATGGACAGAGGATCATTATGTGTCATCAACTTTTCCCTTTCAGAGTCAAGAAAAATAAGATGCAATAGACTGAAGACATGCAAATATTTGTTTATACATCAACCTTCATTGTCTATGGCTTGGAAAGTAAATAGTGAATAAACTCTGTAGATTAGGAATGAAAAAGTAATTTTTTTTTTTACTGAAGACAATCTGGGACTGCAGTAGTAGTTGTAGTAGTAATGAGAAGTAAAAAAATTTGTAAATATATTTTTACAATGTTCTTGTAATTTCTGGTCAGTTTCTATATTTGAAATAATTTTAATGGTAGACAGCAACATAGGAAAAAGAAAAAGAAAGAGAAAGTAGTGATCTACCCATGTAAACCATAGACAATCAATTAATATTTTAAAAACAACTATTTTCCAAACACTGTCCTATTTGCTAGGGATACAAGTACAAAGGATGAAGCAATCCTTGCTCTTAATGAGCAGGTATATAATTGTATAATTATATAAAAATGTAATTGATATATAAATATTTTGATATTGATGTATATTGATGTGTTCATCCTTTGTTTTTGAAAAGGAACATGCCATCAGAGAAACAATGGCATGACTTACACTTGACATTTGTTTGGAGTGAGGGAGGGCTGTGCAGGTCACCAGTCTCAATTCTCCTCCAGAGCCATCTGAATCCAGTGACCAGATATTCATCAGGATAACTGGAGATGACCCAAGATGAGGCAATGGGGGTTAAGTGACTTCCCCAAGGTCACACACTAGTGAGTGTCAAGTGTCTGAGGTGAGATTTGAACTCAGGTCCTCCTGACTCCTACACTGATGTTTTATCCGCTGCACCACCTAACTGCCCTGCTTGATTGCTATATAATAGGTTGATACACGCACATACACAGTAGTTAAATCTAACTTAATTTGGCAAGGTGGTCACTAGCCCTTGGAAAATGAGGAAAAATTTCATGCAGAAGAAGGCACCTGAACTATATTTTTTTAAAAGGGAGGGCATTTATGATGTTGT
Source organism: Notamacropus eugenii (assembly GCF_028372415.1). Lineage (NCBI taxonomy): Eukaryota > Metazoa > Chordata > Mammalia > Diprotodontia > Macropodidae > Notamacropus > Notamacropus eugenii. The sequence goes on from NC_092877.1 coordinate 268,744,632, forward strand.
AGTGCCAAGGCAATATTGACAGCACCTGTGGTGGCCATGAATATTCCAACCTAATTCTGAATCACGAAATACAACAGACTCTCCACATGGAAGACAGAACCAAAACAATTATTCAGACAGCAGAAAGCCATTTCCATCATAGTAACAAAAATGTATACACAATAACAATGCAGAGGGTAACACCATCCCCAAGACTTCCCCCTGCCAGGCTTCCCACAACCAACTCCATTAGACAAATCACAAGCAAGCCCTCTTAAACAAAATCACAAATAAGCTCTTTCACTCATGCTAGCCAGCTACCTGCATGCTTCCTAGCTCTGACAAGACTGACCAATTTCCTCTCAGGTCTGCTGTAGCTCTGCCTCTTTCTGTTCCACCCCTTCAGCAAACTCCTCCCACCACAGGCTACAAACTCAAAATTTCAAACTCAAACTCATGTGACTTAGGCTTCCATGTGACTTAATCAGGTCACATGACCTTATTTATGAATGGGAAAGATCTTCCCATTTAAATAGTTAGCATTACAGAAGTGATGGTAAGGAGGTATGCATTCTTTTTTTTTTTTTAATTTAACTTTTAACATTTATTTTCACAACATTTTGGGTTACAAATTTTCTCCCCTTTTATCCCCTCCCCCCCCCCCAGACCCAAGCTTTCTAATTGCCCCTGTGACCAATCTGCTCTCTCTTCTATCATCCCTCTCTGCCCTTGTCTCCATCTTCTCTTTTGTCCTGTAGGGCCAGATAGCTTTCTTTACCCCTTAACCTGTATTTCTTATTTCCTAGTGGTAAGAACATTACAGTTCATCCTAACACTTAGCTCCCTCCCTCTCCACCCCTTCCCTTGGGAAAGCAAGCAATTCAATATAGGCCAAATCTGTGTAGTTTTGCAAATGATTTCCATAATAGTTGTGTTGTATAGGACTAACTATGTTTCCCTCCATCCTATCCTGTCCCCCATTACTTCTATTCTCTTATGATCCTTTCCCTCCCCATGAGTGTCGACCTCGGATTGCATTCTCCTCCCCATGCAATCCCCTCTATCATCCCCCCCACCCTGCTTGTGCCCTTGTCCCCCACTCTCCTGTATTGTGAGATAGGTTTTCCTATCAAAATGAGTGTGCATTTTATTCTTTCTTTTAGTGGAATGTGATGAGAGTAGACCTCATGTTTTTCTCTTGCCTCCCCTCTTTATCCCTCCACTAATGAGTCTTTTGCTTGCCTCTTTTATGAGAGATAATTTGCCCCATTCAATTTCTCCCTTTCTCCTCCCAATATATTTCTCTCTCGCTGCTTGATTTCATTTTTTTTTTAAGATATGATCCCATCCTCCTCAATTCACTCTGTGCACTCTGTCTCTATGTATGTGTGCATGTGTGCATGTGTGTGTGTGTACTCCCACCCAGAACCCAGATACTGAAATGTTTCAAAAGTTACAAATATTGTCTTTCCATGTAGGAATGTAAACAGTTCAACTTTAGTAAGTCCCTTATGACTTCTCTTTGCTGTTCGCCTTTTCATGGTTCTCTTCATTCTTGTGTTTGAAAGTCAAATTTTCTTTTCAGCTCTGGTCTTTTCATCAAGAAAATTTGAAAATCCTCTATTTTGTTGAAAGACCATTTTTTCTCCTGAAGTATTATACTCAGTTTTGCTGGGTAGGTGATTCTTGGTTTTAGTCCTAGTTCCTTTGACTTCTGGAATATCCTATTCCATGCCCTTTGATCCCTTAATGTAGAGGCTGCTAGATCTTGTGTTATCCTGATTGTATTTCCACAATACTTGAATTGTTTCTTTCTAGCTGCTTGCAATATTTTCTCCTTCACCTGGGAATTCTGGAATTTGGCCACAATGTTCCTAGGAGTTTCTCTTTTTGGATCTCTTTCATGCGGTGTTCTGCGGATTCCTTGAATATTTATTTTGCCCTCTGGTTCTGGAATCTCAGGGCAGTTTTCCTTGATAATTTCATGGAAGATGATGTCTAGGCTCTTCTTTTGATCATGGTTTTCAGGTAGTCCCAAAATTTTTACATTGTCTCTCCTGAATCTATTTTCCAGGTCAGTTGTTTTTCCAATGAGATATTTCACATTATCTTCCATTTTTCCAATCTTCTGCTATGTTCTGTGATATCTTGCTTTCTCACAAAGTCCTTAGCGTCCATCTGTGCCATTCTAGTTTTGAAAGAACTATTTTCTTCAGTGAGCTTTTGAATCTCCTTTTCCATTTGGCTAATTGTGCTTTTGAACGCATTCTTCTCCTCATTGGCTTTTTGAACCTCTTTTGCCAATTGAGTTAGGCTAGTTTTCAAGGTGTTAATTTCTTCAACATTTTTTTGGTTCTCCTTTAGCAGGGAGCTGATCTGCTTTGCATGCTTTTCTTTCATCTCTCTCATTTCTCTTCCCAGTTTTTCCTCCACCTCTCTAACTTGATTTTCAAAATTCTTTTTGAGCTCTTCCATGGCCTGAGCCCATTGGGTGGGCTGGGACACAGAAGCCTTGATTTCTATGTCTTTGCCTGATGGTAAGCATTGTTCTTCCTCATCAGAAAGGAAGGAAGGAAATGTCTGTTCTCCAAGAAAGTAGCCTTCAATAGTCTTATTTCTTTTCCCTTTTCTGGGCATTTTCCCCAGCCAGTGACTTGACCTCTGAATATTCTCCTCACACCCACCTCGCCTCCTGGTCCTCCCAGCCAGCGTTTGGGGACTGAGATTCAAATGCTGCTTCCCGCCTCAGGGCTTTTGGTGGGGGCAGGGCTGCTATTCAGTATGAGATTATGTTCAGGTGGTCAGGTCAGGGCAGGGCCGCCTCTCAGGCTCAGTTCCCTCAGGGGGTTTATGCACAGACCTTCCACAATGGATCCAGGCTCCCACCTGCTTGGGGAGCCCCTGTCTGCAGCCGCCTCTCAGCTTCTACCTCCCGGGGGGGCCTGAATCATGGCGGCACCCCACTCCCCTCTCGACCCACCAAAGAGACTCTCTCACCAACCCCCATCACCTGTGGGCGGAGGGACTTATGCGGCCACTGGAGATCCCATCCCTGAAGCCTGCTCGGGTCTGTTTCTCTTGGTGCTGTGGCCGCAGCAGGTCTGGGCTGGGCTGGGCTCCACGTCTGCAGCGCGACGGACCTTTTGCGAGAGGTTTGCAGGTCCCTCTGTGGGTGGAGGGACCCGTGTGGCCGCTGGAGGTCCCGTCCCCGAAGCCCGCTCAGATCTTTTCCTCTTGGTGCCACAGCCGCTGCATGGCTGCCCTCTGCTCCCAGTTCTGGCGCCCAGTCCGCAGTGCGAAGGACCCCCCGCGAGAGGTTTTGCAGGTCTCTCTGGAACATAAATCTCCCTCGCTCCAATATTCCGTGGCCTCTGGGTGCAGAATTCACCGTGAGTTGCTCCCCTGTAGCCGATCTGTGGGTTGTGGGTTCGGAGCTATGTGTATGTGCGTCTTTCTACTCTGGAGGTGTGCATTCTTAGTCATGAAGGATGGCCAGTTGAAAGACAAGAAGAGGGGAGGCCTCATGTTCTATGTGAAGAACAGGGATGATAGTTTGGACAAATCATGCAGCACAGAAAAGAAAGTAAAATCCAGTGAGGCTGGAAAGATAGGTTGAGACAAGATTTTGTAGGACTTTAAAACCTAAACAGAGGAGTTTATATTTTTTTTTTTGACGTAATAGAAAGTCACTAGAGTTCACTGAAAACTAAACAGAAGAATTTGCATTTTTCCTACTAGAAGGTCACTAGCGTTCACTGAGTAAGGGGTCACATGATAAGATCTGTACTTAAGAATTTTTGTCGGGGGGAGGCATGGACAGCCGCTGGAGTGGGGTAAAAGCTTAACACAGACAAATCGATTAGCAGGCTGTTGAAAGAATCTATTCAATAGGTGATGAGGGCCTAAATATTTTTTTAAAGGTGAAAGTTAGAAACTATGTTAATAGAGGTAATGGGTCAGATGTAAGAAATACTATGAAAATAGAAATAATAAGATTAAACAGTTGTTTAGACTTAGGACTACATGGTAATAGAGATAATCATTCGGGGAAATTGCAATGATGGTGGGGCTCTCAGTGGAAATTGGTTGGAAGAAAGAAAGGTTTAGGGTAAAAGATTATGAATACAGTTTTAAACAAGTTGAATTTAAGACATGTCTAAGACAGAGTGTGAAATGTCCAATAGAGAACTGAGTATACAGGAAAGCTCAGGCAATAGAATGGGGATAGATACATCCAACCGCAAATTAATAGCATAGAAATAATAATTCAAACTATAGAGATTTCCGAGATTACCAACAGAGAGGAATGTAGATAAAGAACAGAAGAGGGCCTAGGACAGAACCTTAGAGAACACCAATAAGGTCTGTGATGTCAATGATGAACAAGTCAAGAAGATTGAAAAGTAGTGGTCAGCGGCCAAAACTAAATTTGAGGGGGCCAATTTTTTTTTTAAATTTCTTTACTTTCTCCATTACTGATAACAGTCAAAAATACTTTGATCCCATGGTGATCAGGGGAGGTAACGTTTCCTTTCGTTTCTTTTAGTTTCTTTTAAAGCTGTTTAGATTGATTCTAGGTACAACACTGGTCTCTGCAAGGACCTCCATGGTCTCCACAACTAGCTAAATGAAAAAGCCACAGGAAAAGCTCAAATTATCTGAGCTTATTAATTATTAAAATAAAACTTTCAGGTTGCCTGAAGGTCCCTTTTTTTTTACTAGTGGGGAAGTTTTGATATCAGTTAACTGACAATTCCCCAGAGGTTTCTACCCCCACTCTTACCTTACCAGCATGTATCAGTACCAGTCTCTGAATCCTGATCTACATAGAGATCCAGGCTCCAATTCTCCCTCCTCCTGCCCATCTCCCTTTGCTTGATCCTGCTTGATCCAGATAAGAACCATTAAAAAAATTCATCAGATTTTACAAGTTTTGGTGCCCTCTTCCACCTAGCATCAGCAAACTTGCTCTCATCATGCCTAATTGATCATCTTATTTCCCCTTGATAAAATCAACTTGCTTTATGTTCTCTCTGCTATGTTCTCTCTTGTGGTGATCCACCACTTTGATTTTAATTTAGAATTAGGAAGCTACCTCAGATTGCTTTAAGTAAGTCCCCATGCCTTCCTTGTATTACCTAGGATTAGTACAGGATAGAGTTGTGGTAGCTTTCAGAAGGGCTTCAGAATTGTAGGACAACTCTAATGAAAATACATATAAAATCATGTTTCAAAAAGAGCTATTAGTATGAAAAATTGCCACCACTGTTATAATTGGGCTCTTTGCCAATTTTTGTTATTTTGTAAACTGATTTGAGAGGATAGATTTCCATCAGTGGTGGGAACATTTTGGATGTGTAGCCTAATTTGTTAATAGAAAAGAATAGATATCAAACAAAGACATTTAGATGAAGAGGCTCACACTTGAATGGATTTTTATTTAAACTAAGTAAAATCAATTTAAATCATAATTTAAAAAACTACTCAGGAAGAAAGTATTCAATCAAATTATTCAACAAATTGTTCAGTCATTTTTTTATATGCTTGAAACACATTTTTCACAAGTCAGATTTAGGTTTCATAATTAGAAGGCGTAGATATACACTATGCATTTTAGAGCAGTGATCTGTGTTGTTTTTAAAAAAAATAAATTTTGATGCATCAGAAAATTTAATGTCAGTTTCCCAAAATATTTAAATAGATACCTCTGATAGAAGGCATCTTTACTCAAAAGTTCCATCAGAAATATTTTCAATATTTTTCTCATGTTGTACCCAGAGGACAATAACCATTACTAAAACAAAACTAAGTTTTAATTTTGTTTTGCTTTGCTTTATCCAGTCTGACTAAAACACTAAGTATATCTTGGGGAGTAATAGTTTATAATATGTTATAAAAGGTGAAATTATGTGTTGAATAAGATTGTGTAGTATATTGAAAAAAACAAAACACTGGATCTGGAGTTTAAAATTGTGGGTTTAAACTCTTATTTCTGATGTTTACACCCTGGGTGATGTTTGATGTCAGTCCTCCTCAATAGCCCTCAATTTGTACATCTTCAAAATAAGGAGATTAGACTAAAATCTCTCTGAGGACCTAATCTAAATAGACTCTGATTACTGAGAAAGATAGTATTTAAAAGTATAAGGGCAAACCCTTGGGGAATTACTGTGTTAAGGGATTGAGAAAAGTTTAAAGAGACCTCAAAGGAGACAGGGAAAATTCGTTAGAAAATAGAATCATAAGATGATGGAAATTTTGGAACCAGGCTAAGAGAGAGTATCCAGTCAGAGGGTAGATTCAACAGCATCAAAAGGTGAAGACAGATTAAGGAGCATGAGGACTGAGAAAAGGCTGTTTGGATTTAGCTTTTTAGTTATCATTTGTGACTTTTGAGGGAACATTTTAATAATCAGGTCATTAAAATCTATCCTAAGTCTTAAAAGGATATACTTTAAAAAAGTTTTTAAAAAGCCATCCTGGTGTGTCTTTATGATGTGAATTGGATGTTATTTTAGAACGGCTAAAATATGAATATTTACCACCAGTTGTGAAGTCATTTAATAAGGATAATTGGTGAGTATTTATTTATAAAAAAAAGAGCTGTCACAATAGATCTACCAATTAATGCTTTTATCTAACATACACTGAAGGTTTTAATAATATGAAATCACTAAGTAGAAAGTTAGAAAAGACATTGTGTATTATTCAGTGTTGTCTATAATGACTTATTAATTCAAATGATAAGGATTAACCTGAAGTGGGAGGGCTATAATTTCTGAATGAATCATTCATAATAATAGCACCTATCTACCGTGATGGTTGTGAGGATAAAATAAGACACTGGTAAATTTCATTGCAAAACCACAAGACACTTCATAAATTCAAGCCATTAAAAAAGTCTAGGTAAAGGGAAAGCATGGGTTTGTATTTTTGCTTTGGGAAATAAAATCGCAATACCTCTTTTACCCCTTAGTTACACACTTGCCTTTAGAAGTCAAGAGCATGAGGAAGGGTTTGGGTATGTGAGTAAGAGGGCATAGTACTCAGGGCTAATAATTCTTCAGATTTCATGAGTTGAAATCCTATCTTGAACAATAATATCATTTGGGTGACTCAGTTTGCATATTCTAATAATCTGTGATTTTAGGGAAATATAATATCTCAAAACATAGCTTATTATTTTGACCCAGATATACCCAAACGATTAATTCTTTGGCAAGTGAAAGATTTCATGCCACACTTGATATTGCTTCTGTCTTATTGTTAGTTAGATTAAGGATGACTGCATAGACATTTATTTCATTTTGACACAATTTATTTTAAATACTGAAAAATGGAAAATAGATGAAAGCAAAATACATCAACTCTGATTATCATAATTTCTTATAGAAATGTAATCAATGTAACATTCTCACTACATCAGTAAAATCAAAAGGCACCCAAACCGCATCAGCACTTGATCTCCTTTCCAAATGAGAAAAACAAATCTACTGAAAGACAGAACTTAGAGAATAATTTCATCCATAAAATATTTCAGAGGGAGAAAATGAAAGATTAAGTTTTGTCTAATAAAAGAGGGAAAAAAAATTTGTGCAACAAAATACCGCTTTTAAGGTTCATTTCCCATAAACCTTCTTCCATTTGTAGGTTATGATTTGATGATATTATTTCATAGATACACCCACAAAAATAATTTTGTTCCATGATCCTGTAATTAGTAATAATAAGCACAAAATAATATAGTATTTTATGTATCTGTATCCATAGATAGATAAATGGATGGATGGATAGGTATATTTAGCAAGATTTTCGCAACTATTGTGAACAAAACATTTTGTTTAAGTCTGCATACATGGGAAGTTTCCTAGATGACAGGGTCCTCCAGACTCGTCTGTTTGCAGGTGACATTTTGCTGATTGCCAATGCAAAATTAAGTGAAATAGTAGAAATAACAGTCAACTTATGGTCAAAAAAGAACTGCATTTCAGCATTCTTGTCAACACTCACTCCATAGGCAACTTGGCTTACCATATTGTCAGACTTACTGTAGACATATGATATTTTTTTAGTATTATTATAGTTCAGAATTCCTAAATTCAAGCTACATACCAACTTTACTTTCACCTAGTAACAGATGTGTGCTACCCTGCCTGACATAAAATAAGATTTGTTAAGGTAGGTAAAAGGATTTTTTTTTTAAATTCTAGTAAGACTGAACATTTATTAGGGTAAAGAGGTATGTGATCCAAATTTGGATTACAGAATCTCTGATTGGGAAAGTTCCACAGATTTAAACTAAAGTGCCCTGTACCTGACTGAGAAATCCTGAACCCTCTAGAATGGAGATATCAAATACAAAGCCAACTCCAGTGAATCCTGAACCATAGTAAAATGTAATCGGTTAAGAAAATGAATAAAAGCACATGGATAACGTTAATGTGTGATTTTCTAGGTCAGTTTGAGGCCCATATAATTATTGGCCCTCGTTTTTACTGTAGTTTGAAACCACTACTCTAGAATATACCTAACAAGTGGTCATCCAGACTTCGCTTATGTTTAGTGATAGTTAAACCAGTACTTCCAAAAGAAGTACATTTTATTTAGAGAAACAAATCATTAATTTCTCTAAAACACATTGAACCAAAATCTGCTTCTTGGAAATTTCTGCCCATCCATACTACTTCTGCTTTCTGAGGCTAAAAAGAAAGGGAAAACAATCATTTACATTTTCTTTTTTGTTGGCTGAACAGATGCAGTTTTTTCAATCTTTATTTGAATGGAAGTCATATGAGACCCTTTCATTATGTTGACCACCTTCCTCTGCATACTCTATAGCTTACCAATAAAGTTGACTCTCATAACTGAACCTAATAACTCGATATAGTCTGATCAGAGCAGAATAAAAAATACAAACGATTATCAACTGCTAATGTATGGACACATGACAGGCAGAAATAGCTCTAGGGAGAACAAAACTGGGAAAACTTGCTGGATTAGATTAAATGAATATAGATGAGATCTGTGCTGGTAACGATATGAGCATAAGGTCACAAGGTATGTGTGTTTGTCCTTTGTTTTCAAAGAGGTCCGTGGCATCGCGATGATAACATGACTTGTAGTTGACTTTGATTTGAGTGAGGGAAGGCTATGCAAGGTCACTGATCTCACTTTCTCCTTCAGAGCCATCTGAGTCCAGTGGCCTGATATTCATCAGGACATCTGGAGACGGCCCAGGATGCAATGGTGCATCTATAAAATGACACCATGAAATCATAACCTACAAATTGAAGAAGGTTCATGGGAAATGAATTTTGAAAGTGATATTTTGTTGTACGATTTTTTTCTCCTCTTTTGGTAGACAAAATCTAATCTTTCATTTTCTCCTTCTGAAATATTTTATGGATAAAATTATCCTCTAAGTAATATCTTTCAGTAGATTTTTTTTTCCCATTTGGTCATTTTAGGCTAAGGTCTTATCAGGTTCTTACATTGAGTGAGATACACACATTCAATGAATAGACCTCTTTAAGCAGCTGCTCAAGGCATGGCCCCTATAATAATAATACTAATAAAATCAAACTGGGAGAGGAAGACACTCAGAGTTTCTGGATAATAGAGAAACATTTACTATTTAGTATTTACACAAGGTATAGGAATACATCTAAAGAAAGGCATCAAAAGCGGGAAAAATTCTCAACCTGAAAATAAATCCAAAATATCACTAATTCTTTCCCATCTATTCACATCTTTTTTTTTTTTTTTGGCAAACGTGAATGAGAGCATTATTGATGAAGGTGGAAGCAATCAAGGTTTCACAATGGTATTCAGAAATTGGCCAAGTAGAGAAATATAAAAATAATATTTCCAATAAAATTAACATGAATTGAAGCACAGTAAACTTAAATCACACAATTCTGAGCATGAATTAAAATCCAAAAAAATCATAGATGAAAGCTGGAAGGTATTGTGGAGGGTATCAAAATCTAACTATTTTACAGATGAGGAAACTGAGATTTAGTTTCCCAGTTTTATGAATGAATTGCCCAATTTCCCAGAGTCAGTAGAAATTCCAGAGTCAGGATTTGAACCCAGGTTTACAACCTTTAGATCTAATATTGTCTCCTCTGGGCCACCCAGAATAAAAATTAATGTGAGGAATTCAAAGAAATAGCGATCAAATCATATAGTTGACAGCTTACTTGAATTTCTATTTTCTTTTTTTTTAATGTATTTAGTTTTAGTTTTCAACATTTATTTCCACAAGATTTTGAGTTCCCAATTTTCTCCCCATCTCTCCCCTCTCCCACCCCAAGACACTGTGCATTCTGATTAGCCCTTCCTGCAAATTTCCCTCTCTTCTATCAAACAATTCCCTTCCTTTATTCCCATCTTATCTCTTTTCTTGTAGGGCAAGATAGATTTCTGTACCCCATTACCTGTATTTCTCATTTCCTAGTACCACAACAACAATTCTCAACATTCATTCCTAAATCTTTGGGTTCCAACTTCTCTCCCTTCCTTCCTCCCCATACATCCCCACTGTGAAGGCAATCAATTCATTATAGGCTATACATATGTAGTTATGCTAAAGACTTCCATAATATTCATGTATTGAAAGAATAGCTATATTTCCCTCCATCCTACCCTGTCCCTCATTTATTCTATTCTCTCTTTTGTCCTTGTCTCTCCCCAAAAGGGTTTACTTGTAATTGCTCCCTCTCCCTTCTTCATTTGTCTTCTCTTCTATCATCCTCCCCACAGCCCATTTGTCCCCTTCTCCCCTACTTTTCTGTAGTGTAAAATAGATTTTCATACCAAATTAAGTGTGCACGTTATTCCTTCCTTAAGTCAAATGTGGTGAGAGTAAATTTCACTTTTTCCCTCTCACCTCTCCCCTTTTCCCCTCCATTGAAAAAGCTTTTTCTTGCCTCTTTTATGAGAGGTAATTTTCCCCATTCAGTTTCTCCCTTTCTCTTCACAATATATTCCTCTCTCACTCCTTAATTGTATTTTTTAAAATATCTTTCCTTCCTATTCAACTTACCCTGTGCCCTACGTCTATATGTATGTAATCCCTCCAACTACCCAAATACTAAGAAAAGTCTCAAGAGTCACAAATATTATCTTTCCATGTAGGAATGTAAACAGTTCAACTTTAGTAAGACCCCTATGAATTTTTTTCCTGTTTACCTTTTCATGTTTCTTTTGATTCTTGTGTTTGAAAGTCAGATTTTTCTATTCAGCTCTAGTTTTTTCATCAAGAATGCTTGGAAGTCCTCTATGTCATTGAATGACCATTTTTTCCCCTTAAGTATTGTACTCAAGTTTTACTGAGTAGGTGATTCTTGGTTTTAATCCTAGTTCCCTTGACTTCTGTAATATCATATTCCAAAACCTTCAGTCCCTTAAGGTAGAAGCCGCTAGATCTTGTATTATCCTGACTGTATTTCCACAATACTCGAACTGTTTCTTTCTGGCTGCTTGCAATATTTTCTCCTTCATCTGAGAACTCTGGAATCTAGTTACAAAATTCCTAGGAGTTTTTCTTTTCAGATCTCTTTCAAGAGGTGACTGGTAAATTCTTTCAATATTTATTTTACCCTCTGGTTCTAGAATGTCAGGACAGTTTCCCTTGATAATTTCATAAAAAATGATGTCTAGGCTCTTTTTTGCATCATGACTTTCAGGTAGCCCCATAATTTTTAAATTGTCTCTCCTGGGTCTGTTTTCCAGGTCAGTTGTTTTTTCCAATGAGATATTTCATATTGTCTTCTATGTTTTCATTCTTTTGGTTTTGTTTTGTAATTTCTTGGTTTCTTATAAAGTCATTAGTTTCCAACTGCTCCATTTTAATTTTTAAAGAAATATTATCTTCAGTGAACTTTTGAACCTCCTCTTCCATTTGTCTAATTCTGGTTTTTAAAACATTCTTTTCCTCATTGACTTTTTGGATCTTATTGCCATTTGAGTTAGTCTACTTGTAAAGGTATTATTTTCTTCAGCATTTTTTGGGTCTCCTTTAGCCAGCTATTGTCTCACTTTTCATGATTTTCTTGCATTGCTCTCATTTCTCTTCCCAATTTTTCCTCTATTTCTCTTACTTAATTTTGAAAATCTCTTTTGAGCTTTTCCATGGCCTGAAACCATTGCAATTTATTTTGGAGGTTTTAAATAAAGAAGCCCTGACTTTGATGCCTTCCTCTAATGGTGTGCTTTGTTCTTCCTCATATGAAATGATGTAGGAAAAAATCTGTTCACCAAGAAAGTAACCTGCTATAGTCTCATTTTTTCCCTTTTTTGGGCATTTTCTCAGACAGTTACTGGACTTTTGAGTCCTTTGTCAAGTGGAGGGTATACTCTATGGATTTGTAAATTCTCAATTTCTCCAAGGTGGCATAATCAAGGGAGAGGGGTTACTCCTCTCCTGGCCTGTGCTCTGCTTTGGGAGCAACCACTAGCTTTTCTGTCCAGGATCTGCAAGTAGGGTTCTCTCTCCACAACTGCCTCCAGTTCCACCACAGCAGTGTTCTTCCCCACCCCAGAGCCTCCTCTCAGAGTTGAGATTCAGATCAGCTGCTTGATTCCCCCAGGGTCATTAGGCCAAGGGCTCCAAAAATGGATGCTGCAGCCACCTAGGGCTGAGGCTAGAGCAGGATCCTTCTCCCTTCTCACCTAGGTGAAAAAGCTTTCTTACTGACCTTTGAAGCCATCTCTGGCATTTGTGGGTTGAGGAATCTGGATACCAGAGCTTCTACTGGGGATTCTGCTCCCTGAAACCTGCTCCAGTCCTGTCCCTGCTGCATTGTGTTTTGTAGCCAAGGCTGGGCTGCACTCTGCTCTGAGTCCAATGTGATAAACCTTTCCTGTCGACTTTTCAGGCTGCCTTGGGCTGGAAATCTTTCACTCTGTCATTTTATGGCTTCTGCTGCTCTAGAACTTATTTTGAGTCGTTTTTACAGGTATTTTATGGGCTTTTGTGCGAGAGCTACAACAGGTCTGTCCTTCTACTCTGCCATCTTGGCTCTTTGTACTTCTATTTACAAGAATAATTATCTGCTTTAAATAAGGTATCCTACCTTTATAAAATACATTAATAAATGTGAAGGGGTTTGAGTAGAATCTAAAAGGTATGATAGTTGCCCATCTTGGGTTGTTTAGGTTGGTATTAGATAGCAGTAAGGAGTCAGTCAAGAATAAATCAAGGAGGCATTTTCTGGCCATCCCAGGGAAATACCAGAATGGAAGACATCTGGAATGGAATTGGCATAAGAGATTTCTTACATATAAATTTTAGAGCATCATTCATAACCTAATTTTAGTTAGTGTGTCATGATGTAAAAAAAAAGAAAGTTGGATATCCATAAAACACAGGTAGTAACACACTCACAAGTACACTTGTTGAAGAAAAATGTGTATTATAAGTTAGAGAGGTAAATAAAGGATTTATATTCTGTGTATAGCTAAGTCTCACTATATTGAAGAATATTGCCCATCAAGACAAACAGGGAAGTGAACTATCCCAGAACTCTGAAATCCTCCACCTTCAGTCAGATAACAGCCAAAAAGGAGATAGTGAGGAACTCTAGCTGTTGAAGATGCTCTTATACATCACCATCGTCATTTCTAGTAAAAAATAATCCAAACACAGCAAGATAGAGTCAGCTTGCCTTGAGGGAAGGCTGTTTCTAAGGAGGGAAAGGTATATATATTACACAAACACATCAGGAAAGTTCATAGTCCAATAACAGATTTGGTAAGAGATATTGAGACAAGGGCAGTGAGGAGGTTCAATCAAGGCTGTCAACTTCTGGAAACTGGCTAGAATCAGTCTCTGGCAGCCATCTGGGGAAGTAATTCTGTCTACTTCTCCCACATAAATAAATAAGAATGCAATTCAAGACCTTTCACATCACAATAGAGATCCAAACTCATCCAATACTCTTAACAAAGGAATAAGTATACAAATTCTTATATGTTGTCATAAAAATGTAAATACAATATTGCTCCATAACTGGTTATTCTCCTGCTCCAGAATGGGACATAAGCTAGTATTTTGATATTTACCTTGTTTTTTTTTATTTTTTTGTACATAATATATATGAGTTTTTGAATATTTCAACACTACAGTAAAGTATTAACTACAAGATCAGCAAGTAATTCCAATTGATGATTCTCTTTATAGTGAACTACTGTCGTCCCGACATGAAATATGCCTTTCCATTCATTTGTGAAATACAAAATGAAAAGTTAGATAAGTCATCTGTTGTTGGGGAAGTTTTAGTTAATAACTCATATTCAAAGTGGCTATGTACATATCATCATTCTGTTGTATATTTTGTGCATAAATATTCAGAGATATAAAACTCTTCTCTGTTTCAGGCTCAAATATAGATCCTAAGATAAATATGGTCTTCTGAGAGATTACCCAAACTGATTGATTTAGAGCATGTCAAATCATTTGAGAGTGAATCCTTATATTCTAAATATGGAGAACAGCTAATAAATAAGATGCTGTGATCAGTCATGTCAGATTCAGCAAATGAGTCTGACAAAATCAATATTCATAATGAGACTTAAATTTTCAATGGATTCAAAATTTACATTCTCAAAGCTCTGATTTGACTGTTAGAATGTTTAAGGACAGTGGATTATGATTCTTATCTGGTTGGTTTAAAAAAAATACAATGTCCTAAGAGTAAGTGTATTCAAAAAAATAATGCTTCATGGAAAACCCTTTATGAACAACAGAGCTTTATGACTATAAAATTATTATAGTGATGTTCTTAATTCTTAATTAATTATGATGATTTTTTTTTGCTTAATAAAATAGGGGCTTTTTTTTAAGGACTTCTGTGACTTCTAATTTCTCCTTAAATGGTCTTTACTCGGCTCTTCCTCAGTCCTTTCTGACTTATTGGCTTACCAAAGTCAGTTATCTTTTCTTTTATGTTTATCTCAATTCTTTTGCTTCTGCATTATGGCCCTATTCTTGGTTTTCCTCCTAAGTCTCAGATTTCCTTTTTTTTTTGTCATGACCCTTCTAATGTCACCTTCTCATTCTCCAAACATAATCACTTCTTAAACGTCCTGCTGTGAGTCCTCATTCCTTTTTGCCCTATATCTCTTCCCTTGGTGATTTCATCAGCTCTTAGGACCTTAACTCTATAAGGATGATTCATGAATCTACAGAACAAGAGAATATTAAAACTGAAATAAAGGTGAGAGATTGCTTACTTCAGCCACACCATTTTATAGATGAGGAAACCAAGGCTCAAAAAGTTAAATAACTTGTCCAAGGTAATAAAGCTAGGCAGTGCATGACTGGGATTACAATCCAGGTCTCCTCCACAAAATCTACTCTCATTCCTCAAGTTAACAATGATCTTTCCATTCTCTAAAATTTTATAGGACTAGGTACCTCTTTAAAGTTCTTGTTATATTGTCAATTAGTTATTTTTGTATTTTCCTCTATTATATATGAATATCTTGAGAGCAGAGTTGTTATATTAGTTTTATATCAACCAACTGCAGGCACATAGTAATAGATACAATTAGTGGCCAATAGATTTGCATGGTTTAATTTAGTAGTTTGTAATTGAAATTTCCACCTGTGTGATCATAAGGAAACAACCTAACCTTCATAGTCCTCAGTTTTCTTATCTGTTAAATGGGAAGTGGGTTCAGATTGATAATTTTTTAATATTAATATTAATAATATAATATATATTATATAATATATATAATATTATAATATATTATATAATATATAATAATGTATAATATTATAATAATATTATATTAATAATATAATAATATTAATAATGAAGTTAATAGCAGTACATAATCTAAACTAAATTTTTCATAGCTTAAAATTGAGTTTGATAAACACTAAAGTGGAGAATTTAGTATTTAAAGTGTATTAAATTACATGTAAACATAATCACTCGCCCAAGCCTCAAAGACAGTGAATCTCTAGCTCCTCCCTTCCCCTTGGATTTTGATTCTCAAGAAGGTTCCCTGACTAGGAAAAACAATTTCACCCTTATTATCTTCTTATCCCATCATCAGGAGATGAAAATGGCAAACCACTTCACTATCCTTGCCAAGAAAACCCTAAATGGGGTCACTAAGAGTCAGACAGGACTGAAATAACTCAAAAACAACCACCTCATCATCATCACAGTATCCCAATTGACCCATTCACTCATGTGTTCACTTTCAACTATCTGTGGACACACCTACTGATTTATGGGGTAGTATGGTTTAGTGGATAGAGTCAGGAAAATCTAGGTTCATAGCCTTTTTCAGGATAAATTGAAGACAATTAACAGAGAGAAGGCATTGGAAGTAAGGGAGAGCAAGGTAGATTTCTTTGTACAAGTTGGGATTTAAACTGAGACTTGAAAGAGCAGGTACAACAGACAATGGAGATAGAGAGGGAGAGTGTGATGATACCTCAGCAATAGACTGCATGAGCCTTTTTGTCCTCATCATTTATTAATCAGCTAACAAGTATGTATGAAAAATGTCTGACTAACAAAGAAAGAGAAATACTGAGATCCTCCCTTAGGGGAATAAGGCATGAACTGCTTATGAAATAATTAAGTGTTGAATAAAATAATTCTGAATCTAAGTGCAAAGGAATGTAGAGAAAAATGAGAACCAACATGGCCTAGAATAATCTAGAAGGCTTTATTAGGTGGATAAATCTAGAATTGCACCATGAAGAATAACTAAGGTTTCTTTAGGTAAAGAAGAGTGAGGAAGACATGCCAGTTTGGGGAAGAAACAAAAGCCAAAGCATAGAGATTAGGAATCTATTTGAAAAGAGTTTGGAATCTGGTCTGGTTAAATCAGAAATTATATGGTGAGGAATAGTGGGAAATATGTTCAATTAATTAGAATAATGACAGTTTATGGAAGCACTTGAAGAGTAGACGCATGTTCCAACTTGACACCATAAGCAAAAAAAAAAACAAAAACGAATAAGAGATTATTTTTTAAAAATTAAATTATTTTATTTGTTTTCAGTGTTCGACATCTACTTCCATATATCTTAGATTTCTTTCCACTTCTTCTCTCTCACTCCACTCTCCCTCTTCACTCCCTCCCTGAGACAACGTACAATCTTATATAGGTTCTACATGTGCTGTCTTATTAAATACATGTTGCAAAGAAGAATTAAAATGAGTGGGAGAAACCATAAAACAAGACAAAACAAAATGATCTGTTTCTATCTGTCATCCAGTTCCATAGTTCTTTCTCTGGATGTGGAAGACATTTTGCCTCAAGTGTCCATTGGAACCTTTTTAAGTCCATGCATTTCAATGAATTCCTAAGTCTATCAAAAAAAAAATTCTGTGCACACTGTGGTTGTTGCTGTGTACAAAGTTCTCCTGGTTCTGCTCATTTCCTGAACTCAGCATCAGTTCAGGTTTCTCTGAAGTCTTCCTGTTCATTGTTTCTCATAAGACAACAGTATTCTATTACTTTCTTATAGCACAAATTGTTGAGCCATTCTCCAATTGATGGGCATCCCCTTGATTTCTAGTTCTTGGCCACCACAAAGAGAGCTGCTATAAATATATATATATATATATATATTTTTTTTTTACATGTGGGACCCTTTTCCGTTTCTGTGATCTCTTTGGGATAGACTCCCAGAAGTGGTATTGCTGGGTCAAAGGGTATGCACATTTTTGTAGCTCTTTGGGCATAGTTCCAAATTGCTCTCCAGAATGGTTGGATCAGTTCACAGCTCCACCAACAATGAATTAGTGTTCCAACTCACCCACATCTTCTCCAACATTTATCATCTTTCTGTTTTGTCATTTTAGCCAATCTGATAGGTGTGATGTAGCACCACAGAGTTGTTTGGATTTGTATCTCTCTAATCAGTAGTGATTTAGAGCATTTTTTCCTATGATTATAGATAGCTTTAATTTCTTCCTCTGAAAATTCCCTATTCATATACTTTGACTATTTATCAATTGGGGAATGACTTGCATTCTTGTAAATGTGACTCAGTTCTCTATATATTTTAGAAATGAGGCCTCTCCATCTTGGGGAGGGAGAATACAGGGAGCGGAGAACCTGGGGGAGGGAAGAGAAAAACTAAGATATATGGAAGTGATTGTAAAAATCTGAAAACAAATAAATTACTTAATTTAAAAAAAAATTTTAAAAGTTCATAAAGTACCTAGTTTATCACATTTGATCACCATAATTTTTCTATAAATGTAATATAAATATAACTATTCTCTATTTTATGTATAAGGAAAGAGAGACACAAGTAAAACATTTTGTCCGTTATGAAAAACAAGTGAATATCTGAAGTAGAATTCAAATACAGATGTTTCTTCACTCCAAGTCCAGTGTTTTGCTGTATGTTACTTTTTCACTTTACTATGATAAGACAGAGTTGAAGATGAAGATTTGAGAGATATAAGCATGGAGTGATAGCTAAAGTCAAAATATGTAGACAAAATGATTAAGGGAGTGGATGTAGAGAAAAGGACCTCGGGGGATAGTTTAGTACAGTAGAAAGAATTCTCATTCTAGAATTAGAAGACCAGTGTTGGAATTTCTATTTAATTACTTACTCCAGGGCAGAGTACTGGACCTAGAGTTAAGAGAATGAATCTTCATGAGTTCAATTCCAGCCTCAGACACTTACTAGCTGTCTGACCCTGTGCAAGTCACTTCACCATGTTTGCCTCAGTTCTTCATCTGCAAAATGAGCTGGAGAATGAAATGGTTGATTATTCCGGTATCTTTAGCAAGAAAACCATAAATGGGATCATGAGACCTCAGAAAGGACTGAAATGACTGAACGACAACAATGACAATTCATTTAATCTCTCTGGATCTTGGTTTCCTCATATGTAAAATGAGTAGATTAAACTAGTTGGTCTCTAAGGTTCCTTCCATCTCTGAATCTATAACCAGAGTTAGGTAGAAATTGTAGGGAAAGGAGTCTATAAATGAGTAAGAGGGCTCCAAGTTAGAAGGAAGTGTCCATGGATTGCCAGGTCACATAGTCATTTAGGGGAAAACAGAATTTAAACTTAGGTTTTGAGCTCCAAATCTAACGTACTCCAAATCAATGATACTGCATCTACATTTAACTACTAAACTTGACAAGGAATAGAAAAGATTTTTTTTAATCTTCCTGATACATACAGTTATTCTCAGTTTTGTTCATGGGACTGAATATTCAAAATCGATCTGTGTTGTCTGCTGCAAACACAGAGACATGAGGTGGCTGAGGGTTTAGCATCGGAAAGCTATTGGATTTTGTAAGAAAGATATTTACAGATTTCTCAATAAAGAGGTTATTTTACATATCCATTTATGTCCCCTACCATTTCTCAGTCTGAACGATATGGTGAAAGCCAAATACGTAAGTTTAAAAAGAATTCCAGAGTACCTGAAGTCATCTCTTCTAACACCTCCCTGAAATTTTATGTATCACTACAGTTAAATGCTACATAGGACTCTTTCCCCACCTCTGTCTTTGAGTGTACTATATTTGGCACATTCTGATAGATGAAAAGGATTTAAGGTATTCATTCAAGAGAGAGATTTTTTCACTTCAATTTTCTGAGCTGTATTTTTTTTTTTTTGCTTCACCTAGGCCAACAATCCAACTTTTATGTAGGTAATATGTTAACTCAGTTAATTTCACATTGATAAACATTTAATTCCCTAAGATTATGTTAAATCTTTCCTAAATTAAATGGAAAATAGTTCTCACATATAAGTAAGAACTTGTATCTTTCTGACATAAAAAAAAAATCATTTCTAGTTTTGTGGATTGGACCAAATAGTTGATGGTGATTTATCTGCTTGGTATGTAGTAAATATAAGGAGACAGATATGCCTTAATAATTTTATCACACTCTAGCACTATAAAGTTCTGACATGAGAATCATAGACAGCTCCTTCAGTACTTGCTAACTGAATAAATTGTGCACTGTTTCCATACATACCATGAACATCTTCTGAAGGATTTCGAAGTGTAAACAACTTTTTAAAAAGATGTTTCTTTAAAAAAATGAAAAGAAAAACAAATCACCATTATGCATTTCCTGAACTAGTAAAGGAAATTTGTAGGCTGGTTTCAATTGAAACATTCTCTTTTGATTCTTCTGTATTAATGGAGGTCAATATTAAATATTGTTAAATAGTCTTTCCTCAAGATTTTTAAATTATTGAAACCTTCAGGTAACAATGTCTGGCTTACCTTTTTTTGTTAAAAATAAATTTTTGTGGATAACTTGTATTTTTACATTACCCAGCATAGAGCCATTATAATGAACTACAAAAAGAGGAAATAAAAACAAGATTTTATAAAAATTAATTTATATATCAAAAAAGTATTATATAATATTCATTGAACTGTTCTTATAGACCCCCACTTCCACAAAGCAGTGAAAGAGTTACCATTATTTTCTTTTGCCTCCGTTCTCAACAATGTTCCTTCAAAGAAAATTCATGCTAAGGTTTCCATATATAGGTATGTGCATGTATACATGTACATGTATGTGTCTGTGCATAGCTATATATAAATACTGCACACAATACATATATGTGTACACGCACATATGTACATAAATACACAAATGTGTGTATATTTCCTTTACAGTTAAGATGTTGTTTAAAGGATACACTTAGAAACTGATCTTCTGACGATGTTCCTTTATGTTTCTTCTTTGGACCCTATCATACATCCTGAAATCATTTCACCTCCTTTCACTGACTACTTTTGTCCTCATGCCCTTGCATTCATAAATTTAGACCTACTGTCTTCTCTCTGTTTGCCCTCTACCTTCATGTCCTCATTTAAAATATTCTTCAAGTACTAAACATTCCAGAATTTGAACATGAAACAACTTTGGTAGTTGATGTGCGTATATTAGAATATAACTTATTCTAATTTCTAAGATCTGGGTAATTCAACTTTGTATTGTCCCTGGCAAGTATTGAAAATTATTAGAGGCAGGGCATACTGTCTCTAATGATTACAAGTGTCATCTTTGACAAATGACTTAACCTCGTTAGGCTTTAGCTTCCTCATCTGTAAAATAAGGCAATTTTACTAGACGGTCTCTGAATTTCTTTCCAGCTCTATATTGATGCAACAATATGCCTTAGGTAATGGTATCCTATCTTTGGTGTCTCTCTCTGTCATTAATATATGTGGTTTAAAGTGATTTCTCCTTCTTATTCAGCCTTTTCTTTCTACTTTGTACATTTGTAAACCTCCTGGCTAAGATGAGGAGTACAGTCTGTTGCCATTGAACTGACAAAAGCTAACTAGTTTACATGAATATCAAACCTATGACCTTAATTATCATAGCAAGTTAACCATTTTTTGCTAAGCAGACACAATTCTGTATTTACTACGATGCCTAGTGTTGCCTCTTCATTCAGATTTTAGATGCAGTCTTTCTGAATTGTCCTGAGCACTGACCCGGTAAAGACATTGCTATGGCAGTGGCCAAAACCTACAGAGATTTGTATAAGCATATCTACAATGACAGTTTGACATGTAATCCCCTTGTCATGATCTCAGACTTGCAACTGAGGTTATTATGTCTGTCTCCATTGTATCATGTATCATAACATTTTTTCCTAAATGACAGTATTGTAATATGATGTACAATGGCGGTTAAAATTAGGCTATAACCATGGGGATATATTATTTATTTTGATTTTCTTACTAACCTTTTGAAAAATGAATATCACTTTTTAAAATAAATCCCTGAATAATATTTACTTTAATGAGCTCTGCCTTTGAAGTCTACTTGAACTTTAATGCTAGACTTTTTAGTCATTCATTTTGAAGAGCAATTGTTCAATTAGTTATTTAATCTAATTACAAAATTAAGTGTACATGAATGAAAAGCTCGATATCACATGGTAAATTCATGTATATTCTAAATATGATTTTTGAAAAGTTACATTGCATATGGGTAGATAATTGTGAGATTTGTTTTTAGACTATCGTATGATTTAGTGTTTCAAGGGACCACATAGATCATCTTACTTAAAACTCCTATCTTATAGATAGTGAAACTGAGGCCTAGAGAGGATTGGCATTCTGCCTACAGTCAATGGGTAGTGAGTTATAGAGCCAAATTTGTGTTCTGCCTATGAATCTGTATTAAAATTGAAGCTTGAAGAGGTAGAAATCTGAAGAAAGTGTGGATAGGGTAAAATAAATCATTAAGGAAAGGGAAGAATAAATAGGACAAAGTAAAAGAGGAAAGGAAAAAAAATGAGGCAAAGAAACCATACTGTAATTTTCAGCGGATTAGATGTAGCCATCCGTCTCTAATGGCTTAAGTGTGTTCTTTTGAAGGTAGGAGCCTCTAATAACAGATGTCTTCTCTATGTCTCTTCTGGATCATATATCCTATATGACACATCATAGAATATATAAAGGCTTCAATTTAACTTGAAGTTGTATGTTTTGCTTTGTCTTTTCTAGGCTTGTTCTCAGTTCTGTCTCTGACTACTTCGCTGCTATGTTTACGAGTGATGTCTGTGAGGCCAAACAAGAAGAAATCAAAATGGAAGGCATAGATCCCAATGCTCTCTGGGACCTTGTACAGTTTGCATATACAGGTATTGTAAAGAGTACATTTATGATTTCCAGTGACTGATGATGATATTATTCTTCCTTCTATTTGTTCAATTATGGGTTTTATCTTCTAAATTAGTATTTAGAATTATTATTCCCTTTCCTGACAGATCATTACTTAAACTTTTCATTTTATTAGCAGAGAGGGGCAAAAACCAGAGAGGATTCATTTAACATGAAAAGATCAGAATGAGTTATTTTATATCTTGTCACTTATATTGTCAACTTAAATTTATTTTTCCATTCGCTATGTTAATGAGCAGAGAAAGAGATGCTAGTTAATTGATTTTTTTCCTTCTCCTAGAGGTTCCATCTTTAAATAAATATTTCCCCTAGTAGGTATCCTAGGGTTATGTCTTTCTAAACAAATCAAGAGGCTGTGCTTATGAGCTGTGATGTCATTCAGGTACATAATGTTTCTCCAGTTAGTTGTCTGATATGTTGGTATAAATGATGTTTCTGGGTTTTGTTTGTACTTTATCCTTTTGCATTTGTCAGCTGTTTCTAATCTCTCTAAATAATCACATGTTCATGGGTAACTTCTGTGTTTCCTTTGAATTGTTCAAATATGCAGGCATACAATAACATGGCCTTTGAAACACCTTACTAGGTGTAATGGAAACAAATTCTGTGTTCATTTTTATAAACTTCTTGCTCAGTGCCTTATTGTTCCTCTATGGAGCTAAAGCAATGCGTGACAGAGAAAGGGAGACCTGCATTCTTGTTCTTAAATAGGATTTCTGTTTCAACTGCATGGTCTCAAATTGGGCAAGGACCCTTAAGAGTCCGTGTAGGCCAAACTCTTTGCTAATATCTATAATATTATACTATGGTAGGATAGTATTCTAAGCTTTCCTCCCATACAAATTAGCATGGTTTTTCTTTAGAGGAATTTTTAAACCTTTCTGGAGACTTGGTTGGCTTAGTAACTCATGGCTTGGTCTACTGGCATTGCTTTCTCATCACCTGAGTACAATGCAACCACAAGTTGCTGCAGGGGCAGGAAGTCTGGTTCTTAACTGGTGGATCATTCTGGATAACTGGCTGACCTCAGTTATTGGGACACTGCATCACTGGTTCAAGATTAACCACTTGGATCAATCAAAACTCAGAGAAAGCTTTCCTTCACCTAGTAATGCCATGGCAAAAGAAGAGGTTACTGAGAGATGCTATTTTTTTTTTAGAAAAAAAGGATGAAGAAAAATTAATCTTGAGTGAGTAGGGGAAAAAATGAAGCATTTCTGCAAGAAAAAATGAATCAGCAGTTAAAAATAGAAAAGGCTAACCGTTCAGGAATATTTTGTTGGATTTTAAGGTCAAGGGAGATCCTGAGAAGCAAAGAAGCCCAGCTATGTCAGAATCTAAGAACTGCCCATTTGTATCAGAAACAAAAAGATCACTAATGTGAATGGAAATTGGGAGAATGAACTCAGTAGATGGGCTGCAAAAGGTTACTGATAGAGGAGTGAAATGACATCTTCAGTTACAGAACACTATCTCTTTAGAGATTCTCTATTCTGAAGAACAAGAAGAGTCAGTAGGTAAATCAACATTTCAATTGGAATCAACATGCATTTGTTAAGCACCTGTTAGGCAAAAGATAGAATCTTAGTTGAGGAAACTAGATGCCTCCTCCATAGAGGGGAAAAAAGAATCCCTGGCCTCCAGGAGCTAATATTCTACTAAAGTAAGGCAACTAAGTGCACAAAAGTAAATATAAAATATACAAAAAGAGGATAGAATGAATATGGAGGAAGAGAGAGAGATGGAAGGAAAAGACAGAAAAAAAGGGGGACTGGAAGAGAATATCAGTAGGTTTTGAGATTACTCCTGGGTACACACACTATCTTCTCTTAGGGTGAAGCTTCCATGAAAATTATCTCATGTCATCACTGCCCTGTGAAATTGATTAGTTAATTAACTCCTCAGAAGGAAAATCTGAACTTAGCCAAGTTGCTTATTCTGGTTTGAAGGGAAAGGGCTTCCAAGGAACAATAGATGATAGTATGAAGTTAAAAAAAAAAAAAAAAGGATAAAATAGTTACAAGACTCTAAGCTAGGTTAGCAGTTATTTATAGAATATTTAAAAAGGAAGGATTTAAACAACTAAGTTCTATATTTTAGAACATATCTAGATGGTATATCTAAATTTAATAACTTAGAAAATATACATTCTATATGCCACATAGGTATATATTTATATTATATGTGTGTGATATATATGCGATATATATAGTGATAAATATATATTGTGTGTGTGTGTATACATAGTGAGAAGAGAGAAAATAAAGACATTAAAAGTGTCATTCAACCTCTGAATGTTTTAAATGTTTTAAAGATATATGGAACTGAAAACTCCCATAAAAGACACTCTAGTGTCTTTGTCCTTCCCTGTAATGTGCTATAATTCTAAGCTATGATGGGTGTTTATGATGCTTGTGGTAAACTATCTTCTGCTTATGATAAAAGGGAAGTTTGCATGATCCATTACAGGAAGTCACTCTCGATAAGTCAGAACAATCCTAGGGGTTCACTGGTCGAGTAGCCCAATGGTTTAAAGTCTCTGCAACAATGTTGAGTTACAGAGGTAGGGATCTCCAGAAGCCATCCTTGCTGCAGGATGTATAACACTGGGAAGATGTACTGAATGTTGAGATATTTGTGACTGCCAAGAGTGGTATAGACTCATAAGATTAGAGATTTAGGGCTGGGAAGAACTTTAAAGATTATATAATCCAACCATTTCATTTTACAGGTGAAGGAACTAATTCCCAGAGAGGGAGAATCATGTTCCTCACATTAGAAAACATATAGGTTACTATTTTTAATGGGCTAAGTGACAAAACTGGTGTACAGAGATTGTGATGTGTTCATGGTGGTGGAGCAAGACTGAAATGAAGGTACTCCAACTTTCAGCCTGTGATTTACTTTATTGTAATGTCCTCTGATCCCACCAGATAAATCTCCATCCAAAGGAGGTGCCATTACTTCGGCATTTATCCATTTCAGTATTTAATGACCTCTGTGAGCATTTGGTGGTTTTACACATACATACATGCATACACACATACAATATATACATATAAACATTATAAGTATATGCATGTCTATATGTTTTAATACATGTGTGTATTCATATAATGCATGCATGTATATATAAATATATGTATGTGTGTGATACATGCATGTATATGTGTATGTATCTATATCAATTGATTGATAGATATGTATGCATCCCAAAGTAATTAAGGTTTCAAACAAACTTTTTTCATTAGTGTACATTGTTCTAAGGATAATGCATTTTTTGGTCATACTTTTAAAAAAAGAAAACTCTGCTTTTCATTATTACAGAATGGTGCATGCTATAAATTGCTGAAGGGTAATATGCTGCTTTTGTTTATACATTTTGGGATGTCAGAGCTTGTCAAAATGTTGATCGTTGTATTGTAAAAATAAGAAACATTGCTCTGTCTTTTAAAAAGAAGGGATGGGGTTCATTTTTTTTCTTTAAAGTTGCCTTCAGGCTGACAGCAAATTATGTTCTGATTTATCTCTTACATAGTTCCTGGTATCCTGACATCCCTTAAAAATGTTTTGTGCTCATTGATGTGTAAGCAAATAGAGTCCTAACAAATGCAGGAGGTAGAATTATAGGGTAACTAGCAAAGTGTCAGGTTCTGTAGCGAATTGATAAGGACAAGGTTTAAATAAAGGAAGCTGTCCATCTAGCAGTGGTATTAAGGAGAAGGGTAGAAAATTAAACTGCCAAATGGCAAACCTTTAATCATAGTGAGTGCTAGCTTTCCTTTGAGAAACCTTTTCCTGGCACTGAAGTTAATTAAAACTTTGGTATATACTAAGAGTGGTTAAAAAATAAAAATAACAATCTTATGCTTACTGCCAAATGCATGAATAAAATAAATACTAGCATAAACTGTATGGAATTTTTAATGTTGTGTTTAAAAATTTATTTAAAGTATTAATACAAACCATTTTGCTTAGATTTGCTACGTTTTACAACTAAAATTAATAAAGAAGTTTTTTTTATTACGATTGAAGCTAAATTATAATTTTATTAGACCCACCAGTTTAATTTGAATGGGATGAATTATGCAAAAACATTAGCAAAATGTTGGTCTTAAACTTAGTGTTCACTAGACTGCAAACTGCTTTTTATCAATTTAAGGGATTAGATGGAAAAGTCCCCGTGATCACAGACTCTTGTAACATTTGTGGCAGAAATTACTTCACTAAAATCAACAACATAGATTGTAGCCAAAAGAAACTGAATTCATTGTACAAAACAAAATCAAACCACCCAGAGACAACAAAAAGGCATTAGTTCCTTGATTTTTTCAGCCTCCAATTAGTTGTGATGGCACTCGGTGGAAACAGCCAGAAGGCTTGATGGAGATCAGTTGCACCTGATTTTAGACTTTTTATATGTGACTTTAAAACAAAAACCAAGATCTGATAGAATCAGTGTTGTTTATATGTTTTAGGCTACTTTTGGGTTTATAGAACTCTTGCACTTGATTATCTAAGAGATTGAAGATAAGGAGGCATGATTCAGTCAAACAGTATTGCCTTAGACTTGGGCAAGTAGGGTTTCATGCTTTGGATAAGACCCAACCATTTATCTTGGGGAAACTGAGCATGGAGTCCCACTGTGATGGAGCTGAGATTGTTAAGCCACAACAAAGCAACGAATGCTGTCAGCTCCCAATGAAGACCATTTCTCTAGGTGCCATTTTCCACGAGCTTGAAGTCACCTCTTCTCTTATCCTCCTTGCTGTACATTCTCTCCCACCTAAATTTATCTTCAACTCTGTATCTTAATCCTGAACTCACCAAAACCTACCCTGTATTCCTGTTCTTTGTATACATGTTATAACTTGTAAGTTCTATAGGTTCACAGTCTAAGGGCAGTCAGGAAAAGTTTCTCATAGAAGGTAGAATATTAGCTGGAACATGAAGGAAGCCAGGAGACACAGTAAGAAGTGCAAAAAAGATCCAACAACAACACCATATCCGCTGGTGTTACCAAACAATGTATGTATAGTCTATCACCTATCATGCCGTAGATTCTAATTTCAAAGTTAAAGACCAAGCTCTCATGAGTGATGATAAGAAGAAAGTACGGGGGTAATGACTATATGTATATATTATGTGTGTGTATATGTGTGTATATGTATATACATATATATAATATATATACACATGTATATACATATAAATGTATGGGAACTGCCAGTGAAAATGTACAGTTGGGAAATGGAGTGTCTTGTTTGAGGAACAGCAAGTTGTCCAGTGTCACTGAACCACAGAGTACATGTGGGGAGTAAGGTGTAAGAACATCAGAAGGAAAAAATGCAGATCATTATAGGAAGGACTTGAAATGGCAGACAAAAATATTTATTTCTAATCCTGGAGGTCCACTGGAGATAATTGAATGGTAAGGCAGAGGAGGAGAGGTGATTGGACATGATTGGACCTGTTGACTTGCTAATGAATTTATGAAATTATGAA
The DNA here is from genome assembly GCF_028372415.1 of Notamacropus eugenii. NCBI lineage: Eukaryota > Metazoa > Chordata > Mammalia > Diprotodontia > Macropodidae > Notamacropus > Notamacropus eugenii. The sequence continues at coordinate 268,772,791 of NC_092877.1, forward strand.
ACAGAGGCAGACATATCCAGTTTTTTGGGTACTCCCTGAGAAACCCCATAATGGTAGGAGGAACTGGGACTTCAATCACACTTGATTAAACCACAGAGGATACAGAGATAAGCTGTAAAAGGGTCACAAATGGAGGCCACCTGGGATGAGAGAGAGATGGGATGGGGATGGGAGGCAGGTGGCATGGGGGAGAGGAAGAGAGTGTTATTCAAATAACTATAGTTTAGGTTTGGGAACACTAGGTAAAGAGAGACAGAGAGAGACAGAGATAGAGAGATAAAGAGAGATAAATAAAGAAAAGAGAGAAGGGAGAGGCCAGAGGAGGGAAAGGGAGAGGAGGACTGAAGATGAGCAGGAACATGAGGGTGATAAAGGGTGAAATTTGCTGGAAAAGAGAGGATAGAATGGGATCTTATGTATACAGAGGTGTGGCAAGGAGAAGGGCCAACTTTTTATGTGAGACAGAAGTGAAGGAATAAATGGTTGCTGAAAGCATCTAAGTGATGCAAGAGGAGAAGGAGAGAACAGGGAGCTCTAGGAGAATGGCCTCACTTTTTTTTTGTTTGTTTGTTTTGTTTAGGGCAATATGAGGTAAGCTTCTTAGCTGAGCGGGAGTAGGTTGGGGAAGTTCTGCCAAGTTTGAAGGACAAAAAGTGTAGAAAAATCTCTGTGGTAAATGGGATAGTGAGTCAGTTAGGGACATGTAAAAGGACTGACTTCCCCTACTTGAGACTGCATGACCTGTATTAGTAGTGGATCCAATTAGCAGTTTCCTGATTTTCTCCAGTTTGGTTCTGCAGCATGTGAGTATGAACCATGTCAGTGAGGGTAATCCAAGTCTGAGGCTTGGCAGAGCAAAATAGATAATAGAATCATGGGGCAAGAGAATTCAATGAAAGAAAACAGTGCATAGTTAAGCTATTTCTCCAAGGGATCAAGAAGGGGAAGGCAGGAATATGTGATTATTGTAGAAGTGATGGCCCAGGAAAAACTGAGATGTTCAAGAATTGTAGGTCATGATCAGAATGAAGAAAAAATGTTTGAGATTAAACATCAAAGGTAGAATGACAACGGATCACAACCATATAAAGGAATTTTAGCATTTATAAACATAGAAATGGTACATTTGTGGGTGATTACAAGGTCAAGTATATGACCTTTATGACTTTAGCTAAATATGTAATTGAGGTGGATGGAGTTGTTCAGGGGGAATGAGTAAATTGAGGAACTGGAAGCTTAGCATATGTTAGTGATTATCAGTATGAATGTTGAAGTCCCATAGTATGAGAACAGGGGATAGAGAGTAAAGACTCTGAGCTGGGCAATTAACTGATTGAGGGAAAAAAGAGTTATCCTCAAGGTCAGTAGACAACATCTACCAGTATTTTGATTGGGTGGTCGCTGTGGACTGAATAAACGTCAAAGCAGGAGCTATTACTGAGTGATGGTGGTGGTTGGAGATCTTGGAAGAGTCAGTGAGGAGCAAGACACACTCCAACTGCCCCACATGAACCAAATTTAAAATTCAACCAGTTTTGGAAAAGGTAGCCAGGAAGACTGTATCATCAGGAGGAAGGCAGGTCTCAGTGAGAGTCAGAAGAAGAAAGAAGTGAAAAGATTTAGGATTAAATCAAGCATGTCACCTAAGAAGCAGGCCTTCCAAAATACAGTGGAAAGAGGTGGATAGATTTAGAGTGGGACATGAGGGGTTGGGGTGGAGGGTGTTGAAGAGAATGGACATAAGAAATTTGGGAAGAAGAGTTTTAGATCATGACAATTGAGTGTTCAGAATCCATGAGATATGGAGAAAATAATGAAATAGGAGATGATCGTTGATGAAAGAGTTGAAGTTATTTTTCTAGGGGTTTGGCCTCAGGGTAAAGTCTTCTCAGGACCTTAGGCAGCTCAGGTATGGGAGCCAGTGGGGGCAGATAATGGAATGGAGTTATATTGCTCCTTCACTTAAAATAAAATAATGACTGTACCAGGATCTGGCCAATTCAAGACCAAGGGGGATTAGGGAGGAAAGGGTTTCGAACACAAGTCACCATCAGTATTTAGCTATTTTCAATAACAACACCACATCCACTAGTGTTACCAAACAAGGTATGTATAGTCTATCATCCATTGTGCCATAGATTCTAATTTCAGTTAAAGATCAAATTCTCATGAATATTGCTAAGGAGAAAGTATAGAGCTAATGACTATATACATATATGTATGTGTATGTATTTATGTATGTATATGTATACACACATATACACACACACACACAAAATCTAAGACATGAAAGTAACTGCACAATTACTCTCGCAGTGTTTCACTCACTTGTCCATGGAATGGTCATGTTCAAACAGAGCAGAAGAAATCACCAACAGAACCAGTGAAGACAAGAAGAGAGTAAATAGGAAGACTATGGTGTTGATTAAATGGCTCTCACATTATTTTCTTTCCCTCTCTGATTATCTCTTACTCAGTAGCCATTTGTTTCCTTATTGTTTCCCGGATGTGAGTGTCCTGACTATCCAATCTAAATTAGTCTTATTTTATATCTTAGTGTCTTCCTTGTGTATTATATTAACTTAAAAAAATTAATTTTAACATTTACTATACTCCTAAGGCTCTGTGCTACATGCTTTAAAAATATTATCTCACTTGATTCTTACAACAGCTCTGAGTTAGGAGCTATTATTATCCCCATTTTGTGGAAGTGGAAACTGAGGCAGAGAGAGGTAAGTACCTTGCCCAGGGTTATTTAGCTCATAAGTTTCTGAGGCTGGATTTGAACTCAGGACTTACTAACTCCAGTCCCAACACCAATCCACTGTGCCCATAAAGGGGTTTAAAGGGAAAAGACTTATAAACACTTCTATAACCTTCAATCTTGTTAATTACCTCCATTCAAGTAATTTCTGAGATTTTATAAAAGTAACCATAACCATTTGCCAACATGTTGCAATGATTTCAAATTTTTTAAGTTGTTTTCACTGAAATGTTCACACTGAATATACCCCATATATATAGCTGACAATCGTTGGATAATCTTGATACCAGATATTTGATCATTAACTCTGATTTATTTAGGGAGAAGTGCATTGATTAATTTGACTCTTTATATAAGCCTAGTGCCTTCCTAGCCACAGCAAATACTTTAATTCCATTACTTTAACCTTGAAGTAGAATTGAAGCTCAAATGGAATAAGGCAGAATCTTGACATACGGATACACCACAGCTTTTCAGGGCTTGATATATTCCACTGACTTTCCATTCATTTTAACGCTGTTAAAGCTATGGTTGTTTTCCTTTAAATCTATAAATCTAAAACAGTTTTTTTGTTTGTTTGTTTGTTTTTTTTTTTTTTTTTGTTCTATACCTCCGATATTTGGAATTTTATTTTAACTAGCTACTTCCTCAGTCAGATGAACAGAATTTATGGAAAATACATTTTTAGTTAGCTGTATTAGCAACTTCCATTGTTGCGAGAATCTTTACTTCAGCTTTAGAAATGTCATTTCTTTTTAATTTTGGAGATGGAGGTCTACATGGTCTACATGAAAAGTTATTTATTTTTGAGAATCTGCTTAAGGATAAAAGGTGTTTGTTCTTCCACAGAAGAGTGAAAGCAATGTGTGGTTGCAGGTGAAAATAAATTCACACAAGTTACGTGTGACACAAGCTGTCTAGCAAAGAGATTGGCCCAAGGAAGATAGGCCATGGACTAAGATAGGCTACTTACTGGTAAAGTAGAGGTTAAAAGGGACAAAAATTAGGTGGAGGACAGGTATCGGTAATACTTAAAGGTGTAAGGCAAACAGGGGAAAAAAACAGGTTTAAGGCAAGACAGACACAGAGACAAAGGGCTATGGTTTACTAGGTTAGAAAAAATGTTAGTAAGACTGAATATAGCATTATCAAAATTTAGGGATCTCCTTGTGGTGGGGCTAGCGGGGTGGCATATACTAATTTGATTTTTTTTGCTCAGAATCCCAGGCTGATTCAAGTGACTTCACTTTCAATGCTTCAACACATCCATGAGTTTATTAACGTGACTACTCCTTTCAGATGCAGGTTGACAACCACGCAAAGGTTTAGGATATAGTTTTCTTGAATTTACTTGGAAAAAGAAAAAAAAACCTACCTGGTAAACTCTCTCTACATAGCCACAGAAACATTTCTATATAATTTATATTGTATTTACTGTTCTCTTTCTGTGTGTGTGTGTGTGTGTGTGTGTGTGTGTGTGTGTGTATGTGTGTGTGTATTACCTGGAATACTTTTATGAATTTGATATTGTATATTTAAAGTTATATATTTACTAAATATATGGAGTAAATATAAAAAAGCAATAAGAATACATTATATACAAAAATGAATTGTCAGGTATAGGTTGTGTATGTACTCACAGATGATTACTTTTTTTTAACCAGAAAAGTCCTTGAAAGCCATCTTCTAGACTATATTCTATTTATACTATGCATTCCTCAAAGCAGATAGGTAGGTAGTGCTATGGATAGAAGGATGAATCTGGTGATAGGAAGACCTGAGTATAAATGTGACTTCAGACACCTATGAGCTTTATAACACTGGCAAGTCACTTAACCTCAGTTTCCTCAACTATAAAATAGTTATATAGAGATTTAAATCCTTTCCTTCCACTCAGAGAGCTTACAATTTACTAAAGAATGGAAGACAAGTTATCTTCTCCTTCCCTAAAGAATAATGTGATGTATACTCTGAAAGAAATAAAAATGCTATTGTTATTTCAAAAATTAGGGATCACACCTGATTGTGGAAATCTGGGAAGGCTTCCTGGATGAGGTAACATTTGATATATTTTTTAAAGGATGGTCAGCATTTTAACTGAGTCAATGAAAAGTCAAGGCACATTTGCAGTATGGGAAAATGAGGGCTGAATATACCTTTAATTCCAACTGTCATCAGACATTAGTGTCTTAAAAACTAATTCTTTAGCACATGAAGCACAAGGTATCCCTGAGCAAAGGAAGCAAAGCTTCCAAAAAATTATTTGGAAAGATAATTTAATGCAGATCGTTAATGACTTCAGTTTAATAATAGATGATATTAATTCTCTGATAAATTCCTAATTGATAAATTTTGTTGTATTTTCAAAACCAAAAAGAGTTAAATATATTAAGTCAACCTCCTCAAAAGAAGACAAGATGTGATGAATGTCATTTTTATGGTTTTTACTTTGTTTTTATGGACTAAGATTTTGCCTGTACTACGCAGGGTGAAGTGATGATATACCTCTATATTTGACTAATCTGAACGTTACAGTAGAAATTGATTAATCATTCACTAAGCAAATGATTTTGAGTGTCTTCTTTGTACAAATTATTACCTAATTCACTAATTAATTACTATTTAATATATAAGAGATATAAGACTTATAAGACATAGACTTTTCTTTCATGGAACCTTTAATAGAATTTGGGGAAAAGGAAATGAGACCTTTATTAAAAATACAATGCAGTGCATGATTATTTAGCACGTGATGATATGAAAAATAGGTTGTTAAAGTAAGGTTTTAGATAAAGTTAGTTGTTTGATAATGTAAGTTGTTAGATAAAAGACTTGTGAACTTAGGGGTAGGATTAAAGTAGGACCTTGAAAATCTGGAATAGATAGTAGAAGAAGTAAAATCATTCCAGGAGAAGGGAAGGACATCATTTATCCTAAGTTTTAAAGAGATAGTAAAGGTAGTGAGTATAAATACACATACACACAAATATATGTGTGTATATACATGTGTGTCTATATGTGTATAATGTATGTGTATATATGCATACACATATGTATATTGTGTGTATATCTAGCTATCCACCCATCCTAATGTGTGTATGTATGTATGCATATTTTTTTTACATGAACAAGTAATGGAATTTATACTTGGAAACAAATTAGCTTCAGATTATGCAGAATGTTGCATGCCTTGATAAACAGTTTAGAGTTTATCTTATAGGTAGCAAATTCTACTTGGCATTTTTGACAGATTAAAATTTTAAGAGAATGATCTTCCCTTCATGTTTTGTTGTGTAATTTAGACATGTGAGCACTCTGTGTAAGTTGCCCAGCAGAGGGCACTGTGACTATCTCGGGGTGAGACCTCTTAAAGTCTTTATTCCCCACCTCAGGAAAACTAGAAGGATTCTAAGTACTAAGTTACCCATCTGCTTGTAGATAATGAAAAATGTTTAAATTGTGAAGATTATAAAGGTGAAGATCTTAGCATATTGTCACTTTCCTTTCGCTTGAAAACTTAAAAAAAATTCACATACCAAACAAGATAAAAAAATGAAAAAAAAATTGGCAAGCAGTATTGTATAAAATGCTTCCAGTCCCTAGTCACTCCCCTGATTACCAAAGAGAAAAATTAACTACCTGCCACCCAGTTAAATTTAGCACAATCCAGTATCCATAGCCTATCTTTCCTTCTCATACACTATCTATAGAGCAAAAACTCAAATTCACGATAGTTAGGTTTGCTTCATCTTCATCCAGCAAACCATTTAAAAAATATAACTATGAACATAACTATTAAGTAACACTTTTAAATGCAAAGAAACATGTAGTGATTAGCTTCGCCACTTCTCTTTCTCAGGAAAGTTAAACAAATGGGATAAACAGAGATTGACATTCTTCCAGCAGTTTCTCCAAGAATTTAGAATTCAGTAACTCTCAGCCCTATTCTCTTAATAAACTAAACTTTAGACCAAGGAAAGAAAATGTTCCATCCAGACTTAACAACTGAATTCAAATTCAACCTCAAATACTAGCTGTGTGATCCTGAGCAAGTCACTCAACTTGGGTTTTCCTTAGTCCACTGGAGAAGGAAATGACAAATCACTCCTGTATTGGTGCCAAGAAAACCCCATAGACAATATTGGCACGCTATGGTCTATGGGGTCAGATAGAGTTGGATACACCGACATAACAAAACAGCTACTATTACAACTGCTTCTGTGTTTGTAGTGAGTAAGAGGAGAATTGGAGAGGATTACAGCTCAGTATTGAAGTATGAGGGTTTCTGCTCATACCTATCAGGAAAAGAACAGATTCTTAGGTCAATTTTGCACTGTCTTTGGGCTCGGGTCAAATGTTAGAATTACACTGTGGTATATGAGTGGGGAAATAGATGGCAGACAATCCTCAGAGAAACTTGAGCAGGTCCACTAACTAGGTTTGGAGTTTCTCCTTTTATCCGTTGGTATTTCTCTCAGCTGTTATTTATCCTGTGATCAGGAACTCATGTGACACAGATTTATCGCCCAAGTAATCTTGCAAGATAGATCCAGGACAGAGTAGATCAGGGAGGAGAAGATAATTTCATCAGATTCAGCATCATAAGTAGAGCTGACAGATCGTGATAGACAACTAACTTCCCACTTGGTACTAGACTTGTGATCTTTTTTAAAATAGATGCCAGATACTATGGAAATTCAGCCTTGCTTCCTATGTAGCAGAGGCACAGCTGATGCCAGCTAGCTAATACTAGCTCCTGAGCTGATTGTCAAATCTTCAATGAGCATTTACACTTCAGAAAATGGCAAACACTGCAAATCAGTGCTTGGTTTATTGTTTTCTTGATTGTCTAGACTTAAGAAAATCATGGAGAAAATGTTGATAATGCAGATTAAACTTCAAAGTTGCGCACATGTACATTTTTTTTTTTGTGGTGGTTGCTGTTAAATATTTGCTAGCATGTGCCTGTAGAGACTCTCTAGTAACAAAAATACTTCTCCTGGAACATGATTTTTATTTTGTTCTAACCATTATTAGGGGCAGGTAGATAGCACAGTGCATAGAGCACTTGGCCTGGAGTCAGGAAGTTTTATATTCCTGAATTTAAATCTGGCCTCAGATATGTACTAGCTGTGTGACCCTGGGAAAGCCTCTTCATTTTTTTTTTGCCTCAGTTTCATCATCTGTAAAGTGAACTAGAAAAGGAAATTCCAAACCACTGGAGTAGCTTTCCTAAGGAAACCCCAAATGGAGTCCAAAAGAGTGGGGTAGAACTGAAAATGACTGAACTACAATAACCATTATTAAAATCACCGTGGCTGGGAGGTAACTAAAATGTACAATGGATAGAACTCCGGGCCTGGAGTCAGAAAGACTTGAATTCAAATATGGCCTCAAATATTTAATAACTGTGTGATCTTGGTTAAATAAATTAACATCTATTTGCTTCAGTTTCCTCAAGCGTAAAATGGTGATAATAGTAATCCTCATCTCCCAGGATTGTTGGGAGGATCAAATAAGAATATTTTAATGCACTTAACACAGTACCTGGTACACAGTAGGTGCTACTTAAATGCTGACTATCATCATTAGTAGATATCTATTAAAAGCTAGCTATCATCATCACTTTATGCAACCATTTATAGTTCACAAAGTACTTTTCTTATAGCCCTTTGAGATAGGTATTGTCAAGCATCTCATTTTACAGAATAAGAGACTGAGGACCAGAAATTTCAAGCAGTTAGCCCATGGCCAAAAAAGTAGGAAATGTTTGACTTGGGATTCAAACACAGGTCTTCTGACTCTTATTCCAACTTTTTTCTATTATACTTGGGTACCTCTCAGATTATCCTCAGCTAATCACTGGGCAATAATTTTGTGGTTTGTTTGAAATATAAGAAAACAGTATTAAAACCCTGAAATATTAAATTGCTAGTCTGACCTAGTCAAAAATAGCAGTTAATTCACCGTGAGATAGCTCCCATAAGGTAGGATGGCAGGTTGAGAAATGTTTCGAGCTCAGAATGTTCTTTGTAATAACAAGTATAATAGTGTAGGCTGAGAAAGGTTTGCTGGAGGTTTCAGGAAAACTCCTGAGAACACATGCCAGAATGATTGGTTGGCTTGGGGCAAAATATATTTTCAAAGAAGCCTGAGACATATGCTTTCTTTATGTCTTACTCTGCTAAATATATGGTCAACGCTTTAGTTGACTGAAGTACTTTTTCAAAACTAAAGAAAATCAAATCTTATGATTGTTTTGTTCAAGGTTTTCTTATATTTCAAACAAATGCGTTCGCTAAAGGTTCCAGGGACCTTTAACATCCATATGAAATAGATGGGGGTGGGGAAATTTTTTTATTACTTACTGTATTTGCTATTGCCCATAGGTGGAAACTGGCTTATTGGAAGATATGCAGGAAAACATTTAGATCATTCAAAGCTATTAAAATTTCTGGCTCACTGAGTGAAGGAACGGATATCGCATTTAAAAGGTTATTACATGCCAAACACTGCTTTAAAAAAAAGGCTATGAGGATATGAGTAGCAGAAGGAAGACAGCCCAGCCCCTCCCCACAAATAGCTTACAGCCTAATTAGGGAAAGCAACAACACATACAGAGAATTGGTGTCAAGGTAAACATATGGTGAATGGGGTCAAAGGAGTAGATTGACATCTTCCAGGGGCAGTGTCAGAGTGTATTTGATTATGGTTTTAGAACCTAGTTGTGTGTGTTTGTGTGTGCATGTGTGTATGATATACATGTGAATCTGGTGAGAAGACCGGGAGGTATGAAGTAATAAAGAAAGTCACACATGGCTGTTACCTGCCTGAAATAGTGGGCCAGTGAAGTGCTCACCAAACAAGGGAGGCCCCAGATCAGAAATTCCAAAAATTAGAGGGTTATAGTCTTCAGGTCATAAGATAAAAATAATTCCTGCTCAGGAGTGAAGTTGATATTTTACATTGTATGCTGTGTTTTTATAATATGCTTTGCTTTTTTAACCCATCAATATGAATTCCCCTGATCTTGAACATTTCACTTAATTTCTAGTGAGTTTCTATTTGTGTATGTGCTCATAGAAAGGTCAAGTAAATTGTAATTCTCATCAATAAAAGGGCTCTTTTAACGTGTGCCGACATTTCATTTGATTTTTGCCTGGCCTTTAGTATTTTTTATAAATAGGAGCAGATCTAATTTTCCATTGGCAAGCAAGTATTGAACATTAAAATGTAAATTTGCATTACCTCATCTTTCCCATGGCTTTGTGTGTCTCTTCCATGGCTTCCAAGACATTTCGTCTGGGAAGTTTAAGATTGTTCAATTTAATTTTTCCTTTCACACTGCAGATATACTCTTTATAAGTTCCCTGGACACATACATTTTCTCTCCTTGCAATAAGGGGAGAACCAACTGAAGGGGAGTGGGGAAATATTCCAGTCTTGAAAACATATTGCGTTACCTAAATATGGCTGTGTGAGTACAATCCTTGATCCACTGGGATGAAAGTAGACCTTAGAAGGGAAGCTAATTCTTGCACCTTCTGTTCAGAAGAAACAATTTCTACTGATTTCTCCTTTTCTGCTTTCCTTCACCAGTAAAAATACTGGCAAACCAATTGGCATTTACTGAGTTCTATTTCTTCCTCCTCACTCCCAATTTCCCTTTTACTTTTCCCAACTTAAGTAGGAGGGTCAAGTAAAATAATAGAGCAAAAATTATAGAAATTAGAAAGTCAAGAGATAAAAGGAAACTACCCCATAGCAAAAGCACAGTAAACTCAGAAAAAAAACAGAACAAAACAAACTAAATAGCGTAGGAATGCCGCCAGAGACAATTTAGAACCATTTATCAATTTAGCAAGATACAATATATGGCCCTTAGGTAAGTTTTGAAACAAAAAATGGGTTTAATATACTATAGTTCCAGATATCATTGGTATTGTTATCTATAACATACTTTGAAATAAAATTATATATATATTATATATAATAAACATAAATTACTGGTATTGAGTAAGACCTGTATGGCAGAATGCTCTCAGTAACACTCTGCTAACATTTTGTTAGGCTTCTAAATTTGCTATATCCAAAGTGAAAATGCATTCCTGTCTATGCATTCATTCATGTGCTCCAAAGCAATATATTTCACACTTTTCAAAGAACTTAAGCAAATGGAAATATCTCATGCAAATAGGCACATTCAACAAATATTAAAAAGAAGTCGTTTTATCTTCCTATAATAACCTATAACCATATGAAGTGGAAAACTACCTGAAAACCTTGCCTCACATAAGAGAGGGAGAAAAGATGAAGAGAATTATTCTCCTTTAAACGTTAAGGACAAAGAGATCTAAGCAAATAGAGGGTATGTTCAATGGAGTCTAAACTAAATGGAGTGAAAAGAAATTTTATCCATATATTCAGCAAAACTTTTTGACTATATTTTTTCCTCTATTAGAAATGTGTGTGTTGGTCCTTCGTTGCCAAAGAAGACCGTGCCATCAGAAACATGACTTGCACTTGACTTTGTTTTTGAGTGAGGAAGGACTACGCAGGTCACCAGCCTCGTTTCTCCTCCAGAGCCATCTGAATCCAGTGACCAGATATTTATCAGGATGACTGGAGATGACCTAGGATGAGGAAGTTGGGGTTAAGTGACTTGCCCAAGGTCACGCAGCTAGTGAGTGTCAAGTGTCTGAAGTGAAATTTGAAGTCAGGTCCTCCTGACTCCTTCACTGGTGCTCTATCCACTGCACCACCTAGCTGCTCCCTTCCATTAAAAATAAGCAAATATTGTAGGAAGGGAGAAAGAGCTTAGAAACTTTATACAATTATTTTGTACCAGCATTTTAAATGTTAAAATGATGAAAAATATTGAATTTCATAATTTTTCATGATCAGTGGATTTTAAATGACAAGATCATGTGATTTCATTGGTGTAGGGAATGGCTGTTGAGAAAACCATCTCTACTAATGAACATGGTTAACTATTCTGCAGCTTACAGTTTCTTGGAGGCTCTGAGAGGTTAGATGAATTACCCAAGGACACATAGTCAGTATGGGTGAGAGGTGGTACTTCTCAAACCCATGTCTTCCAGACGCTGAGAACAGTCTCACTCTACAGTACTCTTCCGGGCTTTCTCTCTAGCAAGACACACAAGTGAGGGGGGTGGAAATTAAAGTGAGCCAAAGGCACTAATTATCTGGAATGACTCTGTTATGTGTTCCAAAGTACTTGGCTCCTGGTGACAAATCTTGTAGAGCAGAAATAACTGTCTCAGTCAAGGCCAAGAAATAGAAAGATCTACTTTCTTATAAGAGGAAAACCACTGAAGAGTTGTTTTTTCCCCTTGTTTGAGGACTGTATACAATAAGATTTTTGTCTTTTGTAGAATAAAACAGATTATAGATTGTAAGCTAAGGGAGTAATGGTGTAGCCTATTCCTCAGATGAGAAATAGAGAGATTGTGGCAATCACTGTCATACTTGTAAAAGCTACGGGCATCTCCAAAGTGCCTTGTCCACTGAACTTCAGCCCTCAGGGGATATTGGGATATAAACAATGATCAACATTTACTCTGGTTAATGAAAGGATTTTTCCCCCAATCTGGAACAAACCCTGAAACCTAAAAAGATTTCAGGTAGAATTTTATTAAATTGGTTCAGCAGAGAAGAGAGTCAGAAAAGATGTCTTCCTCTCCAATGTCTGCTCTCCCAGATTATATACAGTTCAAAGTCTCATGTTATACAGAGCTCTAACTAGAGCATAAGCTCAAGCAGCTAGGCAGCCTGTACTTGGTAGGTAAGTAGTTTCCAGAAAAGCAGTTTCCTAGGTTGCTTGAGATGTCTATCAGAAGGTAAGTATAAACTTTCATTATAATTTGGGTGAAACCGACACAAGCTACTGGGCAGCCCAAGACTTGATTGGACCAAGTGCTCTGGTTTAGCTAGGTCAACGTGACCTACTATTTGGGGTTAGATGTTTTTCTAGCCACATAAAGCTACGTTCAAACAATATTAATAAATGATAAAGTATTTTCCTCTCGGTTGGTGTAGAAGGTGAAAAATCCTGGAAACCTCATTATTACCAGGGAGGAAATTAGGTGAAAAAGAGGTAACAAGAGTAGCCCCAACATAATCAAATAGCAGCTTCTCCCTCCAGCGCATGTTCTGTGTAAATAACAAGATGGCAGCCCTATGAAAGAGTGGAGCTCAAATTAGCGAAGGGCAAAAGTTCGCTAATTTAATTAGTTTTTAATTAAACTTCTCAAGATACAGGAAAAATACTATTTCTTACTCAATATAATTTTAAAACCATTTTGTTTAATTGCAAGAATTATGTTAATATTGCTTTCTACTGTTTCATTAAAGAGATATAATATTCATCAGCATGATAGGTTAAACACATTTTACAGGCTAACAGGAAGATAAAGGCAATGACAATAATAATAATAATAATAATAATAATAATAATAATAATAGGTGCTTATAATTTACATAGTGTTTTAAAGTTTGCAAAGTACTTTGAAATATCACATTTTTTTTCTCTGACTTGTAGGTAGCTGATATTGACTTTTCCCCTTATATAGATGAGGAAACTGGAAGACAAAGGTGAAATGATTGGCCTAGGGTGACACACAGCTAGTAAGTATATAGGGCATATTTGAACTAAGGTCTGTTATCTACCTACTGTCCCTAACATTTGGTTGAGCACTATATCTCATATGCCACTTAACTGTCTAAGTGACATTAATAATATTCTTCCTAAGGGAAAATTTCACGTGAGCTCTAAGCATTTGACTCAAAAATGAACTTTTGGAAAAAATCCATTGATAATTGAAGAAGTTTTATACATTTTTAAATATGGGAAAGACATGATTTCATATTTTGCCTTAATTATTTAGCTATCTCCCATTTGCTATATTTGCAATAATAAGAACTTAGTGGTTCCTCAGAAATTCCATAGTCCAACTTTTTCATTTTATATCTGGGGAAACTGAGAAGTAAAGAAGTTATTTAATTACTCAAGATCATCAAGGTCCTTTAACTATGAATATTGTATGTATTTCCCCATTAACCCTTGTTAATGTTTATTATTATTATTAACATGAAGACTTGTTAATATTAATATGTAGCATTATGTAAAAGTAGTCACCTGGATGGTGCAGTAAATAGAGCTTTGGACTTGGAGCCAGCAAAAATTGAGTTCTGAAATACTACTTTGCTATGAGAAATGATGAACAGGTGGACTTCAGAAAAACATGGACTTCTATGAACTGATGCTGAGTGAAGCGAGCAGAACCAGGAGAACATTGTACACAGTAACAGCCACAGTTTGTGAAGACTTACTTTGATAGACTTAGCAATGCAGGGACTTAAAACAATTCCAAAGAACTCATCATGGAAAATGCGATCCACATCCAGAGGAAGAACTGTGGAGTTGGAATGCAGAATGAAGGAGACTATTTTCTTTTGTTATTGTGGTTTGTTTTTTTTTTCCTTTCTCATAGTTCCTCTCATTCATTCTAATTCTTCTGTTCAATATTACTAATGTAGAAATATATTGAATAAGAATGCATATGTAGAGCCTGTATCAGATTTCATGCTGTCTTTGGGAGGGTAGAAAGGAAAGAGTGGGAAAAAATTTAAAACTTATGGAAATGAATGTTGAAAACTAAAAATAAATGCATTAACTCAAAAAAAAAAAAGAAAAAAAAAGAATTGTGTTCAAATTCTCTTTCAAACAACCCAGTCATATGCCTACAGTTTGCCTGGGTTTTCTCTTTTGCAAAATAGGTATTATTATAATAGCAATAGTCCTTGCCTTCTAGGATATTGGGAGGATTGTAAAGGAAATTTTTAGGGACCTAAGAGGGTGAGTACTTAATAATCTGGGTTCTTGAGGTCAGGACTGAACAGAAGTAGTAGGGAATCAATTAAGAGTGAAGCAAGAAGCCTTTTATTCTTTCCAGCCAGGGTAGATGCTAAGATGGAAAGCATCTATGATGAGTTTGCTACAAGAAATTCCTTACATACAATTTTTTTTGATTTCTTTTTTTTTAAATTTATTTATTTAACTTTCAATATTTATTTTCACAAAATTTTGGGTTCCAAATTTTCTCCCCCCTTGTTCCCTCCCCCCACCCCAAACACCGAGCATTCTAATTGCCCCCATCACCAATCTGCTCTCTCCTCTATCACTCCTCTTTGCCCTTGTCTCCATCCTTTCCTCTGTCCTGTAGGGCCAAATAACTTTCTATACCCCTTTACCTGTATTTCTTATTTCCTAGTGGCAAGAGTAGTACTCAACAGTTGTTCCTAAAACTTTGAGTTCCAACTTCTTTTCCTCCCTCCCTACCCACCCCTTCCCTTTGGAAGGCAAGCAATTCAATATAGGCCGAATCTGTGTAGTTTTGCAAATGACTTCCATAATAGTCATGTTGTATAAGACTAACTATATTTCCCTCCATCCTATCTTGCCCCCAATTACTTCTATTATCTCTTTTGATCCTGTCCCTTCCCATGAGTGTCAACCTCAAATTGCTCTCTCCTCCCCATGCCCTCCCTTCCTTCATCCCCACCCCCACACTGCTTATCCCCTTACCCCCCACTTTCCTGTATTGTAAGATAGGTTTTCATACCAAAATGACTGTGCATTTTATTCCTTCCTTTAGTGGAATGTGATGAGAGTAAACTTCATGTTTTTCTCTCACCTCCTCTCTTTATCCCTCCTCTAGTAAGTTTTTTTGCTTGCCTCTTTTATGAGAGATAATTTGCCCCATTCAATTTCTCCCTTTCTCCTCCCATATATTTCTCTCTTGCTGCTTGATTTCATTTTTTTAAGATATGATCCCATCCTCTTCAATTCACTCTGTGCACTCTGTTTCTATGTGTATGTACGTGTGCGTGTGCGTGTGTGTGTTTGTAATCCCACCCAGTACCCAGATACTGAATAGTTTGAAGAGTTACAAATATTGTCTTTCCATGTAGGAATGTAAACAGTTCAACTTTAGTAAGTCCCTTATGACTTCTGTTTGCTGTTTACCTTTTCATGCTTCTCTTCATTCTTGTGTTTGAAAGTCATATTTTCTTTTCAGCTCTGGTCTTTTCATCAAGAATGCTTGAAAGTCTTCTATTTCATTGAAAGACCAATTTTTCCCCTGAAGTATTATACTCAGTTTTGCTGAGTAGGTGATTCTTGGTTTTAGTCCTAGTTCCTTTGACTTCTGGAATATCCTATTCCATGCCCTTCAATCCCTTAATGTAGAAGCTGCTAGATCTTGTGTTATCCTGATTGTATTTCCACAATACTTGAATTGTTTCTTTCTAGCTGCTTGCAATATTTTCTCCTTGACCAGGGAACTCTGGAATTTGGCCACAATGTTCCTAGGAGTTTCTGTTTTTGGATCTCTTTCAGGCGGTGATCTGTGGATTCCTTGAATACTTATTTTGCCCTCTGGTTCTAGAATCTCAGGGCAGTTTTCCTTGATAATTTCATGAAAGATGATGTCTAGGCTCCTTTTTTGTTCATGGCTTTCAGGTAGTGCCATAATTTTTAAATTGTCTCTCCTGGATCTATTTTCCAGGTCAGTTGTTTTTCCCATGAGATATTTCACATTATCTGCCATTTTTTCATTCTTTTGGTTTTGTTTTGTGATTTCCTGGTTTCTCATAAAGTCATCAGCCTCCATCTGTTCCATTCTAATTTTGAAAGAACTATTTTCTTCAGTGAGCTTTTGAACCTCCTTTTCCATTTGGCTAATTCTGCTTTTGAAAGCATTCTTCTCCTTATTGGCTTTTTGAACCTCTTTTGTCAATTGAGTTAGCCTATTTTTCAGGATGTTATTTTCTTCAGCATTTTTTTGGGTCTCCTTTAGCAGGGTGTTTACTTGTTTTTCATGTTTCACTTGCATGTCTCTCATTGCTCTTCCCGGTTTTTCCTCCACCTCTCTAACTTGATTTTCAAAATCCTTTTTGAGCTCTTCCATGGTCTGAGCCCATTGAGTGGGCTGGGATACAGAGGCCTTGACTTCTGTGTCTTTCCATGATGGTAAGCATTGTTCTTTCTCATCAGAAAGGAAGGGAGGAAATGCCTGTTCACCAAGAAAGTAACCTTCTATAGTCTTATTTTTTTCCCCTTTTCTGAGCATTTTACCAGCCAGTGACTTGCCTTCTGAATATTCACTTCACACCCACTTGGCCTCCAGATCTGCCCAGCCAGCACTTGGGGTCTGAGATTCAAATGCTGCTTCCCAGCCTCAGGGTTTTGGTGGGGGTGGGGCTGCTATTCAGTGTGAGATCAAGTTCAGGTGGTCAGGTCAGGGCAGGGCCACCTCACAGGCTCAGTTCCCTCAGGGGGTTTATGCAGAGACCTTCAACAATGGATCTGGGCTCCTGCCTGCTTGGGGAGCCCTTGTCTGCTCCCACCTCCGCTGCTGCTTCCCAAGGGGGCCTGAATTATGGGAGCACCCCACTTTCTTCTCAACCCGCGAAAGAGACCCTCTCACTGACCCTTGTCACCTGTGGGTGGAGGGACCTGCGTGGCTGCTGGAGACTCTGTCCCTGAAGCCTGCTCGGATCTGCTCTCTGCTCAGATCAGCTCCTCTTGGTGCCTCGTGGCCGAGGCAGGGCTGTGCTCGGCTGGCCCTGGGTCCTCAGCACGAAGGACCTTTTGCGAAAGGTTTTCAGGCTCTCTGGAACAGAAATCTCCTGAGCTCCGTTGTTCTGTGGCTTCTGCTGCTCCCGAATTCGCCAGGGGTTCTTTTTTACAGATATTTTATGGGCTGTGGGTTCAGAGCTAGCGTATGTGCATCTGTCTACTCCGCCATCTTGGCTTCACCCCCTCTATACAAATTTTTAAGGCAGTATTCAGAACTTCACATTTAATGTATCATTGTGTAAAGCAAAGAAAAGAAAGATGGCAATTCATAAAACACCTGAATATACACATAAAGAAAATAGTGTACTTGTTGAATAAAAATGTATATTATTAGTTACAGGAGATAGAGGAGGAAGTTGTCATCTGAGTTTACTAAATTAAAGAAATGTAAGACCAGCCAGGGAAGAGAACCGTCCCAGGACTCTGGAATCCTTCACTTTCAGCAGTGAAATTTTTTTGTTTTGTTTTGTTTTGTTTGTTTTTGCTTATTTGTTACACCTCTAAAAAGTGAAAAGCAAATGCTGAAGGGCATTACCTGGTCTTACTGTTCATTGGGGGTCATTTTCAGCAAAATGGCTGATATAGAACAAGATGGAGTGAGCACTGACTTTGTGCTATTTCTAATGAAAGGAAGGTTTATGTATTACACAACAAATATCAGGGAAGTTCATCGTGCAACAACAGGGGGATTGGTAAGGGATATTAGAAAGGCAAGGTTGATGAGGATGCTCAATGGAAGCTGTCAACCTCTGGAAACTTGCTGAAGTCAATGGAGCAGAGACATGGTGTAGTGCAGGGAGTGCTTGGCCAGCTAGGAAGACTCAAATTCAAATCCAGCCTCACATCATTTACTAGATGTGTGACCATGGACAAAACATTTTAACTCAGCTTGTTTTAGTTTCCTCAACTGTAAAATGATGATAAGAACAGAATCCACCTCGGGACGTTGATGTGAGTCTCAACTGAGATAATTTTAAAGTGTTCAGCATAGTGCCTGGCACATAGTAAGTACTATCTACATATTACTACTATTTTGTTATTATCATTACTGTGTCAGTCTCTAGGGATGGTAATTTTGTCCACTTCTACAGGATCAAATGAGACAATCTATATAACGTGCATTGCAAACCTTATAGTGATATCTAGTTGCTAGCTGTTATTATTAATAGGTTAACACTGGTCTACAATTTGTTTCACCTTTTCTTTTATGGAGAACCAGTGTTTTGTTTTTATAGCTAAATAATTGATGCATGGGGCAGATTCATTTTTTACTGTAGTCAGGACTTTAAATGAATTTCAACTAGATATTAGGATTCTTTATTCCATTGTAAAAAAAAAAATAGCCCTCAAATATAGCATTTTGAAGCTGAGAAACAAAATGACCTTAATGATTTGGAGAAAAAAAAAAAGATTTTCTTTGTTTCTTTTAGTTGGCAGTATTCATATCTTTCTTAAAATCACCTTGATGTCAAATTTATTGACAAAATTCTTGTTCAGTACCACCTAAGTATACTGGTGAAGTGGTCAGGTAACATATGTAGAGAAATACAGCATCCATGAGAAAAAGTTCAATTTATGTACACTCAGCCTCAGCTTTCATTATTGTTCTATGTGTACCTTTTAGCTTTTGCAAGATGGTCCTTTTTTCTAAATTTTTAAAATTTTTATTTAAAGTTTTGAGATCCAAATTCTATCCCTCTGTCCTTTACTCCCATCCCCCTCTCTGAAAAATGACTCTTTTATAAAGGAAATGTTTAAAGATGGAAAGCAAAAAATTATTAGACTTTCCAGGACACTTGGAGATTGGATTCTGCTTATTCTCAATGTTCATTCTTTCTACTTTTGCTTTGGAGTGGGCCTGCTGGGAAACATTTAGCTGACATTAAATCTCTTTATTATGGAACAACAAACAAAATCTCCTTTTTTAAACCCTGAAATCTTATATACGTCTAGACACACACACACACACACACACACACACACATACCCTAACTAAAGGACCACCCAACCCCTGAATTTATGCATGCATTGGTCTAATTAGGTTGATTTTGATGGCACGAAAAGACTGATAATAGACTTGCATAATTTAAAATTGACACTACAGAAATAAAAATGTGTGCGCCTACATTTTAAAGGTTATTTATAGATTATGTCATAGATATTACCTTTTCATACAATTCAGACTTTCCAGAATTCTGATGAGTAATGCTGCTACTCATTGGAGAAAGTGCCTTGCATATAGATGCACAGCCATACTGGGGAGACAGGCACAAATGGGGAAGACAGAGGAAGCAGTTAGATGGAGAAAGAGCAAATGGTGTGGACAAAGAAGAAAGCAGCAGCCACCCGGAACGAAGAATATCAGCACCAGAAGGAAGAGCAGGCAGGCTCTGTGGATCTGAAATAGACAGACTGAAGAAATCAACGAACATTGATTACATGCTTCCTATATGCCAGGATACTGTGCTGTAGAATGAAAATAAAAAGAAGAAAGTTAAACAGTCCCTGCCTTCAAGGAGCGTATATTCTACAAAGGAAAGGAATAGGCCATGGGGACTGGAAAGAAAGGACAATATTGAATTGGATTATAATTAGTTGTTTTAATATAAATCTTTAAATACAGCAAAGCTCATTTAGCCTCACAACCATCAGCTGACCTTCTGGTCTACCTATTATCTAGCCTGCATCATTGAGATTAGATGGGAAAGAAGCTCAAGAGACAGATGGAATCAGATCTGAATCTTTACTACTAGTACTATACATATGAACTAACAATGTCAGCCACAATCCCACCTTTTGCAAGAAGCCTTTTCCTGGTAGGAGGCAGATAGGTGGATCAGTGAATGCTGGACAGGGAGTCAGGAAGACCTGAGTGCAAATCTAAACTCAGACCCTTAGTTGTTTAACCCTGGGGAAGTTACTTAATCTTTGTTTGCCTCAATGTTTTGAGCTATAAAAATAGATATAATGACAGCACCTACCTCTCATGGATGATGTAAGGATCAAAGATAATATTTGCAGAGTGCCAAGTAAGTGCTATATTAATGCTTATTCTGCTTTCTCCCTTCCCTTTCCCCCTTGATGATAGTGCCTTCTCATTAGACAGATCACCATTCATCTATCCTGTATGTACCTTGTGTGTACGCACTGGTTTTCTCCTCCCACATTAGGAAGTGGGTCCTTTGAGGACTGTTTTTTCCTCTCTTTGTATCTCTAGCATTTAATACAGTGCCTGGAAGTACTTAATAAATATTAGCTGACTGATTGAATTAAGAGGAAATATATCAGTATCATGGAGTTGTGAGAAGGCAAATATATTGGCATAGTGAATCTTCATTACTTGAGTCATTTCCCCATTAGTTTCCTTGTGTAGGGAACTCCTAGTGTGGAAACTCTTTCCATTTATACAAACCAGGAAATACTCTGTAATTTGTCATTTTCAGCAGTTGTTTAAAAATACTGAGAGTTTATAGAATTTACCCAGGGTGATACATTCAAGGTGTTTCAGAAGGAAGATTTGAAACTATGTCTTTGTCCTCTACACCTTGATGTTTCAGAGGTCCAAAGCCAAGCTTTTGCTTTTATGATTCATGTATTCTTATATGATCTATCACAGGGATGCATCAGTTGTAGTTTAGGCTATAGTCTTGGGGGCAGCTAGGTGGCACAGTGGATAGAGCACTGAGCCTGGAGTAAGGAAGACTCATCTGCCTGAACTCAAATCTAGCCTGAGAAACTTACTAGTTTGTGACCCTGGGCAAGTCACTTAATCATGTTTCCTTCAGTTACTCTTCTATAAAATGAGCTGGAGAAGGATACAGCAAACCTTTTCAGTATCAGTGCCAAAAAAACCTCAAATGGGGTCACAAAGAGTTGGACATGACTGAAATAACTAAACATCAACAGTAACAACAAAAACAAATAGCATGCTGAGATGTCTAATTTTAAAATTTAAGGGTAATTTGAAAATTTATTAAATTTGTAGTAGCTGTGTCTTCTGCCATGTAGAAACTATATACATATAGTTTCATACCAGAAATGCACCCTCCTCCTCAGATTTGTGAGTTCTTTCCTTGAACTTACTTTTTCCTCCCATTACCCTGTTTAGCACCCTTTTATCTCTTGCATTCTTCCATTAGCATGTAAACCCCTTTAGAAAGGGGGCTTTTTTTAGTTGAATTTAGCATTTAGCATAGTTTAATCTAATCTCTAGTCTAAATGGTGATATAGGGAGTTTTGAAGTACTGATGACAAGTTATTCAGGATAGATACAGATCCTCCTTGGTTCTTTCCTCTATCCCCTTTCTTCTCATAAAATGACTAATTAGGGCATAAACTTTAGACGTAACTTCTTTTCACTGTTTGCCAGATGGTCTTCTTTGAGACCAACTGGAATATCAATGTTACCCCAACCCCATCCAGAGGGAAAAAAGTTCATGCTCCCAGTGCCAAAGCCATGCAGCTCTAGAGAGAAGCTCAAAAAGTCAGTACCAGCAATGACATGTAATTGGCCTCATTTATATAGCTCTTTGAAGTTTACAAAACATTTTTCTCACAACAACCAGAGGCAAATTATTCAAATAGTATCCCCATTTTAAAGAGAATAAAAATCAAGTTTGGAGAGGTTTGTCCCAAGGCTACACAAGTAGCAAAGTTCAGAGCTAAGACTCCAACCTTGGTGTTTTAACTTCAAATTTTCAGTTCTTTCAGCTACTTAATGCCTATCATTTAATAAAAATTCATTCTAACTTAGTTAAAAATAAATAGGCAAAAGTAGCAGTGAGAGAAAACTCCTAGTGGGAAGAGATCAAAATTTGTAGCTGACATGCTCTATGCCCTGCTTAAGCTAAGGTGTTCACCTTTTCAGTCACCCCAGCTTCTCTAGTTCTTGGGCTCCTGGGATAGACTCTGCTATTACGAACCCGAACTTTAGCCGGAATTATTTTTGTACCCCTATTTCTTTTATTCAAAGTACTGATAACCCCCCCTTTTCTCCCTTTCATAAGAGAAAAAAAAGGTTGAGATGTAAAGGAATTTTACCAGGTCTCTAAGGGCAAGTTACATCTAATATTATAAGTGCAATCGAGTCATTGATTTGACTGATAGCTCAAGTAGATGTATTCACTAACTTGTATTCTTTCCTGATGTCTTGTCCCTTTGTCTTTACCCCTTCCTTACCTTTCTGAAAATAAAGAACAGAGAATGCTGGAACAGCAAAAAGAAAGCACACTATATCAAAAGTATATTTTCATAAGAGGAAAGAAGAAAAAGTAAAAAATTAGAAATTGATAGCAACTTAGATTTCTATATGATATTTGCTGGACAAAAGGAAGGAACAACTACTGATTGTGTTGCAGTGATGATAGGAATCTGATCGTTTGCATTCATATACACCTGAGCAGATGAGCAAATAACTTCAGGTCACAAGAAGAAAGACAGGAAAGTCCGAAGGAAATGAAAGGATAGGAGATGGTGGACAATGAAGGGGCAAAGTACAGTGCTATCTTGACATCTGGTCAGCAAAGGGGAGAAGAGAAAAGAAAGGAAAGATCAAGAATTGCCCAGAATTTGCATTTCTACATGAGATAATAAAAGCAAAAAGTAGCTAAGACAAGCTGTGATTTGCATTAAGTTTGCTGACAGTTTACCAGAGTAGTTTTCAGCATAAATCTTAAAGTCCATTGAGGTAGCAGATGTTGTGAATGGTAGACCATTCAAAATACATTATATTATATAGGATCTTTAAAGTAATACTATTCATACATATATACACACACATACATACATATATACACACATATATACATATAAATATATTTTAAGAAAAATACTGACAGAAAAATACATTGATAAGAACTGACAGCTTCTCTCACTAATCAAAGTGATGTTTTCACATCTCAGAGGGGTAAGTATTGAGTTGCAGGAAGAGAATTTTCTCTTGTCAGATCAAATCAGGTAAACTGAGTTAGAAGTCAAAAACATTTTAGAAGTCAGGAGTACTCACTTTTCTTTCACCTCTCAAGTTTAGAAGTAGGCCAAAAACCCCCAACAAAACAAAACAAAACATGGGCTATGCTGTCACATGCCATTGTAGGAGTTTTTATTTGATAAGACTGGTCAGAGAAAAAACAGAAAGTCCAAGTGAGATTTCTGTCCTGACACTTAAGCAAAAATACATATAATTACAGAAGATCTGAAGCAAAGTTTTTTAACCTAGGACTCACAGATATATAAATATATAAATAGATATCAGGGGTTCCAGGAAATTAATGGGAAAAATATTTGTTATTTTCACTAACCTCAAAGTAAAATTTAGCTTTTCTATCATTTATGGAATAAACATTAGTCTGAGGCAGTACATATTATTCTGAGAATGATCACTTCACCAGAAGGAATAATGTCACTCAGGGCTCAGCTATTTCCTATCTGCTACCTTTCCTGATCTGCTCATCCTTCTTGAATTCTCTGAAGACTTTGACTACCTTCTCCCCCTCAATATTCCCCTCATGACTATTCTATGGCAACACTCTCTACTGCTTCCTCTGTTACCTGATTTCTCCTTCTTAGTCTCCTTTCCTGGATCTTCTTTGAAGTTATCAGCATGTGACCCCCAGTACTCCATGCTGGACCCTTTTCTCTTCTCTTTCAATCCTTTTTCATTGGTGATCTCATCAACTCCCATGAATTCAATTGTCATCTTTATGCTAATGATTCTCAGATCAACTTTGCCATCCCTTACCTCTCTCTTGACTTCCAGTTTCATATCTCCAACTCACTATTGGAAACTTGAAACTTTGTGTTCAGCAGACATCTTAAACTCAACATGTCCAAACTTTAACTCATTATCTTTCCACTCAAACCTTTCCCACTTCCTAATTGCTGTTTAATTAATTTAATTTATTACTTATTAAAAATTAATTAATTAATTAAATCAATGTACCTTCATTCTCTGTCTCTGACACACTGTAATTTCCTTACAGGTAATGGATATTTGTTTTTGGCTTTGTATCTCTAGTACCTAGCAAAGTACTTTTTACATAATAGGAATTTGATAAATATTTGGTGAATTAAATTGATTGTATCTTCCCATTATACCATATCCTTTCACTAAATTATAATGATCCATGTATGATAAAACTTATTTTATTTGTACACTTTCTAAAAGCTTGTTGAATGTATTGTATAAAATTATTTTCTGTATGAAGAATATGCAACAGGAGTGGTCTTCCTATTGCAGAAACTGTTTCTTAAATTGTTGCTTTGGTCCAGTAAGGGATCATAAGTTGGATATAACATCCATAAAAGTTCAAAGAGGTGTTTGGCAGTGTCAACCACTGAATTCTCACAGCTCTCTTCTCTGAATCTTCATATAATGCTTTTAAAAATAAGTCTTATGCATTTATCATATTAAATAGTACTGCATTTATTTGTGTATATGTATTTTCTCCATTATTTTGTAAACTGAGAGGCACATCAGTAATCATTTTATTTTAGGTGCTCAGTTCTTATATTTTGAATTATGGTTAATGAATGAGTGCCAACTCCTATGTTCTGCTGAAATCCTAACTTTGCAGTCTTTAAGAATTACTCTGTTAACTCGAGGGGCATTAAAGATTTAGTACTGCATTCCAAATAAATGTTCATTGATGAGGGAGTTGTTACAATAAACTCAGTTACTTTGATATTTTGTGATATAGATTATAATGTGGAAAGTGAGAGGTTTTAAAAAGGAATCAGTAGGATAAAAAAATGGAGAACTACTGATCTTGGAGGCCACAGTCCAAGGAACATGGGACATTTTGACTTCCCAATGGAAGGCACCCCCAAACTTTGAATACAAATCAAATCAACTGAACTAAGAGCCTTATTTTCAAGCCACATGATCTGAAGTGCCATAAACTTTTACTCAAAGGTACTAATCTGAGTTCATACTTTTTCTTAAAATTCTAAATCATGAGACAATAGTAGCTACTGCTGGAGTGGCTAATATTCTTATAATATATGGTAACTCCTTTTGGTTTTGGATGCTCATTTTCCTTCATCAACTCAGTGTAATTTTGATTTCTTGTATTACAGTAATGAATAGAATTTCCCATAGTTATCTTATAAATGAAGGAGAGAGAGAGAGAGAGAGAGAGAGAGAGAGAGAGAGAGAGAGAGAGAGAGAGAGAGAGAGAGAGAGAGAGAGAGAGAGGAGAGAATTTCATGAGTTTCTTTTCTTATTTTCAGGTTGCCTGGAATTAAAAGAAGACACTATTGAAAATCTTCTTGCTGCTGCTTGCCTCCTTCAGCTTCCCCAAGTGGTAGAAGTGTGCTGTCATTTTCTCATGAAGCTTTTACATCCATCAAACTGTTTAGGAATCCGAGCATTTGCAGATGCTCAGGGGTGTATTGAACTCATGAAGGTGGCGCATAGCTACACAATGGTAAGAAACACTTGCTATAAATTTTCATAATAGAGAAGTACTGTAACTGCAGACATATACAATGTATTGAATAAACTAGAGCTGTTATTTAATGCATCATACAATATATGCAAAGGCAACAGGTCATAGTGTTTGGGATTTTGGGTTTGGATTCAGGAAGACGGGGTCCAAATCCTACCTTTAACACTAGCTGTTTGATGGATTTAAGTCCTATGTGCTTTAGATATAGATATTTATAGTCATAAATGGGTTGTATTGGTAGAAGGAGTTCTGGTGCCAATAGTTTCTAGCACTGATGAAATTATAACTCAGTAGCATACAATGTGTACCGTATAACAATATCTTATCATTTCAAAACCATTGCATAATGAATGCTTTATTGCTGTGTGATCAGATGTATTTATAGATGAATCTTTCTGAATGTATAGATATATGCATATATACCCATATAGATATATGTATGTATACATATATGTATATATGTACATGTATATATATATATGTATGTGTATATAATCTCTCACAAACATACATACTTGTAGCTTGTTCCTTTTGGGTGCCAACAAATCTATCAGTATTTTATTCTGTTTTCCATGTTAGTTTTAAGCTATGACTAATGTCTGTCTTTGGTGATTTAGTGTCTGACTCTTTGTGACCCCATGGACCATGTCACACTTGTATTTTCCATGGGCTTTTCTTGGCAAACATAGTGAAGTCATTTGCCATTTCCTTCTCCAGTGGTCTATATGTTTAACCATCAGTAAATAGTGTTAATGGAATTTGGTCCCATCTTTTCATTATCTATAATTTACTTCTTACATAACTGTAAGATTATCATAGTCTTATATAAACCATCCTGCTATTATTATTGTTACTTGTTTTTATCATTTATTAAGAATTCTCTATGAAATATTTAAGAACTCTTTCTTTCCTAGATATAATTAAAATTAGAAATCTTGTCATAGAAATTCACACTTAGCTGAGAAGAAAATCTTATTTAGACCAGCTTTATATTTGACTAACATTATGCAATAGAAAAAATTTTTAAATTGACAAATTAGTTATGATCAGACAGTACAATACTCTTCTAATTGGTATTCTTAGGTATACATTCAAGATTCTTTCAGTTTCCTTCTGTCCAATCCTTTAAGCAGATTACTGAAATAAATTAAAATATAAAAATATGGGATGAGATACAGAATTTGTAATTCCATTGTTAAATTCTACTTTAGCAATCTTCCCAGACAAGATAGAGTCTCAGTTTTAAAATTATGTGAAGCATTTAAAATCAACATAGCCAAGCATTTCATCAGCTATAATATGAAAAGTCCAACTATATTCATTTAATTATGTAAGTTTTAATATAATTATCAAGTTCTGTCTTGCCAAACTAAAGAATAATATGCCTCCCTGCCAAAGGGAGTATGGTCCCTTCTGCTCTAGATTGAAATAATTTGTTCCATAATAAAAGTGTTTTCCACACAGCTGCCTGAGTTGTAAAGCAGTTGACCGAACTATAGCTACTATTTTTTGAATGTTCAGAGATGTGCATTGTATTGATACATAGACGGTCTGTGGCTAATATAACCATTCCCACTACTGTACAATTTGTGATCGGTACATGATATGTCAATTTCCTCATTTCCCTGTCAGTCTTTAGCTCTCTGAAATCTGGCTTCTCACTCTACCATGATATTGAAACTTCTCTTTGAAATCTCTATTTTGAATTATTGAATTGTGTAGTCTTATCTTACTCCTTGTTTACCTTTGCTTTTTGAATATACTGTATACTCTTGGCTAGCGCCTTCTTGCATCTTTCTTCATCCCCTTTCTGTTTGACATGCTTACATTTTAAAATTCTTTCTCTGTGGTAGGTTCCTTCCCCATCTACTTTGCTGTTTTCAATCTTTCCTATTCACTCCTGAGAATGAACATTTCTCAAAAATCATTCCCAATTCTCTACTCTACTTTCTGTACATCATTTTCCTCAGAGATCTCATCCATTATGATGGATTAAGTCATGGCTGCTATGGCTGCTATGTCAACTTTATATCCACAGATACATATATGTGGGTGTATATATATATATACATATATATGTATATGTATATATATTGTGTATATATGTACACACATTTATGGTATGTATATGTTGCACGCACACTTGTGCACACATAGACGTATATGTATGCATGTGGGTAAGTATGTGTGTGCGTGTGTGTGTGTGTGTGTATGAATTAGATTGGATAGAGTGGTGGGCCTGAAGTCAAGAACATTCATCTTCCTGATGGATCAAACACTTGCTAGCTATGTGATTCTAGGCAAGTCACTTAACCCTGTTTGCTCAGTTTCCTCACCTGTAAAATTAACTAGAGTAGAGAATGGCAAACCACTCCAGTATCTTTGTCAAGAAGACCTCAACAAGGATCACAAAGAGTTGGGCATGATTATACAACAACAACATGGCAGAGACCTGTAACAGCAAACAATTCAGATGAAACTGACCAGCAAGTTTCAAATGAACTTAAATTTTAAATGAATTAATATTGTGATGTTGATTGATGAAAAAGCCAATCTATCTTAGACTATGTTAATAGAACTCTAGATCATGGGAGATAATTCCACAATATTCTTTGCTATTCTGAATACATCT
Source organism: Notamacropus eugenii (assembly GCF_028372415.1). Classification (NCBI taxonomy): domain Eukaryota; kingdom Metazoa; phylum Chordata; class Mammalia; order Diprotodontia; family Macropodidae; genus Notamacropus; species Notamacropus eugenii. Next base: position 268,801,296 of record NC_092877.1, read on the forward strand.
TGAGATCTCGAGTACTCTAACATCTGTTAAAGATGAGGAGGAGGAAGGGAAATTCTAGGAAGAGTTCAACAAAACCATCTATAACAAAGTATTTTGTGGACATGGAGAAGATGGCAAAGATTGTGGGGGAAAAATGATTCATATTTAAAGAATAAGATTAAAGTCCTATGGATGTCTGAAAAGCCTCACATCCAGTTAACGTGACTGTGCATACACACACACACACACACACACACACACACACATATATATATTTATATGTTAGGAAATTCAATTCATTTCTTTAAGAAGTTATTAAGTTGCCATGATATGCCAGCTGCTTGAGATACAAAGACAAAAACGAAGTAGTTCTTATTCTTCAGGAATTTTTGCTGTATATGGTCATAAAACATTCATTAAAAAAGTAAATGCTATATTGCCAAGGGCAACTGGTTTAGACCAAAAACCTGTATATGAATATAGATATGCGTGTGTATGTGCATATATATTCCTGTATATGTTTACTGTACGTATGATGTACTGTGCATGTATGTGTGTATTATGTAAATATGCACATCTATCCACAGCATACAATTATTTTGAGGTGTTCTTTTTGCAAATGCTTCCAAAAGCACACAAAAGGACCTAACCAAAAGGCATCATATATTTCTTGTTGTCTTTCGATGTATAATTAAAATCAGCCCTGCCAACTCAGTTTCTTTATTTTCCTTTATAAGGAGAGCCAAATGAGCTGCAAATTCCTTTAGTCTTCCAATGTCATTTGTAGTGAAAATGTGGAGATTTCTATGATTCAGTCCTGCCAGTAGGATCCCCACTAGTTTATAATCGTACAATTATTTCTCATTTAGAGCACCAAAGTTAAATTAATGATTATAACTCTTTTAAAAAAATGTGACTGTTAGATTGAAAGTCCTTGATGTCAGGAACAGTGCCTTGTCCAACAAGGCTCTATGCAAAGGCAAATGAAACAATACTGTTAATTTATAATTGCTCAATAAAAATTTTGAAAGATACCCACACACACGCACACACACAGACGTGTGCCAGTATTACCTAACTCCTGAGTCTACCAATTCTTCAGTGTAAGAATGAAAAGATACTAGAGAAATGTTTAATATTCCCTAGATTTGAATTATAGACAATATAGGAAGATTGTTATTATGGAGATTTGTCTTTTCTGCAATTTCTTTTATCCCTTGACTTGTTTTTACATGATGATGAATATACATATATACATATCTATTTATATACACATATGTATATATACATACACACGTACACATGCACACACATATACATGTATATATACATATACATATATATGTATGTATGTATGTATAATTTTCCCTCTGGTGGCCATATTTGATTTGATTTGTCATAAAAAAAATCATTGGTAAGACTTCATTAATATAGTCAAAGTACTATAATGAGTAAGGATTTTTCTAAATGAATGAAACTGGTATTAAAAATAGTTCTTGACTTATGTACTTGGATTCAGGAATGCTTTAGGGTTGGAAAAACTAACTTGACATTATATGAGTATATCTATGTTCTTTTTTTCCTATCATCTATCTTTCTGTCAATCCATGTATAGATTTATATTGAGAGAGGCAAGCACTGTATTTCACAATGGATAAACCTGTTTCAGATGCAAAACGACATGGTTCCTCAGAAACTAAGTTATTCTCTTCTGCTATAAACTGCAGAGAAGACTCAGGTCTTCATTGGTAGAGAGAATTTGCTCATCACATATTCACTATCCCAATGAAATCTGAGTGGCCACTGTATTTGAACCTTCTAAAATGCTTAATAGTTGTGGTCATTTGATAGAATCTCATAAAATATAATTACAGATTCTTAAGAGTTTGAAGAGACCTTAAAAGCTATATAGTCAAATGTCTGCCCCATACTGAAATCCCCTCTCTTACACAACTCAGAGATCACGGTGTAACATATATTTAAATATGTCCAATATTCAAATCTGAGTTTTACTCCCATACTATCCATTTCTTTCTATCTAGTAGTCTACGTATCTATCCGTGTTTCAGTGCCCCAAGCAAAGGGAGGGACAACCTGCATTGCTGTATGTGAGACAATGGTGGGGTGAATAAAATATGATCCAAGATGAGAAAAAAAGAGCTCCATAAATTTAAACTTTTGTCCATTCTATTTTCTCCCTTTCCCATATGACTGGACTTCAGTTTCTGTTTTCTGCCACCTTATGGCATAGAGCATTTACAGTGCTCACCTTAGAGATGGAAGCAATTTTAAAATTGCTGATTTGGGGCTCTGGACTACCCCACAAACCAGTTATCTGTGGAAGAATCTATTGTGCTGTTAGTGGAGAATGAAGATTTTTTGGGTCAGTTTTTGCTTTTTGAAATTGTCTTTTCAAAGCTAGGTGACACTAACAAATCTTAAAGGTAACTCACTTGTTCTTCAGGGCTATTGTAGCCCTATGTGAAAAAGGACTTAAGCTTTATTTATGTGTTTTCTTCCCAAGATTTGTTATAAAACATATTTGCCATTTCTCATAGTTACCAGAACTGTTTGGGAAGCTAGCACTGTGCTTTATCTTTCCTAATAAACCAGAAAGTGTATTCTTGGGATGAGTACTCAAATTGATGAGACCACAATTCTATCAAAGTATTTGAGTAGGGCTTTCTGTGTGATATTGTCAAAGTATAGTTGTGTTATATAGTGCATAAGTTTTATAATATTTTGTACTATCATGTAATAGTTTATAATTATTGAATATATTTGCATGTTATCATGCTACTAACCTATGAGGTGTTTATCTTAACTTTTTATCTCCTTTGACAGATCTCAGAATGTTCTAGATACAATAAAAATGAATATGTAGTTTTTTTGTACATTTTTCTGGTCAAATTTATTGAAATGGAAGTGGGTAAGTAAAGAGAAAAGGCATTTATTTCTAAATTCCTCAATTTTCTTCTTTTTTATTCTATTGTTTTCTTTTCTTCTGAGATATTAAAATAGAATTTGGATAACAAATTATGTTTTCCTGTTTTCAAATAATAGTCATGGCTAGAAATTTTAGAATTTTAAAAATAGTGTTTTTTAACGTTCCAAAATGTACATTTTCTCTTATTTATAATAATTGAAGTTTTGCTGGAAATTGAAGGCAAATTTATTAGAAAAGTCAAAATTTTAAAAAAGTCAGTATGTGAAATGGTTTAACAAAATATTTTGCCTTGCTTTGCTTTACTTTGCTTTTGTTTTGTTTCGCTCTAATTAGATCCATGATTTCATTTGCATAGGCAAGTCTGTTGAGAATATTCTTCTACTAGTGCAGATTCATATAAGAGAGGAAATTCAACATGGGGCAGATAATGGACTAAATGATTTTTAAGTTCTCCTCAAGTTCTTAAGATTCCATTCACTTACTGGACAGCTCTAAACAAATTTCCTTCATTGAGAAGAAATCAACTTTCCCATAATTTTCACCTATGCTTGGTTCTCCCCACTAGAGAAGGTTTAAGGCTACTTTGTGGAGACTTTGCTTCAAATATTTGAAGAAATCCATCATACCCTATTGGTTGTGTGCTGATTTTTTTTTCAGTTTATTTAATCTCCCATTCTATGATTCTTGAGGGAGGTGGGGAAAGTAGGGAGGATGTGGATATTTCACAGAACTTTTTATCTGACAGTTCAATTGATCGATATTATTTTTTTAAATGTCTATAACTATATTATTAGAAAGTTGACTAGGTCTCTGAGAATTTAAATGACTTGACAAGAGTCACACAGCCAGTGGGTACTGAATCTAGGCCATCTGGATTCCAAGGTTGTAGGTCTATCCTATTTGTTTAATGGCCTCTCTCTCTCTCTCTCTCTCTCTCTCTCTCTCTCTCTCTCTCTCTCTCTCACACACACACACACACACACACACACACACACACACACACACACACTTTTTCTCTCTGTCTCTGTCTGTCTCTCTCATGATAAGAAACAAAAAAACAAAAAAAAACATGGATTTGGGAGAATCTTTGTTTTAATCAGAAATTAATTTGTTCCATTTGTACAAAACATAATGCCTCGAAACATAGACCTTATAGAAAGGGAGAAGATACAGATTAAAAAAAATAACTGGGAAAATACTTTAGTTTATTCACTTTTTTAAGTCATTTAAAAATTATATCAACACTGCTAAAATTAAATGGTCAGTCGTGAATATTTTATATTATCTCATAATATGTAATCATACAATCTTAAAAGCTTGAAGAAACTTTAAAAGTCATTTAATCTAATCTCTACCCCATGTTGAAATTACCTCTGAGAGACCATCATTGATTTCAAAGTCAATTGAATGTATAGGTCTCTTGCATATTCCTTGTACAAGTAGATTTTTTGTTTTTTGGATTCTTGGTATTTGTATCCCAAGAATCTACTTTTCCTGAACATGTAAATAATCAGTTAATCAATAAACACTTGTTGATTAACTACTATGTGCCAGGCACTGAGCTTATAAAATGATTGACTGAATATGAATTTTTGTTAAGTAAACTTTCCCCCAGTCAATCTTTAAGTAAGCAGATGATTAAAAAAAGTTCTTGATTTTATCCCCCTAAAAATTTCATGACAGAGTGAGATCACAATTACAGGACATAAAAACAAATCTGAATCATTTCTTTCTTCTCTACTATTAGTCATCCCTTCTAATTCACTTTTAAACAAATATTAAATAAGTGCCTACTATGTGCAATGAACTTTACTAGTTGTACTCCTGCCACATATTTTGCAAACATAATAATAATAATAAAAATGTTGAATGGAAAAGAGTAAACTAAGGGCCTCTGAGGTAGGCCACAAGACACTAACTTCTATAAATCCATTAATCCACATTTTTGTGTACTTTTGTTCCACTGAATTCACTTATTCAGATGATTTATTTTCCAACTCATAAATAGTATAACAAAGTAGGTCAGGCCTTAGAAGTTAGAACAGGTGGATCAAACCTTCCCTTACATACTTATCAGCTTTGTGAACTTAAGCCTGGCACTTACTCTCTATTGACCCTTAGGCAACTGCATATGGCTTAATTTTCAATCCTGGGGGCAGTTCCCATAGCAGAAATTCCTCACATTGATAAAAAATATGAATTTTTTTCAGATATTCAGGACAACTTTGAAAAATCAAGGTGTGTTCTATCTACAGCAATCTACCAAATTTACTAGCACATTTTTTAAAGGAAGGACAAAAGAAATTGAGTTACTCTGGAAATCTTTCCCCTTTAGGAATCAATGCTGGTTCCAAGTGACCACTTCTACTTTATGTGCTTAAAAATTAAACTATTTAGTAATCAATCTATTATAGAATTATTCCTAGCAATTGAGCCAAAGGATCAGAACTAGGAGAACTTTGTACGTAGCAACAACCACAGTGTGTGAGGATTTTTTCTGGTAGGCTTAGAACTTCATCGCAATGCAAGGACTTAAAAATTCCCAATGGTCTTTGAAGGCAAAATGCTTTCCACATCCAGAGAAAGAACTATGGAATTCAATCACAAAATGTAGCGGATCATTTTCTCTTGTATTACGTTTTGGTTTGTTTTATGATTTCCCCCATTCATTTTAATTCTTCTATGCAACATGACTAAGGTTAAAATACATTTAATAGGAATCTATGTGTAGAACCTATATAAAATTGTATGCCATGTCAGAGAGGTAAGGGGGAATTAGGGGGAGGGAGGGAAGAAAATCTAAGTTATATTGAAGTAATTGTAGAACACTGAAAATAAATAAAATAATAATAATAAAAATTGGAAAAAAAAATCATTCCTAGCATTACCACCAAATTCATTGGTTTGCAGAATTTACTACATTTTATCCCCTTCTCCCCTCCTTTTTAAAAAATAATGCAATCATTTGTCCATAACCATACTGTCTTTTCCTTTCTCATTTTCCATGGTTCTTCCTCTCACTCCCCTTAATCCCATATTCCTTCTGCATTTTTGGGATATAATTTTTGGAGACCTAGAAATCTCATCTTATTTAAGATCATGAGGCCCAACAACTAGAGCTGGAAAGAATCTTAGAGATCATCTGTTTCACAGATGAGAGCACTGAGGTCCACAAATTTTAAAGAATTAGCTGAGGTCATAGAACTCATATGAAACAGGGTGGAAGTGGAATTGAAGTTCAATGCCCTGGGACTCTAAGTTCAGCCTTCTTTCTACCTAAACAAAAGAGCTAAATAAACCATGTTTCTTCACTTACCTTTGGCTTCAGTTTCCCTCCAGTTTTTCAGCTTTGAAAATCATTCTCATTAGTATACACAATGGATAAAAAGTAAGAATGGAGTGGTTCCATGTTTCTTCATGTGTTCACATTATGGCACATCCTCTGGTAGTAGGATTACCTTTTCTTAGTTCATATTCTTCCTTTAAGCATAGTTTATAAAGAATACTTTTTTGTTGCCTTTAACTTTTTTCAAGTCACAGATGATTCCATGTTTTAGACTTTCTGATGTCGTATTTATAGTCACAACATTTTTTTTTGTTGGTATGACCTTCTTTCTGTTTTCCTATATGAATTTTTAAAATCTGAGTTCAAAAGCTTTCTGTACAGTCATACCAATTTATTAGAACCTTTTCCACCTTTTCTCATTAAGATAATTAAGATTGTTTTGCCATAACTTCACTCTTTGGAGTATTCCTTCTCCTTTAGAGACATCTTACATTTAGATTCTCTGATTTGGTGATACCTAATTTAGTGGGAGTCATAGAATCAAGCAACGCAAGATCACTGAGACCACCTGGATTATTTCACAGATGAAACCAAAAATAAATCCGAGTTCCTCTGAGCTGAAGTGGTTTATCTAAAGCCAGTGCACAAACCTATTTCTCATGAATCACAGACTTGTTGTTTTTTTGGTTGTTTCAGTCATGTCTGACTTTTCATGACCTTATTTGGGGTTTTCTTGGCAAAGATACTGGAATGATTTGCCATTTCCTTCTCCAGTGTCCTCATTTTGTAGATGAACAATTGAAACAAATAGGGCTTAAGTGACTTATCCAGGGTAACATAGCTAGTAAATGTGCAAGGTGAGTGAGTAAGTAAATGAGGATGAGCCTTCCTGTTTTCGAATCCAGAGCTCTATCCACTTTGCCAGCTAGCAGCCTAGCCCTTCCATTATAAAGCGCATATTTCCATTTATCATTACTATTTTGAAATCTAGTACATTCTTAACAATAACTAATGTCCTTTCACTTGATTACCATTTACTCTAATGTTAACACACTTTCATCTAAAATTTTATTTATGTTAACATTGTTGTCCAGTTCATTTCTTCCAATAAATTGAATGCAGAATTATAGTTCAGTCATTTCAGTTGTGTCTGACTGTGACCCCATTTGGGGTTTTCTTGGCAAGGATACTGGAGTGGTTTGACATTTCCTTCTCTAGCGCATGTTATAGATGAGAACACTGAGGCGTGGTATGCCCAGGGTGACACAGCTAGTAAGCAACTGAGGCTGGATGAACTCATGAAGATGAGTCTTCTGATTCTGAGCAGAGTATTCTATCCACTGTCCCACTTAAATACAGAGTAGCTAACTTTCTATTCCTTCCACACTCTATTACAGATAAGGAATTTGTTAGCTGTGTGTATGTGTATGTGTATATGTGTGTGTTTGTGTGTGTGTGTGTATGTGTGTAAAAGAGAATGCTGGAAGCTTTAGGATTATTGAAGTAACTCTCCAGTACTATCTTTCTTTGATTCAGTTTTGTAATTTATGTTCGAGAGCTTTCAGCTGTATTCTTCAACTTAAAACTGAATCTTCAAATATATCAGATATACAGAGAAAATGGACATAGGATAATGGTTTCTTTTCTTGGAGAATAGGATATGAGACAGTGAAGAATGTGTTATTTAACTAACTAGGATATGGAATTCCCAATGTGGAAAATCTCTTCACCAGTGATAGTGATCTAAAATCCCTTGAGAGGGAGCCTCAGTCACGTTACTATGGGACTTGTCTAGCAGTGTTTGATTGATTTGTTTATTTTTAGAGATATACTATTTATTATAGAAAGCAAGTTGACATCTCTCAAAAGTTCTGCTACATTAGTATGGTTACAGGGTCTCATCTAGTATCTCAGTAAAGTAAAAGTCCACAGGAAGGGGTTACTTCATTCCTGAGAAACCCCTAATGCTGCCCAGGAGAATGTAAATTCCTTTAGCACATGTAGTATTTCATTTTTTTGTCTCTGTATCATTAATACTTTTAAATAATAGACACTTAAGATCTGTGTGTTGAATTAAACTTAATTTCTCATTTTTGTTGGGAGTTTATTTTATATTTTTCCTTTTTCTATTTTTATTATTAATTTGATATGGTTTATTTTGTTTTTCTATTTGTTTTTGAAGGTGTTTCAGAACCTTTCCTAATTATTTGTTGGAGGTCAATTTAAACCACCCAGATATGGAGAGTCTGAACATTCACATAGGATTCCTTATTTGGCAAACATTCAAGGCTTGGGCATCTTTGGGGAAAATATAAAAGAGTTAGAGAAAGCAATCAGGAAACAGACTTGCTGCTGTGGAGTCTTTCTGGATCCTCAGAGAACTATTCAAAATTGGGGATATAAAACAATTTTCCTGGAGGCACCTTGGTTTGATTTACAAGAACTGAAATATTTTAAGCGGGTGATAAGAGAGTATAGATGGTTGACTAAGGGAACCTGAAGAGATGAGACCATTGTTCAGGACTTTTGAGTCTATCTCCAGCAGCTGTGAATATTTCCATTAAACCTATTGAGCGGTTTGAAAACATCTAAGTCCGGGCTGTACTTGACTTACTCAGAACTCAACAAAAATTAGCGACTAAGTCTCAGTATCTGGGTCTTTTTTTAATCTGTTCTGGCTACTGTGAATCCTAGTTACCTCCCATGTGTTGGATCTATAAAGGAAATCAGTGAATCTATTTCAGACCTGCTTGAGTCAGACAGTTAGAAGTGATAGCAGAGATGTGTGAAAAGCCTGTACGTCTTCATTGCCTAATTCTCCTACCCCCTGCTATTAATGACAGCCTAGGAGAGGCAGAGGCCCTTTGCAATTATACATATCATCACCCCTGCTGGTTTAGTCTAACTAAAATCTAGTAGAGAAATCCTAGAGAGTTACCAGGATATATAGAAGATAGATTGCCCTAAGCATTAAGTGTCAAAAGTAAGACTTGAACCCAGGAGATCCTGACCCCAGACTGGCATTCCATATACTCTTCCCTACTGCCTCTATGGAGAAAACAATATCCAACATTAAAAACTTTATTGTCTCAGAACTGCTGAACTTGCATTGATTTCTGACTAGGAAAGTCTATTCATGTGCTGTTGCTTTGTATTTGTGGTATAATGAAATATAGCCCCAAAGACAAATACTTATTTCAGACTGTTCTCCTTCTATTTAGATAGACTGCCTGACTGCCTAATAGTCTTGAATTTGGGGATGGAGTTGGGGAATTGGAAGTAGTATGTTACCCTTTCCAAGTTTACCTGATTCCTTCCCTTCTTTATGGCTCAGCTGTGTTCTCCCTAGTCCCTCCCTAGAACCCTTCTGTGTTTTTAACACTGGGGTTTTAGAATTATTTTTATTAGATAATTTAATAGTCCTTAATAATTATTTAGTTTTGATTATTTGGGCCAGACTACTCCTAAAAGAAAAGATATAATTCATTTGTATATACAGCAAAAAATAATAATGTTAAAAAGAATAATTAGATCGTTCTGAGTTTCTCTAAATTAAAGAGTTTGTCATAAACTGAGTCTTTTGAAATAATACTGACTCAGAATGATTAGGACCAGTAGAAGTCATTGTAAAGGACTTTGCAGATATTAATTATACTACAAATATACATTTAAAAGAGCTGCACAACAATTCTTAAGTACTATATAAGTAAAATCGTTGCCTAAGTGCTATATAAGTGTTAGGCGATAATATTACTAATTATTTGTTACAACTTCCCTCTGTGAAAAGTAATATCCCTATTTTCTTGAAATTGTACAAAAAGGCTAAATGAACTTTCCATATAATAAACCAAGAGGAATAGAACACAAGGTTTTCTTAATCTTAGTCTTTTGCTGAATTTTCCAAGTACACTGCTAAATTCTGTAAGTTAGCATATGAAACTATTTGCTGGAACTCAAGTGAAAATAATTTCTCATTGCTTATTTGAAAAGATGTCGTGACCCAAAACAAACATTTTATCATAAGCAAAGGAAACAGCATGTTTCTATTGTTCTGAAAAGCTGGATGCAAACATTAGAGAAATGTTGCTTTAATTCTTCTTGTTTAGATTTCTTTTGAGCCATCATTCCTCAATCACAAATTACACTGTGTAGTTATTTTAAAGGAGCCAAAAGAAGAAAGAATTAATTACAGTTAAAGAGAAATGATGTGAAAAATGAGGCTAGAACTCTATTATCTGGAGAAACAACGGACACATGGCCATTTCATCTCATCCAGTGATATAGCACAAAATAAGAAGGATGGGGTCAGGGATCTTTGCGGTTGGGTTTTTAAAGTTGTTTTGAGGCACATGACATTCTTGCTACTGCTTTTTAAGTATAGTCTACTACATCCACATTGATCCTATATTTGATATCTTTAGAAGAATTCTTTAAAGTTATCAAAAGCTCTTTCTCTAACAGGTACAATCTTATAGGCAACACTAGTAAAGTGGAGAAACTTGAAGTTGAAAGGCCAATAGGAGGATATTGCAATAATCTAGGAAAAAGTTGGAAGCTGTACGAGTGGAGAAAAGGAATGAGATGCAACAGAATTGAAAGTCTAGGACAGAACCTTGAAAAACATTCACAGGGGCGGTGATGTAAATGATGTGCCACTGAAAGAGACTAAGAAAAGTGGCCAGGCAGGTAGGAAGAGGCTAACAGAAATAAGGAATGTCACAAAAACCTGGAGAGGAGGCAGTTTTCAAAAAGATAATGTGGGCAATAATGTTGAATGGAGCATTTGGATTGAGGAGAAAGAAGAAGAAAAAAAACCACTCCATTGGCCATTTAAGTCATCATCAATGACTTTGAGGAGAACACGAGTTGAGTGATGAGGCTGGGAGCCAGACTGAAGAGTGGGAGAGAAGAAAGTGGAAATAACGAGCTTAGACAGAATTTTCAGAGTTTCACTAAGAAAAGGAGAAGAGATATAGGACAATAGCTTGTGGGTACAGTAGGATCTAGTGAAAGTTTTAATCATTTACTCGTTGACTTGGGTGTTCTGCAGTGACTCTGACCTCCTACTATAGTGGGGAATGGGAGGGATTGACATGAAATTAGATTACTATTTCCCTGAATATAAAGATTATACAAATTTATTCAAGTATCAAGAAAGCTTTTACTACTTATTTTTATTTTTTCTTTATTATTTTGTCTTAACTACTTTAACAATTAGATATATGTATCTTTCATATATCTGTCTTTAGAAATTGGAGTGGATATGAAGGTTTTGGCCATGAAGTTTTTGAATAATTACCCCCCCAAGCAGACTGATTTAGTATGGTGAGTAGTGAGGGGTTTGATGCAATTAAACTCAGAATTACAGAATACAAGAATTTGAGGAAACCACATTAGCCGTCTCAAACTCTCTGAACATTCGGTTAGATGACTGAAATTGAAGGTTCTTTCTTGCCTACAAAGTAGCTAAATATTTATCAGTTGAGCATATAGCCACAGCTGACACACCTCTTATTAAATTCGTAACTTTCATATTATATATTGTGAAAACATAGCAGTGGAAAGCATATCAATGTGCTTTTGAACCCTTGGGTTTGAATCACAGCTTTTGTCATTTACTATCTAGGTAATGTTGAACAAGACATTTTGCCTCTCCAGTCCCCAATTTAATTTATACAACAAGAGGATTGTAATTGTTGTCTCTTTCAAATCTTAAATCAGTAATGCAATGATCTCATGATTTGGGACTTTGCTAAGAAGGGATAACTTCCTTTTTCTTTGATAAAATTCTTTGAAAACAAGAACTATTTGTTTTTGTATCCCTCATGCCTAGCAAAAGACCAGACGCATAGTAGATGTTTCACAAATGTTTGTTAATTGAGGGTTGTTGATCTAGCCCTCATATCTTTGTTCCTTATGTTCTGCCATTTTCTCTTTTATTTTCAAATTTGAACCAGTTATCGCAATATTTTATATGGATAAATGTTTTATCTGAGTTATTTTGATTTGTTTTATTTGTTACCTTGCACAGTGGAACTTTTCAAATATTTACATGAAGTAAAGGAGTTTCAGCATTTTCCATTTTGAAGTAAAATTCTCTATGTATATAAATGGAAGAAATGCTTCTGGGAATTGTCTATTTATAATAGATTTAAGAGCCATGATATGACATATAGAAAACTGGCTTTGAAATTAGGAAAATCTGAAAAAAATTCAAGTCTTTGCTGCTGACATCTCCTCCATTACCCTGGCCAACTGATCTAACTTGTCTCTATAAGTTTCAGAGACAGGGCTAGCATGTATTGGTGGTGGGAATTTCTTCCTTCCTTGGAACTTGTTTACACCAATAAAACTATGTGTTAGTGATCTAATCTATATAGTAGAACCATACAATCTGGACAATTATATGTTTTTAGAAGCATAGACTACATCTTTAGCTTACTTTAAAGCAACTTATTTTTGGATAATTACTATGTATTAATCAATTAATTTCTCAAATAAATGATACCAAAATTTAATAGCTACTCTTCATAAAGAATAGGAATCAAAGAAAAATAAGATTGTGTGTGCTAATAGATAGATTGTTAGGACAGGAGTTAGGAAGAAGTGGGATTGAAACTTGGCTCTGACACTTACTAATTGTAAACAGCCATGAAAAAAGCTGAAACCTCTCCCAATTTAAACTTCCTCATTTGTAAAATGGGGATGATGATAATATATGCAGTCACTGTCTTATGGAACAGTCAAACTCAAATTAGAGTATATTAAGGAGTGGTCAGTCTTTTAAGTGATATATGTGTAAGTCACTATTCTCTGTATGTATATCTGTGTCTGTCTGTCTGTCTATCTATCTATCTATCTATCTATCTATCTACCTACCTACCTATGTATGTATGTATGTATGTATCTACCTACCTACCTACCTGTCTATCTCCCTCCCTCCCTTCCTCCCTACTTACCTATCTATCTACCTACCTACCTGCCTGTCTGTCTGTCTATCTATCTACCTATCTGTATGTTTGTGTATGTGTATGTACATATAATATATATACATATATGAAAAATGATCATTATCATATTGAAGTGTGGTTATTTCTGATTAGAACTTAAACAAGTAGATAGGGGATCCATATGGGAAGAAAGATTTAACTATTTTAGGACATCACTTAATTCTTTCTATATGCATATTAGTTACTATTTCACTCTTGTATCCTTCTTTTCTTCAGCATGTTACCCTGTCAAAATGGCAATAAAAATGTGGCTGTTAGCACAGGTTTGCCCCCGTTACAGGGTTGGAGGCAGCTTTAAAGTTTAGCATATGATGCTGAATCATTAGAATCAATGAAAATATAATAACACATCTTGCCATGTTTCTTTTCATTTGATAACTAAACTGAAGTGGAAAATGCTTTAGAATTTGGAACCTATGCCAGTTTTTTCACATCTTTCCTGGAAGTCTAAATGTGATTTCAAAAGAGAAAAAAAGAAGAGGCATTGACTGAGTCAGTCTGTTCTCATAATGCCATCTTTTTTTTGTTGCTTTGATTTATACTGTAAGATGGGATTTTCTCCATTTTTATCTTGCTTTGTTATGAATAGCTGAAACTATTGTTCATTTTGTGCTTCAAAATTTAAAGTCATTTTGGGTTCTTGATCCATACTGTTCTCAGTGATAAATACAATTAATGATCTCTCCAAGATAACTCCATTCTGTTTCCCAATCTGTTGTAATTCTCAACATCATGCATACATTTTTAGCAGGCTATATAGTTCCACTTATCTACCATGAAAAAGTAGGGTGAAATATCTTTGATCTCACAAAAATAGCATCCCTCTTTATACTTTAGTTCTCAGTCCCAAATTTCCACTACAAGTTTCAGAATAGACAGCCTCTTCAAACCAAATCAGCAAGTATTTATTAAATCCCTGTTATGTACAAGACTGTAGAGGTAGAGCAAAGTATTACACGTAGTCTGTGTCCTCAAGGGTATCACAGCCTATTTGGATAGTTAAGACAAAAACACTGCAGAATTTATATTGATGAAATATGTAAATAGTATTTCAGGGTACTCTTTAAAGGAAATTATATAGGACTTTATATGATTAATTGTGAAACATAATTTCTGGAGGATTTAAAATAAGGGAGAGATAATTTCACACTAGGGTGGCCTGGGAAAACTTACTGAAATCACACTAGTTTTAGAGAAATAGTATTTGTGTATTAAAGAGGAGGTAGAAGGGAATTCCAGGTCAGGTAAGCACAGCCAAAAAAATAGGCAAGAAAATTAAACATATTATGGGACAGTAAATTTGACTGGACAGATGTTCATTTAAAAAGGTACTTTATAATGAACCTGGGAAAATTCCTAGGGGACAGATTGAGTAAGAAAATTCATCTTCCTAGTTCATTAATATTAAAAAAATATTAGCACTGTTTTAGGTATTTTGTGACAGTGAAAATGAAGAGGTTTATAATATGGTCTCTGTATCTTCACTCCCTACTTTGTTCAGCTGGGGACAATCAGAAAACTTAAAGCTCTAGAAAGAAAGAATTTAAACTCACTTTAAAAGGCCTTTTCAATATTGTATTAAGTTCCATTCTTGTGGCTGATATCCTGTGTCTATTACTTATATCTATTATCTAAATACTGGTCTCCTATTTCTCATACATTTTGGATTAAGTTATTCAGACCTGTCCCAGAGGTAATATAGTTTGATGTAGAGAGTTCTGGATATGTTGTTTTGTGTGATTTGTTTGGGGGAAATCAATTAAACTCCCTAGTATTCAGTTTCCCCCTCTGCAAAATGAGAGGGGTATACTAGATCATCTCTAAAGTCTTTTCCAGTTCAAGATCACTTGAGCTTACCTTGTTTCATATCCCATTTTTTCCCTAGTGTCCTTCCTTAGGTTCTTGACTCTTGCTTTAGCTGACCTCATTTGAGGATGGTTGTTTTTGTTTAGAACATTAATTTGTTCCTAATACCAAGTACAGTGACTAGAACACAATAGGAACTCGATATAGGATGACTGGTTGATAGAATGATTCTTCTGAAATTTTGCTAACTCCTCTAGGTCTCACCATGACAAGAATTATGTATGTTTTTTGTCACTCCTCCTCTTGTTTAGACAAATGCCTAGCTCTGGCCTGTCAAATTTTGATGTGACAATATCTTCCACATACCAGCAGCTTCTAACAGAATCAATATGCGTGGATAGCAGTGGTATTCTTCCAAGATATTAATTGATATCTAAGAGGTTGGCTTGGATCCTCTCAGCTGGTTTTGCATTTTAATTTGCAATTGTTGAAGACCAGAAGATTTTTAAGGCTCAAAGGCATGAAGTTATAATGGTAGAAAAACAAATGGAACAGATCTTTTGGGTAGGCAGGAAATCTCTTTTTTTTTTCTTTTAATTAAATTTGTTTATTTTCAATTTTCAACATTAACTTCTACAAAATTTTGAATTTCAAATTTTCTCCCCCTCTTTACCCTCTCCCCACCCAGAACAGGTATTCTGATTATTCCTTGCTCCAATCTGCCCTCCCTTCTATCAACCCCCTACATACGTATCCCCTTCCCTTTTATTTTCCTGTGGAGCAAGGCAGATTTCTGTACTCTATTGCCTATATATCTTATTTTCCCAAGTGCATGTAAAAACAATTTTTAACATTCATTTTTAAAGTTTAGTGTTCCAACTTCTCTCCCTTCCCCCACCCCACCACCATCATTGAGAAGGCAATTTGACATAGGTTACACATGTAGAGTCAGGCAAAACACTTCTATAGTAGTCATGTTGTGAAAGACTAATTATATTTTCCTCCATCCTGTTCTATTTTCTCCTTTGGTCTGTCCCCCCACAGAAATATTTTGCTTCTGATTACCTCTTTCCCCAGTCTGCCATCCTTACTATTATTCCCGCTCTTTTATCCCCTTATGTCCTGCTTTCCTGTAGGGGAAGATAGACTTCCATACCCAATGGAGTGTATATGTTATTCCCTCCCGAAACCAAATCCAATGAAAGTAAGGCTCACTTATTCCAGGTCACCTTCCCCTCTTCCCCTCCAATGTAAAATCCCTTTCTTGCCTTTCTCATGTGACATGATTTACTACATTCTACCTCTCCCTCTTTCTCACAGCACATTCTTCTCAACACAACTTTATTTTTTAGGTATCTTCCCTTCATAATCAGCTCACCCTGTGCCTTCTGTGTCTGTCTCTCCCTGTCTCTGTCTTTCTCTCTGTATCTACACACACACACACACACACACACACACACATATACATACACATATACATGCATACATATATACACTATATATATACACACACATACATACATACACATACACATACATTCTCTATGACTACCCTAGTACTGAGAAAGGTAGCATGAGTTACAAATATCATCTTTCCATGTAGGAATGTAAACAGTTCAACTTTAATAAGTCCCTTATGGTTTCTCTTTCCTGTTTACCTTTTCATGCTGTCTTGTTCTCATATTTGAAAGTCAAATTTTCTATTCAGTTCTTGTCTTTTCCACAAGAATGCTTGGAAGTCATCCATTTCATTGAAATTCCATGTTTTCCTCTGAAATGTTATACTCAGTTTTTCTGGGTAGGTGATTCTTGAGTTTAATCCTTTCTCCTTTGACCTCTGGTATATCATATTCCAAGCCCTCTGATCTCTTAGTATAGAAGCTTCTAAATCTTGTGTTATGCTGATTGTCTTTCCATAGTACTTGAATTGTTTCTTTCTGGCTGCTTGTAATATTTTCTCCTTGACCTGGGAACTCTGGAATTTGGCTACAATATTCCTAGGAATTTTTCTTTTGAGGTGTCTTTCAGGAAGTGATCAGTGTATTCTTTTCATTTCTATCTTACCTTCTGGTTTTAGAATATCAGGGCAGTTTTCCTTAAAAATTTCTTGAAAGACAATGTCCAGTATATTTTATTGATCATAGCTTGCAGGTGGTCCAATAATTTTTAAATTATCTCTCCTGGGTCCATTTTCAAAGTCAGTTATTTTTCCAATGAGATATTTCACACCATCTTCTATTTTTTTTATTCTTTTTGTTTTGTTTTATAATTTCTTCCTTTCTCATTAGCTTCCATTTGCTCCACTCTAATTTTTAAGAAATTATTTTCTTCAGTGAGCTTTTGAACCTCCTTTTCCACTTGGCCAATTCTTCTCTTTAAGGCATTCTTTTCTTCATTGGCTTTTTGGACCTCTTTTACCATTTGGGTTAGTCTAATTTTAAAGATATAATTTTCTACAGCATTTTTGGGTCTGATTTAGCAATCTGTTGAATTTTTTCATGATTTTTTTTGCATCATTCTCATTTTTCTTCCCAATTTTTCCTCTACTTCTCTTACTTGATTTTGAAAATGCTTTTTCAGCTCTTCCATGGCATGAGACCAGTTTACATTTTTCTTAGAGATTTTGGATGCATGAGCTTTGACTTTGTTGTCTTCTTCTGGTTGTAGGTTTTCGTTTTCCTCATCACCAAGGATATTAGAAAATAGCTTTTTTACTGAGAAAGTAATATTCTATAGTCTGATTCACTCCCCTCCACCCCCATTTGCTCATTTTCCCAGCCAATTACTTGACTTTTGAGTTCTTTGTTAAGTGGAGTGCTCTAGAAACAGATGTCTTTGCAGCAGTGGTGGTTGCTGCCATGGGGCTGGTTCTGGGACCAGACCCCACTCCCTTCTCACCCAGGTGAGAGATCTTTCCCACTGACCTTCAAGGCTCTCTTTAGCATTCATGGGTTGAGAAATCTGGAACCCACTCCAACTGCCAGTGATTCAGTCCCATAAGGCCTGTTCCAGGCTCATTTGTACTAACATTGTCCATGCTGGACTGTGGTCTACTCTTAGTCTAGTGTGACAGACACTTCCTGTTAAACTTCGAGATTGTCTTGTGCTGGAAATTTGCTTTAATCTATTATTTTGTGGCTTCGGCTGCTCTAGAATTTGTTTAGAGTCCTTATGTACAAATTTTGGAGAGAGCTCAAGCAGTTCCCTGCTTCTACTGTGTCATCATGCACCTCCCCCTCCCACCCTTCAGGAAATCTCTTCTTGTAAAGTACAATACATAGCTAATCTTCTATGCTTTCATCCTGTATTTTATTCATGAGATTCTCATGAAATTTATTCTTTTAGACTTCCTTGTATGTAGGAGTAAAATTGAGAGAAAAGAATGAGGAGGTAAATCTAAAAATATATGTAATGGGGAAATAAAAAAGTCAGTTAAAACCAATTCATACAATGTATGTGGAAATCACCCGATTCTGCTGCATGATGTGCAGAAAGCTACTTTGACGTAATCCCTGTCATGGAACCTTCTACTTTTTTATTTCAAGAATTGTTAAATCATAGAAATTTAATATTGAAATGCAGCTACTAATATAGGTCAACATTCTTCCAACTGAGAAACAGGGATTAAATCCCCCCTCTGACACTACTTCTGTGAACCTTCCATTAATCTCTGTGGTTCTGCCTCAGTTTCCTGATTCACATGGGAGGGAGTTGGATTGATTCTGTGGGTCTATGACTTAACTACAATAAACATTAATTGGTTGGTCCACAAAGTGAGAGGTTTAACCCTAAACAGCCTCTGAAGTCACTTCCTGCTCTAGAGACATTATTCTATGTTCTCAAGTAACAGAAAGCATTATTTCCTAACTGATTTCCTAAGTTTGACAGGGTTATATTGGGGGCAGAGGAGCAAGAAAGGAAAAAAAGCAATTTAAAAAATTAACGCAAGAGAAATTTCAAAAAAAGTTCTACCTATCTCCAAGTCACCTACAGGGCTTTTCATCACTCATGGCAAGTAAAAGTATATAGATTCCAAAAAATGTCATGCCTAGTAAAGGTGATTTTCCCAGAAAGGAGGCAGCTTTGCCTTGTGCTGTTGCTCTAAGATGCTTAGGGCCTTAGCCCGGTAGGCAGGCCTGTAACTAAAGCCCCTCTATTGCTGCTTGCTATCCTTTTACCTGTGGGCTTCCTTCCAGCGGAGGCTCATTATTGTTTATGGAAGTGAGTATATGAATGCAAGTGTAACATGACAGTGACAGATCCAGAAGCTATTTGGATTTTAACTTACTTAATTAAGGTAGTATCATTTAAAATTGTGTGATCAGTAAAAGGGCTGTTGTCTCAGTAATGCTGAAGGCTTAAAATGTTTCTTAAAGAAGGAATAGGACTATTATTTTGTCTCTACCCCCTTGCCAATATGAAATCTGAGAGGGCTGATTTAAACATTGTTGTAGAAACAACACTTGCTTTATGTAGGTTGGTCTGTTTTAGGGCAAGGAAGGGTCATAGTAGGTTTGGATTCCATGCTTTCTGAAGCATAAAAAGCCAAGCCTATGTGAAATAGTGTCTAAAATATCTGATTGTCCTTAGAGAACCCCTTTCTGACCTAGCATGGCTTATTATGACCAGTTGCTGTGGTGAATAGGAATGGGGATAGTCATTTTACCTGAATTTAGAAATAATATCATTTTTATCCATTGTTATTGGTTGTCATTTTTATTGTATTTTAAAGATTTGAGAGTGTCTAATTTCATTTTAACATCAAGCCTGAATTATTAGTTCATCCTGAGTTAGGTCTAGTTGAAATAAGATTTAGTAGAATACCAAGTCAAGTAATATATTAATTAAAGAAATATATCTTACAGATGTATTAAATCTTAATAGTTTTGAAATAAAAAAAAATAAAGATGTTTCCAAATAAATTTATACTGTTGAAATTCAATTCACTCAATACTCCATGTTTAAAAGGATAATTAGTTCATTATAGTATTCTCTCACCTTAATGCTGGTGACTAAGTTGGAATAAATAATTATAATAAAAACAAGAGGTGACAGTGAAAATTTAAAATGGGGGGAGAACAGGTCAGTCCAATAAAATACATTACAGTTAAAGTTACAGAATATTGATTGAGTTAAAAACTAATTATGAAATCATTTGTTCAGTCACTGAAAATTCAAACCTGTCCCTCTGATTGTCAGACCAAGGATAGCAAGAATTTAAAGTCAACAGTAGAATACACAATGAGGTAACTACATGTTCTAGTGTAGAAGGAAAAAGGAGAGTTGGTACCAAAATGCAAATAGTTATCGGATATCATATATGAATTTATAAGAAAACACAAAGTAACTGTGCACAAACTGCTGAACTACATACCCTAGGCATCTTACAGGAACAGCAAAGGTATTGTTTACTATATTACATGTGTGTATTTCTGTGTGTATGTATACATATATATCAGTAGCTCAGAAAATACCATTGACAAAATGGTATTATCTTAGCTACTGATTTCTGTCACAATTTTTATTCAGGGTTAATAATCTAGAATTTCAAATTCATTTTCCATTTGGTGACTAGGAAAATCAAGAAGCATGATTATTTGGGTGCCCTTACTATTCTGGACACAGGAGATGTGACAAAAGGGAAAAGCATCAGGATGAAAAACCAAGATAAATGGTAATGATTTTTCTCAAGGAGAATTTAGCTTGCCACCTACATTGGTAGCTGTCACTGTCAAGTATAATGTTCCATTTGTTCACCTGCAGAAAAATGTGGTGAGCTGTATTTTCCTTTAATGAGATGACATGCACCTTAATGGGTGAGGATGCTATTAAAAGTTGTATCCTTAGAGAATTGAACCATTCACATAATGACTAAAGCTTGTGATTAAAAGGCCAAAAAAATTGTGGGCAGTGAATGAATCTGTTGTGATGAGTATAGAGTGCTGAATAATTTGCTGTAGTTTATTATTCATTTGGCAGATGGAGACTTCAGTTTACACATGAAAACATCATTTTACTAGTACATTTACAGTTCCAAAGTGGACACTTTGATGGATTTACTTGAAATCTATTACGGTAAATGTATGCTGAGTTTTGTTTTTTTTGGGAATTTTTTGTTAAGTTTTGAAATGCGGTGAAAACTATTACTCTACCTCATTTAAGCAGGACAGAAATATGAGCAATATGTACCAGTATAATACAAATAAAACTTGGTAATAACCATATCCTGAGATAAAACTTGGTAATAACCATATCCTGAGATAAACAAGCTCAGAGTCTATAAACTTTACAAAGCAAATGCATCCGTTGGCAGCCTCATCCATAGAGTTTGGAATCAATGAAACTGCATAGTCTAAATCAAATTAAAGGAAATTTATAGACTGAGCTATGACTGTGCATGGAAAACCACCAACTCCTGTCTTTGGAGCACCACCATAGGATGGATAGTTGCTTGCAATAAGTATTTTCTAAGCTATTCTCAACAAAGAAGAGCTGTCATTGGCTACTATACCAAGATTCTAGTGGGACTTTCAGGTGGATATGTCCAAAGCATAATTGGAACTTCAGGTCTGTGGCTCTAGGGACAGGCCTGGGATGGAGATAGAGATTTAGAAGCCTGTTATCACTATAAATGATAGATGATAGTCAAAGCCATAAAAGGAGATAACATCCTCCCAACAAATCAGAATTAAAGATGTCAGAGGCCACCTAGTCCACCTTATACCTTAATTTTTGTGACATCCCTAACAAGTACCCAGTCTAACTTTTGATTAAAGACTTCCAGGCTGGTTGAAATCACCACCTCCAAAGGTGGTAATTTCTACTTTGGCTATTGTATTGTACGGCTGGTAAGTATTTTGCTTATAGTGTATTACAACTTGGGGGAGTTTATCATAGGAAAAATCATATAGCCATGCCTTCAGTTATTATGCATATAAAGTTGACATTTATAACCTTTTTCTAGCCATAGAATTATAGATTTAGAGCTTTAAGGGACCTCCTATATCCTCTAATAGAAGTCCCTTTAGTTTACATACGGAGAAAATGAGATCCAGGGAGGCTGTGACTTTCCCAAGGTCACACCTGTCATAGATATTAGAGGTGAGTTCCAAACCCAAGTTCTTTGACTCCAGAGCCATTCTTCTTTCCACTATTGTACCACAGTCCTTCCCTTAACATAGAATTTTATATTTAACTCTATTAAATTTCATCTTAAAAGGTCCTGCCCCAGATTTTTTACCCTGATTAAGAGCCAAATTTAAAACCCAGCTCTGCCATTGAACAATTCTGTGATGCTGAGCAAGTCACTGAACCTTTGTCCTCAGTTTCCTCATCTATAAAATGAGCATTTTGTACTATGTGAATTCTAATGGCCCTTTCAGCTGTAGCTCTGTGCTCCTAATCCTTTAATCTTTTTTGGATCCTGACTTTGTAATCTAATGTGTGAGCTTTTCTTCTAAATGTTTCATTATCTAAAAATTTGATAAAGCATGCCATCTTTGCTTTTGTCCAAGTCATTGACAAGAAAATTGGACATCACAATGCTAAGTACAGATCCGTGGTCCAGTCCACTTGAGACCACTTTTCAATATGGCATGAACTCTTTGTATCCTCTCTTTCAATGAGTTCTTAAATTTACTTAACCAAACTATTATCAAGTCTACATTTTTCCATAATCTATTAATCAAGACGTATTTATGAAATGCTTATTATGACAGATACTGTGCTAAGTGATAGAGATACACCTACAAAAGTGAGACTGTTCTTGTCCTCAAGGAAATTGCTCTCTATATGCTATTGACATAGCATATTGACAGAGAAGATATATACACAAAATCAATACTCCAAATCACTATTGATTAGAGAAATGCAAATCAAAATGACTCTGAAGTACCACAACATACCTATTAGATTGGCTAACATGACAAAATACGAAAATGATAAATGTTGGAGAAGATGTGGGAAAATTGGAAGACTACCAAACTGTTGGTGGAGTTGTGAACTGATCCAACCTTTCTGGAAAGCAATCTGATACTATGCTATGAAAGGCTATAAAATAGCCCATACTCTTTGATCCAGAAATACCACTTCTAGAACTGTATCCCAAAGAGATCATAAAAATGGGAAAAGGACCCACATGTCCAAAAATATTTATAGCACCTCTTTTTGTGGTGGCTAAGAATTGGAAATTGAGATGTCCATCAACTGGGGAATGGCTGAGCAAGTTGTGGTATATGAATGTAATGAAATACTATTGTGCTATAATGAATTATTGTGATGACAAGCAAGATAGGATCTGTTGCCATTTTTGTTTTGTATGATCAAATGTCTCTGAATCTTGCCTTTAGCAATCAAGAGTCTTTACTTGGAGTAAAATGCAGAAACAAGAGTTTCTTTAACAAGAAAAAGTATATGTATTTGTTTTGTTAATTATTTTAATATAATTAAAGATCTTCCCCACCCATTAATGGGTCTGTCCATTAAGGGGGGTTTGATTACGGAAGATTTGTGGCAAGACTCAAACCTTTTGTTTGAGGCACTGGTTCTCAAGTGTTGCAATACCCTCTGGCTCTAAAAAAGGTATAAATACTCTGAGCTGAGGTTTTACTTTGGGGCTTAGTTTTTGGAAGTGTTTGTTTGGCCAGAAGAGAACTCTGGGAAGCCACTGAGGAACCCCCTGGCTTTGAAAACCCAGTTACCCCTCTCTGGTAACTATGGTCAGACAGTTGGACCTGTCTGTTGAATAGTGATGGTCAGGCAGAGGAAACCATGTCTGTTGATCTTTGATTTCAGGGTGTATTTTCTTTGAAGTTCAGGGTGCTGACTCCCCTGAAGTAGGTGTATGATATAGGTGCTTGGTTGAAGGAATGACGCATGTGCTTATTTAAGGTGATTGTTAACCTCTCAAAAATTGCCCTTCCTTTTATGAAGGCAGATCTAAGAACCTGTGATAGCAGGCCCCCTATGTATGTTGGGATGCTTACTGATACAATGATGAGCAGCAAGACTTCAGAAAAACCTCAAAAGACTTGTATGAATTGATGCTCAGTCAAATGAGCAGAACCATGAGAACCACAGTAACAGCCATAGTGTGCAATGATTGACCTTGATAGGCATTGCTCTTCTCAGCAATGAAAGGCTCTAAGACAATTTCCAAAAGACTTATGATAGAAAATTCTATCCACATCCAGAGAAAGAACTTGGGAGTCTGAATGCACATAGAAGCTTACTATTTTCTTTCCTTTTGTTGTTTTGTTTTGTTTCTTCTTTTTCATGGTTTTTCCCATTAGTTCTATTTCTTCTTTACATCATCACTAATGTGAAAATATGTTGAATATGAATGTATAAGTAGAGCCTGTATCACATTGAATTCTGTCTTGGGGAGGAGGGAGGAGAGGGTGAGGGAGAAAATCAAAACTCACAATCTTATGGGAATGAATGTTGAAAACCAAAAGTAAATTAATTATAAAAAAAAATTAAAAGAGATACATACAAAATCAAGAATATAGGAGATTGTCAAATCCCTTACCAACATCTAGGTATATGAATTCTTTCCATTTGACTTACCTGTGATACCTTTCATTTGTGTTTACTTTTCCATTAGAATTTGAGTTACTTGAATACAATGACTATACTTTTCTGTTTGTACTATTTGTATTCCCAAGCACTCAGCACATTAAGTTGCCCTTACTAAAGACTTCATTCATTCGTTCAAGAACTCAAGAACTTTTATTATTCTAGTTGTCTTATTGTAGAGAATCTCCAGGTTAATGTTTCTAAAATCTTTTTCTAGAATGTGGTGCCTAGGACTACACAGAGTTCTCTAGATGTGTTCTGACCAGAGCAGAATATCCAACAATCTGTGTGTAGCTATCATATCACACTATTTCTTCAAGAAGCTTGTAGTCTTCGAAAATGTTATGTGTATTTTTTCCAGATCAACTTCCACCTAGTCATGTGCTTATATATTAAAACAATTTTCTGGGCTAGAGTTGTCAAATATACTGCCAATAAACTGCATGTGTCCAATGGAGCATGGCCCACAAGTTTCATGAATGTAACCAGAATTAAATTAGAATAGAATTGAGAAATATTTTAGAAAACAAATAAAACTACAATAAAGCACAGATAATGTTATATGTGCTTTTTATAACTTGATATGTAGTCCACCACCATACTGTGTTACAGTTTAGTGTCTCCCATTTCTGTTTGAGTTTGACATGACTATTCTTTCCTCACAACCTCAGCTCATTTTGAACTGTAACATTCCTGCCTCTAAATACTCTTACATTTCTCTGTCCATTGTTGCATCCAGACTCTCAGCAAGCTATCCCTTCCAATTTAGTGGCAGCTGAAAATTTTATGAGAATGCTATCTTCCTCTGTCTAAGTTATTGAGAAAAATCATAAATATGCAGGACTAATCAGATTCCTTTTCGACGCTTCCTGGGGTAGATCATCTGCAAAGTTCACATTGAATCGTTATTCTGTGGTTCCTACTTAACCACAATTCCCCCCAAATCTAAGCATTTCCATCTAGTCTGTATCACTCCATTTAATTTTTTTAACTTTATTTTTTAATTTATAGAATAAATATTTTCATAACATAGTATAATAAAAAATGATTGGGTATGAAACTGCAAATCTATTATTTACATTTTAAACAAAAGTACAGCAGGCTAAACTTTTTTTTAGTCTATATAAACTATATTTTTAGTATGCCCTTGATCTATGATTTAAACAATTTTGTCATTAATTTAAATTAAAATAATTTAAAATGATCGATTCCTTATGAAGTCATCTTTTTTTCTTTGTGATCACTGCTTCCTTTTCTATGCTGTCATTTACCATCCCTCTCTTACTACTACATTACATTTCTTTGGTATCTACTTTCTATAAGTCATTTTCCATCTTGTCATTTCTATATCAAAGTTTATTCTTCTTTTTTCCATCACTATCTCACTGACATAGAAAAGCAGCTCAATGTATTCTTTGATCTTTCTGTGCCCAACAAAGCTAAAACAACAGAAACTAGAAAACAAGACAAAGTAAAAATCCTTTTTTTCTGGTCTTTGGCTTTCTTCAGCACCTTAGCTCATTCTGAATTGTAGTATCCTTGATTCTTGTGTTGTGTTGTTGTGCCCCACTTTTTAGTAAAAGTTAATGCTCTATTACTTGTTCTTGCTCCTATCATCTGGATATATCTTGTTTAAAAGTCCACGTAGCTTCTTTCCAGAAGGGAAAATAACTTGTGTTTAGTTAACAAATCCTGTAACTGTGAAACAAAGTGAGGGAGGTAAGGAGTTTAGTCTATTGTGAACTCTTCTTCATAAAAAAAAAAAAAGGTATTAAAAAAACAGCAAAAACAAGATGATATTCTCTGTTAAAATATGAGGAATAATAGGAAAAAAAGAAACACCAGAGATTGCTTTGTCCAAGTCAAGATATTGCCTGAAGTAAAGTACAGGGAATAAGCCAGGTCAGTGTAAACTCTGTGGCTCAGTCTGTTCTTCTCACTCTTCCATTGCCTGTGCTTTGTCTCCTCTCTGGAATTTCGTTTTGCCTCTGAAACTCCTTATATGTCAAGTCCTATTTCCACTATCAGTTGTTTCTCATCAAATTTTCCATGAACACGTCAGGCTGCATTAGTGTGTCTTTTCACTTAATTCCTATTATATCTATCATTTATAGCCTACAAGGAAACAATTCTCTATAAATTTCCTTGTGGGATAGGATGTGAGGTAAACCTGTGACTTCACTGGAATATGGAACTCAGGCAAGAAAATCCCTCTCAGAATACATGGGGAGTTGTCCAGGAAACTGGTGAGGGTGTAGGGGAGAGAGATAGATAGTGCCTTGTTCAGGTTCAGAGGTAGAATGTGAAACTATGACTTCCTGACTTCCTGTCTGATATTAATAAGCCATGCTGTCCATCTTTGTAAAGCAATTGAAAAACAAAATGTATATTAACTTTGTCTTTTCCACCTAAATTAAATATATCCTTGAAAGCGGAGATCCTGTTTTATACCTCTCTGGAACAAGAATATTACTAAGCATAATAGTGGGGAGATAGTAAATGCTCAATATATGTTAATCGAGACATTGTTGAATACTTGTCAAAGGGCAAGAAATGGAAAAGCTGTATTTAGCTCATCTTTAATATGATTTACCCTTGCCCTGGAATCCCTAGCCCCTTTTCAAATTTTCTATTTGTTTATCATTAAAAAGCTTGTTAAACTATAAAGCCTGATGCCAGATGGCAAATGTACACCACCTCTCTTAACATCAAGAGAGACAGAGTAGTGGTGGCAGAAGTATGGGGGAGATTTCCTTAATATTTATATATGAACAGAATGGGACCAAGCAGTTCCTATAAGGATTTGGGGGAATGTATTGCTGTAGAAAGCCAGTCATCAATTTGCAGTTACTTATCATATTGTCTCACTTTCCTTTCTTCCCAAACATGGAAGCCTCATGTCTCCTGAAAGTATGCATTTTTTCAGTCATTGTGAAGGTGAGACCATTTCTCCTATTGTAACTGAGGGATTATTGGGCAGTAGGGGAACTAGCTAGAGGTAAGTCTGGATGGCCTAGAGAAATCAAGCAGAGGAAGGCCTTTATCCCTCTGCGATGCTTATGTATGGATTTTTGGCTTCTTTGTTTTTGCTATATTGATCCTTTACAGGTAGAACAGGATAAATAAAAACTCGATATTGAAGCTCTTGTTTTAAAAAGCAAAACACTTTTAAATCTACTATAAGTATTTAAATTACAGTCTATGAGCAATGGGGTATAGTAGAAAGCCCAGTCCTTCATTATACTTGAATCTATGAAACATTAAAGGAGCCGAAGAAAAAGCATCCTACATTTTGTATGGATCCGATATGGAAGAATTATAGGCAGACATGGCCAAAATCACACAGAATAAGTTAGAAACAAATGCGAAACAAAAGCAAAATAGAGTTAGAACCAGAAAAGAATTCAGAGGCCCTCTAGCCCACACCCTCCATTTCAAAGAAGAAACTGAGACCGATATCTCTAAGTGACTTGCCCAATATCAAACAGATGGCAAGTGTTCTGCATTTGCATTACTGAAGGAAACCATATGGATGAAAATCAGCAAAGTTGTGTTGATTGGACCTGTCCTTCTGAGGGTCCTGAATTGGTTCCCTTTAACTGTCTAGGGATCATGGCAGTAAGTAACCAGTTTATCTGATTGGGATTTACGAAACACTTTTGGAAGATGATAGTAAATATTCTCTCCCTGTTCTTCCACAAAGTACTCTTGTTTACCACTTAACATTTTAAAGGAATGAACAGATTTCATGTTAGAGCTTTCTGATTTCAAACCATTTAGACAGTTAGATGAATATGTCCCAGCAACCAGGCATTTTCTCTCAAAGTGATTTTATAACAGATTATGTAGTAGGTCAGTTTAGAGTGAGGAAAAATGCATTTGGTGATATTCCATTTAATAGACAGAGTTTAGTAATACAGTGTTTCTAAGTGGGGTTATCTGATGGTCAAACTTTCTCTCTCCATATATATGTGTATATACATGTATGTGTCCATATACATATATGTTTGCACATATATACATACATATATGGTACCCTATACACTGGTATGTATGTATTATGTATGTATACATAGTGAAATTGTCCCTGTCCAATAATACTCCATGTAAGGTTTGACTTATAGAATATGTTTTCATTAGAACATCTAGTGGAAAGTTGTACCACTTGAGATCTCAATTGTAATGTTTGAGAAATTCCACTAGCCATCCAATTTCTGTCTAGTAAATAACAACACTGACTTTGAAAGTCTTGCTACTGAGAAAATAATGACAATCGATTACTTTTTGGACACATTCAAACCCCCTGTGAAATTCCCTGTCTTGATGAAGATCTCACAGGTCCTTCATATACATCAATGTCAACCCTATCCTTTCCTTATTGCTTTTTTACACCACCCTAACCTTTCATTGTGCATTCTGGAATAACCTTTATTTTATTGAATTTCTCTTCATATTATTAGAATTGTTCTATCTCCCCCAAACTCCAAATATACACACATGCATATGTATACATACTTTTAAAAAATAAATTCATACATATATATGTATATGTATGTATATACATATATATGTATGAATTTATTTTTTAAATATACATTGCAACGACCTCCTGTATAATATAAACTCTTTGAAGTCAGGGACTATTTCATCTTTTGCTTTTATATCCTCATAGATTGTACAGATCTTTAGTAGGTACTTAATAAATACTTGTTAAATTGAATTTGACTCATGCTCCTTGAATATAATGCTCTTATCAAATACTCTCTCCATTGCACATCTTGTACTCAATACCTTTTTAGGTGTTCTTTGGTCTTTTAGGAAGATTGATTGCACTTTCTAAATCTGTGATTGTGTATCTGTATAGATCACTCTCTCTGTAGTATATCCCAATATTAAGACTATAAATATATGCAAAACTCTACATAAAGAGATAGCGTATGGAATAGTGGATAGAGTGCTGGACATCAAATGAAGATGTGAGTTCAAATTCTACCTCAGATACTAACAGAAACTACCTTCCAGAGTTATGAGGATAAAGTGAGATAATATTCATGAAGTACTTTGCAAGCCTTAAAGCACTGTATAGATAGGTATTATGTTGCTGTAATGATGATGTAAAATATTTAATCTTTATGAGACTCAATTTACTCATCT
This sequence comes from Notamacropus eugenii, assembly GCF_028372415.1. Taxonomy (NCBI): domain Eukaryota; kingdom Metazoa; phylum Chordata; class Mammalia; order Diprotodontia; family Macropodidae; genus Notamacropus; species Notamacropus eugenii. The sequence goes on from NC_092877.1 coordinate 268,831,054, forward strand.
ATGAAATGGAGTGAGAATATCTCTGCCCTAGTGTTGCTGTTGGTGGCAAAGAGGATTGCAATTAGAGTTCTTTACAAACCTGAAAGGAATATAGTAATTTCAGTTATTTCTGTCTACTTTAGAAAGTGTATTATTCTGCAAGAAGTCATCTCTAGATTTTAGACTGGAGTTTTGGGGAATTCCCAGGGAGGAAAGGATGTGGTCCTTTCAAGACATCACTGAATTTTTGTTTGCTTCGTGTTGCCTTAGGTCCATTAACTCTCCGATTATCCCTGCTTGGCTTATTCCAGCTCTGACATATCTAGTGAGACTAAGATCTCTGTAAAAGTCCCATTTTAAAATTTTATAGTCAAAATCTTGGCTGCCCAGGAACTTGTCTTTCATTTATAACATTGTTTCTCTGAACCTAACTCCCATTTCTCTTGAAGTTATACTTTCCTAGAACCAATTAATGGTTTTCCATCCCCACTGACCTTGCTTTATGACCCTTGATTAAAATATATAAAATCAGTCAAAGAAACTAATGAAGCTGTATTCTCTGGTCTGAAGGTTTAAGACCAGGCAGGTTTTAGTTGCAGCTTTCCTGAACACAGGCTCTCTAGAGTTCTCAACTTAGGCTGTGGGTTTTTGTTTTGAGTTTTTTGTTTCGTTTTGGTTTTTTTTTGTGAAGTCAGTTGTTTCAGAAGGCTGATTAACTTGAAGGTAGTGGTACTGCTGTATTGGGGATAGATAACACATTATTCTTAAAGGTTCTTTATGAATAATAATATCTCATAGTTATGCAATTCTTTAAGGTTTGCAGGCATTTTTCTACACATAAACCTGTAGGGAATATAGATTATCACAGGTCCTGAAGAGTAGAAATGATGTATTCCCCTGAGATGGTCATAGTGTTCGGATTTGTACAGCATGCTTCTACTGGGATGGAACCAACGGCCATATTTTATAAAACTACAATTTTAATTGATGTGAATTTAGATACATTCTACCACTTCTGGAAATTATTTGAAGTAATCAGGACCAAGCTGTGTACTGTTATCTGAATGAGAAAGCTGAGGCACAGGGAGATGAAATCCTCAGGGTCACATAAAGTAATAAGTGCTAAGTTCTTCTGGGAGCACTCACTTCTAGAAAAACACAACACACGCTCCCCGACTTCTCCATGTCCTTCCTGAAATCTAACACCCAGAACCATTCAAAATATTCCAGATGAGGTATGACCATGGCAAACTACAGCTAGACTACCTACCCAGTCCTAGGCACTATACCTCTCTCAATGCAGCTAAATGTTTCATTAGCCTTGTTGGCTCTGATTCTTTGGTGTGACTCTACTATATTTTCAACATTTTTTTTAGTTATTACCACCCTTCCTAAAGTTGTCAAGCATGATAAATCTTAAGTTGGATTGATAAATTTTTGTCAGAACTTTAGAATTTCTCAATCTATAAATTCTCTTCAACAGAGCCTGCCAGTCCATGATGGCCTTTTACTTATGATGGTTTTTGAGAGTGCAAGACATTCCCATGACATGCTATTGCTTGTCTTTATATGATTTTTTTTATCTCTGTTCTCTTTCTGTCTCTTTCTTTATCTCTCTCCTTCCTCCCCTATGGACTTCATGTGGTTGATAAACTCTATGCCGATGACTCTCAAATCTACATAATCTAGTCCTCTTTCTCTCTTCTAAATTCCATCCCTATATTAATAATGACTATTGCATATCTCTACCTTCATGCCCCATAGACATCTCAAACTCAGTGTATCCAAAACAAGGATTCTTACCTTTCCCAATAAATCTTTCCCTCTTCCTAAATTTCAGATTTCAATTGATGGTACCACCATTCCTTTTGTCACAGATTCACACCTCCAAGTAATCCTCTACTTTTCACCTCATCTCATTTTGCCATGTCTAGTTTGTTATCTCTATAACATATCTCATGCCTGTCTCCTTCTTTCAACTCACAAAGTACTGTAATATTTCTGACCCTCATTATTTCTCATTTGAATTAGAGAAATAAACTTGTAATTGATATCACTGCTTCCATTCTCTCCCCTCTCTAATCTAGCATCCATATAGCTGCCAAATGTATATGGTCATATGCTTATTAAGTGTCAGTCAGTATTAAAACACAAGTTTTCTGACTTAAAATCTAGTATTGTTTTTTCTTTACTAGCACCATCTCCTACAGGAGCACACAAATATAGAACTGCACCATGAAGACATGGTGGCTCTAATGTAGTAAATGATTTTACTCTAACAGGCAAAGGATGTATGATTTCTTCAAAGTAGAAAGTTCCTGAGCTTGGGAGTTTCCTTCAATGATCTGTGATACAGATCAATTCTAACAATTTACAATTTAGTAGATAAGCCTTGGGGACTTGCCTGAGACTTGTAAAGCCCAAGGTCTCAGAGCTAGTGTAAGAGACACAAATTGAATCAACGTCTTACTGACTCCTAGTCTAGACACTCTATCTACTATACCACATGGTCTCTAACAACTGATTTTATTTCCTAACAGAACTACAAATTGGACTCAAATTAGTGGATTTTTATTATTGGTTGTTCCCTTTTAAAATAATTAGCCTATTTTTTGTCATAAGATGTAATATATATTTAAAACTCCTGATGTTAACTTAATTGTTGGTCTGGGTTAGATTGGCTACATATTCTGAATCACCACACTACATTATCTCAGTTTTCAGAGAAATTATTCAGTACGGAATCACTAGTAGAAATGATAAAAAAGAATTGTTTCTCCTAATAACAATGCTAAAAGAGAGATGATTAAACAGAAATGAAAATCCCTATATCTTTTTTTCTAGTTGAGTGAAGCACATTAGTGATTTGACAGCAATAGACTGTACTTAAGGTTAAATGATAAATTAGTGATACTTATATATGTAGTCACTTTTCACTGAAATAGTATATATGATTAAAGTTTTTGGCAGCAAAATAATCCATTTCAATTACATATCTACAGTATAATGAACTTATTAATATGATTCATTCTCTCTAATCTTTCTGCTTCAGTTACTTTATTTTATCTACAATTTTAAGCAGTTCAAACTTTTTCAAAAAAAATAAATATATTTACTATAGCATTTGGTTGGCCTGATTTTTTATCTAGTACCTGTTACATAGAGAATGCAAAAACACTAATTATATTGCTACTTTATTTAGCAAAAACTAAAATAAACTAAACTAAGATAATAATTGGAAGTAATACAAAATGACAGGACAGACATTCTATATAAAGGATTTTATGTTAATCACCATACAATTGTTCAACTTACTTATGTCCAATGATTTCTTCCTCTATGCCAAATCATCACCAATCAGTATAGTCACAACTGGAGTTACAGCTATTTGGTGTTTTCTTGACCTATATATTATCCTACAAGTTGATCTTATGACATCTCTGTTACACATATAATCTGGACAGGAAAGATGGCAACTGACTGAAAATCTTTCTGATGGTGTCATCAGAGACACAGTCAGCAGAAGGAAATATTTTGTTTGTCTTTTGTTCTCGAAGAGGACCATGACCTCAAGATGATGACTTTGAATAGAGTGAGGGAGGGCTGTGCAAGGTCACCAGCTTCACTTTCTTCTCCTGAGCCATTTGAGTCCAATGGCCTGATATTCATCAGGATGGCTGGTAATGACTCAGGATGCAATGGGAGACTCTGGCCCTTTCAGACTAAGTCTTATCTCATACTCACTTTGAGTGAGATACACCCATTCAATGAATAGGCATCTTGAAAGATGGCCCTTTTAATAGAAAGAAGGAAGGAAGGAAGGAAGGAAGGAAGGAAGGAAGGAAGGAAGGAAGGAAGGAAGGAAGGAAAGAAAGAAAGAAAGAAAGAAAGAAAGAAAGAAAGAAAGAAAGAAAGAAAGTCAGTCAAACTGGGAGGGGAAGACCCTGAGGGTTCCTGGGTAAAAGAGAAGTAATTATTATTTAATTATTACATTCACTGCGTCCTAGTTGGCTGGGAACTTGTCGTCCAGTCTATGAACACCACAGTGAATTGGGTTTAAGGCTTGATTTTTGAGCAAAAAATGTAACCAGTAAACCCAAAGGAAAAAGGCAGCTTTTGGCTTTTGGCCATGGAATTTACTTTCCCCTGGGCAGAACGTGAGTGAAGAGGAAAAGAGGGGTGGAGATGGAGGGGAGGGGAGGGGATGGGAGGAGCTGCTACTCACTCACATGTTGTGTTTGTCCTTTGACCATGACATCATGATGAGGACTTGCAGTTGACTTTGATTTGAGTGAGGGAGGACTGTGCAAGGTCACCAACCTCACTTTCTTCTAGCCATCCATAAGGAAATATAGCAACTACCTGTACATGCTGCTTGAAGTCACATCTTAAAGATGTCCAGAAAAAGGGGGCATGGTGATAGTTGAAGAAAATATAGAATTCCTAGTGTGTAATTTGGTAAGTGAAACAGAGATGAGTAGATATGATGTTACAAGCTAAGTCAAATTTCGAAGCTACCAGTCTAAACATTGGGAGAAAAGAATGGAGTACAGGGTTTTTGTTTACTTGTTTCAGTTGTGTCCAACTCTTTGTGACTCCATTTGTTTTTGTTTTTTGGAGTTTTCTTCAGCAAATATAGTGGAATGGTTTGCTGTTTCCTTCTCTGGCTCATTTTTACAGATTAGGAAACTGAGACATAGAGCCCTGGATCACCCCGCTAGTAAGCATTGGATACTATATTTGAACACAAGAAGATGAGTCTTCCTGACTTCAGGCCTAGAACTCTATTTACTATGCTATTTAGCTGCCCCAGGCTAGTATAGGAAGTTGAGATTAATTTGGCCAAAATTTAAAGCAAAATACTAAGGAGATCCAACCATAGAGGACCGTAAAGCAGCAATAATGGAGTACTGATTGCTCACTGAAGAAATTTGTGGGGAAAAACCAAGCCCCTCATCACATAAAATAACTAGATATTTCAAAGAATGGAATAAGGTATCATACTGGGGTAGGGGTTGGGGATGAGACTGAACTGAAAATGAATTTTCTAGACTTGGAGTTAGGAGAAAGTTGAATTCAGTACCTGCCTCTGGCACTTTCAGTTACATGGCCATGGTTGTCACTTAAGTTCTACAAGTTTCAATTATTCAGTTTCTTCATTTGTAAAATGGAGATAATTATACTTGTCATTCTTACTTCACAGAGATGTGATGATCAAATGAGAAAGTTCTTATAAAATATTTTTTGTAGCTTAAAAAAAAAACCTTTTGAAATGTCAGGTACTATTACACAGGATGCAATGGGGGTGAGAAGCAAGGTCTCCCATTGCATCCTGGGCTGTCTTCAGTCATCCTGATGAATATCTGGTCACTGGATGCAGGTGGCTCAGGAGGGGAAAGTGAGGCTGGTGACTTGGCACAGCCCTACCTCACTCAAAACAAAGCTGATTGCAAGTCATGTCATCATATCTGTGCTATCATGGTCCTCCTTGAAAACAAAGGATGAACACAACTATTGTACAGAACATGATCTGTATTGCTACCTCTTGCTGAAGAGCAGAAAAAGAGAAGAAAGATAAGAGAGCAAATATGAATTCCCCTTTGGGAATCCTTCTAACGCTGAAAGAGAGAAAAAGAGAGAAGGAGAGAGGGAGGGAGGAAGGAAGGGAGGGGGAGAGAGAGAGAGAGGGCTTACTAACTGCTGCCTTATACTTTTAGTCTAATCTGATAACATAATCCTAGTAAGATTCTTGCTAACTAGAATCTAGGTCTAAGATCCTTCCCACTGCATCTGCCTCTCCTCTTCCAATTGGTAAAAAATGTAAATAGAATGACTAAAACCACAGTGTCACAGAGGTATGGCATGACTAAGAGTGTCAAGGGCAGAGAGAGAGGGAGACTCAACAGCATGCCAGCAGCAAGCTTTTTTGCTCAGACTGTCTTTGACTCATTCACTCTGCTCCATAAATAATGAGCTACCCATATCAAGAAGAATTTGGTTTTCTCTGCAATCACCAGACAGATAAGATTGAGAAAAGCATTGGTCAAGGGAGTTTCTGCCTTCTCCATTCCCTGGAGTCAAGATCTAGGTGCAGAGTTGCTGATTTATTACCCAATGACTAGCCATATCAAATGAATAATGTAATATCAGATGCAAAGTGTTGTGTTGTCTAATCTCCTTTGCCTATTTGAAAAGAAACAAGCCATGAGAACCAAAGAAATTGAATAGCAACTTTCCTAGAATTTCTGGATTTTGAATGACTTACAGACTGTATAGTAGTGACCTATATCTGAAAGAGGATGAGCCTGAATGGCAAGTCATTTTTATTGCTTTCTATTGTCCCAAGGCCAAAAGTAAAATACAGTATAGAATGGCCAAGTGTGATTATTCATTCCTGTGGGGAGATCACTCCATGATGCCAAGGTCATGTGACTGTTACTCAGTGAAGTATAGCAAGTTCAAAGGAAGTAGGGTTTCCCCAATATTGTAGTGATTGGGAACTTATTCCACGTAAACTATGTTTTCCAGATAACCTCTTGGCACAAAAATCAAGAGAGAGACATCTGGGAGACTGAAAGATGTCCATTCTGAGGAAACTTAGCTAGCATGGTAGCTCAGTGCAAGCATGGGACTAGTCTAGCTACTGTTTCTGCCTGTTGACTGGGGTCAGGTTAATGACTAGCAATACCACCACATAGTGGAATATGCTGATTATTTTTTTCTTCTTGGGAACTGAAAACATCAAACCTTCTGTTTTTATAATTTGGAGGATCAGTGTAAATATTTTCTTTACAAGGGACAAGTAGATCGTTATTATCATCACTTGTGCCTTGCTGCTGGAAAGTCATATTGTTCTGGATGTCCCCCATAAGGGGGACAATTCATCTTTCTCCTCTTTTCCTCATTCAATATAGCCTAAAGATAACTCAGTGTCAGGATGGCTAAGCAAGCAGTCTCTTGATTTATGGAAATGGAGGAACTGTTCTATGGACAGATTAATATGCTTTTTCTGCTTATGAGATTGGGGATAGTAAACAGTGAACAAGTAAATTTCCATTTGGAAAGCAATGAACAGAATGACCCAGAAATGAATTATGAACTCTGACTGTCATCTGTAGTCTTAGACAGTAGAGTTTATATCTGTAGATGCCCAACAGAGTTGAGTGTTTTTTCTCTCCAGTCAGTGTAGAGGAATATAGAATATACAATATAGAATATAAATTCTATATGACTAATATGGGAATTAATTTTACTTAATTATACATATTTGTAATGGATTATTGTGTTGTTGATGGGGGAAAATGTAGTGGGAGGGAGAGAACCAAATTCAGAACCAAAAGCAAAATTAAATTGATTAAAAAAAATGCAAGTACCACTGCTACTATTGGAAAACTAGATGAGATCAAAGTAAGACAGGACAACTATGAAATTCTCAGTTGAGAATAATTCTTATGGAGATCACCTTTTCTAAACTTCCTCCACCCCCAGACTCTGGTCACCTGTCAGGATGGTTGCTGATAGGTCTCAAATTTTAGGGGGGTATTTGATTTTAAATCAAACTGACTAAAAGAAAATGGCATCCATCATTTGTTGTACTGGTCTAGGTTACTGCAGACTTCAGATAATCTACTATGGGATGGTTTGTTTGACTCTAATTGGATGTTTTATTCCCTAAAAAGTTTTTTTTTGTAATTTTAAACCCTAATTAGTAGCACCTCCCCCACCCTTTCCCTAATTGGTATGGTCATGTTTTTCTCCAGATATTTTTGTACAGTGGCAAGGTCAGGGTCATTACACATTGGGTTCAGGCCCATCTTTAACATGACCACTTCACTTTTTAACTTCCTAAGAAGCATAATTTCCCATTCTAAAAGAATAGTGGAGTTGGAGTAATGCCAGTAGGCAAGTGACAATGGACCTATGATTTTGTTTCTTGAATCCAGTAGTGCCTGCACATTAGAATTCTTTAGGTTCTTTATTATATGTTATTAGTGGATCTGTCAGGCCTGATTAATAAATAATTTTCAAGAGTTATCACTGAAACTTCAGGATGAAAACTGAAAGTTGTTCTCGTTGTTGTTGTTTTGTTTTGTGGTTTTAAAAGGTTCCCCTTACTCTAATACTTTGCCTGGATCATGTTCTGAATAGTCTTCCTGACTCCTTGATCTGTCTGGTGCCAGTGAAATTAAATCTGTTTTTCAAACTGTTACCTAAAAGTCTCTTCACAGAGATGAGGAGTTAAGGAACTAGCTGTCACATGATCAATTTTATTTCAGACAGACATTGTTGGGAGAGGTGACTGGGTGGACAAACTATGGTTTGACACTGGTTTTTGTGTATTTCTTCAAGGTTCACATTTCCTGACATGAGAAGGAATAGATGTGACCTACAATGATGGTGGACATTGGTATTAAATTAGTTGAAGAACCATAGACCCATAGATCCATTTTGAGAATGGATTAGAATGATCTGATTCAATCAGCAAGGGACTTGAATGTCACATAGGGTCAGCCAATAGATCCTGGGGAAAAGAATAAAGAAAGCACATCAAAGGTGAATTTTCTTACTGTGACCTCTGTGAATTGACAGTGGGATAGTTTTGTGAGTGCTGAGGCCCAAATGGAGATGTCAGTTACCAGTTGTTTCCAATATGGTGTTTTTTGACCTGATATGCCTAAGGAACTTGTAGATAGATATCAAGGGACTTTGAACTCAAATAGGGAAAAAATATATCTTTATTTCAAATAATTGGCATACTTTGTAATCTCATATCTTTTATTCATTTAGGAATATGCTGTAAGAGGTCCATAGGCTTGACCAAACTGAAGAAGACCAAAGGCACAGACAAAAATTAACCCCTCCTGTGGCATGCATTAAACAGAAACTTTGACCTACCAGATCATAATATTTAAATAATATGCGTATGTGTGTTCATCCTTTGTTGCCGAAGAAGACCATGCCATCAGAGAAATAATGACATGACTTGCACTTGACTTTGTTTTGGAGTGAGGGAGGGCTGTGCAGGTCACCAGCCTCACTTCTCCTCCAGAGCCATCTGAATCCAGTGACCAGATATTCATCAGGATGACTGGAGATGACCCAGGATGAGACAATTGGGGTTAAGTGACTTGCCCAAGGTCACACAGCTAGTGAGTGTCAAGTGTCTGAGGTGAGATTTGAACTCAGGTCCTCCTGACTCCTATACTGGTGCTCTATCCACTGCACCACCTAACTGCCAAATAATATATAATCTTTAATAGGATATAATATAATATAATATTATATATATATATATATATATGTATATATAATCTTGCAGCTTGGTTCTTTAGCCTTTCCCAACAGGTTCTAGCCCTAGGGTGTGTGATATATTGGGGGTTTTACTATTAGAGACAAATACAGATGGCTGCTGATTAAAGCTTTGGAATGGAGGCCATGGGTAGAATGATCCCACAGTATGGTCCTACATGGATAGAATGGCCTCATAACTTTGGGAGGGATTTTTTTTAAAATTTTCTTTATTTCATAAGTTTCTTTGTTAGGGCAACTGTGAAAAAAGTCCCCAAAGTGCCTATGGTGTTGTGTTTGTCCTTTGTTCTCAAAGAGGACCATGACATCAAGATGATGACATGACTTGCAGTTGACTATGATTAGAGTGAGGGAGGATTGTACAAGGTCACCAACCCTACCTTCTCCTCCTGAGCCATCTGGATCCAGTGGCCTGATATTCTTTAGGATGACTGGAGATGGCCCAGGATGCAGTGGGAGACCCTGGCCCTATCAGGCTAAGATCTTATAGCATTCTCTCTTTGAGTGAGATACAACCATTCAGTGAATAGGCTTCTTTAAGTAGTTGCTCAAGGGATGGCCCCTTTACTCAAAAAAAAAAAAAAAAAAAGAAATCAAACTAGGAGGGGAAGACCCTCAGGGTTCCTGGGTAAAAAGAGAAATGATTACTATTTTATTATTACATCCACTCTATGCTAGGTGAGTGGGAACTTGCTGTCCAGTCTATGAGTTGCAAAGTGAATTGGGTTTAAGGCATGATCTTAGAGCAAGAAATCTAGCCAGTAAATCCAAAGGAAAAAAGGCAGCTTTTGCCCATGGAGTTTACCTTCCCCTGAGTAGAGCACCAGAGGAAAGGAGAGAGAGAAAGGGAGAGGGAAAGAGAGAAAGGGAGAGGGAGAGAGAGAAGGAGAAGGGAAAGAGAGGAGCTGCTACTCATGGGTTGTGTTTGTCCTTCATTCTCAAAGAGGACCATGACATCAAGATGATGACATGACAATAAAAGAAGAAATGCTTAGCCAATAAAGATGCTCTTTTTGTGTTAGCTAGATTTCCTCCATACTTATATCTAATCTTGATATAGAAAAGGGAGAGGGACCAAGGGGTTTTTGCTATTAGCCTTAATAAGTGGAATGTTTTCTATATCTTAAAAACATTGTTATGCAAGAATAGGTTGGAGTTTGGTATCTTTCTGTGGTGCTAGTTCATATTTGACTGATGTCCTATAAATTAATTCAGTTCCAGGAAAATTTTGACCAAACAGCTGGAAGATAAAATCACAAATTAAAAAAAAAAAACACAACCAAATTTGTAAGCCTGAGGGAACCAGGAGTTTTCCCCAGTTCATGATTTTGATCTGTTAGGGATTGTCAAAGATCCTGAAGTCTCAAAAGTACCCAGAAAAAAACTGATTAACTTAGGCCTGTGCTTCTGCAAACTGGAAGACTACAATAGAGCCACTTACACTGCTGTCCAGTTGATGAAATCTGGAGGCCAGAATTCTAGATATACCAATATCTAGGCCAAAAAGTCAGAGAACTTTTCTGCATGTACAGTGTATTTGGGATAGGAGTGTTACACTAAGTGAGAAGACTATAGACTTAGATAACTAGTTTTTCAGCCATTCAGTTGCAGGATGCTTTGCATTTCTCATTGGAGCTAGGCTTTCTATAAACCTTTCTCTTTTGTTGTCTGGTTAATTCTGTGCCAATAGTTACCAAAGGAGACCCCATTTCTCTTCATAAATGAGATTAATCTGACATATTCTCACTCAGAAAATTAGCTCCCATTGAAATTAATCCTCATAACAAATATATGATCTAGATAGACAACATGACAGCCAATCAGAAATCCTATTGAAGAAGACACCAGAAGGGATGTAAGGAACATTAGCCTCAGGGAAAAACTGAAGAACAGAATTGAACAGACGCATTACCAGCTAACCTGTCCTAGGTACCAGAGAGATTCGACTAGGTCAGTGGTATGGTCAGTGTACAGAAACTTGGAATTAAGTCAACCAAATTATCAAAAATGTTGAAGCAGATTATTTGAGCTATTCATTTGATGAACCATGAGCTCAGTTTTATGGGTCAGTTTGCTATGACCCTTTCATGAGAGCAAGGAACATTCCCATGCACTCTGATGAAGCATTAACAATTCACTAGTGACTTGGGTTAGAAACCTTTGTCTACATGACTATTTTTTGGTCCCAACCTGCTATACTTCAAGGCAGAGTAAATCCTGTCATCCAATGTCTTTGCCTTTGCTTGCAGGCTTCTGAACATCACTGGGGAAAATAGCAAAATCAAGCTTTTCACTGACTAGAAATTTATAGTATATAACCCTCACTGCTGCTCTGTAATTCTTCTATTGTGCTCATTGACTCCCTAACACATTCCCCACAATTACATTTCCAAACCTTTACCTCTTTCCTCAAGCCCACAGTCTTAACAGAGATGATTTACCCTATTACTCCACTGAAAAGATTGATGCTGTTTGACAGAATCCCTTTCAATTTTCCTCCTCCACTTCTCAAAACTTTTCAGTATCATCACTCATTTTCTTCTCTTTACCTCTAGTCACAAAGGAAAATATATCCCTATTCTTCACTGAAACTAATCACTCTATCTATTCCATGGATCTCAACCATTCTTGCTTCTTGCAGGATCTTGTCCCAGAAACCACCTCCTTTTCCTCATTTTTACTCAATTTCTCACATTCATATGTACAAACATGTTTAGTTCCTCTCAAGTCCTAAAAAACAAGCAAAAATGTACATCTTCAACCTTACTTTCTGTTCCATTTAGTGTTCCAATTTGTGTTCTCACTCTTCCACCTTACTGATATCCAGTCTGTTGCTAATTCTTACCAATTCTAACTTTGAAATATCACATATGTATGTATATGTGCATATATATATGTGCATGTAAATATGTATATATCTGTGTATGTGTATATACATATACACATACATGCACATACACATATATACATACACATTATATATGTGTATACATATGCACATATATGGATATATATGTATATATACACATGTGTGTATGTATATATATTTCTTTTGACACTGCTACCACCCTAGTGTAAACCTTACCAATTTACTGCACTGTGGCAATAAATAGACTTTTGGTTTGTCTCCCTGCTTCTAGTCTCTTTTCACTCTAATCCATACTCCCCCCAGTCATCTAAGTGACCATCTTGAAGACTAAGATAGATCATATGACCCCACCATTCCGCGAACTACAGTGGCTCCCTATTACTTCCCATGTCAATATACTATTCCCTTTTCAACTTTAATGGCCTTCATAACCAGATCTCTTCTTAGCTTCCCAATCCTCTTATACTTTACTCTCCTCCACATATTCTAAGATCCAGTGACACTGGCTTTCTTACTGTTCCTTAAACTAGACCACCCATTTTCACTGACTGACTCCAGTGTCTTCAATTATCTCCCTTCTTACCTCACCCTCTTCCATTCTATGGATTAATTCAAGTCTGCACTAAAATCCCACTTTGGGCAAGGTGACGTTTTCTGATCTCCTGTGATGCTGCTGTTTTTCCTCTGAGATTATTTCCAATTTATCCTAAATATATATATTGATTATACATCACTATTCATATGTTGTTTACTCCATTAGATAGTGAGCTCTTCAAGGGCAGGAGCTGGTTTTCCCTTTCTTTGTATTCTCAGTGCTTAGAATAGTGATAGTAGGTGGTTAATAAATGCCTGGTGACTTGATCTCACTTGAGTAATATTTGATCACTCCTCTTCAATCCATTAATCAATAAACACTTATTAAGTGCCTACTATGTGCCAGTCAATCTGCTAAATACTGGGAATACAAAAAAAGGTTAAAGACAGTAACATATACATATCAATATATAGATAGATAGATAGATAGATAAATAGATAGATAGATAGATACATACGTACATACATAAATATATGAATTAAGCTGTATATAGGATAAATAGCAAATAATTAACAATTAACTAGAATTAAGAGGGTTTGGGAAAGTCTTCCTTTAAAAGATGGGATTTTAGTTGAGACTTAGAGGAATCAATGAAGTCTGTAGGTGGAGTTGAGCAGGGATAGCATTTCAAGAATGGGGGAACAACCAGAGAAAATGCCTGGAGAGGAGACATGGAGTTTTCTTATTCCTGGAACAGCTAGATGGTCAGGGCCACTAGATGGAAGAGTGTGTGACAGGGGGCAAGGCATGAGAATATTGGAAAGGTAGGAGGGGCTAGGTTATGAAGGCTTTGAATGACAGACTTAGACAAATACAAATTTGATTTGTATTTGATCCCAGACGTTCCAATCTGCTCAAACTCCTGGGGGGAAAGGTCTACTTTGATACCTCACTTCCTCATTACCTATTCTAGTTAAGACTTACAATCTGGTTTCTTTTTTGTTACTATACCATAATTGTTCTTAAAATTGTCATCAGAGATCTTATCATGAAATCCATTGTCTTTCCCTTCAATCTTCATCCTCCTTAACCTTTCTTTTTTTTTTTTTTAATTAACATTTGGCAATGTTAACTTCTCTCCTATTTTGGAGACTCTCTCCACTCTTGCCTTCTGACTCTTTTCATTATCTATTTTTTTCTTAGCTCTAAATTCCCTCCTCTGTCTCTTTTACCTTCTTGCTAATTTCTTGAGGTGTGTATTCACATACAGCTTTCTAAGATTTTCTTTCCTTCTACTCTGCCATGAACAGTCTCATTCACTCCCATGACTTTAACTTTTGTGAAAATGATTCCCAATTCTTTACCCTATAACTGTCTGAGTGTCCTCTCTTTATCCTCCAGACCCCCATTTTCAACTAGGTACTTTTTCAACTATCTCTATTTGATGGATCTGACTCCACTTCAAACTCATTATGTCTCCAATTAAACATATTACCTTTCTCCCATAAAGTCTTCTTTCATGAAGTAAGAAAGAAAACGTGTGTTAAGTGCTTACTCTGTGCCAGACAGAAGACACAAGCACAAAGACAAAAATGGAGCAGCCCCTCCCCTCAAAGAACTTACCTCTTAGAATAAGTAACTACACGTATGTATGTGTGTGTACACACATAGTGTGAGTATTTATGCATGTATACATATGTCCATACATATACATACGTATGCAAACACACATATGTAGACACAGACAGATAGATAGATAGACAGACAGACAGAGACAGACAGACAGACAGACAGATAGATTATATAAAGTATTTGAGAAATGAACCGTGGTATGAAGGTGTATAAAATGATATTTTGAACTATGCTTTGAAGCACAGGGGTTATAAGAGTTATTATAGGTAAGAAGGAGTTCCACTTCAGGTGAAAGAAATGACCAGTATAAAAGTAGGGATATGGGAGATGGATGTTTTGTCTGGGTAAGAACAAGAAAGATAGTTTGGTTAAAATGGGTAAATGGAAGTAATCTTGTCCCTTTAACTTCAGTATTTCTGTAAAATCACCAGATTCTTAGAGATTTCCATGTTCAGAACTTTAATACTATGAAGCCCCTGGATTGAAGAGGGAAGGGTCCCTGCTCAACCTCCACTCCATGGCTGGTTTTGGACCCTCTTAGCTTAGAATGAACATTGATAATAACAGTTTCTCTTCTAAACAACAACCCTGAGGCTCGTGCCCCTCTCAGAGTGAATTATCTGTTTTCCCTTTCTACTAAAGGGACCATCCCCCTGACTACCTTCTAAAGAGGCCTATCCACTAAATGGTCATTACCTCACTTTAAGTGAATACCTGAAAAGGCCTTAGCCTAAAAGGCCAAGGTCTCCCAGTGCATCCTGAGCCATCTCTAGGCATCCTGATGAATATCTGGTCACTGGATCCAGATGGTTCAGTAGGAGAAAGTGAGGCTGGTGACCTTGTACAATCCTTCCTCACTCAAAACAAAGTCAAGTGCAAGTCATGTCATCATTTCTCTGATGTCATGATCCTCTTCAAAAATGAAGGACGAGCACAACAACAGCTATATATAATTGATTCTTCCTCTGTCATATATAGGCTATCGAGTCCTGTTCATTCTTCCTTCAGATTATCTATTGCATCTTTTGTATCTTTTCCCTCCTCTCATTTCTACCAGCCACCACCCTAATATCCTCATTACCTCCCATCTGAATTATTACATAGTTTTGATAAGTATTTCTAATTCCACTCTCTCCCCCTCACCTCTGCCTTTCCTACAATCAAACAAATCTTCCGTGTCATTGAACTCCTGCTCAAAGCTTTGCCATTGTTTTTCATTGGGGAAGGGAAGGGAATAAGCATTTATATGGTGCTTAATATGTGCCAGGCACCATGCTAAGCACTTCACCAATATTTTCTCATTTGATCCTCACGACAGCCCTGTGTGATAGCTTTATTATGCTCTCCATTTCACGTTGAGGAAACTGAAGCAAACAGAGCTCAAATGACTTGCCCAGGGTAGCAAAACTGGTAAGTATATGAGGCTGAATGAGAATCCTGGTCTTCCTGACTCCTTGCCCAGTACTCCATCCACTGTGCCTCCTAACTGCCTTTATTGTCTATGAATTAAAACAAACATCCTTTACTTATGTATTCAAAAACATCAACCCTTTAGCATCTCCCTACCTTTTGCTTCTCTCTTCCAAAAACACCACACTCTATACCTATCTGCTATCCATTCTATGTGAACTGAACTTTCAAGCAGTCCTGTCTTTATTCACTTTGTTCTCTATCCTTTGAATAACCTGCTGCCCTATTCAGTGAATTACTAAAAAAAAAACAAAAAAACTTAAATATCATCAGCCAATAGGAAATATTTCTAATTATTCTACCTTAACACTGACGTTCCCAACTTGCACCACAAAAATAATTTTGAGTTCCTCTTTTTATATTTATCTTTCATCATAAATCTTTGAGTTGATGTCATATAACACATGAGCTCTAAGAAAGAAAAAAAAACAATTACTTATCTTAATTTAATATTTCTTTAAGCACCTAGCACCATATTCCATGCAGAATAGATGTTTAATAAATGCTTACATAATTAACTTGAAAATTTCCAAAGGAGATAATCAGGATGACAGAGTGATTGGCTAAAAAATCTGAGTAGATTTATCCTGAAAAAGAAAAGATTTAGGGGAAATGTATCTCATGCAAGAAAATTAGACCTGTTCTTTTTGGCCCCATAGAACAGACATGGGAAAATGGGTAAAAGTTACAAAGAGGAAAATTTAGCCCTGGTTTAAGGGGGAAGAGGACTTCCAATCAGCAGGAGTTTTTTTTGAGCACCTATTCTATGTGAAGATGAAGAGTATTAAACATTTTGGTGGGGAGGGGGGGCGGTACCAGCAGCAGCAGCAGCAGTGGTATTGGTCATAGTAGTGTTGATAGATTCCAATCATTACAAAAAGAATATCTACCTATGGAAATAAATTTGATTGAATGAGACTTAATGAAAATGAAAGTCTTCCCAATATCAGGAAGAAGATAGAAATTGAACAAATAAATAAAAAAAAAGATTTCTATCTTCAAAGTAATTCTGTGATGGCTAAGTCCTATCCAGCAATTTAAATATTAAATTTTTTAAACACTGGGGATATTGATTGAACTCCACTATAATGCTGGTATTGGTGAATATGGTTTATAGTCATCTTTAAGTAGGCTTTGGGGTTGTGAAGTTTAATATCCATCATTATGCAGACATGTGCATGATTTGATGCATAATACAACCTAATCAAAGGCATGGTAAGGTGCTTTATAACGATGCATACTGGTGGAAGGAGGGGACTTTAATTATATCTGAATGAGCCATTGTGCCCTCAGTACTGTTTAAGTCTTAACTGTAGGATATTAATGAAAACATGATATATGTCCCTTGTTGTTTGGTCAGTAAGATCATTTACATTTTAAGATATAGAGAACCCGTTGTTATATAGCAAGTAAATGCTGAAACAGCACCAATCTGTTTAATTATTATGCAGAAACAGATTTTATGGATATGATAAAGCTGAACAGAGGTTAACATTTTATGACATTTTCTTTACATATTTGTTTATTTTAATGTTCTTGTCTCCCTCTTCCCTACCCACCCCCCACTCCCCCCCTCGCCACCCCAGACAGAGTCTACTTTATGAATGCTTATAGACCCTGCTTAATGTTTGTAAATTTTCTGTGCCAATGATAATATGGCCAGCAAGCAAAATTCATTTAGCTGACTTTTGGCTGTTGCCTCCCACCCCTCACACAAAATAAATACATACAGAGCAATTACTTCAGAGAAAGGAAATTTAAATGGAAAAAGTTAAAAAGTGTCTTTATTGTTTATGTTTTATAAGTGAAAAAAATCTTATCCAAAAAAAAATGATGCCATGCCTTTATATTAAAAAAGTACTTTCTGGATAGATTTTGAAATAAGCATTTCCATTCCAATATCCTGTGGTTCTATCATCTCGTGTAGGTGTGTGTTCTCTTTTCGGTGATAGTGCTCACAACAAAGCTATGTAATCCAGCAAACTGAACCTATATGTGGGTGTGTGTGTGTGTGTGTGTGTGTGTGTATGTGTGTGTATACATACACATATTCATAGCTTACATATAAATACATTATATTCCAAAATATTGTATTGTAAATCATATTAAATATGTTTAATTATAAATATATAGACATTTGAACATCTTTAGTTTTTCAATAAAGCCCTTACCTTTGTGACTACCAAACTTACTACTGTTTTCAATATTCTTATAGAAGTTGAACCTTTACTCTAATTGCTTAGCCCTATCCACTCCAAAAAGTAGCTTCAAAAGCCCTTATCCTTTCCTATTGCCTCTTTTTCATATATCTAATGTTCTAATAGTGGCAAATATAAGTCGCCTCATTTTTTTTTCATTCTCATTTTCATTGTTTAGGTTCTCTTATGACTCTGGCTCACCATAGTCATAACTGCATTGGCTCTTCTTCTGAGTTAGTATTTATTAGTCAACCAATCAATCAACAAACATTCATTAAAAATTTGTGATGTATCAAGCACAATGCTAAGCTCTGAGGATGCAGAGAAAAATTGAAAACATCCCTTACTCTCCAGGACCTTACATCTTAATAGAGGAGACAGTATAGACATGAATAGGTAAAAGAAAGATATCTACTTTAGGTGGGAAGGCTCCTCTTTACCATTATTCTCTGGTAAACTGTGGGCCATGCATTTTATTATAGCATTTTTTCCTAGTCCTGTGATCTGAGAATAAAATAATTCTCACTTGGTAAAGAGTTATTTATAATTTTATACATCTAACAGTAATGATTCTTTCCATTTCTTCAAGAGGAAACTATCTATACTCTTTAAATAATGGGTAACAAGTATGCATTTTCACCTACAATTTTATCCCCTTTCTTATTGAGTTAACTTTTCAAATGATCTTATGTTCGTTATTGATCGGGCAACATCAATTTATTTGTCTGTTTAATTGGATGATGCCTAAGGGGTTGATAAAATAATACCATGGATGACAAAGGATCTAATGTTTTATGTCTGAATGTTCATTAAATTTTCTTATTTCCCTTGAACTTGAAGGCGATCTGCAAAAATTATTATTTTCTTAAGGCAATTAAGTTAAGCTGGAGTATTTATTTCCTCCTACCCTTCTTATATTAAGAGTAATTTTCTTACCTTTATCAGAATAGATATTGGAAAAAATAGTAATTTCAGCATAATGGGCTTACTCTTCTTTAAGATTTATGATGAAGCATAAGACAGGTATGGTAATTTTATATTTTCAATATGTAAGAAAGCATTGATAACATTACAAGCTTTGTAAAACAAATCATCATTCACAATAATATACAAAAGACTGTTCAAGTAGATGAAATTCATATGATGGCCTCAGACAAAATTCAAAAACTTCAGAAGTAAACTTTGAAAGATTTCAGACATTTTACTTAACTTTCAAAAAATGTAAAGTAGGAATAAGGAAAATATCTCCATGGTAATGTCTTTATGATATAATATTGAAATTAATGCAATGAATATTTAATGAGGTCCTGTCATGTGCAAGGTGCTAAAGGAGGATTTTGTGCATATTTTTTAAAATGACATAGTCTCTGCCCTTAGGATGTTACTTTCTATGATTAAATATCGTTCTTAGTTAATGAACTCTCTAAATATATTAAAAAATGAAAAGTTGGATCATAAAAGGAATAGATGACAAACTGGAAAGTTGTCAGGAAGAAAACAAACAAACCTGACTTTCTATTTCTATGATCGCTTTTTTAGTAATTATATTCTAGCTCCCAGAGTAAAGATTTGCAGTTATTAAAGTGCTAAATATCTATTACACAAATGAGGAGACAAACAATTGTGCTGCAATTCTACACATTTGAAAAGGTTCTTAAGGTTAGTGGAATATGTATGTGTTCCTTTGTCAGTTTCACCGAAATGCCTTTTACGGCATTTAATTTAAGAAAAACTTGCTTTTGCTTCAATCTTGATGGCTAGCTATATATAGAGAGACAGATTACATATAACATATACTTATGTGAGAAAATATATATTCTTATATCCACATATCTGTAGCTATCCACAGCTAGCTAGCTTTCTATCTAGTTTCTTCTCTAGCTTAAACTAGCTAAGTAGCTAGCTTAAGAATGATAAAACATTCTTGCCAGTGACAGAGAATAGAAATAATTTGATAGGAAGACTATTATTTTGCTAAGAAAAATGCTGTTTGTATTAAGTGATTAATAAAATTTGCCAAATGGATTGATAGGCTAACTATTTATTCCCAACATATATCTCATTATAGTATTTTAAGGGAGAAAATATTTCTTTTAAATACTGTTTCTATAAAAATAGAAGGGGCAAAATTCTGTTTACCATAATTTATCAGATTTCAGTAGTTGAATAACTAAAGCATGTTGCTTTTTTTAAAGAATACAAAAAGAAAAAGAAAAATTCTTTAAATTCAATGAATTAAGCTTTAGATACATGTCCCCTTATGAGGTTAAACATGAAGCACATTAAAAATATGCAAATTGGGTCAATGTTACTGCTTGATCATCAAAATATTATGCTCAATCACTGTCCGTTTGGCATGTTTAGTGATTAGTAAAATCATTTAAAATATTATCATTCAGTTTCTTAATGATTCTGTCCTTTCTTTTTCTTTCTGAGAATTACCCTTCTAAGTGACTTTCTCTCAACTTTTTGAAGTCTACTGTAATGGGGTAGCTTTAATTAATTTTAGTTTTTCAGAGGGGTAATAGTAAAGCCCTGGAGAGCCATGAGAGGGAGGGGGAAAGGGATAGGGCTACTCTTCTTTCTTCAAGACTCTTGGTTAGGTTGAATTAGGAGGGAATTTGAAGGAAACAGCCTTCAGTATTTCCAAGTAAGAACCCCTAGTTTGCTATAAATTCATTTTTTATATTTATGAGTATCACTTAATATACATGAAATATTACTGCTAGTGAAGATTATATTAGTAAAATATGTAATTTAACTTTTTATTGCTAATAATTTATCCAAACTGTCACTAGCTTTCACAGCAACCCCCCCAAAAAGTCTAAAGTTACAAGAATTGATTCCCTTCTTGCCTCTAGCCCTACCAACTCTAACAAAGCAAAGCAACACTTGGTACAGTGGAAAAAGAGCTGGCTATGAAGTCTCACTGGAGTTCAAATCATGCCCCTGATGAGTAACTACCTCTATGACCTTGGGCCATTCATTTAATATCCTTTGGTCTTCATCAATAATGTGAGGGAGCTGGACTGAATGTCCTCTGAGCATCCTTCTAAATCTAGATCTATTATCTTAGGAAAATAAATCATTAAAATTTAAATGTAATTACAGTGGCAGAATGCTGAGAACTAAAAAATTGACTTTAAATGTAATTCACTTGATGAGTGATATTCTACTTTCCCACTCTCAGAAACAACTCCCTTGCACCAGGGTCAGAATTATCTCTGGAGATATGGGAAAATCTTCTGAGATTCAGTTCATATTCCTTTGGGAAGACTGAATTCAGTTGTGTTTAATCAGAGGTCTAGAGAATAACTGAGACCTTAGAAGATCCTGCACTTCTTGGCAGTTAAAGACCTATTTTAAAGGACCATTGGAGGCTTAGGTTTAACTTCTAGGATCCTTCTTAGCAGGGTTAGAAACATATTTGATGTCTTAGGAAGAATGTAGAACCTGTAGTCAACACAAGCAATTCCCCTCTGAGCTTATTTTAGGCACATAATGCTCAAATATCAGGAAGGTAAAAAAATAGGAATTTGCAAAGCTGTTTAAACTTGGTAGGGGAGAGTAAGGGTATTGGGAGAAAGGAATGTTCTTATCTTAAATTTTCTTATATGAGACGACCTATTTCAACCATAAAAATTAGGATTTCAGTTTTTGTATTATCATAGTTGGAACAGAATTAGAACTTAAATTGTTTATAAAATTATTTCATTGAGGATCTTTTAAGTTAGTCATGTGTATTTCCTCCCATTTTAAATATACTGACCACAATATCATCTGTATTTCCAACTTATATATACTGATCACAACATATGCATATACACATATATATATTAACCTTATATATATACTGACCACAATATCATCTGCATTTCCAACTTCAGTTGCCTTTTTACATGTGTAGACCTAGTAGCCATTTAACATGTATATGGACTTGTGGCCTAGGACACTTAAAATTAGGATCTTGTCTAGGGAAATCTGAAGAAGAGGAACTTTCATTAAAAATGATCAATTCTTATAACCCTGTGATAGCACACGGTGCAATATGCACCTTGCAAAGTACTTCTAGGTATATATGTCTTTGTGATTCCTGTCATAGAAGTAATGTTACAAAAGTGTGGGCTGCTATTGGGTGCACATTACCATCTTCTTCTCGTAAAATTCCTAGACATTCGTGCTTGGTAAAATATAGATCATTTGTTCTTTCTTCTCCATCATCCTATATTAAAATAAATTTTAAAATAACAGAACTTACCACATGGGCTTCTTAGGGCTAGTCATTCATCCTGTTCTGAATTCACCAAACTGTATTATCATAAAGATGACACTTTTTCATACCGTGTTCATAAAATGTTTATGCCATTTCTTCTGCAGATGATATTTTCATCCTTATTCTGCCCATGAAAAATTATCTATCCTTTAAGGCTCACTTGTAACATCACTTGTTTTATGAAGCAGTGTAGCTCACCACAACCAAAATTCCTCCCCTGTACACCGTTGTAGGTCTTTATAGCACTTATAGGATGCCCAATATGCATGCATGTTTTTCATGCATTATGTTTTTCAACATAACATGTTTCATGTTATTTTTGTGAATACTCATCTGCAATGTATCTCAAATGAGATATTGGTAAAGTGCTTAGCATACCGCTTGGGACATAGTAGTCACTTTATAAAAGCTTGTTCCCTTTCCCTTCTTCTATATGTTGCATCACATATTTTCATATCCTTCATAGGATGTAGTATAGTGCTTTACATAGAAGAAACACTAGATATATGCTTGTTAAATGACTTAATTTATATATGCATCATGTAAGACATATACATACTATATAAATTTATACAAGCATTATTTGTATGTATTATCCTAATTACATTACACACGTGTGTACACACACATATATTATATTTCAAGCCAGTATACCAGTTTGAATTGCTTGTTCATAAAATCTCATTTGATTAGATTTAGGAAATTGTTCTTCTGATTAAATCCTTGCCAGCTACTTGCTTACTTGTCATTTTTATCTTTCTCATAAAAACAGAGCAGGAAAGTAATACTTTATGAATTGGTGCACGAGGTTAAATTTCAAGTTTTAAAGATTACTTGGATTAAAAGCAATTTATGATTTGTATGAATTATTTGCCCAATATCATATTTCATCACTTTTGTACTCAATATAATAACACTATTTATTTTATTCCTTTTACAAACACAGCACTGTTAAAATGATATGCTTCAGTCACAGAGATCAATGATTCCTGGATTAGTAATAACTCTCTTTATTCAGCAGGATATAAATGTTATTAAGAATATCTTATAATAATCCTAAGGGGATTTCATTTTAATATTTTTTATCTAAGCTTTAGGTTAGTTCTTGCTAAAGGAAATATGTGCCGTTCTTTATGAATATATAATTCCCCATCCGCATTAATGGGTGTTAGCCATACATTGAAAAGAAGAATAAACTACCCCACGTCCTCCCTTCAGGCCATTTTTGGCTTTAATGAAAGGCCGCTTCACTTCAAGATTTTTAAACAAAATAGAATTCAGAGATTCTCTAAAAGGATATTAAACATTCTCAGCAGGACCTAAAGAGACATGATAGGAATGAATATAAAGGCTATGCAGAACTTGGCTGATGTATAGCATTTATTACAAAACAGAGTGATGATGGAAAAAATGCTCTTAAAGGTAGACTCTGAACTCTAAGAGTACTTCACTGAGATTCTCCACCAAGTGCAGATCCCCTTTAAACAAAGAAGCAGTTTCTAAGCTGTTTTCTGAATGGTCATTTCATTTTATTTTTGAGATACCTAGTTGTATCAAGATCCTGCAGTATTTTCTTTTCCCCATTTTCTTTGGGGATTTGGCATTTTAGTTATTCTTATTTTGTAAGATTTGCAAAAATTCTCTGAGGAATACATCATGCTAAGGCCCTTTTCCTCCTTTCTTGAAACATTATTTATATGAATGTAGCCTCATTTTAAAAGGAATTCTCTCTGGGCTAAAGGTATGCTTAGTCTGCATAGTTTTTTGTTGTAAGTTATAGATGTTAAAATTCCCTTTAGGCTGAAATACAGCTGGTCAGCATTTAACCTCTGCTATCTAGGATTTGGGGCAGGTAGGTGGTGTGATACAGTACTAGGCCTGGAGTCATGAAGACCTGCCTGAGTTCAAATCTGGCCTCAGACTTACTAGTCATGTTAACCTATGCAATTCACTGAACCTTTTTCCTCAGTTTCCTCATCTGTAAAATGAGCTGGAAAAGGAAATGGCAAAGCATTCCAGCATGTCTGCCAAGAAGACACAAAATGGGTCACGAAGAGTCAGACATGATTGAAATGACTGAACAACAACAAAAATTCAGGGTTTAGAATTTTTGTTGTTTTTTTCCAGATCCAAAGAAACAATTTAAAAATTCCTTCACCAATGTAAATCAGTATTTTTGGGCTTGTGAATATTAAATTCCTTCCATTAAATTAGGGAAAATGGTCACCCAATAGGCATTTATTAAATACCTATTATGTGTCAGTACTATGTTAGGTAAGACAAGTACTTCCTTCAAGGACCTTACTTAATACTACTCGAAAACTTTTTGTCCCTAAGAAGCAACCCCATGGTTTAACAAAGGGTCTAATGCTTATTAGATGCTTAATAAAAGTTCATTGAATTGAACCGAATTAAATATGTGTGTGTATATATGTATACATATATACATATATATACCTATATATCTATATATATAGATATAGATATATCTATATCTATATATATGCTGAAAGATAAGAAAAAGGCAACAGTTACTACTCTAGCAAATGGACAGGGAACACACTCATTAGCACCCAGGGTTTCATAGCTGTTTCACAGCAATGATCTTCCTACAGTCTTCAAAGTTCAAGTGAGTTCATTAACCTTTAATTTTTGACAACAGCTGACACCACATCAACTGGTTATAACATGAATGTGCTGATTATAGCATGAATACCTGAAATATAGAAATTCACCATTTGAAAATAGAAGCAAATAGTCATTATTTCTAATTGACATATAATTACAGAAATAGTCTCTTTCACACTTATTCTTACAGTATTGTGCACTGCTTTATGAGTGTATGGTGGTGTCAAATGCATGCATTTAAGTGTATAGGTGTGTATGTATATATACATACACATATGTATTATATGTTTTTTGTGTGTATGTATGTGTGTATACATACTTCCATGTACCTATAAAAACCATAAATGGCTTGGCATAACTCCTAGTTTGAAAGCTCTTGGGAGTCAAGGAATGAGTCTTTTTTATACTTACATCGCCTCACTTCCCTGATCTAATGCATTTCCCATAAAGCGTGCTCAGTAGACATATTAAAGCAATTAAAACAATGATAATAACTCTAATCATCTCCAAATCAAAATGCTAGCATTTATCTCTAAGAAGATTACAATATTTTCCCTAGTATGCTGACATTATCAGTTTTTTGTGAAATGATTTTAAGAATAATACACCTTCCTCAATCAATCAATAAGCATTTATTAAGACAGATATTGTGCAAAATGCTGAGTGCAAAAAAAAAAAAAATCTCTCTAGGAGCTTACATTCTAATGGACTAGCAAACATAGCCCAAAATAAGTATGTACACAATTCAGAGAAAATAGATAAAAAGTAAAGTAGGGAGACCAATTATGACATTAATGCTATAGTAGAGGCAAGGAATAATGAGGACTTGAACCAGGGTGGTGGCTATGTGATTAAGTAAAAGATATATACATATGTATACATATATCAGAGGTGAGATGTGGTAGAGATTGAAATGATAGGATTTGACGACTGGTTGGTATTCTGGATGGTATGTTGTGTTGTGTTTGTCCTTCTTTCTCAAAGAGGACCATGACATCAAGATGATGACATGACTTGCAGTTGACTTTGATATGAGTGAGAGAGGGCTGGGCAAGGTCACTTTCTTCTCCACAGCCATCTGAGTCCAATGACCAGAAATTGAGAATGGCACCAAGGTAGCAAAGCAGATTAAGAGAATGATAGCTTTCTTGACAGTGACAAGGAAGTTCATAAAGAGTTTGGACGACAAGTTCTTCAGTTTTATTTTGGACATGTTGAGTTTGAAGTGGCTTTAGGATATTCAGTTCAAAATGCCAATAGTTTCTTTTAATGTGACGTATTAACATATTTGTAACATATGATTGAACTACCTTTACATTATCTTCTTTCTCCACAATATAATTTTTAATTTTTTAGTTGTATAAAACATTGAATTAAGGCTTGTGATATAAAGACAGTTAGATTAAAAATGATATAGATGATATAGTCAGTTAGAAAATGAACAACTATTGTGTCCTATCCTTTTCAAAATTATACCTTTTTCTCTCTTCGTTCCATTCTGTCCTATAAGTCTATATTTCACTATAGCACTTGCTAAAAACATTCCTAAGCAGGTTTTATAATAAGCATGAATGGGAATTAGGAAGGATTATATGTTGAATCTCAGGCTGCTTTTCTCTTTGCCCTTGACAACTACTGCTAATATGCCTAATCTGGTGTCTTTAGACAGAAAAGAAAAACATTAAAACTAATGATTCTATTTTATTATCATGTTGATTCTACAGTAATTACATGCCACTCAGTGGCCAAAATAATAAAAACATAATGGATTTTTGATCACTTGACAATATACAGAGGTATTTGGTATTCCTTAACCCTCTTTTTTTAGTGCCTGCCAAAAGAAATCAATATATAGGATGTCAATGAATGGAAAGGCATACAGTTGGAGGCACATAGCATAGTTTTGGAGGAGTGGCAGTTAGGCCTCTTTTGCTAAACTGTAGAGTAGCTGGAAGGTTATTATGGCAAGATTTGAAAGATAAGAAAGGATTGTATCTGAGGAACTCAGAATGCTAATGGAACACAGATTTAGTCCAAAAGATAACAAGAAACCATTGAAGTTTGTTGTATAAAATGTGGTTGGACCTGAACTTTAGGAATACAATTTTAGTAGCTCATAAAGCAGAGGTATCAAACAGACAACTCTTCCAAGTGTAACCCAAAACAGATTAAACTGTAATTGGGAAATACTTAACAAAATAAATAAAAATGTAATAGAAGACAAATGGTATTACATTTGAAAACTAGGTCAATATTTGGGTAAAAGGTAAATTTATATACAAATTAGAGGCCTGCATTCTTGTTTAAGTTTGATGCCACTAGTGTAGAGGATGACTTGGAACAGAGAGAGATTTTAGTCAAGGAGACCAATTTGGAAGCTATTGAAATAGTGTAAGTGAGAAGTGATGATGCCTTGGTCTAGAATGAGGGTTGTGTGAGAGAAGAGTGAAGCAGATGTTATGCAGGTGTAAATGACAAGCAATGTGCAGAAATTTCAAAGAGTCATATTTGATTCCCTCTCATTTAAGATCTTAAGGGTAAATTTGTTGGCTATTATGGAGCAGGGATTACGTCTCTGAGTTGAATTGTTTAGTCTCTGAAGTTCCTTCAAAGTATACAATTCTGTGATCTTCCAATTAGTTGTAAGAAGTTCTTTCTCAGTCTTATGTGTTGGTGTGATGATTATTTTTCAGTTGTCTTCCTTCTTTTAGAAAAAAGTATACATAAGTGAGTTTTGAAATAATATAATGAAAAGGTGAGTTTTAGGATAGGAGTTAGAATTAAAATGCTTTGCTAAAGTAACACTAGTGAAAATTAACTTGCCGTAATTATTAGAGCACAAAATTCATGCTGTTAACATTCTCTGACATTGAGTAATGGAGCTGTAACATGTATTTCTTCCATATGAGTTTGTTAAACCAAATAAAATAGAATTCATACTAGTTAAATTGATATCATCTACACAGAGACCACTGTTTTCAATGACATTTTTTGTCCAAGTGTTTCATGGAGGAAAGATTTACCATGATAATATTTTTGTTTTTTTTTTACATTGTCTGATGCTTAATGAAATTAGGTAAACTGGTAACACAAAATGTAGGAATATATTAGGAAATTGCTTAGTGTTGAGAATTATGATATTTTTCAGGGATATAATAGATAGCATGCAATTTTTAAAGGCTGCTATTCACACATGATTGGCACAGCATGCCTTTGACAATAGGCCATGAAGTATAACTTTGAATATATATATGTGAAGAAGGAATGATTCATGTTTCAATTATAAAGCACAATTTGAAACATTCTCTTTAGAAATCCAACTATATTTTGAAAACAGACCACATGAGGTGCTTTTATTTACCAGTTTTCCCCATTTATGAACTCTCATTCGGCATTTACTAACTTTCCATTCACTAATGTTTAATGCTAAAAAAATTCAAACCATTAAGTCCATAGAGTTATATAAATGTTTGAAATTCTGCAGTGTTATTGTATTTGGTTGAACCTCTGCAGAACTCTTTATAGGTTATTGAATTAAAATAAAAATCATAAAAAATCTGTAAAGCCTAGAGATCTTAACAAAATCACACAATTAGTCCTTTTCTACACCTACTCACCCCTTTAATTTTTTTTTTGTAATGTGCAGATTATATTATCAAAAAGTGACAAACAGGCCAGCAACAGATTAATGTGCACGATTTATGTTTTGTTTTAGATTCTTTCTCCGATCACTAAGATATATTGTTTTCTGCTATCTCTCTGTGGGAAAACAATATTGTTAAAATACTTTCTTTCTGGTTATGTTTATGATGTTTGGAAGAAAATGTTCTGGCTCTTCTGAGAAAATTCTCTGAAAGGAAGGAAGCTGTTTGAAATTTTCAGATTAGCTGTAAAAGTTTAACACTGTATTCCTGCAAGGACCTTTTCAAGTAAAGAACTTTATTCGGTGCTAATGGAACTATTCAAAGAAAAGAGAGGTAAGTAAATAGAACTAGAAGGTTAGAAATAGGAAGGTTGAGTCTTGGCTAAAGCAGCAATTTAAAAATACTCTTAATAGAGGAATTTATCATGGAGTAGGACCAAGTTTTAAATGCCTTGAAAGAAAAGAGACACTCTGTCCTGACCTTGGAAAAAGAAGGAGCAAGGTATAGTTGAATGGCAAATGCAGCTTGAGTCCTTACCTGAAACTGCTTGTAAGGGGTAAATGAGCAGTGGACAGCAGAGGAAGACAGTATGCTATCCATTGTGCTTAATTAGAGCAAAAGAAACACTTTTGTCAGATAAAGTTAAGTAGCTAATTAAAAGATTTCCAAACTTAAAAAGAGGAAGGAAGACAGACACAGAGTGGTTAACTTCTAGTTAGAGAATGCAAATCCACCTTAAAACATAACTCATGGAAGAAACAAAGCATACAGTTCAAATACTCTCTCTCTCCCCATACATACATACATACATATATATATATACATACACACATATAAGTGTATACATATGTACATATATGTGTGTATGTATATGTGTATATATATCCTAATATATAATATATTAATATATTATATTTTGTATATTATATCCTAATACTTCTATCTGTCTGTCTGGTTGTCTGTCTATGTAATCCTAAAACCAATCCTCTCATTGTACAGGTGGTGAAATCAAGTTTCACAGAAGTTTAGTAATTTGTCAAGACTTACACAATGAGTTAGTTAATGGGAGAACCAGAGTTAGAGTCCAGAACTCCCTATGAACAATTCAGGGTTCCTTTGATTACTCTTTAAAGAATCATAGGTTCATAATAATGAAATAGTTGAAGTGGTTAGAAGTGTCAGTAAACAATTCCTAGGTAATTTTTGCTTCTTTTAAACATTTCTCATCATGTTATTCATATTTTTTTATTCATTTCCTATAGAGACTGTATGTTTATTTATAATGCTCATTTCGACAAAAACTTTGATTTCTATTTTGTCTAAGTTTCTTATTGGCTTAGTAGCATTACCCCAGCTTTCAGGGAAGGGGAGTGGTTACTGGCATACATATGTTAGCTAGAACCCTCAACCTCATGGTGGCTAAAAGGATTACCACCTTGAGTCTATCTTGCTAATTTTCTATCCCTGTAAGTAGCACCAAGAAATGGTATTATAATTGATATAATTGTTTTTAGAGGCATTAGCTAACATTTAGAAACAGCTTTAAAGTTTGTAAAGGGCTGAAAATACATACATTCATTTAGTTAACAACAATCAACCTTGGAGGTAGAACAAACAACATTATTCCCATTTTACAGATGACAACACTGAGAGATAGAGTTTAAGTGACTTGCCTAAGGAGAGAGATATAGCTAGGATTTCTTTTCTTATACTTGACAAAAAACACTTGAAAGGTGAACAGTCTTCCCTCAGATCCAGAACAGCAATTTTCCTCTTTGATTCTCTCACCTTTTAGCATAGGAAAAGCAATTACATAGTGCAATGGATACCACTGGACTTCAAATAAGAAAGTCTTGAGTTCAAATCCTGCCTTAGATATTTACTAGCTGTTTGATTGTAGGCAAGTCCTGTAATGTGTCCTCATTTTCCTCATTTTTAAAATAGGAGTAAGAACACCTATCTCATAGGACTGTTATGAGGACCAAATGAAATAAAGCACTTTATCAATGTTAAATTGTTACTGAAAACATGCTAGGTATTATTAACTTTACCGTGACTATGAAATTATTAAGGTAAGTTAAGAAATCATCTGAATCTCAGCATGTCTCCAAATAATTGAAGTGGCTCTTTGCTACTATATCATGGCTGTGCCCCAGGTTTGTAATCTGTTTCCTGAAACTGCTTATCTCTTTTGTATTTCTAATTGATATGTATTACATGCACATTCTACAAACTTTGTTCTTCATTCTCATCATGATGTCCAATCCCTTGACTGCTTAGTTAAAGCAGTCATTAAATCTCATCAAGCAGACATCACATGTCATCATCCCTCTAATGGCTCCACTTTCCTTGATTGACCATGTTGACCCCTTGATGAACTAGTTCAACTCTACGCTGCCTCTCTCAAGTCCTTATCTCATTGCCTATCTTGCTCTGGAAAACCTTGGCCTTGGATCATTCTCCTTTACTGTTTTCATCCCTACTTGTGTGCTACCAAATAAAGCTGGTGAAAATCATGAAACTTTACTGACACGATCCATTACAGGTTTTGTCATATAATTTCGACCGCACCCTCATTGTAGCAAGACCCTTCTATACTTCCCTAATTGACTCATTACTCACACAGTGGCTTTTCCAGATCTTTTTATCCCTCCCCAAACTTACCATGGATCATCTTCCTGCCACCCTCTCATCTAACAACCTTACCTCACATTTTACTGGGAAAAAAAATCTGGCCATTCAATGAGAGCTTCCTCTTGTTACATTTTCCAGATGCCCCTATTATCTCTTCCTTCATCCCTACTTCACATGAGTTAGCCTTTCTTTTCTGCCAAGGCAAATTCCTCTATATACCCAAGTGATTCCATTCTGTTACATATTCTCCATTGGATTATCATATCTACTCTCTTACTTATTTTCAATCTAACCATTTCAAGTTCCTACAAACTTGCCTTCTATCATAAAACAAACAAACAAGCAAATGAAAAACAAGCCAAAAAAGAAAAACCTCCCTTGATCCCTGGAAACTATTTTCTTTTATCTCTCTTGCCTTTTGTGGTTACCTTATTTGGGAAGGCTATCTGCCATAGGTGCCCTCACTTCTTTTACTTTTCCTCTCTTCTTTACTCTCAACATTCTGGCTTCCAACCTCATCATTCACCTGAAAGTTTACTTTCCAAAGATATTAACTCCTTAATTAACAAATTTAATGCCTCTTTTTCATTCTTCTACTCTGCAATTCAGTGACTCTGGCCTTCTTTCTGTTCCTTACACAAAATACTCTGTCTCCTGACTGGCCATTTTCAGTGACTGTCTCTAATAACTGGAATGTGCTTCCTCTTCATCTTTGTCTCCTGACTTTTCTGGGTTCCTTCAAGTCCCAGATAAAATTCCACCATCTACAGAAGACCTTCCCTATACTACAGAGAGAGCAGTTCTGATGGGCTGGGTCACTGTTGTTTGAATGCCAAACATATGTTTGCTGAAAAGACTATTTTATGGAGAACTCACGCAAGGCAAGCACTCACTCATACAGGAGTCAGGAAAAGGAAACTCTCAATGTCTCTCTTAAGAACTTTCAAATTGATTGTATGACATGGGACACATTGGCACAAGACCAGCCAGCCTGGCATAACCTCATCAGAGAAGGTGCTATATTCTATGAACAAAGCAGAATTGAAGTAGCTCAAAAGAAATGAGACGTTCAGATTTAGAGAATCCACTTCAAATGTTCACATGTCTGAGCTGTGGTAGAGCATTCCAAGCTTAAATCGGTCTGATCAGTCACAGTCAGATACACTGTAACTCAATTCTAACATAGTGATGTCATTTTGATCCTTTTCAGGAATGAAGGACAACAGCCAATGTGATTCCTCTTAATTCTATTGCCCTCCCTCTGTTAATTATTTCAAATTTACCCTGTGTATAAGTTGTTTGTATGTAGCTGGTTGTATACTATCTCCCCCATTAGATGATAAGCTCCTTAAGAGCATGACTGCCTTCAACTTTCTTTGCATCCAGCTCCATAGTACAGTGTCTGACATATAGTTGGCAGTTAATAAATGTTTATTAAATAATTGACTGATATGCTTTGGGTGATGCCTCTCTCCTCATCAATTTGCTTTCTGACTTTCCTTGAATGAGTATAGCTTCTTAATTTGTGATGCTATTTGGCTGCACCACCCCTACATGCTTTATCTGTTCCGTTTTGTTTTTAATGCTGCATATTTTTCCATTTTCCATACATAGATTTGAACTGATCAAGTCCCAATGAGAACTCTGAGCTGAAGAAATGTCTCCAATTTGTCTTCTTTTCTACACCTTATACTTTGTCTATAGACATCTGAAGCTACGTGTTTCTATTGCTGGCCCTTTTCTTGGATTTAGCTTCTCTGACCAAAGTATCTGTACTTCCATTCTTTCCATATTGTATCAAAAATAAATCCTAAAAGATGTGTTATTGATTCTATTTTTTCAAAAGGTTATTCTTTCCCAATGATATTATATTTCAGCCTCCCAAAAGAATGTTTCTGTATAACAAAAATGTCCAGTCAAGAAAAAAAAATCACCACATTGGTCATGTATGAAAATACCTGTCACATTTTGCATCTATTTCCACTACTTCTCTGTTAGTGTATAGAAAGTGATCCAAATAAAAGTACTCTCATTCATCCTCATTGGGTCAAATTTTTATTTAATCCAAGGTCCATAAATCCAAATTCCATATTCACATAACATCTTCTAACCTTGATTTTCATTTTGTGTTGCACACTAGAAAGGACATTCATTCTGAAGTCAAAGAATCTGGGTGTAAATACCTTTCTTCTAGCTCAGAGCATTTCAGTGTCCTTGCCTGAACTCTCTATGTGAGTAGCCCTGATCAAGTCTCTGTGTAGTTGTGTATCTGTGCCCCTTGAGACTTCCTTGATGAGAGCACTAGGTAATCTTCTGTCTTCCCTGGGACTTCCTTGTCCAGGGTGCTCTGACATCTTTTCCTCTGTTGAGCACTGCCCCATTTGTCTCACTACTTAGCCCACATCCACTTTGAGGTTTCCTTTATTAGGACTCTACTATTCTTCCATGGCCATCCCCAGTCAGAATAGTGCTTCCGGCTTCCTTTTTTGTGTGGCTACGGTTTATCTCTGTTTATGCTAGCTTCTTTAATGAGATACCTCTTTCAGTACCCACATCTTTCTATCAAAATAAAAAAAAAATTCAATTTGATTCTCTTTTCAGATCATTTCTGGAATAAAAGTAGGAGAGTTACGTTCTTATGCATCTTGGTACGTGACCCTCTCTTGATAAGTATTTAATTTTTTTTTTCCCCCGGCATACATCTTTTCTATGAAATTTGCACCTCAGTGAGGGCAGGGGCAGTGTATCCTTCATAATGAGAATAGTAGCTCCCTTTTTCAGTATTTTCACATGCCACATCTCATTTGAGCCTCACCACAATGCTGTGCATCAAGTACATTTGTATTATTCAATCCATCAGTAAACATTTATTGAACACCTACTATGTGCCTGGCATTTTGCTAAGTACTGGGGAGACAAAAAAGGCAAACAATATTCCCATGCCCTCAAGTAGCTTACAGTGTAATGGAGGAAGCAAAACTATATACAAAGCAAGTTATATGCAGGAAAAATAAAAATAACATAGAGAAGGCACTGGAATTCAGGGGCATTGAGGAAGGCTTCTTATGAAAGGTAGACTTTTAGTTAGAACTTTAATGAAACCAGAGATGTAATATATGGATTACAGATTCATATTACAGATACATATGACTATATTTATATTACAGATTCCCATAGTAAGGATTGTTGATATTCTCAAGGTTACATATGACCTCAGTGAATAAAAGCCAAGACTCCTTACTTTTATCTATGGCTCTGTCCAAATTGCTATTTATTAGAGCATCCTGATTTTGCACTCTTTGATGTGACCTTTATAGATTAAGCATTTACAGTGAACAGCAAGGATCTATAAAGATTACTTAATTTAATTAATTTGACAGAAACCTTCCTGAACTTATCAATAGCTATAGAATTTTGGAGCTGGGAGGAAATTTTGATATCATCTATTACAGTCTCTCATTGAGTGAAGGATGATTTTTATCTTATTCATGACCTATAGAGAAGTGTGTTGTTTTTTTTTCTGTTTTAATTTTGATAATTTTCCATAGTGAAAAAAGTATGTATGTATGTGTATGTGTGTTTTATTACAATTTCTATATCTAAGGAATTTTAGTCTCTGACACCTCCTAGATAACAGCTTCTAAAAATTCCATCCCTAGAAAGAAAAATAATTTTTTTAAACGGTTGCTTACTCTTCCCATTATCATATCATTTGACCAACTTAGTTTTGTTAGGCAGAGACAAATCAGTGCAAAAAAAGTAGCTTTGGCAGTTAAAATTTAGAAATCCAGTCAATATTGAGTAAGTATGTACTATGTCATGTACTTGACTATGCAGCAAGGAAAAACAGCCTCTGTCCTTGGTGAATTCACAGTCTCATGTGGGGAGAGGGAAGCAACATGCCAGCAACTATGGGCGAAAAGGATGTAGACAGTATGAATTGGAGATAACCTCAAAAAGAAGCCTTTGACATTAAGGAGGGTAGAGGAAGGCTTCTTGAAGAACATAAGATTTAGTTCAGAAGCAAAGGAAACAAACTAGTCCATTTTCAAGCATTGATAGAATACCCACAAGATTTGGCATATCCTTCAAAATTCCTCCTTACGAAAGGTAGAATCACTTCTTGAAGTTTCTTTTTACACATGGCACAATAACCCAGAAGCTAGGAGCCACCTTAGACATTAACAGGGGTTTATGTAAATGTTTGCATACTCAGACATTATCCACTCAGAGACGTACTCAATGTACATCTAACAGTTGTTTATATATCTAGCATTTTTGAGCTATAAATATTTCTGTGAGTTGAAATGGATCTATATATACAAGAGAAATTTATCAGTCATTATCATTGATTCTATATTTAGGGGCAGCTAGGTGGTGCAGTGGATAGAGCACCAGTGCAGGAATTAGGAGGACCTGAGTACAAATCTCACCACAGACACTTGACACTCACTAGCTGTGTGACCTTGGGCAGGTCACTTAACCCCAACTGCCTCATCCTGGGTCATCTCCAGTCATCCTGATGAATATCTGGTCGCTGGATTCAGACGGCTCTGGAGGAGAAGTGAGGCTGGTGACCTGCACAGCCCTCCCTCACTCAAAACAAAGTCAAGTGCAAGTCATGTCATTATTTCTCTGGTGGCATGGTCTGATTCTCGAAATAGTGCAGTTATTGATCTACATTTTAGTCCTACTTCAGCCTAGAACTCTTGAGCTCAAGCAATCTATAAAGCTCAGCCTCCTAGTAGTAGGGATGACAAAAATACACCACCATATGCAGCAAGTCTTATTTTATCAAGAAAATATCAGTGTGAAAGCTTTTGTTTCTTAACCTGAAGTAGAACATTAAACTATAAGGTTACCATTGATAAATGTAAATGTCATATTGGACATCTGATAGATTTCACATCTTTATTCTCATGGTTACAAGAACTGTATATCTGCTCATTAACAAAGACAAATTGCTACAAATAGAATTAAAGCATCTATGGCTCACTTTACAAGGCAAGGAAAGACCTTTCTCAAGGGGTATGAGAATTTTCCAAAGTTTTTTGAGTTTAAACACCAATTGCAGTAAGTCTTTTTGTCCTAAGATCAATAAGTTCATAGCTGGCTATATTACCATCCTCAGTACAGTTTAAATCGGAAGTAAAAGGATTGTGAATCTATGGTTCAATTTTAATGCCATCAAGACAGGAAAAAAATGTGGAAGAATTTCGAAGTGTTCTTAGGTGTTCACAGATTTCTCTTTTCAAATAAATTGACAGAGAATTTTGTATCTCAACTCCATCTTGTTAAAGCACTTTCTCCAGCATTTGAAAAGTTTGTAAGAATGTCAGCCTCTATTCTATTGCTTCATGTTGACAGTTTAGCCAAAAATGTTTGTCATTTTTCAGCAGCATCTATAATGATGACTGCAGGAACTTGAATGATGAGGTTCATCTCATTCCTGTGGTTGAAAATATCTGCCAGATAAACTAATGAATGAATTAAATTCTCCTTTTCTTTTATATAAAGTCAAGCTCACACTTTGAGTTCAAACAAATTTTTCAAGACGTCTCCTTAAACAAAAAAAAAAAAGGAAGGAAGGAAGGAAGAAAAAAGAAAAGAGAAGAAAAACAGTAAAACAAAACAAAAAATCCCCTGTATTGTAGAGAAATGTTTTATATTCTGGTCCCATTTCTTGACAAAATCTTTTTATTTCTAAATATAGTGACTAATTAACAGGCTTCTCATTAAGTTGAGGAGATTTATAGATGCTAACAAACTACTTTCAGGATAGTTGTGATTGTCTTTCTTACCGGTGCATGTCTATGTGAAAACAAAGATGTGAGGGGTATTACCCAGTATCTCATTGGTTGCCTAGTTGTGAAGTATGTGAAGCTTTTTCTTTCTTTTCTGTATTTTATTTGTTTGGCAGGCACTTGAGGGGATATATATTCATATTTAAAAAAAAACATAGCCTTTGTATTTTACAAAAGGGATTCACAAAATAAGAATTCTCTGATAGCATCAAAATATATGTACACATCAAGCAAAAAAAAAAAAAAAAAACAACCCAAAAGAAATACAAACACACACATACACTCACACACACACATATACAGATATACAATAAAGTGAAAACAGTTTTGATCTGCTTTCAACATCCATCACTTCTTTATCTGGATATGAATAGTATTCATATTCAAAGTATGAATCCTTTATGCTTGTCTTGCATCGTTGTGCTGCTGAGAAGAGCTGAGTTATTCATAGTTGATCATCACACAATGTTGCTGATAATGTACCATGTATTTCTGGGTTTTACTCAATTCACTTTGCATCAGTTTGTATAAGTGTTTCCAGGTTTTTTCTGAAATCTTTCTGTTCATCATTTCTTATTGGACAATAACATTCCATTATATTCATATACCACAGCTTATTCAGCCATTCCCCAACTGTTGGGTATCCACTCAATTTCTAATATTTTGCCATCACAAAAGGGCTACTATTAATATTTTTTTTTTTTGCAGATAAAGGTCCTTTAGCATTTTTTACACTCTCTTTGGGATATATACCTATTAGCGGTATTGCTGGATTAGAGGGTATGCACCCTTTGGTTGCCCTTTGTGTGTAGTTCCAAATTGCTGTACAAAATGGTTGAACCAGTTCACAACTTCACCAATAGTATATTAGTGTCCTGATTTTCCTATATCCTCTTCAAAATTATGATTTTCCTTTTTTGGCATATTAGTCAATCTGATAGGTGTGAGATGATGTCTCAGAGTTGTTTTAATTTAAATTTCTCTAACCAAAAGTTATTTAGAGCACTTCTTCATATGCCTATAAATAGATTTGGTTTTTTCATCTGAAAACTGCCTGTTCATATCCTTTGTCCACTTATCAATTGGGTTATGGCTCTTATTTTTATAAATTTGACTCAATTCTCTAAATATTTGAGAAATGAGGTCTTTACCAGAGACACCTGTTGTAAGGATAGTTCCCCAGCTTTCTGATTCTCTTCTAATCTTAGTGGCATTGGTTTTGTGTGTGCAAAAACTTTTTTTAATCATTTATAATCAAAATATTCTATTTTACATTTTGTAATGTTCTCTTTTGGTCATGAAACTGTAACTCACCATTTCCTTTAAAAAATTGGATGATATACCAGTTGGTGCATATATGTTTAGTGCTGATATTACTTCATTTTCTATGGCACCTTTTTAGTAAGATGTAGTTTCCTCCCTTACCTCTTTTATTCAGGTTCATTTTTGCTTTTACTTTGTCTGAAATCAGGGTTGTTCCATATGTTTTTTTCCCATTTCTGGAAGGGCCGTCTTAAATTGAACTTTCTAGGGATGAAAAAAAATCATTTTTAGATTTATTTTCTGGTTGGGTAGATACGACTTTGGATGCTGATTTCCTCCTGCCACATATAAAAATAAGCAAACAAAAACTGGTTCTCTCTTCCTGTCTTGCCGTGGTTACTAATGCAAGTGAAACCATGTAGTAAATATTGTCTTTACTTCAACATTTTGACTGAAATTGGTTCAGTAAATATAAAAACACATACACACTGCTATACACACACATACACACACTCTCTATATAGAGGGTTTCATAAGTATATATGTATATATATATATATATATATATATATATATATATATATATGTAAGTCAAGTATTAGCTGAAAGTTTTGAAACTCTATATTTTAAGTCACTTTTGAGGAGGAACAAGGTAAAAGGAGAGAGAATAGAAAGAACAGGGAGAGCAGAACCAGAAGGAAAGAAATATAGCTAGAAACAGTAACTGAAAAAAAAATTGAAGCAAATTTCTCTGAGAAAGACCACATTTCTAAACTATATAAAGAACTAAGTCAAATTTATAAAAGAAAATAAAATTCATCCCCCAACTGATAAATGATCAAAAGTTATGAATAGCTTTTAGATGAAGTAATCAAAGCTATCTATAGCCATATGGAAAACACAGATGCTGTAACTCACCACTGATTAAAGAAATCCAAATTAAAACAATTCAGAGTACTACCTCAAACCTATTAGAATTGATAATAGGACAAAAAAGGAAAAATGACAAATGGTAGAGGAAATGTGGGAAAATTGAGGCATTAATGCACTGTGGGTGAAGTTGTGATCTGATTCAACCATTCTGTAGAGCAATTTGGAACTGTACCCAAAAGGCTCTAAAATCCTGTATACCGCTTGCCCTAGCAATACCAACCCTAGGGCTGTATCCAAAAGGAGACTTTAAAAAAGGAATAGGACATATATATGTGTGTGTGTGTGTGTGTGTGTGTGTGTGTGTGTGTGTGTGTGTTTTAAAGTGTTATTTTCCTCAGCATTTTGGGGGTCTCCTTTAGCAAGCTGCTGACTTGTTTTTCATGATTTTCTTGCATCACTCTCATTTCTCTTCCCATTTTCCTCTACTTCTCTTATTTGATTTTCAAAATGATTTCTGAGCACTTCCATAGCTTGTGACTGATTCATATTTTTCTTGGAGGCTTTGGGTGTAGGGGCTTTGACTTTGTTGTCTTCTTCTGATGGCACATTTTGCTCTTCCTTGTCACTAAAGTAAGATTCTATAATCTGATTTTTTTTCCCTGCCATTTGCTCATTTTCTCAGATAATTACTTGACTTTTTAGCTCTTTGTTAAACTAGGTTGCTCCTTCCCGTGTGGAAGGCATATTATCCTAAGCTTCAGGGGTTTTGTGCAGCTGTTTTCAAAGCTATTTCTTGGGACCTGTAAGTTTTCAGTTTTTCCTAAATTTGAATGATCAAAGGAGAGATGTTTCCTCTTCTCTTGGTTTGTGATCTGGTCTGTGAGTGACCAAGAACACTCTTTTGTGCCTTGGAACCTTGAGGAGGATTACCTTTCCATCTCAGCCATGAGATCCACCACACCAGTGCTCCACCTTGCATCAGAGCCTAGGACTGCAACCTAGATCCAGGCACTCAAAGCAAGAGAATCCTGCCTCTGTGCCAGCAAAGAGATCCCTGAAATCAGTCTCTTACCAGCTGCTTTATTTTCCCTGTTGCCTGTGGCCCCACACCTCTGCCTCAGCCACCACACCTGCCGTGAGGCTGCCACTGGACTGTGTTCCTCTTTCACCAAGGTCGGACAGACCTTTCCTAATGACCTTCTAAGTTGTCTTTGGCATTTTGGAGTTTAGAAGTCTGGGAACTGCCACAGCGGCTAGTGATTCAGTCCCCTGGGATCTGCCTCAGGTTTGCTGGGACCGTCACTGTGCCGGCACAGCCCAAGCTACTCTCGGACTGCTACAACAGACCTTCCCGGTACACTTTCCAGGGTATCTTACACTGGCAATTGATTTCACTCTGTCATTTTGCGGGTTCTGCTGCTGTAGAATTTGTTCAGTCATCTTTACAGGTATTTGGAGGGGTTTGGGGGAGAGCTCAAGGGAGTCCCTGCTTTTACTCTAACATCTTGGTTCCACTCCCCTGGAAAGAACATATATACATAAAAATATTTATTGCAGCTCTGTTCTAGTGGAAAAGAATTGGAAATTGAGTGGATGCCCATCAGTTGGAGAATGGTGGAAAAAACTGTGGTATGTGATTGTGATTGGATACTATTGTGCCATAGGAAATGATGAGTGGGATGCTCTGAGGAAAACCTGGAAGAACTCATGTGAGCTGATGCAAAGTGACATGTAATGTGTACAAAGTAATAGCAATATTGTAAGGTGATGAACTGTGAATGACTTAGCTATTCTCAGCAATACAATGATCCAACACAACCCTATAGAACTTGTGATGAAAAATACTATCCATGCCCAGAGAAAGAACTGAAGGTGTCTGAATAAAGATTGAAACATACTTTTTTAAACTTTATTTATTTTTCCTGAACTTTTTTGGTCTGTTTTTTTGCAACATAACTAATGTGGAAATGTTTTGTATGACTACACAGGTATGACCTATATTGAATCGCTTGCTTTTTCAAAATGTGGGTGAGCTTGGGGAGGGAGGAGAGAATTTGGAACTCAAAGTTTTAAAAACATGTCAAAATTGTGTTTACATGTAATTGAGAGGGGAAATAAATTAAAAAAATATTTTAGGTGATCTATTTAATAAACCTGTCTGTAAATAAGTAATTTTATGTCAAATGTAAGACAGTCAGGAAATATGTTTGGGAAATAAGTAAAATATGCATGTTTTTTTTTTTTTACAATTTATCTATTTAAAATATTTTTAGTGGTTTTTAATCCTCTGATATACATATTAAAGGAGTATCTCTGGAGTCATTTTCTTTCTAACATTGACTATGGTTACACATGGAGTCACATGATTTCCTGCATCTTCTTAAAAATAATGGTTCATTTTTTATTCTGTTTGAAATTTTGTCACAAAATAAATTTTAAATTTGTGATATATTAATGGAAAAAGAATGCACAGAAAAACACTTGTACAACATTCTGTGTGTGAATGTTTTTACTTTATAATCCATTCCAAAAAAGAGAGAGAGAATATGAAAAGAAAACCAAAAGAAAGAACCTCAACTCAGAACCTAACAGAATTGTACATGTCACTATATTATCTGTTAGAAATAATTAGAAGGTATTTTCAGTATTATATTTCAGCAGTTATCTCAACTGTTAAGCACATTTGAACTTTCCTAATTTAGAGATTCATAATTTGAGTATAGACCATCTCATTTTACAGAGGTAATTCTAATTTAAATTATTTAGTTTTTGAAAAAACTAAATATAAATAACTCACATCCTCACATGTATTCATCAAGAAAAAAATTTAGATAGAGAATATTCTAAAGCAAAATAAAAATCTAAATAAATATTGCTCAACGTGAGTACATGCAACCACCTTTTTTTTTGTCCAAATAACTAACATGTACAGATGTCAGACTGTTGGCCAGCTATGAAGTAATATCTGTAGTCAAAAAGACTATGCTTACCTGTAATTTAGCAGGGAAATCTAATAACTACAGTACTTTCAAATAGTGATAATTTTTGAATTGTATTTTGAAATGTCTACACTAATTTTAATGTGAATATATCTATTTTTTCTCTTGGTGACAATACTACAGGTATTATTACTACTACAATGGTTTGTTGTTTATATTCATAATTGAAGGGAATTGTAAATTTCAAATAGGGACTAATGAAAATTAAGGTAATATTTTTTCCTTTCATTTTTTCCCATAACATAGCTTTATAAGGTTTGTATTTTAAAATTAGCAAAGGGCATTGTCATGTAGGTCGGTACTGTAGATAGTAATATTTTCTTTTTATAGTTGAAGAAATTGAGACACAGAAAGGTTAAATGGCTTGCTCATAGCTTGTGAAAGATAGAGCTTGTCATTTCTTAGATAATATCTATGGTATGGAAGCTCTCTGAGGACTGTAAGTGATTTAGAATGTTCTTTGGGGCTCCTATAAATTATGGCAACTGGAAGTTGGAAGAACAGGAAACAAATTGTGACAGGTCCCTCTAGAATTCTTCTGGATCTGTTCCCATGAATCACAAATATGCCACCCGTACAAGTCCCTTAGTATTAGTGCTTATCTGGAGAAGAACACCT
This sequence comes from Notamacropus eugenii, assembly GCF_028372415.1. Classification (NCBI taxonomy): domain Eukaryota; kingdom Metazoa; phylum Chordata; class Mammalia; order Diprotodontia; family Macropodidae; genus Notamacropus; species Notamacropus eugenii. The sequence continues at coordinate 268,873,782 of NC_092877.1, forward strand.
CTTGGAGGAGTCAGTGGCTGAATTTTTCTTTATCCCAACTCATACCTAAAAGTCTCCCTTTTAAATAATTATTTTATTATCTACTCAAGTATTTACTTGAAATGTCATAACTTTAAACTCTGTTACTAGAACACTTTCTGAAGGAGCAGACAAAGCAGATTTTTGAAAAGCAACTAGCATCCTTCTTAATGAAAATAAAAGAGGTAGCTGCAGGGAGGAAGGAAAAGAGTGGAACTGTTCAATCCCGTTCTTACAAAGGAAGGGGGTCGGGGAAAGCATCAATAAAATTTTTTTCTTAATTAAAGAATCTCTAATCTCGAATTGTACATTGGGAGAGAACACCCAGTGGCAACAAGCAACTATGTCTTCTTCCAATGTATGTGCATGTGTATATATATATATATATATATATATATATATATATATATATATATATATACACACACACACACACACACACATAACATATATATGCATCCATAACATATATACATGCATAATGTACATATATACACATAACTTATATGTATACCTAACATATATACACATATAGCTTATATATACACACATATACATACACATGTGACATATATACTCACATAACATACATGCATATATACATGCATAATATATACATATATACATACATAACACACACACATATATATATACATACATAACTTATACAAATGCATAACTTATACACGCATATATATTTCTAGGATCTGGTCCAACAGAAGATTAAAGCCTAGTAAGGTATATTGTGAAAGTGCTGAAAAATACTGACCAAACAAGAAAGATCAATAAAAAATAAGATTTTCAATAAGATAGATATATTTCGCATCTAAGGGATAAGCATACCCAGAGGTACCCCAATACCAAGCCATTATGAATCAGAAAAAGCTTGCTTCTATTATGAGAGCTTGGAGTCTGAGTTAAGATCAACAGGATAAATTATGAATGTTTACATTTCCAGGTTATTTTTCTTTAAAAAGAAGATTAGAATCAACTTTTAAGCAAAAACAAAAGAAAAACAAATCAAAACAAAGACCTAGAGATTATTGAGAAAAGATACACCACTATATCTCACCTATCAAACTTCCTTTTATCTTCATTTTTAAAGTATCATTTGACTTAATGCTTAAGTTGCAGAGTGATATGTAAGACCTGCGATTTTAATGTCAGAAAGTTTATAAACAAACAAACAAACAAAAAGACAGGAAATTATTTGGCACAGTGGATAGAGGCCTAGACCTTGGAACAGGAAAAGCCCAGTTCAAAACCAGACTCAAACACTAGCTTTATGACCCTGGACAATTCATTCTACCTCAATTTCTTCATCTGTAAAACAGAGAATAACAGAAGCAACTACCTTCCAGGGTTGTTGTGAAGATAACATAATATTGATAATTTTTTTTTGCAAATCTCAAAATACTATTAAAATGCTCACTATTATTAAAATATTCAAATATTTCACTCAAATATTCTTACAGTATTTTGCATTATTAGTTGGACCTGTGGTGAGCCAAGATCATCTGATAACCTTGTATCTAAACTAGAGGAAGTATTAAAGGAATTTAAATGCCTCCCTCAAATGCAGAGATTCTAAAACTAACTTCAAACCACCCTGAAATTCAAGATATAAGGTATAGGTCCATGAGTCAGAGAGTAAAGAATGTAAGGAGATGCAACTCCCAGATCATGTTTATTTTTAAAAAAAATGTACCAGGAAATGCAGCATCCTTCTGGGCATAGTTAATTTTTTGCCTTCTGTTCTCAGCAGCACCTAGAAACCCTCCCCTATTATGATCTCTGTGATATAGAGGAAAGAGGGAGAGATTTGGACTCAGAGAAACTGGATTCAAATTTCTGTTCTGCTACTTGTTACTCATATAACTTTTTATCCTCTCAAGGCCTGTTTTATAGTCTATAAAATGAAAGGATTAGACTAAATTACTTCTTAAATCCCTTCCAGCCTTAGACCCTCTGACAGTAGCTGAAAAATAGCAAAACAGCAGCCCAGAACAGCTGCATATTTTACCAAAGTTCTCCTTGCATTACCATATTGCAAGTAATTGTACAAATGACTAAGAACCACATATGGAATGTGAACCACACTTAGAGAACCACTGCTTGAACCACCATCATATTACACATATATGTATGTATATATGCATGTATGTATACACACACATATATATATACAAATGTGTGCATGTATATGTATATGTGCATATATATGTGTGTGCATGTGTGTGTATTTAGCATTGGTTGTGCCAATTCTTTTGAGAGTTGTAAGGATAATATATAGAAAATTAGAATTTCAATCAGTCAAGGTAATTGCTAAAATGTGAGTAAATGGAGGGAAGAAACTGAATTAATATAAAATAGAATGGGAGTAGAAAAAGCAGTTCTAATTTTTTACATAATTCTTTCCTTTAGGATAGCTGTGTTATAGTCACTCATTTTCTCTACTTATCTTAGTAAAATGTTCAGATGTTGCAGATACTACAGCTATGGGAATCATCAGATAGAACATATAATTGCAAACCATTAGCAATAGATTGTCAAAGAAAATTAAAGAAATGATATTAAGATCTTTAATGAAAAAACAAATCTAGTTCTTTGGTATTTTTACAAGATTGGAGGTCAAGTATCAAACATGGAACATACTTTAAGGCAGAACAGCAATGATAAAAGCTAGAGAAATTGTAATATTTTATTTTAATGTTTATAATCAATTTATGATAAATCAGATAACTGGTAAAGATGTAGTAACTATAATTTCCATGTTTATTAGATGAATTCTAAACAGTCAAGGAGCAGCTAAGTGATGGAGTGAGCAGAGCACTAGCCCTGCAGTCAGGAGGACCTGAGTTCAAATCAGACCTGTGATGGTTGGCATTTCTTATCTGTGTGACCTTGGACAAGTTGCTTAACCCCAATGAGAGAGAGAGAGAGAGAGAGAGAGAGAGAGAGAGAGAGAGAGAGAGAGAGAGAGAGAGAGAGAGAGAGAGAGAGAGATAGAGAGAGAGAGAGAGGGAGGGACGGAGGGAGGGGGAGAGGGAGAGGGAGAGAGATTTAAATAACCTATGTATGTTCCTTTTACTATAAAATAGAATTCATACTTTCCTAAAATGTGCAGTCAGGATGAAGAATAACTGTGGTCTAAACATTTGCATATAACCTCAGATTACATAAATTGATGAAAACAGTTTATAAAGCGATGGCAAAGGAGAACTCAGTAGTCAAGACGTTCTCTCTTTGAGCAGATATACTAACATCAACATCACTCAATAAAAAAAAAAAAATACACACATACACTTCAGTTCCTCCTACATACTGCTGCAGACATGATTTTCCTTCTGCCCAGTTCTGACACTTTCAATACCTGTTTAATCAGTTCAAGAGGTTCCCTATTGCCTCTAGGATAAAATGTAACCTCCTTGGTTTAACTTTTAAAGCTGGTAACATAATAGCCCTAGCCTATCTTTTCATCTTCATTACATAATATTTCCCACTTACACTCTGTTTCCCATCCACCCTAGCTAGCCTAGTCTCTGATCCTCAGCTAGGGCATTCCATGTTCTAGACACTGCCTTTCCATGGTCATCTCTCATGACTGAAACGCACTTCCTCTACACTTCCACCTCAAGGACTGCCCCCTTTACTTCAAGATAAACATCAAGCATTGAAGTCTTAGTGAAACTTTTTCTGATTCCTCCCAGTTCCAAGAATTCTCCCGCACAAAACACCTTGTATGTAATTGCTTTGTATATGTTTCTATTCACACTTTTCTCCTGTGCTTATCATGTATGAATGTGTGTATATAGACAAGTATTATCTCTCCCGTTTTAAGTTTTCTATGAAGGGATTTCATTGTTCCTAAACTGCATATTGCCACAAAAGTCCATCTTATTCATACCAGTTGTGAACCAGGAAACATTATGATCTGAGAAAAAGAAGTAAAAATAACCTATGAGGCAATGAGAAAGATGCATTGTAGACATAAGTAGAATACAGCTTTTTTTTTTACCAGAGGCATTTTGATGATGTGTCATACAAAACATTATTACATCCTATAGTAAGAATGAGAAAAACAGCCTGAGTGATTCATTGGTATATATATGTGTGTGTGTATATATATACATACATACACCCAAAAGAAAGTCTTCCTGCACGTTGGATGAATGCATGCTCTTCGAAAGAGTTGTAGGAAAATATACACAATTATCACACAGGGTGAAAACGTGTGAAGTCTATATGGTTTTTTTCACAATCTGCACTGATAGAATATGTGCCATTATGAAAAAAAGATGCATCAAACAAAGTACTCCATTGCTAAACGTTACCAAAGGGATGTTGATAGGACTGATGCTGATTCCAAGCAGTCACAGTCTATAATGTACTCCACATAGTTATTCAAGGAGTACTTGCAGTGTTTCTTCTACTCATGTTGCCAGTACTCCAGAAGAGTATCTGTTTTAATACTTTACTGCAGCATTCCAAGTTGAACTAGATTGTTATAAATATTGTGACAATAATGAGAGTCTGTGAGTCAAAGTTAGTGGCAATTCTGGTTTTCCATTTACTCATAAATATTGCTGATTGGTGATTCAGATGGGATGATTCACAATGCAGAAGGGAATGTAGTTGACTCGTCTAAGGCACAAATTGAAAATTATATTATTCCAGGAACTTTTAATTTTAACTGGAGATTAATACAGACTTGATTTCGGACTGCCAATTTCCCAGAGATGACTTGGGATTCTTGAATCAGTTCCTTTCACCTCTCGGCACGTCATTTTGCTTCATTGACGTTCAACTATATTAGAATGAGGTGACAGATTTCAGTTCTATATGCAGATCTCTGGAATTTTTTCAAAGGTTCCTTTTGCCAGTGCTAAGAATCTTTGAAGGATTTGAAAGACAAATCAGGGAAGAAGAAGCCAAGTAAGTGATCCCCGCTGTTAACAGATATAGAAAGATCAACAAAGACGTAAATGTATTATTCTTAAAAATACAGCGCTGGCAGGCTGCAGTTCTGTTAGGAACCTGGAGCCATGGGAGAGTGGAGGAGGAGGAGCCAGGGTGGAAGTAAGGATGCCAATGCAGCTCTGCAGAGCAATTAGGAGGCATTCCATTAACTCACTGACATCAAGGAGCAGCAGAAAGAGAGATGGAAGAACAAATAGTTCTGGTCAGCAGAGCCTGAACAGGATCATGTACGAGATGGTGGAGGAAAGTGAAAAGAGGCTGAGAGGAGAGCATATTGAGGACCTTCTGCAGGCTGCCAAAGCCAAGCAGAAGCCTAAGGACATGACATGGATGAAGGAGACCCCAAGTAATGTTGAGGCCCATGACTGGGCTCCAGACAGAGTGGGCTAAGCATCTAAAAGACATTGGCTTACTGTGTCCACTACAGAAGCCCCCCTCCCCATTTACCAGGAAACACTCCCCTTTGGAGGACCAGGGTAGGGAGGGGAAGTGATCCTGGGCAGCCAACTGATAAAGGGAGAATGGGGAAGGATCTGCCAGGGTGGAAGAAGGGTGAGAATCAACTCATCTTCCCCTTTTGGTCAAAAGTTCTTTTTCCCTCATTCCAGCCCCAGCTGTGAACATCTCCTTCTCCCAGCTGGTGGGGTCCTTTCATCCTAAGCACTTTTAATATGTCTCTCTTCCCCGAAGGAGTCTTCTCTCCATCTCTGCTTCCAAGCACTATGAATAGGGGAGCTGTATTTCTCTCTGGGCTATTCCAGTGGGTTACATCATTATTCTGCTAGAGAACCATAAAGAAAGAAAAGAAGAAACAAATAAATTTTAAAAAACATGTACATTTTTCCCAGTGTGCCAGCTGAATGAATTTAGTTAGCCTTTTTCTTAAATTAATTTTATTATTAATGCCTTTGTCTCAAGATCAGAGGTTGTTCAGTGAGAAGAGAACTGGCTTCAAAGGCCTGGGTTCCAGTCCCATCTCTGACACATGCTGCTTTTCCGATCCTGAACAAGTATTTAACCTCCCACTGCCTTAAATCACTTTCTCTCAGGTTCTAAATTGAATTGGTATAGAGGGATTCCTTGTGTCAGTGAAATCACCACTGGTTATCTTTCTCCTTATTTTTTGGAATTCTATCATACATTTTCTCTTCTTTCATGTTTTTTTTTTTTGGTTAAATTTTGTTCAATTAATAAGCATACATTTTTCTTCTGCTTTCCCACAACCCCCCCAAAAAAGATAAAATCTTTGTAACATATATATATGTATATATACACATATATATACATATATACATATATGCAAAACAGATTGCTACACTGACCACATTTCCAAAATTGTCCCTCAGTTTGAATATAGAGGCCATCACCTCTTTGTCAGATGGGCAGCATTCTGGACCATTTGTCTGAACCTTCTCTTTTAACAACAACAAAATCCAATTTAGTAGAAACAGATGGATTTTGTGACCACTTCTGTCAATGAATTATACAGCATCCTGTCCTGAACCTGAACTAACTGTAGGAAACCTTTTTTTAGAGAGGAACAGTGAAAGGAGAACTGCACCAAATGACTTCCTGGGCCTGATTTAAAATACATACCTTTCCTGTCCTATCCCAAGGTTCAGAGAGTTTAGAGCCTCAGCCTAATGGTCTCTTCTATTCTCCACAAATGGGTCATAGATTTGGAGTCAGAAGGTCCACAGAGGCCATCTGGTCTACCTCCTTCATTTTTCAGAGGCCCTATTTTTACTAAGGCCTAGAGAAGTGAAATTGCTGGCTCCAGGCCAGAGAAAAGTAAGAAGAGGCAGAGCTGGGATTTAAACCCAGCACTTTTAATTCAGATCCATTTCTTTCCTCTGCTTCTCCAGTAGGTAAATTAAAGATGAAAAGATGGTTTTCAGCTTAAGAGCCAGACACAGGGGTTGTAGAAAATAGAACTGAGAAGAGCCATAAAGATCCTCTGCTTCAAGCTTGGCCCCTAATAAGAGAGAAAATACATCTTCTGCCAGAGGTGGGGGTGTGTGGGGAGGTGTGGGTGTGGATTACTGAATATATTGTCTGACTTGGTTGATTGTGTTGGTCAGCTTTATGAACTTTTTTTTCTTTTTTAATTTGAGTGTGTGTGTGTGTGTGTGTGTGTGTGTGTGTGTGTGTGTAATGGTTTTCTGAACTGATGCAGTGGGTTCAGGTAGGGAAAATGGAAGATTATATAAAAGAAAAAGATATAAATAAAAATTTAAAAAATACAGTATCTCAAATTCTAAGGATGATGATCCTCAAAGGAGAAGAACAATTACCTTTCAGATAAGATATGATGGATATTGATATAGGTGTGAAGTAAATGGAAAAAGATAGGAAAGAAGAGGTAAAGACAAAAGAGAGAGACAGCCTTACCCATGGATACTTGAGATAAAGTTGAGAAGTTAATGCTGGGAATTTTCTTCTTTTTCTCTTCATCCTGCCTACTAATTTCTTGACCAAGCCATCATCGATTTAAGCAACCTAATATGATTCAAAGTTCTTTGAATTTTATATTTCCTGACTTATGCAATTTAAATTTGTAACCTCAGTTCCAAGTTTTATTTATTTTTTACATTAAATAATGAATGTGAAACCACTTTAATAAATCTTTCCTATGATCTTTTTTAATTCTCAATTTCTAACATAAAATAGCTCTAGGGTCTAAATATTAATATAAAAACTTTTAGTAGTATAATTCATTTTATTAAAACTAGAGGAGAAAGGGTTTAACTTGCAAAAGTTTTTTTTTTTTTAATTTAGAAGGGAACAGTGAATATTATATTCATGCGTTTTAAGATTTAGGAAAAGTATCATTTCTTGGGCACTTTGGGAATAGCAGTCTCACATAAAATTATTGTAACATTATTTTCTCCTGGTTATTTAGAGGTGCTTGCAACTGAATTCTTATTTATATGAATTACTATTAGATCTTTGTAAAAGCAGGGATCCTGACATACACAGGAGGGCCTACTATCACAGGTCCTTAGATCTGCATTTCTAATAAGCAACCTAGTTTTCTCCATGTTTTTGACTCTCTGAAGTGGCATAAAGAAACTCCGTTGCTCTTCCTTCCTCCACCTGTCTTCTTCTGTTTACCCAACTAGCATCATCTGGTATGTTGATCTATTGGATTTTTTGTTCCCTTCCCCTTATCTCTTTCAGCTTCAATTAATCTCTAATACATAGTGTTTCTCCTCATAGCAAAATATAGTCTATCCCTCTCTACCCCATAACGTAAGTTAATCACAAAGTCAAAATAGGAGTTATTAAAGTATGTAGACATATATATATATATACACATATGTTATTGGACTCAATGCTAGGAACCCCTTCCCTATAATGAATTTTATTATTATATCTGGACTATTATTTTAACCTTTTGATATCATTTAGTATCTTGATACTATCACCCAATGCGTTAGCGATTCCTTCATGGCACCAAGGACATATTCCTCTATTAATCTCTGTACAGGCTTTGTCTTCTTAAGTAGCTGATGTGATCTGTAATGATACACACAGACTTCAATATTCTACATATGATTGATAGACAGATTCATATATATATAAATTATACATATACATGCATATATCTATATATATATATTAGAGATAGAATTCAGAGACATCTGTGTATTATATAGAAATAAAAATATATTTATACATGTGTGTACTAATATGTTTATTTCCAAGGTGTGATGTCACTTCTTTTCCCCTCATAATCTGATTGTGTATATGAAGGATAGATAAGGAATAGAAATATTCTTTGGAAGACTTAAGTGACAAAAATTTAGCTATGTAACCTGCTGATAACTGCCAAAATTTTCCCTTTTCCAAGAAAAGAAGCTACAGCCCCAAAATTAAAAATAAGAGAATATCTTCCTATTAGGGTGTGACTAAACAAATTATGTTGTATGAATTAAGTGGAATATTGTCATGCCATAAGAAATTATGAAATCTGAATGTTTCAGAAGAAACTGGAAAGGATTCCAGTGAAATGAGCAGAATTAAGGAATAATTCTATAAGAGTAAAAAATAGAGGAAAATGATTTTGAAAGACTTTTGAATTATAATCAGTGCAGTGGTAAACCACAAGTTCAGAAGAGTGAAGATGAAACATGTTACTCATATCTCTTGAGAGGTCATCAACTTAATGCAGAAATGAATTAGTGTATGAAAAATATAGGAATTGGTTTTGTTGAAGTATGCATGTTTATGAGAAGGTTTTTGTTTTGTTTTTATTGGGGGAGAACTGAGTGGAACAGACTATAAATTCATGTAAAATATATGTGAATAAATAATTTCATTTTTAATTAAAGAGACTATGTGTGTAACTTTAGCTTGTTTAGTATTAGTTTAGGTCTATAACTGCCAGGCCTAGAGGCCTGTGGGCTACCCGAGTCTTCTTACCTCACCTCCCGAGGTCTTTGGTTGGCCAAACCGGATGCTCGTATGAGAGAAAGGACGTTCCAAAGTAGAACAAGGGTTGAGCTTTATTTCAGGGTCTAGTTACAAGTGCAGGGGAATTCTTCCCTAGGAGGGATAGAAGAATCTCCCAAGGAGGCAAAGATCTTACAATAAGAGATTGGAAGTAGAAGTACAAGTGGGGAGAGAGGGGGAGGGGAGAGATGGAGAAGAGGAAAAGCGGAGCCTTGTGTCCTCTTTGGCTCCTCACGTGCTAAGAGCTTTCAGGCTTCCCTGATCCTACTTAACTCTCCAGTCGCATAGTTTGCATCTAAATACCGTGCTGTTAGATAACAATAGTGTGCCCAGATCCGGGACAATCTCGAGGGCGGGGAGATCTCTCTCCCATCACGTTTCTCATGGAAAGAAGCGGAAATACACGAGATAACTCGGTTCACCTCGATTCCCAGCCGTTTCCTGGGGGGGGTCTCGTGAGAGCTCTAAGATTTAGAAGTTCCCACCTTTACCTGCCCGAGACTGTCCACACGGAATTGAGCTTCCAACCCCAACATATAACATCACTTCCAGAATATACTTCATTTTTCAACTTTTTAGGCCAGGTATGTGTAGAATTGAGGACCAATATGTGATTATGACTCTTTCAAATACTTGTCAAATGTATGTACAAAATGTATTGCCTAATGGCAATGATGAGCAACACATTTTAGATCATAAGAAATTTTTTCCTAAACCATGTGGTCCTCTTCATTATCCTGGATAAATAAAGAATCTTTAATTGCTCAACAGAACAAAATTTCATCTTAGCTAGTATTCAAAAGCAAGAAGAGAATGCATCTTCTTTCTAAGTATCACAATGTTTCTGTACTTGAGCTTTGCAAATTTACTCTAGGGATCATCATGCATTTTCTAGGGTATTATGTAGGTAATCGAAAAATAGATTATCAATTAATTGGTTGGATTTGAAAGTTCTCCTTTGAAAGTTCCCCACTGTTACAGAAATGCAATAGACTTATTGGCCATTTATCTGCAAGCTGTTTGTGCATGTTAAATAATCAACACATATCTGTAGGGAATATCTGTACAAAGTAACAAACTAGGTGTAATGGAACATACAGAGATGTTTATGACATAGTCGCTGTATATGAATGTAATCTTAGCACACATATATTTACAATTTGTAAATTATTTTCTTTGACTTGGCAACATGCGATAGATGAGGCAAAAATTACTGACTTCATTTTGTAATTAGAAAACTATGGATAGAAAGGTGAAGTAACTTTTCCCTAGTCATACACTTATTAAATGTTGAAGTGTATTTCAAACCCAGATCTTCTAGCTCCCAATTTGTGATTCTTTTCATGACCTAAACTGAGAAAATATATTCTGTCTAGGTTTCACTTTAGGTTTCTCAGTTGCTTTTCCTCAGCTTTGTGCCTTTGAAGAAGGTGGCTCCCAGAATAGAAAGGATCTCATGATAATACAACAAGGAAAGAAATCTTCAGGATGACACTGGGAAAAGAAAGGGAGAAGAACAGATTTATTGCATTTTTATTGATTTGTTTTAAAACAATGAAATGTATAGTTTAAAAAAAGAGGTTCGTTTGTCATATGGTCAGCTAAAGATAGATATTCTCAGATTATAAAAAAGACTTATAGGAAAATCTCTAACAAGTTGAATGGATCTTCCATGGAGAATCTATGGAAGAACATCAACAGGAAATGAACACCTGTATAGGCAAACTATGATATATGATGATGGAATTAATGAGATAATAAATTCATTGAAGTATGGAGATACTAAAGAATTATATTATGTGGTATATCTGTATTAATTGTGAGTTTAGGATACAATTGTTTAGTGTTATACTATTTGGTCTGTCTACCATTCAGACTACAAGAACACAATTAAATAAAACAAAGCGCCAGGGATACACACGTAGTTTTGTTGTAGAACTTTGTGTTCACTGGAAAACTCTTTTTACATTAAGGTTACTCATCTACTTCTAAGGTATGACACCTCTGGGGATGTCATCTGGTAGTACGTATGTTTCATCTTAGTATAGTAGTTCTTTCAAGAGCAATATTTTCATAGATAGAACTACAGATTTCAAAGATCCCTCACTGAGGTTTCCTTGCCAGTCATCTCTGGTCCATTGACCATACAAATATCAAGAACATGAGCCAAGACCTGTAAGTGGGAGGTACAAAATCAAATTGCAGGATTTTCACAGTGAAAAATAAAATAAAAAGCAAACTGTTGATTCAATGAATGAAATTCACATTGCCTCCATGTTCTCTTTCTAACTACCCTGGAACTATGGACAGCTGAAAGAGTAACATAGACTTTTTAGAGGTGGAAGGAAGCTTAGGGGTAAAAGGAAGGTTATAGGGTATTCTATCTAGTCCACAAACCTTCCCCTCCAGTTTTTACAGGTTTGGAAAAAGAACCTCAAAGAGATTAAGAGGTTCTTCAAAAGTCAAATAGCTAGTATGACTTAAGATTCAAATATAGTACTCCTAATTTCAAGTTCAGTACTTTTTTATATGGCTCTGGCAAAGTACACGTGGTACCATATAATAAAGACAGCATCAAGAAAAATATAAAGTAACATTTTACATAAAATTATGCCTGGTATTAGTTTTCCTCTTTGAAGCATTTTATCTTTTATTATAATATAGGTTGTAGGCTTACTTATGGCCCCTTTTAAATTTGTTTGATTAGGAAGCTTGCCACCTTTGCAGATCTGCTATAGAAATTAAGACACTTTAATAAAGCCCTTATACCTAAAAGAAGGGTTTCTTTACTCTTTCCTATTTTCACCTTCCTGACCTACTTGGTAAACTCCAGTGGTTCAGTCACCTCCAGGATCAAATATAAAATCCTTTGTTTAGCCTTTAGGGTCCTTCTTAATATGATCTTTTCCTACCTTTCCAGGACTCTTACGCCTTATTCCTTCACAAACTTCATCTAGTAGCACTAGCCTTACTATTCTTCTCAACTGACAATCCTTCTACTGATTTTGGATGTTTCCCCAGCAGAACTATATGCTAGTATCTCCTTCCCTCCTCATTTCTACATCATAGCATCTCTGACTTCCTTTGAGTTTTACTTACAGTCCCATTTTATGTGTAAAACCTTTCCAAGTTCTCCTTAAATATTAATGTCTTCCCCTTTGAGACTATCCTCAATTTGTCCTGCTTGTATTTTGCTTATAGGTATTTATTTTCATGCTGTCATCCCCATTAGACAATGTACTGCCTAAGAGCTTGTGTAGGTGGTGGTGCTAGTTGTGTTTGTTTTGATTTTCCTTCTTTGCATTATTAGTGCTTAATACAGTGATTGGCACATAATAAGTGTTTAATAAATACTAGTTAACTGATTATGTTTTTCCCTAACTAAAGAAATAATCTGAATTTCTATTTTAGGCCTTTTAGGGTCTTTTTTGGTGGAAATTCTTTTATCTTACTTATGATTTTTCCCTCATTTAATAATATTTTATCTTTTATAATTGCATGTAAAGCTAGTTTTCAACATTTATTTTTATAAGAGTTTGCATTCAAGTTTTTCTTCCTGCCTCCCTTTCCTTCCCCCTCCCCAAGATAGCAAGCAATTTGATATGTTATACATGCACAATCATGTTAAACATTTTCACATTAGACATGTGAAAGAAAGGAATTAAGGATTCTGGTTTTTAATCCATTTTGCTTTCCAATTCCATTTCATGGGAGAGGTCATCATATTCACATTCACAGTTATGATTAATAACTGAGTTATTTGCCCCTCTTCTTTCTCGTTTTCCTTCTCTTTATATTTTTCACTCTCTTTTCACACTGTCCCTCCACACCAATGTTTTGCTTCTTATCACAAAGTCCATCAATCTGCCCTCCCTTCTGTCTGCCCCACTTCCCTTTTGTTTCCCCTTTCCTTTCCTACTTTCCTTTAGAGCAGGATAACATTTTATACTCAATTAAGTGTGAATGCTAGTCTTTCTTTGAGCCAGATGTTATGAAAGTTAAGTTCACACAATGCTTATCTCCTCCTTTCTTTCCCTCTCCTGTAATAAGTGTGTTGTGCCTTTCCTTTCCTTCCAGTATAATCCTGTTAATTCCATATTTTGTATTTTATCAAACTGAAGTTGTTATATCCACACTGTGTATACTCCTTCTAACTGCCCTAAATAGAGATACAGTTTTCAAGTTACAAATATTATCTTCCCTTGTAGAAATATAAACACTTTAAACTTATATGTTTTTCCTATTTATCTTTTTGTGCTTTTCTTGAGTATTATATTTGAAGACCGAATTTTCTGATCACTGTTGTCTTTTCATCAGGGAAGTTTGGAAATCCCATATTTCACTGAATGTCCATCTTTTCCCCTGGGAGATTATGCTCAGTTTTGCTGGGTAGTTGATTCTTGGTTGTGGTCCAAGCTCCTTTACCTTCTAAAATATATTCCAAGCTCCCCATCCCCACCTTATCCTTTAAAGTAAAAGCTTCTGGGTACTATGTATTCCTGTCTGTGGGTCCTTGATATTTGAATTGTTTCTTTCTAGATGTTTGTAATATTTTCTCCTCTACCTGGTGGTTCTGGAATTTTTCTACAATATTTCTTGGAGTTTTTATGTGAGGCTCACTTTCAGGAAGTGATCAGTGGATTCTTTCAATTACTATTTTGTCCTCTGGTTCTAGGATGCCTAGGGAATTTCCTTTGATAATTTCTTGAAAGACACTGTCTAGGCTCTTTCTTTGTCTTGGCTTTCAGGAAATTCAGTGATTCTTAATTTCTCTCTCCTGGATGTATTTTCCTGGTCAGTTATTTTTTCCAACAAGGTATTTTACATTTGCTTCTATTTTTTCTTTCTCTTGATTTTGTTTGTCTGATTCCTGGTGTCACAGAGAGGTATTAGATTCCATTTGCCCAATTCTAATTGTTAAGAAATTATTTTCTTCAGCTAGCTTATGTACCTTCTTTTGCTTTTAGCCAATTCTACTTTTTAAGCAGTCATTTTCTTCAATGGACATTTTTTTCCCATTTGGCAAATTGTATTTTTCTTTAAGGAATAGTGTTCTTCAGTCAGTTTTTGCCCTTCTTTTTTCATGCTGTTGACTCTCTTTTGCATAATTCTTATTTTTTTTCTCAATTTTTTCTGCTTCTCTTATTTGATTTTTAAAATCCTTTTTGAGCTCTGCTAAGAAGACTTTTGGGGCTTTAGACAAATTTATCTCCCCATTTGAGACTTCCAGTATAGGCATTTTGGCATTGTTGTTCTCTTCTGAGTTTGTGTTTCGATCTTCCTTGTCACCTTAGTACCTCTCTATGGTGAGGGCTCTTTTCTATGTTTTACTAATTTTTAAGCTATTTCATGACTTTCAAAGTTTAACTTAGCTCCTGAAGCATAGGGGACACAGTCCCAAGCTTCTAGTGCAAGGGGATGGGGAACTTGTCATCAACTTTCTGTTCGGGGACCGCTGGTACTGGCAGCTTGCTCACTGTGCTGACATAGCTCAGCCTAGTCACACATGTTATGCTTGGGATTCCCAGGATGGCTGTATGTCTTCTGTGCTAGAGATGGAAGCCTCGCAGTTGACATGCTGTGTCACTAGCCTACTAAGCCAGGACCAAGGGGCTTCAGTTGCTGATTTGTGCTGTGCCTAAGAGCCTCCTGCTGCCTTGCCAGGACATTGTCTGCACTGAACTGTACTCCCCTTATACCCAGGTGAGACAGATCTTTCCTGTAGTCTTTTTAAATTATCTTAACCTGGAAAGTTGTTTCATTCCATCTTTATGTAAGTTCTGCCTCTTCAGAATCCATTAAGAAGCTTTATTTAATATTTCTGAGAGGAACTGAGTAGAGCTCAGTCAACTTCCTGTCTTTTCTCCTCCATCTTGGCTCCTCCTCTCTTGCTCACTTTTTTTTTTTTAAATTTCATTTTGGATGATGATCCTAATTATGCCTGCTCTTAAAAGGTTTTAAATTAGGTTAGATATTATGAACAGTGATATTCTTTGATCCTGTAATATTGGGTTCATGCAACTGTTGATAACTTTCTGGCATATTAGTCCAGACCAGAAGGGAAATAGCCCAATTCCCTTTATTAAAAAATGAATGGATGCAAAACAATAATTAAATTTTTAATGGGCTGCTGCAGATTCAGTTTTGGTCTTCACAGTCTTATGTAGCACTGTACAGCCAAGTCATTGTTTATTTGTGAGAGGAGATTGTAAAATGCAGGCAAAACATTTGGTCTTTTGACTGTGAATGTTAAATTTGTAACTTTATACTCAATGTGAAGTTGGGGCAATGTTCTTTTTACTTAAAATTTTATTTTTCCCCAGTCATGTGTAAAAACAATTTTTTACATTCGTTTTTAAAACTTTGAATTTCAAATTCTTTCCTTCCCCCCCACCTAACCCTCTCAGTAACACTCATTTGGAAGGCAAGCAATTTGATATATGTTATATATATGTAGTTATGTAAAACATTTCCATAATAGTCATACTGTGAAGGAAAACATAGACAAAGGAAAAAGACTCAAGAAAAATAAAGTTAAAAATTATGCTTAAATCTTTATTCAGATACCATTATTTCTTTCTCTGGGGATGAATAGCATGTTTCATCATGAGCCCTTCAAAATTGTCTTGGATATTTGTATTGTTGAGAATAGCTAAGTCATTCACAGCTAATTATCTTGCAATATTGCTGTTGCTTTGTGCAAAGTATGTTTCACTTTGCACCATCTCATGCAAGTCTCTCCAGGCCTTTCCAGGAACATCGAGCTCATCATCCAGTCCATAGCATAATAGTATTCCATTACAATCACACACCACAACTTGTTCAACCACTGCCCAATTGATGGGCATCCCCTCAACTTTCAATTCCAGAAAAGAGCTGTTACAAATATTTTTATACATGTAAGTCCTTTTCCTTTTTTATCTCTTTTGGGTTACAGACCTAGAAATGGTATTAGTAGAGTACACATGATTTTATACCCCTTTGGGCACAGTTCCCAAGTGCTCTACAAAATGGTTGAATCGCTTCAAATCTCCAGTAACAGTGCATTAATGCCCCATTTTTCCCACATGCTCTTCACAATTTGTCATTTTCCTTTTCTGTCTATTAGCCATTCTAAAAGGTATGAGAGAATATCTCAGAATTGTTTTAATTTGGATTTCTCCAATCAATAGTGGCTTAGATCATTTTTTTATATGGATATAGATAATTCTTCTTATGTCATCTGAAAACTGTTCATATCATTTGATCATTTATCAACTGGGAAATGGATCTACTTTTTAAATAAGTTAAACTCATTTTATTATATGTTTCAGAAATGTTTTTATCAGAGAAACTTGATTCATTTTTTCCAAATTTTTATTGCTAACTGTATTTCCTTCCATCATAACCCCTCTTTTATTCTGTTCTCTCTCTACTTTCACCCTGTCCCTCCTAAAAAGTGTTTTGCTTCTGCCTAAACCTTCCTCAGTCTTCCCTCCTTTCTATCACTATGCCCCTTTTTCTTATCCCCTTCACCTCTTTCTTTCCAAATTGTTAAGATCGATTTCTATACACAATTGAGTGTCCATGTTATTCCCTTTTTGAGGCAATTCTGATGAGCATGAGCTTCACTCACTCTCCTTCACCTCCTCTTCTCCTCCTCCATTGCAAAAGTTTTTTCTTGCCTCTTTTATGTGAGATAATTTACCCCATTGTAACTCTCCTTTTCCCTTTCTCCCAATACATTCCTCTCTCATTCCTTAATTTTATTTCTTTAATACATCATCACTTTGTATTCAACTCATTCCTGTTCTCTCTGTCTATGTATATACTCCTTCCATCTACCCTAATAATGGGGGGCAACTAGGTAGTGCAGTGGATAGAGCACCAGTGCAGGAGTCAGGAGGACCTGAGTTCAAATCTCACCTCAGACACTTGACGCTCACTAGCTGTGTGACCTCGGGCAAGTCACTTAACCCCAGTTGTCTCATCCTGGGTCATCTCCAGTCATCCTGATGAATATCTGGTCACTGGATTCAGAAGGTTATGGAGGAGAAGTGAGGCTGGTGACCTGCGCAGCCCTCCCTCACTCAAAACAAAGTCAAGTGCAAGTCATGTCATTATTTCTCTGATGGCATGGTCTTCTTCAGCAATGAAGGATGAACACATACACCCTAATAATGAGAAAGTTTTTATGAATTATAAATATCATTCCCACGTAGGAATATAAATAGTTTAACCTTACTAAGGTCTTTATTATTTCCTTTTCTGTTTACCTTTTTTATTCTTCTCTTGTGTCTTGTATTCTTAAGTGACATTTTCTATTCAGTTCTGCTATTTTCATCAAGAATGTTTGAAAATCCTCTGTTTCATTGAATATCCCTTTTCTTATTTGAAGTATTCTATTCAGGTTTGCTGGTTAGGTGATTCTAGGTTGTAATCCTAGCTCTTTTGCCCTCAACAATATCATACTCTAAGCCCTCTGATCCTTTAACATAGAAGTTGCTAGGTCCTGTATAATCCTGACTATGACTCTGTAATATTTGAATCATTCCCTTCTGGCTACTTGCAATATTTTCTACTTTACCTGCAAGCTCTGGAATTTGGCTATAACATTCCTTGGAGTTTTCATTTTGTGCTCTCTCTTAGAAGATAAGGGCTGAATTCTTTCAATATTTATATTACCATCTGCTTCTAGAATATTAGGGGATTATTCTTGATAATTATTGAAAGATGATGTCTAGGTTCTTTTTTGGATCATGGCTTTCAGGTAATCCAATAATTTTAAAATTATCTATCTTGGATCTGTTTGACAGGTTAGTTGTTTTTCTAATGAGACATTTCATATTGTCCTCCACTTTTTTTCATTCTTTTTGGTTTGGTTTTGTTTTTTGATGTCTCAAAGAGTCACTAGCTTCCATTTGCTCAGTTCTCAGTTTTAAAGAATTATTTTCTTCAGTGAGCTTTTGTACCTCTTTTTCTATTCATCTGTTCTGCTGTTTAAGGAATTCTTCTCCACAGTAGCTTTTCATATCTCTTTTGTCATTTGTTCTAGTCTCTTTTTTAAGGTGTTATTTTCTTCAGTATTTTTACATTTACCAAGTCTTGGCTCATTTTCATTGTTTTCTTGCTTCACTTTCATTTCTCTTCTTAATTTTTCCTCTGCCTCTTTTAAGTTGATTTTCACAATCCTTTTTCAGCATTTCCATGGTCTAAGAACAATTCATATTTTTCTTGGAGACTTGAGATATAGGATCTTTGTTATCTTATTTTGAATGTGTGTTTTGATCTTCGTTGTGACCATAGTAGCTGTCAATCATCCAGATTTTTTTTTCTCTTGTTTGCTCATTTTCCTAGCCTATTACTTAACTTTTAACAAACAGTTGGTTAAAATAGGGTGCTGATTCCAGGGTGGAGGGTGGACCACCCCAAGCTTCATGGGTTTTGTGCAGCTATTTTTCAGAGATACTTCTAGGGACCTGTAAGTTTTCAGTACTTCCAAGGAAGAGGAGAGGTTCTTATTCCTCTCCTGATCTGTGCTCTGATCTATGAGTGACCACAAGCACTCTTTTCTGTCCTGGAACTGTGAAGAGTTTTCTCATTCCATTGTGGCCACAAGCTCTGGTGTGTTAGTGTTCCTCTTTGCCACCCAGGAGTGCCACCCAAATCTGAGTATGGTCAAAGCAACAGAGGCTTGCCTCAGTGCTAGCAAAGAGACTCCTATGATCTTCTTTTGGCCAACTTTTGAACCCCCTTAGTTCCTGCCACCAAGGAGCTTAAATCAAATGCAGGAAGACAGTACTCAAAATGAAGCTAAAACAGATGGTGTATCTTGGATACACAATGAGGAACAGTATTTGGGAGTCCAAACCAGATGCAGAGGCATATAGAAAATGTGTGTGTATTGGTTTTTATGCAGCCATTGGGAGAGAAAAGAAAATTTTCTCTTCATTTAGAGAAAAAAAACCATTATATAGAGGGAGATTTTCTTAACTCCTGTCTGTAAACTGAGAAGTTAGGTGGCACTTTGGATAGAATTCTGGCCCTAGAATCAGGGGAACTCATCTTTCTGATTTTCAAATGTGGCATCGGACAATTACTAGTTGTGTGATCCTGGGCAAGTTACTGAACCCTGTTTGCCTCAATTTCCTCATCTGTAAAATGAGTTGAAGAAGGAAATGGCAAAATATTCCAGCATCTTTGCCAAGAAAATCCCAAATGGGGCCAGGAAGTATCAGAAATGACTGAAAGTGACAAAGTAGCAACCATCTGTAAATTAAGTGATATTAAGATTATTGTTTTCTTTCTACCATCACATGAATCCATTTCAGGGATAAGACATAACTAATCTTCCAAGTGATCTTGAGCATGCCACTCAATTTCTTATCAATGAAGACATTGTACAAGGACACTTCTGAGATTTTTTTTCTCCAACTCAGAATTTATGATCCTATATTTTCAGTCAAGGTAGAGTCAAGAGTAAGCAACTAAGTGAACATTTCTTAATCAAGATACACAGATAAGTTCAAAATTAGGGTAAAAAACCAGGCTGATAGATAAGAATTAGCAGGATGCAAATACCAACAGATAAGTAGCATGGATACCAGTAAGTTAGTTTTACTGGATTTGAAAATTATAGGGTAGTATAAAAATTAAATGGGCTAAAAAAGTAGGTGGAGGCTGCATCATGGAAGACTTAAAATATTAGACTGAAGATATTTTTTAATCATAGAAGCAATATAAAATCCATTGATGATTTTTAATTGAGGAGTTATATTATCAGATATACATTTTAGTTAATATCGATGTGTTATTTATGTGGGGAATGGAATAAAGAAAAAAGAGACTGGAAACAAGAATTAGCAGACTATTGCAGTATCCTTGGTAAGAGTGATAAATAGAGGATGAGTGAATATAGAGAGATAGATGGTAGGGATGCTATTAAAGTAGAATTACTCTAAAGTTTTAAACCTGGTCAATTGGATGGGTGGTCATGCCCTTAACTGAAATAACAAAGCATAGAAGCTGAGTAGTTTTAGGAATAAACAATAAATGTTATTTTAGACATGAGTTTTAGATGTCTATAGGACATCCAGTTGAAGATGTCCAGTAGACAGATAGCATTGTAGGCCTATAATTCCAAAAAAAGAGATTAGAGATTGGTATAAAGATGTGAGAATCATTCTCATGATGATGGTAATTCAACTTTTGGGAGCAAATGAGGTCACAAATAGAGAATATAAAGAAAAAAAGGAAAAAAAATGGTTGGACAGTTAAGAGGTGAATCAAAAGAACATTGTCATGAAAACCATTACAAGATAGATTTTAAGGGGAGGTGATGGTTTATCCTGCGAAAAACAAAGAGAGTAACAAAGCAGAAAAAGAAAGCATTATATGTTTAAGCCTACTACAGACAAAACATTGTGTTAGTAAAATGTTATTATGTGCTACTTAGAGACTTGAGACTTCTAAACAAATTTTTCATGTACAATGTCAAATATAGAAAGAACACTAGTTTTGTACTCAAGAGGTCTAATATCATTTCGTGGTTAGACTTTAATGATGTGACCTTGGACAAGTCACTGCACCTGAGACCAAATTTCCTTTATAGTAAAATGAGATTAGACAAAATTACCTTTAAGATTCCTTTTATTTCTATTCCCATAAATTATTGACCCATCACATAGAATGGAACTGGCTAATCAGGAATTTTAATCAAGGGAAAAAAGGCTGGATTTGGAGTTAGAACACCGAGATGTGAAACTTGGCTCTACCAGTTACTACTTGTGTGACCTGGGAAAATATACATAACTTCTTTGTGCCCCATTTTCCAAATCTCAAAAAATTGATGGAGTTTGGTTTTTAAAGACCCTTCTAGCTCAAAAGCTATGATCTCTGACCCTGAAACCTAGTGCAACTTGTGACTAATTTCAGTTAAATTGAATGCTGGGAACTTTTTGTTGGAAAGGAAGGCAAATGAAAAATTACATTCCCTTGAGATTAATCTTGCCTTTCAGACCCACTCTGGTTCATTGAAAAAAGTCCACAGCTAAATTCCATAAGTGTCTTCAGATGAAAATTTACCTTCTGAGTTACGCTTAGGTTCTTAAAGATGACCTTTATGTCATCTATGCATGCAAATATCAAGATCTTAAAAAAAAACAAAACCAAATGGAGCAAACAGTAAGTAGAAGTATAACACAAACCTCCCCTGATTTGACTGTAATGATGGCAGATACCGGAAAATCTAATGATGGTAGAACCTAGCCTAAATTAAGTTAAAGTTTAGATTAAATAAAGTATTATGTAATATGGCATTAAATGTTCAAAGCTTAGTAGTACTAAATTTGGTAAATGTAAGATCTAAACCAAAAGGCACTAGATGATGTTTGTTGGTGAGTAATTGTGTGGATGTTGATAGTTTCAACATTTCCATTAAATTCAATCTAACATATTTAGTAGAGATCAAGAAGGGAAAAAGAAAAGTAGAATGGAATAAGACAAATTAGCTGTTGGTTTTTATCTTTCATAATAACAAAATTACAAAGCCAAGGAAATAATTAAATGAAGACACAAATGAATGTTTTAAAGGAGGGTCATAATATAGAGGAAAATTATATTCAATCAATTGTGTATGAAAATAGAATAAAAATAAATGTGATTAAAATGGTCCTAAATTTTTCACCTATATGTATATTAGAAAATAAATATATACAGATAAGCAAACAAATATCTTTTGTTCTTAAATCTGTTTTATTATTTTGCTATATCAATGACCTATTGATTCAATGATATAGACCAAAGCCTTCCTGTCTTTTCATCCTGTCCAACTATAGTTTAGTCCATGTCTAAATCTTCCAAAAGGACTATATCAACTAATCTGTGCAGGGGGTGGAACACTTATTTCTCATCTCTTGGTGTTCCGTGGGCATTATTGTAACATTCAAAGTATTTATCTTTTATTCCTTGCTCTTGTTAGTTAACTGGACTATCTCCTTTACTGGGCATTCCTGTCTTTGTTGAAATCCTTTATGTTGTATTTTGTGTATGTGTGTATGTGTGTGTGTGTGTGTGTGTGTGTGTGTTGTACCGTCATTTATAGTATGCTTCATTCTTTTCTACCTACCATCTCCCTTCAGATGGAGATGTTATATTACCTGACTCACATACATATACTATTACTAGTGAGAAATTTAATTTCATTGAAAGGATTGCAGAATTTCATAAATACAATCCATTCCTCTCCCTGTTTTACTTTTTTTAAAATTCTCAGTCCAATCTATTGTCCGTTTATATTTTTTATTCAAGATATAAGTATTCATGCTGATCAGTATAAACATTTGGTGAACATAAATTTCCCTATTTTGTACTACACTTGGTATTGTGATAGAGCAGTCAAAATGATTTCTATTTTAAATCTTTGAAACAATCTTGTATGATTTTAAAAGGATAATCTAAGAGAATTTTGTTGGGGGGGAAGCATTAAAGGTTAAATTTTATTCTATCAAATTTCATGCTTTTTTTTTTTACATGAAGCAAACAATATACAAGATGGGATCTTTTATTAGCTATACACTTTAGAATTCCTTGATTATATAAGATGTTAAACAAAGAATATCATTTTTAGAAAGAAACGCCTCTGCGTTCCTTTCTAATGCTTTCACCAACAGTTCCACAGATGGATATATACCATTCTCTGATAAAGCATTCTGAAGATGAGAAAGTATGTGTATAGGTAGCAACTTATTAATATTGACTTGATCACCCTTTTTTTTTTTGGTGACAGAATCTCCATGATATTTCCCCAATTCTACTGCTTAGTTTTTTTTTCCCCTTTTCTATAGCTTCAAAAATGATCCCTCAAAAACTTAACATTTTTGTGACCTGTAGCATAAAACTCCTTTGTGCATAATGATTTAGCTGCTTTTCTAAGTGTTGTTTCCTTTAGCTTAGTTTCCATTTCCTCATATAACGCTTTTGGCATTGTTATTTTAGAATCCAAAACCCAGCAATTCCACTGACATTGGCCGAGAAAATTTGTTAGAAATTTTGGCATATGGTATCTATTTTTCATCTCTGGTTCCCCTTTTGGAGATAAACTCTTAGGACATCAAAGTTTGCCTGAAAGCCCATCCGTTGGCAAAAGTCCGCATACTTCCCTTTTTGTGTTCTAAGCTCTTGTGCAGGATCTCCAAAAGGTGGACTACTCATATATCTGTTGTCTTTCTAGTTTCATAATTAAATGTTCTTGGGAGGATCTGGCTTAAATGAATATCACAAGGAGCTCATAAACTCATTTTCCTTTTATTGTTTCTTATATTTTTAATTAATACTATTAATAATCTAACATCATCCTTTATATTTCACAGGTGATTTATATTTTGAGTGGATTGTTGCCCTTATTTGCAGTATTCTGCTTGACAAAGAGATCAGGTGTAACCTTGATTAACCTCCTTATTATGTTTATTGATTTATATTAATTAAAATAATGTAGGAAATGGTTAATAGTTCATGTTGATGGCTGCTTTTTTAATTCATTTTACTTTTTTTGAGTCAATTAGTCACTTAAGTATTATGATTTGGAGTTATTTTTTGTTACAAGTAATGTATTCTTAATTTAAATCTTCCTCCTGATTTGGTCTTTATTTTGATCTTTTAATAAATCAGTGATCTGACTCCATAGAGAGCTGATTGAAAAATGATTTTCTCATTCGTGTTTAATTGTTTCAATTCAGTTATAGTCAATTACACTTTTTTGGGGGGGGTGATGTTATTCAATGTTCATTATGACTTATATATCCCAATTCCCCTTTTAAAGAAGGCATTTGTGATATTTAGCATTGGGTTCATCCATGTGCCATACAATGTGCTCATAATGAGGAAATAGTTTGTCCTTTAATCTGACAGCTAAAATAATAACATTTGGTGCCTGGGATTAAGTTTATAATAAACATATTAGGTCTACTTACATAATATACATAATACAATCCCATTCCTATGGTTCAGGGGAAATAATGATTTGGCACCTAAAAATGTAGGTGCCATGTAAGAAAGGAAACATTTCCATTTAGAGCTGTGAAAAAATGGAATGACGTTACCAGGATGTCATGAGTTGCTCAGAATTAGAAATTTTTAAGCAGTGATTGACCAACCCCTTTTCAGGTATAATGAAGAAGTAATTCTTGATCAGCTACCAGTAGGACCAGATGACCTAGACCAATCATGATATTCATGATTCACTCCTTTCTAGCTAAGCAGATTAAATCATATTAGGATCTTAGATGTATTTACTTTTTAAATACACTTGTTTTTACAAAGCTTTAAATTTTCTCCCAAATCTGCCCAATTATCCTGTCCTGCAGAGCTATTCCAATTAATTAAAAAAAAAAAAGAAAAAGAAAAGGAAACAAAAGAATAACGGGAGAGTCATTAAAACCGATTGGTACATCAGAAAAAAAAAACATATGACTATATATACATTTTTGACTGTGGACTGCTGATCTTTGTAAATGAGTAAAGGGAGGCATCACC